>NC_045722.1:16354471-17082188 GCF_009834535.1 Camelus ferus | reverse complement strand
TTACTTTTTGTTGTCATTGTTGTTTTTCCTTAACATTTTATTGAGAATTACACACCATCCATTCTACTGGTTTAACAGGATTAATACAGACTGTCCAGTCTGGTCTTTGGTGAAGTGTTAAAACTGTTTTCTCTCTAGCTGCAAAAATCCTGAAGCATTTTGCACTGACTTGAGTCTCTCCAGGCTGGTCACCTTTTAGTTTACGTACAGAGAAACTGGGAGGTACCTCCAGTTCGACTTACCGGATTATATATGACGTCCATTTCCAGGTAAATAACTCCTTTAAAAGCTTGTTCTAAATCTTTATTCTTCAATACATAACAGTTGGTTTGTCCATCTCGAATCTGCCACAGACAAGAGGTAAAATAGAAACTTCCCATGGGGTTAAAACTGAACGAACTGACAAAGCTGAGAATGCAGAATCCACACGCAGATGAAGCCAATATCAAGCAAATATTAAACCATAAACATATTAAATCATAAATCAACTTTTAAGGCTAGACTGCTGGTATAACTGATAAGAAGATAAAGTAATAATTACCAGGCTGAAACTGGTATGTGGATGGAAAATCAGTGGTGCAAATGATTACCAAGACTGCATGGGCTTTCTTTCAAAAATCCCAGAGGTTATGCATTTTTACTTATTAAAAAAAAGATGAACAATCTACAAAATTTTTGGCTAGTACCACTCAAGATGGCCAAGGTCATGGGAAAAAGGAAAAACTTGGAAACTATCACAAGCCAGAAGACTAGGGAGATAAGAGGACTAAATGCACTGTGTTACCTTGGGTTGGATCCTGGAGCAGAAACAGGGCATTAGTGGAAAAACGATGAAATTCAAATAAAGACCTTAGTTTAGGTACTAGGAATGTACAATGCCAGTTTGTTTAGTTTCAACAAACGTGCCACGGAAATGTAAGATGCTTAATATTAGGGGAAATTAGGTGAGGGCATATGGGAATTCAGTATCATCTTTGTAATTTTTCTGTCAATCAAGAATTATTTCAAAATGCAAAGATTACTGAAATATTTTTAAGAAATGGGGTGGGGAGGGTATAGCTCAACTGGTGGGGCACATGCTTAGCATACACAAGGTCCTGGGTTCAATCCCCAGTACCTCCTTCAAAAATAAATAAATAAACCTAATCAGCTCTACCCACCTTAAAAGAAAATTTAAATTTTTTTTTAAAAGAAATAAATAAAGGCACCAGTTTAAAAAAAATGACCAGTATTTCACAGCCATGGAGCAGTGCAAATTAAATACATCAGCACAACTAAAGTTGAGGTCAAAATCCAAAAACATTCAAAACGAACAAGTTTCTCTGATAGCCTCTCTCAGCCAGCACACCACATCGGTTCTGTATCCCAATCTAGCTGTGGACCCCAGCATGCAAGGCACTGAAGAGAAACTTCCCCTGTATCATTTCAAAAATGACTTGGCACTCATGAAGGCATTTTCTTTCTAGATTTGTCAGCAGCCATGTTTATCTCACACACAGTAGTAGATATATGTGTGTTTTTAAACCTCTGGCTTGTCAGAAGCCTATCTGTTAACTCCAAAAGGGCACAGCAAAACGTGAGCTGACCAAAATCTGTTTGGGTTTGTAACGATCAGGGGTTTGAAACAGCAGGGGAAATTTGAGCTATCTTTTAAATGACTGCTGCTGTCACTAACAAGCACTCAGCACAAGTGTTCTTCTAAACAGTGCTGGAAATGAGCTGAGTAAGTCATGGGGGGAAACAGAGCCGTTCCACTTTACAAGGGAGAGGTCACCTTCCTTCCCGAAGTCACCCCACCTCTCAGATTGAATAGGTTTTCAACAGAAAGATGGGTTTCCTGGCCGGTGGCTAAGAGGAAGGGGTGCCCCATAAAGACCCGGCTTCCTTCCTAAACGGTGTCCAAACAGGATTCTGAGCTTCCTCTTTTGTCCACTGTCTCACTTAATAAATTGCGGGTGTTAAAGTTGAAAGAAATAAATACAAAAACAGCATGACAATTTGCCAAGCTGACTTTGGTCCAATTGAGCTCTGTCTCAACCCACGGTCATTGTACTGTTATCTTAAAATTTCCATGATTTCTTAAGGGTGAGGGAAGGTCAACAGAAGAACAAGAGGTATCAGGACACAAAGAAATATTTTATAGTAGAAGAAGTTGGGCTTTTTTTGGGTAAACGATCATTTCCTCTTTCTCAATGTCCTAGAATTGTGTCAGCAAAACACTGAATCCACCTAGGACATTAAAGCAGTTATTAAAGCTAGAGAAATGACTGAGGATATTCATGTCTGGATTTTTATATATGTATATTATTTTAAAATATATAAATCACACGTTTAAAAACTTGTAAAAAGACTGAGAAATTCCAGGAAAAAAAAGAATCCCTTTGAACATCCATTAATATCACCACTCCTTCCCCTGGAAGGAAATTCGAGAGGAAATTTGGCATGTATCCTTTCAAAATTTTTATTGAGAATTTTTATTCATAAATTTGTTCTTGAAAAAAGTATTTTCAGTTTTTTGTGTGTCAAACGGTATGTATTTTGCAACTTCTTTATCAAATCATATTGATGGATACAGAATGAAGTTGCAAAACACATACCGTTTGACACTGTAATTTCTCAATCTTTTGACAAGTTTTTAAACTTGTGATGTATATATTTTAAAATAACATTATATTAAGACACTAAAAGAAATGAGGCTCATTTCTTTAAACTGCTAGGTAACATTTAAAATATGAATAAACCACAACTTATTAACCCTCCTATGTATGAACATTTGGTTGATTCCACTTTTTCAGTCTGTCTGCTACAAGGAAGTATCTTTTGGAAAAAGATAAACAGTGACACATAAAGAAAATACACTACCTTGTATTTGGGATATGCTTGGGTTAGGAACAGATCAACTCATTTGAATATTTAGTGTTATAATTAAATACTGAAAGAGTAACCAAAAGAAACTATTTTTAAAATAGTCTCATTTTCCATGGTTTTCATAGAACTGAACTTCCAACACAAGAATATATGATAAAAAGCTCTGTTAACACCCCAACTTGCCAAACTCCTACATGACAGCATTTATATAATAGGAAATGAAAGCTAAACATATATTTTTCCTGTCAAGAACTATATTTATCATTTATACTTAAAACTCAGAAAATTTTTTCTAACAGTTTATAATTTTAAAACCTCTATTAAATAGGGCAATTAAGGCACTGCCAAAGGAAAACTTAGAGCAGAGAATCTATATATACTTCTGTCTTTAGGTATGAGACAGTAACTTCAATTAAGACCAGAGTTTAATTCTGAGATCTCTATCACCCAAGGCAAAAAGTAATGATACAGTTTGTAATTTATGACAAAAGGAGATCTCTAAGTAAAAAGAATACATATCTCAGTGGTCATCACGAAATAATCAGCAAAAAGCAGTAACAGTGACAAGTACATAGAAATTCCTTATTAAATAACATTGACTACATATAAATTACATAAACAACAAGTTTCTTCTGTACAGCACAGGGAACTATATTCAGTACCTTGTAGTAACCTATAATGAAAAAGAACATGAAAAGGAATCTATGTATGTACACGGATGACTGAAACATGATTCTGTACACCAGAAACTGACATAACTGTGTAAACTGACTACACTTCAATAAAAAATATATCTAATTTTAAAGTCTGACTTTAATTTATATACTTTTTAACCACTTGTCTTTTAAACTTAAAAAATAAAACAAGTATGGGAAACATTCCCCAAAAAGTTGATCTTTTTACATAATTTAGAATGGTTCATCTTATGACTATCCTATAATTAGCTTAACAATCCTCCATTCTAACTCACTAAGATTGTTCCCAATGTGTAACAACTGTAAACACTGTGATGGTTTTAGACATAGATGTCTTTGAGCATCTGTGATGCATTCCCAAAAATACATTCCTAGAGGTGGAATGACTGAGTCATGGGGCATGCCTATTTTTATGGTTTTGGCAAGTACTGCCAATTTGCCCTCCTAAGATGTTCTATTAAATTACACTTCCAGCCTCAGTGCAAGAGCCTGTCCATTTCCTTGCGACTTTGTCAACCATAGGCATTTTTATTTAATAGACAGCAATTTCACAGGAATAAAATGGCCTCAGGTTGTTGCAACATGTGCTTTTTCATAACTAATGAAACTGAACATTTTCTTTCGTACGTTTATGAACAGTGGGCCATGGTAGGACCGTGAAACCGGACAGACTTCAATTCAATTCCCGTTCCTGGAACTGAGCATCTGTGAGACCAGGGATAATGACTGCATCTCTCCAAGCCCCAGGTGCCTCTCTAAAACAGGTACCCAGAAGAGAAATACTTGCCATCTTCCTGTTACTGGACAGCAGAGGAGTTCCACAGCCCTTCCCCTTGCTCCGTCATAACCAAACATCCACCTTCTATACCACATAAGGCTCATGATAATTCCTGCATATTTAAGGTACCCTTTCCTAGTTTCCAGGGCTAGTAGAAAAATGTGCCTTTTCTGCCTTTATTTCAATGGACATGTTGGACCAGGATGAGACGGGAAGGAGACTACAATGTTTGTACTCAAAAAATCACCCTTTTTGCCCTGTAAAAAATCTTTATTTGGTTATACCTCCATAAACATTCATGTAAACTATAAATACTATGTATTTTAATGGCCAAATATCAGCATGAACTTAACAAATATGATGGCATAAGAGGGCCCAGTACAATGGGCAAAACCCATCACAGGTGGAAGTTGGGCAAATATTTAATTGGAAATGCAAATGCAGGTCTGCATGGGCATTTATTTGGTGCAAGCAATTGTACAAAATTTGTCCCATAAAACTAATTAAGTGACGCTGTTATTGTGCACTGGATTCACAGAGGATGCTAAGGGCTGCAGCAAGGCTCGTGCTTCGGGTTACAGATTCCTTTGCACGTGTCGGCGTGGGTGACATGCTTTGACTGAAATTCGTTTCAAAATGTAGGATCGCGCCAAACTGAGATGATTTCTCCCTAGGTAGTAGGAAATAACAGCAAACAGATACTCTTCCTATTTTATAGAAAGCTGATTTTCAAGGTCTTTCAAAATTGACCCATTAGATAACTCGAGGATGGTAAATGTATCCTTAAAGAAGGAACACCCAAACGCAAAGAAGCCAGTCTGATTTTTTCAAGACAAAATCAAGATGACTTCATTGAGAATCGAAATGGAAAATAAATCTATTGAAAATTGGATAATTATTAGGAGACAACGTCTATGACGGAAATAGTTTAAAATTCTAACATGTCTTTATTGTTTTCCAGTGTATATTTACTATTATTGATTAGAAGATTTTTTGGAGTGATGTGGAAAGTCTTCAGATTGTAATTCTTTCCAATCACAATTTTCTACTGCTTTTTACTCATGAGTAAAAAGTTTTGCCTATCTCTATAATCATTAAGAAAACTATTTTTTTTTGAGTTGAACAGAAATAAAATATTTGGAAGGATGGCCCATTGTCCTGGATTCTTTCGATTCTGATGTGTATCTGAGCACATGAAGATGCTTTGAACAATTCACCGCCATTAATAAACACAGTGATCTTAGAACATGGATTTTAAGTGAGCCAACAGTCAATACGCACATTCACCCTGATTCAAAGATACGGTGAATTCAGAACAGGCTCTTTATTTCACAGGCTGAAATGCATGAAGCACATTACTGTTTTGAGAGAGATTAAAAGCTGAAGTATATGCAATATTCTATACTTAGATGTTTTAAAATGTAGTTTGCATTTTCCTTGAAAGTGCAAATCAAGTTTTAGTTTATGACTTGATTTTTTTAAAAGAATGTATTCTCACAAATGTTATTCGCTCTAAGAAGTACTTTTTTTGTTTTTAAATATGAAATAAGGTATTATCAGATACTGTTTTATATCCTAGAGATAACAGGGAAACACCGACAGATCAATTTTTATGATTCTCGATATTAAAAAAGCAGGGAAATAAATCCTTCTCCTTAGAGGCACAGAACACAGAATCGAAGGGTTTTTCTCTTTGATGCTTATTTCTGGAGCTTCAACCAATTCCTCCAGGAAGAGTCTTTTTCCACTACAATAAGCTTCACACTGGAGCCGAAACTTTCTTCCTAGTCACCTGCTCCGATATATCTGTCATCCCCAGGCCAAAAGCCTTCACATGCTCCCCACTCAGAATAAACCCTAGCCAGCCTCCCTGCACCCTGCATGAGCTGCACCCTCCAGCCACCCCGCTCACCCCGAGCACTGGGCACCAAGGTGCCTCCTTGCTTCCAGAACGTGGCCTTTCCCTTCTCCCTCTGTTTCTCTGCTCACACTTTCTCCTCTGCTCAGAATGGCCTTCTTCCTGGCCAGCTCCTAAAGTCTTCCCAAACGTAAATTCAGCCCTCTCCATTTTCATGTTCCTTTTACACGGCACCTAATATTTCAGGTCTTGTGTGTTCATTTTGCAGGCATCTCCCGCAATATGCAAGTCTTCAACTCTATGTCCCAACTGCTCCCTCGTATCGCACTGGGCCCGGTGGTGGCACAAAACAGATCTTGGCTATTGCTTTGGGCACAGTATTTACTTAACAGCCACTCGCAATGACAGCAGAGCATCCTCTCAGGAGCTCAGGCTCTGATGTGAGACCACCTAATTCAAAACCAGCCACCACGCCTTACCAGCTGCAGGATCCTCTCTGTGCCTCAGTTTCCTCATTTGTAAAAGGCCGTAATAATATGAATACATGCCTCACTGAGTTGTCAGAGAATGAATGATGTCACGTATTATCCGTGCACAGCACAGGGCTTGCTAGGTAAGCACTGCTCAATGGCCATTAAATAAAGGAAAAAAAAAAACCTGGGTCTAAATAAATAAATTTTAAAACATGCCCTCTAAATCACAAGTTTGAATTCTCTGAAAATCAAATGATCAATGAAATAACAAGCAAATTAAAAAGTGCCTGTTAGAGATACGGAGGGTCATGGCATTTCTTCTTCTATCACACTTACATCTACACGTTAGGTAGGGAATCGGTGCATTTGGAGAAGGCAGGTTGCAGGTGTACCAGGAAGCGCCCACAGAGATCCTCTGGAAGATCTGACCACTTTCCCAATTTATTGGTCAGAGACTCAGAAATAAATCTGAACTGAAACAGCCACCCTGGACCACAGCTGCTGAAATGTCTTCTTCAGGTCAACATTCCTGGGTCCCCAAAGTCCCTAAGGGGGTACAGGGCTGAGGCCAACCTGCCTTTACACAGTGGAGAACTTTCAGGTCTGAGCTTTTCCCTCTGTGCGCCTTTCATATTGGAAACAGCGTAAACCAAACCACACCCCGCGCCCCACCCAGGCTCGAAATCTCCCTGTGGTTTCCCATCACCATGAAGGAAGAGCCCATGTTCTTCAACTGTGCAGGCTCTCAGGGTCGTCCACGGTCCTCTCCCAGGCTACCCCTCCCTGTCCGCTCTGACCCCACATCTGCTGTTCTCCACTGGGCTCACTCCACTCCATCCACATTGTCTGCTCTTATTTTTGGAATCTGACAGTCAAGGCTCGGGCTCAGAGCCTTTGAACTTGACTATTTCCTGCCTGGATACACCCCCTCGGCTTTCTCCCCTCCCTCACCTCCTCAATCTCTCACTCAAATGCCCCCCTTTCCAGGGAGGCCCTCCTTGCCCTGGGCCTGGAAAACTGCATCCCTTCCCCACACACATCTTCCCCTCCCTGCTTTATCTTGTACACAGCACCTTTTACCATCAAACGCACTGTCCAGTGCTTTTATTTTTCCTGGTTTGTATATTGCCTCCTGCGACCAAAATGTAAGTTCCAAGAGAGGAGATGGCTTCGCTGGAGTCATCGTTAAAACAGTACCACCTAAAACAGTTTCCGGGCACACACTGAACGTTTGATAAATATTCATCAAACGAATCCATAGATCGGGGGGCAACTTGTCAGCCAGCTGGACAAAGTGAAAAGGGTTAGAGGACTTGTCTGCATTTAAACAAAGTCTTTCAAAAATCACTCTACTTGTATTTTGAAAGATACAGTTTGAAAACTGTATTAATTTAGGCTGGTGGTTCTCCACTCCACTGGGAGTGACTGTGCCCCCTCTTCAGACCATTTGGCAATGGCTGCAGACACCTCTGGTTATCACAATAGTGATGGGTGGATGGGTGCTGCTGGCATCTAGTGGGTAGAGGTCAAGGGTGCTGCTTAAATTCCTGCAGTGCACAGGACAGCCCCCCCACCGCAAAGAATGATCCATCCACCGTCAGCAGGGCTAAGCTTGAGAAACCCCACAGCTGATGAAGCCAGAGGTTATTTCTCAGATGTCACTCCACAGCGTGCAGTGAATGTATATTACAAGGGAGGGAGGAAGAGGAGGAGGAAAGAAAGTTGGCCAACTTGTTGGTATGGCCAGAAAGACGAAATAACCAAACCATTTATGTGCAAAACAGAGGGAGGTTACTGAAGACGCGAAGTCATGTTCACAGGTCAAAGAATCAAGTATGCTACTAAGGATTTATCTATAAAAACGAGAGAAAAAAATGGTCCAAAAAATTGTTAAAAGAGAAAAAGGATCCTGAATTATAAAGGAGAGTCTTTCCTTCTTGCCCCTTCAGACCTTTTTAAAAGTGTGCCCCATGTTCTGTTCCATGTATTCTTTCAGGAGTAACTGACAAAGTGGTAATAAAAGTTTTTTTTAATTTTTTTAAAAGGAGGGAAATCCCAGATCCCCATCTCCTCTCGGAGAACCAGTGTGGTCCGCTGCTGATGGCTCAGAACGTTTGGCAGCAGCCTGCTCTGCGAGAGAGCAGCTGTCCCACCAACGCTCTTCAAGTCACACCAGGGATATGGGAACTCGGGGAGAAATTAACCAGGCAATCAAAACCGGAAGAGATACTGAGAGGTGCAGCGTCTCTCGCTTTGCAAACATCACGCGAACGAGTCTAATCTCACGGATAAATTACAGATTGCTCCTGCCACGGAAATGCACTAAGAGCTCTGGAAAAATAAGTGTTTGGGAAGAAATGAATAAAGCCATCTTGACTGGCAGGGCCATAGCAACTCTACCACACACAGTATGAACGGATGGTTGGATGAAAAACTGAAATTCTCTCCTCTAGAAGAGTAGAGTTGGTATAAACATGAATGCCCAATGAGTAGGTGAATCCAGACCCCAGCTTCCCACCTTTGCTCATGTACAGACATTCTTTGGTGCTTTCTTGTCTGAATTTTACAGGGTACTTTTTTTCATTCAGCAGTTAGCTCACTCTGACACATTATTTTTTCATGGGACCGCCAAAACATCCTCTTTTTTCCAACAGAGGCTCTCTGCTTTCTTCCACAAAGCATTTTTTTTGAGCCTGAAAACAAACATGACCACTAAAAAGACAAACAGAACTTTTGAGAAAATGGCTTTTAGTAGAATTGAGGGCAACTGTGCAGCTACCAGCAAATAATCTTTGACGAAGTGGGCAGGTAGGAGGTAATAAAGAAATACATGGATGTTTTCCATTAACCAGTGGAAAATCAGTCAAAGATATGTATACCTTGAAACCAATGAGGAACTCTTAAGATGGAAAGATTGAATGTGGATTGAAAGATTGGTTTTTGCTGGTTAAATCAATATGCAACTATATACAGAGAAAATTATGTGACTTCATATCTGAAACTACTGAAAGTTATTGGATAAGGATAAGGAAAAAAACAGTCCTTTCCTGCCATAGCTGGAGGATTATTTTCCCCATATTGACAAAGCAACTCCAGACCATAGGAACTTGTCAACTGTAAAATGACTCACACGTCGCGTATTCACAAAGGCAACTTACAGGACAGCAAGGGAATGGCAACTTTTCCAAGAAAATCAGGGGGTTTATCTCCATCTTCATCAAACACTGTCACTTCCAAAACATCATGGATATCTTTAATGGGACTGAAACCAGAAAACACACCATGTATTAGAGACAAAAACACACAAGTGAAGTCTGTTCCATGCAGATCTGAAAACACCGTTTCACTAATTAAGTCTGTATGTCCTCAGAGTATAAAACTACCATTTAATTAAATTCCAAAAATTAAATCAAACTGACTGTATTCCCAAACCTTCCATCATAGAAGATTCAGACATCCATATGGAGGAAAAAAAAAGTCAACTTTTTTTTACTATGACATTTTCCACGTTATCTGTGTACTCAAGGGTGGGATGGTTAAAGAAACAGGATAAAAAAAAAGGGGGCGGGAGACAGAATGACAGTGATTTCCAAGTGGCTTCCAAGTGAGAAGAGCAAAAATAAAATTTTAAACTAATGAAAGATTCCCTTCAAAAAAAAGGTGGTCAAAATCACTACTTGCTGAAATCCACAGAAAGCATCCTATTGTTGAAACACAAAATACTGAAAGTCCCATGCATGTTTACCTATTTATAAACATTTTTTTACATTGACCAGAAGCCAGACATTAGCTCCAAGGAAACATGAAGCCATGGTCTCCGGTGATGAGTTGAACAAATAAGAGATTCTTGCAGACTGCAGTCTGCACACCTGCTTACTTAGCACAGTTCATCCTCCTCACATAGATCTTTGGGAACTTTCTGCTTAGGAAACCATCACCTCCTTTCGAAACGAACTTTTATCCTTTCAGTTAGAAGTACAGACAGAGCATTTCTTCAGTGTTGGGAGGGCAGTGTACCACCATTTCCCCCAAGTTCAACAGGGGCCTCCCTTCGATGGGCAGGTCCCTTGGAATCTAAAGCAAACCAGGAAAAACATCCAGTTTCCTAAGTGGGCTTCACTCTGCAGCAGGTCATTCAGATGAGCTGGGATACAGGGAGCCTCTGGGAGCCTCGGCGGCATCAGAGGTAACCTGTATGTTCCAAAAGGCTCTGGCAGAATGCAAGCCCTCAGACATTAAAATAATGTTGCAACATACAAGCTCCTTGAATTTAAGGCAGGTCTACACGTAATTTCCTTCAATCCCAGAATGAATTAGTCTGGATATATGGCAGCTTCCTTCTACTCACAGATTAATTTAGTCCCTAAGAGACCTACTTTACAAATGCCTCCTATAATACTCCCGTGCAGTTCCAAATGGTCTCCTCTATTATTCACACTACACTCTATAAAATGAAAGCATAAAAGGTTTTCAGAAGGAAAAAAAAAACAATAAAATTCATTCTTTGCACATAAAAATGGACAGAAAGTTCCACTCAAGAGCCCGGACTGCCCCCAGCACATCAGGGAGGGTTGGTCTCTAAGCTGGAGCTGCTCTTTGATATTCCAGAGGCGGAGACACTTACAATGTAAAAACTTTGTTCCACTCAGGGTTGAGGTTTTTGTAAATGGTATGCGTCTGAAGTCGGTCATTCCCTAACTCCAACAAGCAAAAGGGATCACTCTTTCCTGGAAAGAGAACACAGACGTGGGTCAGAGACAAATGAATCTCCTTGGTCCGAGGCAAATCAATCTCAAAAGTGACAGAGGCAAAGTGAAACAGAAGTCATGCACTTACGCAACCGTAAAATTGTGCTTGAGAGCGAAGGTGAGCCTCCCCTTTAAGCTAGCCCTGGGGGAGTGGGGGAGGAATTTAGGAGCTGGACAGAGCCCTCAGGTGTCAGCACACTTAATGGACTGGGACTGACAGTCAACCCCAGATGCAGCCACACCACTGTTTCACCGCAGCAGGTGTCAATCCAGCACATGAGAAGGTCCACGTTTGTGTTTTGTTTTAAAACAGAAGCTCATCTCTGTTTCCTTCCTAAGTTCTTCTTGAGTCGATACAGATAATTACTTTTCTACAACTTGAAGCTTATAACTTACAGGCTTCAGCATGGATAAGAGGGAGTGAGCCAAAAGCGTAACCATAGATAATTAAGGGGTTAAATCTCTGCCCTGGAGTCAGCGGCCACACAAGCACATGATCTTATATACTTAGAATATTCCGAGAATACACATGACATTCTTGGTGCTCAGAAACACGCAGAAGGATTTCACAAAGTTCGAAGTTTTTATCTTAAAAAATAATGAATCTTAACCTTTACTCCTCCCATCCCGCCTCTTCTCTTTCCACCCCACCTCACATATATAGCCTCCAAAAGAAAAATTAAAAAAAAAAAGATCAGAAAATCCAAAAGCCAAAGCTGAACCCAGAAAGTTACTACCTAGAAAGTCCTCCCCTTTTGCTGGACTTGGCGGCGGGACCTAGAATTGGAACAGTCAGGGGCAGAATGAATGGTTCTCGAATGTCCGTGGGATGTGGACACACTGCCTGCCTCTGCACACACCGGCGCTTTACAAATACATGTGCACTGAGTTAATTGGGGGCATGAGGACAGATGTGCCTCTGACAAACGGCCAAGGGACCCCAGGTCAGAGCCCAACACAGAGAGGGCTCAGGTCACTGAACCTACATCTAATTCACTTAATAACCAGGAGCTCTGAGGCACCGCATGTGAATGGAGAGACTAGCCCATGCAGGAGCTGGCCTGAAGACAGTATTTCAGAAAAGGAAGAGCAGAAGAACAGATGCACGGCCAAGGGTCAGCATTAGACAGGAGACCCCACGCCAGTGACCAGCGGCCTGGACACCGAGATGCCTGGCCGACACTTCTAAGGCAATGCTATTATATCAGTGGCCAGCACACAGCGATCCAGCAGTGGACAGAGATGAATGCCTCGGGGCCGTCAATTACAAACCACGGAAATGATCCCCGTCTAAATTCAGCAGAAAAGGAATTTATTAAAATGATAGCCAACAGCTCTCAGATCATAGCACAGATTGGACAACCAGGCTTGACAATTTTCACTAGAAACCAAAGGATGCTCAGGGATGCTCAGACACAGGACCTCGGTCAGTATCACACCCCAGGAAATGTCCGATGTGGCCTCTGCTTCCCAGGAGCACTGGCCCCACAGGCACTCCTGTCCCTGGATCCTGAGAGTAGCTGCTTCTAATACGATTTCTCCACTCCTGCTTCTTTGCCTTGTTTGATGTAGATGCAAAGTAATTGCCCCCGTCTGGCAAGTCCCCACGGCCTGACTGCCAGGGCTCAGAAAAGGGCACGTATGGACTCTCCACCATCTCAGAATGAAGGTGTGTCCTGAGCCCTTCTCCAAAACATACAGTGAGAAATGCCCTAGGCCTAGAAGGGGTTTCAGATGTTGGGCAGCCCAAATCAAACACACACAAAAATCCACCTGCATCTGTAAGGAGTCTGGCCTCTTTCAAGACAGTTTTGCTCTGGGAACATGTTTCACAGGGCACGGGGCTGGGGTTTGGTGGGGAGGAAGCTGGCCATAGAAGGTCATAACTCTATTCAAGAACTATGAACACTGCTTCACCGGAGAAATGTTTGTTTGGGTCAGTTCGGGATTTGCAGATTCTACTGTGTATAAAACAGATACACAACAAGGTCCTACCGCACAGCACAGAGAACTACGTTCAATACCTTATAACAGCCTAGGATGAAAAAGAATATGAGAAGAAATATAAATATATGCACAACGGAATCACTCAGCTGTACAGAAATTAACCACATGGTAAATCGACCACACTTCATTAAAAAATTTTTTAAAACTATGAACATGAAAGAAGACACGTGCTCTCGGCTTCACACTCAGGTAGAGGGAGCTCCACTCCTCAATCCAAGCAGAAACAGCTACTTAACTGTTTGTCAGATGGTTAGAAGGTGTCAGGGCCGCTCGTCCAGGGACACCAACACAGCAGCCCATCAGGGACTCGCTGGGGAGACCCGCCTGACACTCATAATGAAAGTCCCGGGCTCACCCCATGGCACGGTGGAGGGGGGCCGGGCCGAGCCGGCACAGGTGGGCCGAGCTGTGCGCCCCCCTCCCCGTCTCAAGCACACTCTTCGCTGTCCCAGCTAATAAGGAACAGACTTCCTTCCAGAAAACTGGGAACTTCACTGACATGTCTCCAAGGAACATACAGCCTAGACTCTCGGACGATAATTCTGTCAAAGCTCATTAAAATGCTGCATTTATTAATCTTACAGTATAAACAGGCAGAGAGGAGTCATTTATGGAGTCATTTCTATACACTTTAGGATTGATTTCTTGCCCTTAAAAGCTTCCAGACAGACTGGGGACTTTCAATAAAATTTAAATAATGACTATTTTTATCTGATCACAATAAAAAAAAAATACGATCTTCTATAAGGAATGAAATGTCCAAATGTTTCCCAAGAGTACCAAGCAAACGGCACCAAAATGACATATACATACTTGGGTCTGCGCGTTTGCTCTTTCTTCCACCTGTTTGTGCAGGTAAAACATCGAGACGACTTCTTCCACCTCCAGGCGCCCTGCCACCCTGACACGGTTACACCACCAGTGATTCAGATTCAGGGCGGTGTTCCAGCGCCTTGCCCTCAATAGCCCTGGCTGGTTTTGAACACCACGTTAAAATTCATTTGTATTCCTCCAACGGCAAGTTGAGGTTTCTCGTTTAAATAATTTTGCCTTTACATCAGCTACAGAAGTTGAATGACAAGTAATAAAACTATTTTCGAGGTCGTATCACTCATCTGACAAATATTTATTAAGTACTCTCTCTGCCCCTGCCACTGGTGAATCGGGCCCCGAGGTTCACAGACCAAGTCATTGCCTCCGAGAAACTCTCATAATAATCTCTGCTTTCCAGCTGATGTCCCCCTGTCAATGAACACTTCCCTCAGAGGCCCCGCCAGTGGACTGTCATTCCCCTCTCTGACGTCTGGCTGTCTGTTTTCCTTACCCCACTTCTAATGCACATCTGCACATTTCCGTTCCACATTTAGCCCCGTATTTCATTTAAAGGGCCCAATGCAGGCACACCCAGGGTACGTGTGCCCCTCCCATCCCCAGTGAAGGGTGCCCTGGCCCACAGAGAGAGGCAGCAGGGAGCTTCCGGCTCCCGGGATGGGTGCTGGCTGGTGCGAGCAAAGGCTTCTCTCATTCTGCACAAGACACCATGGTCTATGCAGGTTCCCTTGGAATCCTCAAGTCCGTTCTTTGAGGTAAGGAACGTCTGTCCCTTTTTTTTTTTTTTTTTTAACAGGTGAGGAAACTAAACCTCAGAGAGACTTCAATCTGGTTGGTTAAAGTCCAGAAAGATTTCACAGTGGAGGCGAATCCTTAGCAAGGTTTGGGGTGGGGGCTGGTTTGGCCAGGAGAAACGGGGAGCTGCTTCCTGAGGAGACAGGGACAGATCAGAGCCTTTCATTTACTAACTAGACAGACAGACAGACAGGCAGTCAGATGGATAGGTAGAAAAGCAGGCAGACACACACACACACACATACAGCTAACTAGCAGTGGTCAGGAAATATAAGATACAGGTGGATAAAGGAAGAGACGGCCTGAAAGCCTTGAAGGCCATGACCAGTACTTTTTATTTGATTTCCTTTCTTTTTACTCATCCAGCAGCCAGGAGCCACCAGACTGTCCATACAAGGGGCAGGATTAGAAGAAAGAATTTCTAGAGGAAGATAATTTCTGAAGCTGACCGTGAAGCATCGTAGTTCAGACAGGCTGAGGATCGGTTTGGTCGGGGTGGGGGAGGGGGATGCAGGGCGCAGGGAGGGAACAGAGCCACGCCAGACTTCATTTCCAAAAACTCCCCCTTCAATTCTTACCGCCAGTCATTTGTGTATAAACCTCACTATCACATACTGGAGCAAATTCTAGTGCTCATCCTGAAAATCCACATCCTCCAACAGTTCATTCCACACCATCCATCCTGATCTGCACCCTGGTCCCAAACCCTTTATCAAGGTTGGTGTGCCTGAGCCCCTCCCACCCCCACCCCCCAACCAGCGAACAGAGGCAGGGAACTGGGCCATGCCTCCCACTCTGCACCTGGACCAGCTCCTCCCTGCAGTGCTCTCTCAACTCCCACTCGTCTCCAAAAAAAACAAAGCCCAACCGACCTCTAGATGCATCATCTCCAGGGAACTTTCTCTGCAGCCTTCAACCCCAGAGAGCTCCCCTTCAACTTCTTACGATCATTAGTCTGGGTCTGACGATGTGCCTGTTCCTTCGTTAACAAACACTCTAGGGCTCCCTAAAATGTGGGAGCACCCTGCTAGGAGCCGAGAGGGATTTTAAACGAAGGGGAAACACTGATCTCTACTCATTCTGGACTCAACTTTCAAGCATCTCCTGCCTTCCCAAGTGGGATGCAAGGTCTGTAACCCGAAGAACGGCTGCTGTGGTGTCCTGCAGAGGAGGACCTGATCCCCTAGTCCAGAGCAGGGGACACACCGATCTCTCTTGGGACAGAGAGGTCAGCAGAGGAAGAGGACTTAATTTTACTGAAATGCTGTTTAACTGAATGTCTGATGTTTGGATATTCCAACACAAACACAGAACAAACAAGGACTGGCGACATACGAATTTTTCCTTCTTCTAACTCCACTCCCCTGTCACAACTCCAGTTTCATAAAACACCATCATTCACTGAATTTGCCCAACATCTCCCCCTTTTCTTTCTCTTATGTCCTCAAAATCCTTGCTCTTTACAGCCTCCAGAATAAACGTGTATTTAAGTTCATATGGAATATCACTCCCTTACTTAAACAGCTTCCTAATTTCTTCCCTGGGACCCCATGTTCCTATTAACCTGATTCCACTGAAGACGGTAGCCTCCTTGCCCCTGAGGTCCCCTTGCTCCATTCTCCAGGCTCACTTGCTTTCTTGGTGTCTTGGAACAGCCCTGCAGGCTTTGGAACATGCTGTTCCCTCATTGTAAAATGCTTTTCCTTCACCTCTACTATGCTAGCCCCACCCCCCCCCCCAACATCTCAGCTAAAACACCACTTCCTGCAGGAACTCCAGTCAGGTGTCCCTTTACTGAATCTTGGCTCCCTGTTCCTGACCTTAACAGCATCACTGGCATTACATGCTCCTGGATTAGTCAGACACTCCACGTGAAGGCAGGGACCAATTCTTCTTCTCCAGCACATCACCAGGACCAACCACAGACTCACACACAGAGAAGGTGTATGTGCTGAGTAAATCAAGGTCTTACTAAGAACCCAACCACTAAGATCGGTTGTTAATTCAGAGGACAACACAAGTGAACTGATACTCATTCTCAAGGTGGTGGTAAGTTACAAATGGCTAAATCTTCTACAGACTTCCAAACTTTACATCAAATAGACTCCACGTTCTTTGGCAGACTGTTAAAGCAGATGGCCTGCCAAAGGCAGATTTAGATAGTTTTTGATGTGTTTTTAAAAAGTTGCTCCTGATTTGGGCTCAACTGTCCATGAGGTTCTCATAAAAATTAAAAGCATTAAACCTCTACTACTGAGCTTTCTAGAAACTGCAATTACAGCCATCCCTCTGAATATAGGGCATCTGCAAGAGGGGAGGTATTGCCATGGATACAACTGCAAAAAGCAGACAATGAAAACAAACTAGAAAATGGACACGTGATTTTAAGTTCCTAGGGAACAGTAACTATAAAATTGTTCCTCTTCTGATACAAGCAGTCTTATGTGTTAAAAAAAATTTATAGCCAGTGTTATAGTTTATAACAAAAAACTTATAGCCAGTGTTATATTTACAGAAACTACTCAAAAGTCAGTACTATAGCATATGCCTGGAATATTTCTACTCTATACTACGGGACCTAAATGCAGTATTTTGGTCAACAGCTTTGCAGAACTGTACTTTCATGTATAACAAAAAATTAATGAGCCCACAAAAGTATCTCATATCGGTAAAACTACTATCCACATTATCAAAATGTGAATGCCAGGACTAAATTGGTTTAAGTATGAGAATTTTTCTACCATGAAGCATATTTTTTCTTCATTTTTATCAGGCAGTAGAAACAGAAACAAAAAGAAAAAGCACCATAGGGTGGTGACTGTAGAGTTCTAATAGCGGCTGAAAAGCTAAAAGTGATGAGCAATGCTGGTATTTCCAACATCACTTAAAATTAGAGAAATTATGATCCAAATGTCAAGAAAACAAAACCTGTGAAGGTCCCCATGTGAACTGTACTTTAGAAAAAGAAATTTAATAAAGAATGGGAATAGCATTTATTGAGCATGTACTGTGTGTGTCAGGTATGTTCGTTTAGTTTTAACTCTCAAAACACCCCTGAGGGCCTGGAGGCTTAAGTAGACCCAAGGCCTGTATGTGAAAGAATCATGATTTACACGTGGGTCTCTGTTTCTATACATCTTCTATGTCATAATATGTAGGAATTAAAATGAAAGGCAGCTACCATAAATAAAGGGCAAAAACTGGGGGCTAATTTTCATCTTCAATGAATAAATTATTGAACTGAACATTGATTTATCCAAGGGATGAGTTGCTGTCTCTTGGAAAGGGATCATGTATTTAATGAATGAGTGGAGGAGTTGACCACAGTCATGGGAGATCAACCCTGTGTGTGGAACAGACGAAGAGCTCCTCCTAATGGCACTGAGAAGGAACCGCTAAACTGGAAATGCCACCGGATTTTGAGCAAGGTCCGCACTCACATCAACGAAACACACTGCCCCCTAGTGGCCTGCTGCTGTAGACGAAGGACCAAGTGTTCCTACGCTCCCTACAGGACGGTTTTTCTGATCCACAGTAGATGCTCAATGAATTTCTTGAAGCTCACTAGACTGACCACCAAGTTGACCAAGCTGACTTTTCTTAAGTTGAGAGAAACTTAAAAAGCAGTTAGGAAGCCATCCTGGGCTCCCTGAAAAGAAGCATGGGGCTCTTGAAGTCATTGTATGTTTGCTCTCTTGAATCAGGCACTGTCACGGCCCCTCACGTGCTTACTGGTAAGACTCCTTCACTATAACCCACGTATTTTGTTTAAAAACATATTGTCTTTTCCATTCTTCTGATAAAGATGCTCTGATTTTGAGATTCTGTTAATTTGACAGTTGTCTTATGAACATTGGAAACAGAGAAAGAGTCTAAGTGACAACCTTACTGCCAAGAAGTCAAGAAAACCCACATGTATTTGGAAAATTGTGGTGTTTTATGGGTGGGTTTTGCATGGCAAAAAGTGCCCCAAAGTCACAATGTTAAAAACAAAACAAAAAAAGCACCCCCGGAGAACATGGAACTTCAAACTGTGAGCGGGAGCTCAGTGAAGTATGTTGGTCTCATTAAACATTACCAACAGCTGTGCTCACCTTGAGCCTCAAAGTACAATTTATCATCTGGGCTGTGAGTCAAGGCTATGGCCCCGTTTACTCCAGAAGTAATGCCATCAGACTGGGTAACCTATTACTTAAAAACTTTAGGTTACGTTGGGCACAAGGTGCTTGTGAGACAAACGCTTTAATAAAAGCTATCTGACAGGCTCTTCTATTAGAGTAACTGTGTGGTTCTCCGCATCTCATCTCGGCTGTAGAGAACGTTAAAATATCTTTCACCAATTTCAGAGGGGGTGGGCTGCAAGAGAAGTTAGATTACCTCTGATTCTTTAAAATAAACCATCTTCTCACTTATACACAAACAAGTGTCAAACACACAAAAACTGCTAAGCTCTATATAAATTTAAACCTATTAATACTGAATAGGTCCAATCACATAATAAAATAGCATATTTATGAAAGAATGAATCCATCTGGAAAACAATAAATATCTTTTTTACACATTAGAACACTGAAACCCTTATCTTCTCTAAGTATCTTAATATTGGTAGTAGATTTAGGTCATTAATATAATACATTTGAGAAGCTACACTGATTTTTTAATAGAAAAAATTTTTAAATTTTAATAGAAAAGGAATTCACCTTAGTGTATATATATTGTTATATATCATATATATGTTACTCCAATGTTCTAAAATACTAGCAAAGTAATGAGGATTCAATTTCTCCAAAGATTATTTTTATGACCATATAATCATAATATCAACAACCAATTATGAGGAACATCCTCCTACTTTGATCAGAGGGGCACAATGACTGGAATTTTCATTTTCTAATTGTTACTTGTAAAGACACAAATAACTTTAAAATCAGCAAACAACTGACAGCAGGGCCACCAAGAGCATTCATTCCTCCTCTAGGACAAGAGGTTCCTGAACTCTGCAACTGCAACCTCCACCTCTATATGGACCACGACCAAGACTGGCCCCCATGGACTTCCGCCTGATCAGAGTCCCTGGATCTCAGGAGAGACAAACTCGAAGCACCAGCTACTACGGTCATTTGGTATTGTTTTTAAGAAACAATTAAACATCAACAACAACATAACACTAATGAAAAAAAAAAGTTAAGAAGGTTGGAAGGTTCCCTTTTGCATTCTGTCTACAACGACCATCGTTCTCTGAGATCACCCCTGGTTATGCAGGGTAAATGCATTTCTTTTTTTTTATTTTCAGGGGTGAATAACTCTGCTCCCTGAGCAACTGCAATGAAATACTCATTTATAAAGTCAGGCTGACTGGAAAATGCATGTAATTCCTTATACTCCTAGCACTGGTAATGATGGGCCCCTCTTCTGATCCATGAGCCAGGGAAGCTGGCATTTTTTTCACTCTGTATGAAGTGAATTGGTAACAATAATAAGGCAATAATATGTGAGTTGCCACTACCTGATATGATCGCCAACATCTGGCAGGCATTAATTACATTTCGATTGCTACTTCATGGCAACCGGCATCCATTTCTTTTTTCACATAGAGAAGTTACTTTACAACTCCCTGGATTAGGGCCACTTCGTTGCCCTAAAGCTATACCTTGGTTTGGAATAGACTGTAGGAACCTGACAACCTATAAAGAACACAGACTGTGAAATTTGATTCTAAAAATAAAGATCAGTGTGGTCTAAAGACACGTGGAGCTAATGACAAGGACCTTTGCTTCAATTCAGAACAGTGATAATTTTCTCACAAATAAGACAGCGACAGAAAAACATCAGGGCATTTAGCCAAATTGCACAGCATTATTTGATTTCTAACCACTGCTTTTTGTTACTAGAATCCTTTGGTACTCACCGTTATCCACTCTAAAACTATCTACGGAATATCTTCAATATAAGGAAAATGGAAAAAAAATGACATTTTCCCGCCAAATTAATCTAATTGGTCAAAATTAGGAGAGAAGGTTTTGCCTGGTCTTTACAAAAGACTCCCGTTTTTTAGGTTCCTCTCCTATTCACTTTATTTTAATAGCCACAGCACTCTTTGGAGAAAACAGATTGGCTTCAAACCACCACCATAAAGACTGGTTTTGGGGGTGCTTCGTGGAAGTCACCTGAAAGGATGGGTTAAAAAAAAAAAAGGTTTAAAAAAAAGTATTTCCACATATGGATATAGTTGTACACATGCCTTAAAAAAACTTTTAATGCACTGTAATTAGTTCCTGGTGATCACAAAATATACAACTACAAAGAGAATTTTTGATAATACTGCTTGAAGGTACAAAGGAGTTCTTGGGGCTTGAGATGGCACTTGCTGAGACATCGACAATCCTGGATTCAGAAAGTGTTCTATCTGTAACACTGAGCTGGAAGTAAGACATAATCTGCTCTGGAGAACTGGTAGATAGCACGAAATGTGCTTTATTGATGACAAAATTACTAACGTCAAAGGCATGTGTGAAACATCTGAATTAATAAATGTTTTCGGAAACTGTAAGTTTTCAAAGAAAGGAAAATTGCTAAATCAGTAAAAGACTTTATAAACATGCAAGTAAATTCTACAATATTAGAAGTCATCCCTGAAGTATTTCATCTACATCCTTGAGAATTTATATGTTCATATTGGCAAAAAAGCCCATATTTTGGATATTCACACTGGGCATTTCCTTAAAAATGAGATCACCTTATCTGGGGGGGCTTTATAATAAGAGTAATGATTTCTACTGGTCCATTTTTTGAGGGAGGGTGAGAACTCCTTTTTGTTAAAACTATGCTCATATTTCCCATCATTTTTGTAATATAAAGTGCTTCTAATTAAAACTCTCTGTTCCGGAGTCTGAGTTACCTCAAACTCAGTCCCAGAAGTTCAGAGGTTACACAAATACAGTGACTGTTTCTGTGTGCAAGGAAGGGAGGGAGGAGACCACACTGGAAAATTACGGGATGGCGGCACCAACAAAGATGCACTCCCACATCAGCAGATGGACAGATCCGTGTTGCGGAGTCTTCCTTGTATTCTTCAGTTGGTAAATCGCACCTGTCATACAGGTGTTGAAACTGTCCGCCCGAGAGTGCAAGGTGACGATGAGAGCGTGGGTGGAACGTCGCCCTCTGATCAGACCCTGCAATGTCTGGATTACTGTCCTCACAGTCGAGCATAATTCAGCCCAGCGCGTGCCTGCTCTAGCCTCTGCCTCTAAATTCAAGGTAGTGAAGCACCGAGAGAAATTCTGCATGAGACAAGGTCACCTGCAAAGTCGTTCCACGGCCAAGACTTCGGTTAATGCTACAGAGACGTGGCAGGCAGATCTGGGACCCCTGCACGGGACATGGGGAAGGAGGAAACTCTGCCTGCGCACAGCACGGCAGGGGAGGGAAGGCGAGGAGTCAAATCCATCTTTTGAGGTTCTATAGAAAAGCTTCTTCAGACAGTTGATTTAACAGATAAAGAAGTCATGACACAAATAATCCACAAATTTCTTTGGAAGCCAAATGGACTAGCACATCATCTAATCATAGCAAAATTATTTGGAAAAAAAAATGTTGTGAAAAATATGAAGAACTTCTTGTCTGCACCTTCTTTCCTTCTGTTACTCTGTCTGAAAGAGTATGATTGCTGGAGACATGCTTCTACTTAGTAAAACATTCTGCTTTGCCCTAAGATCATTTCAAAGCAGGAAGTAAAGAAAAGTTAAAAAAAAAAAGAATAAAAACAGAAAATGATTTATACCTGAGAAATCTGCTGCTAAGAGATCTACCGCCTTTAAAACTTTCACTTGTAAAATGCCGACGTCTTTCAGATCTTTGAGGGAGTTCTGTAAGCACTGCGGGGGAGAAAAGCAGATAGATCATGAATGAACACAGCTTTCTGATACACTGTTTAATGCCACAAAGTCCTACAGGAAGTGCATTCTAGATTTAACGTCACCTTTCCCATGCAATGCTAAGAAAACTGTCAAAGTTAACAGGAAACTTAAGCACTTGCAGCAAACAGATTCAAAGTGACTGAGAATTAATTAACTACAGTTTCAAAATAAACGAATTACAAAGCAAAGGCAATCGACTTTTAACATTGCCCCCTGGTGATAGCACAGACATCCTACCAGGAAAATGGGTGTAGAGCTCGCTCAGTCTCTTTTCCACCCCTTCTTTCTCCTTAATGAAACGTATTAAATCACCCAAAAAGGCAACATTATTCTAACCTAGTTAGAGCAAAGTCTATGGATACCAGAGGACTACACTTGGACCCTTTGTAGACACTTACTACCGCTGGAAAGAGGAGGGATGGATAAAGAACGAATTTTCCGGTCCATGTTTTAGCCAGCTCATTAAATTAAGAGATTGAGCATCGAGCATCACTCTGTCATCACGTGTACTTTCATTTTTGGTTTGTATGAGCCAAAGCTTTAATATATCTACTGATAATTCTTAAGCACGTATAGCACTATTCTGTGTACATGGCATCGTTTAGCAATCATGCATGAAAGAGATGAGCTATTAAATGCTGTTCGCAGGCCTCCAAAACACATCTGCTAAGAAAGACGCTGCTTTCAAATGTCTGGATACAGCATTTCCGTCATTCTTAGCTAACTAAGAACCTGTGATAAGCAGACCCCGGGGATTTATGGAGGGATAGTGAAATCTCTGTTACTTAGGCACTTCAGGACAGAATAACAAAAGCTTAGGAATCGTTAAGGCTTTCCTAACGTAATATGCACCACTCCTAAGAACTTCGGAAAAGCTCTTTCTTCAAATAGTATTTTCAATCTAAAAAAACAAAAAAAAAAAACAAAAAAAAAACCTAGTGTTTAAGCTAAGGTGAAAACATCTGAAATAAAATACTTTCCTAATTTAGAGGTGAAATGCCTTTGAAGATTCTCTGTTCCTACAACCCAAAAAACAAATCCAGGATCTGGAACTTGTGCCTTGTAAGGCAGTCTTTCCCTCTGACATGCCAGCCAGCTAGCTAGCCGGAAAAAAATAAACAAAAAAACACTTGATAGTTCTATTTTGATTATAGCCTTTTCAAACCTCGTTTCAATTTGTACTCCTCCGATCCTGAGGCATTATTCAAAGCTGTCATCATGATCTTACCTAACGTCACCTTATAAATACACGACCCTCCTCATGAATTTGGCAGATTTTGTTATCTATCCATGGGAAAGTTTGGGGAAGCGTTTTATTTTCATTTGCTTAAATAAAATCATTAAAGAGAATATTAGAAGTGGATTGGAGGGATAAACTGGGAGTTTGGAATTTGCAGATACTAACTACTATATACAAAATAGATAAACAGCCAGGTCCTACTGTATAGCACAGTGAACTATATTCAATACCTTATAATGGCCTATAATGAAAAAGACTATGAAAAAGAATATATATATATATATGAAATTGAATTACTGTGCTATATACACCAGAAATTAACACATGATAAACAGATTACACTTCATAAAACATTTTTTTAAGTTAAAAAAAAAATAAAGGATTTTGTCAAAACTTCTTTAAAGTATGTCAACCTTGCATGCGGAATCTGTGTTGACAATAAGATGCGTGGCTAAGCTTTGTACTCTGGAAGATAAAGGATTATTCAATTAATCAATACACCTGCATCAGTGGAGGATTCTGGAGGCATTAAAGTTTATGCTGAGAATAATATTCCCATTAAATAGGGATTCATCTTTGCTTCATTTTCATGCCACTGTCCTAAAACATGCCTTTCCTGTGTGTGGCAATAAAATAAACGTATTGATTTACAAAGAAGATGGAATAAAAGCAGAATGCAAATAAAGACACCTAGAAAGCCAGAGTACAAAAAATAATGACGAGGACAAAGCCGTTTGACTTAAAAATGCTGAGTGGACTTTTAAGCACATTGCAACTACTTAGGCAAAAATCACAAACTGCTTTTATCCAGGGTAGCACAGAACAGGTCTTTCATGCCTGTCTTGACTTGGCTTTGCCTCCGCCTTCTCACTTGATATTAACAGATTCTAGCAAAAGTATCTACAACACTGCAAATAGTCATACTTGGTTTGAAAAGAAAGTGACTTTTGTGAAATTCTGGTAAATTTCCAATTTACATATGCAGATGTCCTGAACGACTGTCTTTCCCCTTAAGGATTTTAATTTTCTCCACAGAGATCCTGAACGCTAAAAAAAAGTAAAAGGTAAATAAAAATAAAAATATCACTTTTTTGGCTTTTAAAATGGGGAGGCCAACTAGAATCCATTTTCACCTTCTCGCTAATGCATTAACCTCTAGGTCTGATGTCTTGTCTTACGAGACATACTATTAAACTTTGGACAAAGATCTTTTCTTCCCGCAGTTTTTCAATGCATAGACTTTGCTTCATCTGAAAAGTGGGGGTCGGAGTGGGGGTGGGGAGGGGGGCGGAGAAAGGTGAAGCACTCACAAATCGCTGGGCGATCTGCTTCCTCTCGCTGGGGTCTGCCAAGGGGCACACACACAGATCTGAGATGGAGACCCCCGAACAGGGCGTACGGGCGACCAACACCAGGAGAGTCCCCGGGCAGCTCTCCAGCGGCAGCTCCAAGCAGTTGGCCTGCTTGAGCGGGAGAGCTGCCATATCCACTTTACACCTGGGAAAAGTTGCAGGAATCAGAGAAAGGACGTGACTAACCGGCGGCTGCCACGGGGCCTCCCGGGTTTCCACATCGCCCTCCCCGACACCTCCCTCTGTCTGGGCACAGGCTGGTTGAGCAGGCGCCCCTGGCTGGTGACACCCACTCCCAGGCTAAGACGCTCGACAGTTAAGGAGGAGGAAGAGGTCAAGAAATTCAAAGGCAAGGCGGCCTGGAGAAAGCGGTGAATGAACAGAGAAGAATCAGGTCATTGCCAAATCAGGTCGGCAGAAAGACAAACAGATCAAGAAGCAGGAAGAAAAGTTTCAGAGCTTCAACATTACGGGCCAGGGCTCTAGACGGCTTCTCTGTGCTGCATCTTTTGCCAGCAAAGAGAATAAGAGACACTGGTTCAAAAAAAAAAAGGAGAAAAGACAGGAGGAACGGAAGCGGGAGAGGGTTCATGGAGAAGCCGTTCTCTTCTAGATTAATGGCAATGGCGAGTTTTTATTTAAAGAAACGTGTTTAGGTGTTTTCCTAACAGGCACAGTGCCACAGGGCTTCCCCAGGTGGATTTCTGCTGGACAAATGGAGCATGCAGTGCTGCTGATTGATCCCATTTCGGCAGCACTGCCAGAAAAGGCCGTACCCATCTGCTATGAATTGCGTGTTTTCCGCCTCTTAACAGTCAATGTTCTGGCGATGCTGAAAATCTCCAACACGTTTAAGTACAGAAGCAAACAGCAAAAAGAGGGGGCTGAGGTGCTAGGCCATTTATTGGCTTCAACACGGAAACCTCTGGGCTTGCCTGGACCACACTTGGTTTGTTTATGTGCAGGTGGGTGAAGCAGGCAGGGCTGAGTGGAGGGAGGCAGGGTGGGCAGTGGGGGTTCCTAGATGCCATGGGTGTGTTGTTAATTCTCATTAACCGTCTATAATTATTGAGCACGAGGAATATTCAAGACTTCGCCAGAAAATGGAAGCACTGCCTCTCGTGTGTGACAAGGATGGATTCTTAACCTTAATCATCCACAGACTCTAACTTTGCCAATAAAAAGAAACATGCAAACTTATCTAATATATAAAGCAATGAGCCACATGGATACCGAAAAGTTCTAGTCTAATAAATCTGAAAGAAAGTTGGCAATCCCCTCCCAATTAAAGAGAAAAATACCAATAATATTAAAAGTCTATACCAGTTTTTACTACAGAATAAATATCTTAATGGTGATCTGTACCTATAAAATTAAATATAGGTGGGTATTTATTTCCTAGTTATCAAAAGTGATTTCAGTTATGAGAAGAGTGGGTAGAGCTCTGGCATGTAATAAATTCACCAAGTATTTCTACTGGAGACACATTAAATATATATATATATATATATATATATATATATATATATATATATATTTTAAATAACCCTCTATGACTTGAATCAAAATAATCTTTTTCTGTAGCAATAAGGGATATTTCAAAGTTAAAGTTTACCACTATGAGAAAAATAACTTGGGAAATGTTTTTATTTCAAAGGCAAATATGTAAGTGGGGAATTAATTTTGCCTGGAAAGAAAGAGACGTCAAGTTCTTTAACTATGCCATTTCTACAAAACTAAGTACCTGCAAATTCTGAACAGGTATAGCAACTGTATATATGCTTAGGAATATTTTGCTAAGCATTATTTCACACTGTTATATTCAGTCTCATTTATTTAGTAAAGCCCTTTCTTATGGGAAGATGAATGATCCAAATTTGTAAGACTTTTCTCTGGCGTTCACATTCATTAGTCCAAAGTAGCAATAGCCTATGTGTGGCACATTCACTTTAATATCGTTAACAATGTCATTCTGGTCCTTTGAAGTTTACCCTTTTTGTGGCGGTGGTGGTTTTGTTTTGTGAATGAGGAAAAGTCATTTAGAGACAGGATCTCTGCGAGCTAATTATGTTCGGGAGTCAAAAACGATATATAATTAGGCAATGAAAATTTTTTCTTGGATAATTCATAACGGACCTGACATTAATTCCAAAAAGTCATCGAAAAAGACTGTGAACAACATATAGCATATTTGCACTAACTCTGCAGACTCTCCTAGTGACTGTTCAAAGGCACAGCATACTTGGATAGGGCTGTTTATGATTTTAAACCAAAGGTGAATCACGCCCCGCATGAAATGCAAAGTAAATAGTGGGTTTCTTCTCAGAAATTTGCACATTTTCAGCACTTCTGAAGGCATTTCTGTCCACTGTGAAACTCTCGTACCCATCTCATTTTTAAAAGATTATTTCGATAATGAAGACAGAACACCTGCACGAAAAACCGCCTTGCCAATTTTAGATAAAAGAGCCCCATAAATACCAGATTTCAGGACAAACATAATGGCTTCTACATTCTCAGTTAATGAATGAATTCAGCCAAAGACTTACTTTTACTTTCCTTAGTGACTTGAAAGAGCCAATTAAATCAATACATTAGCACCAGGCCAATCAAAATTCAGCCTAGATCCTTCCGCCCATGGATTAGGACCCAGTCTCTTAGAGTCCCTGCCCCATCCCAGGAATTAATTGATTCTTAAGAAGTTGATGTCTTTCCTCTTCAGAATGAATTTAAAGCTACCCTCTCCCTACTGTTCACATCAGCTCCCCTCAAAAGATGATTTTCCATAAACTTTCTATAACTGAACTGCTCTCTCCATCTCTTCTTTCCACCTGGCTTCCCCATTTATTTTCACATTCTGGAAGGAAGGAGGAAAGAAGGAATGAATTTCATACAAAACCCTTTCCTCCAGGCCTCCCACTTTACTCTATTTCAACCTCAGTCCACATTGCTTCTGCCTGTCCTCCCATCCGAAGGACAAGCAGGATGCTCTGGAGATGAGCCAGAGGCTGAAGCACCACGTATATTAACCCTTGGCCAGGAACTCCTTACTGTCTGATCAGCAAATGCAGTAGAAGGAAAAAAAAATTAAAGGACTTTTCTTCCTGAATTTCAGATCCTTTTACCACAATACTCACTGAACCTTCTGAAGTATGTAAACAAAATGGCTATCTTCAGGCTCAAGGAAAGATTAATATTCTAAAACCTAAAATCTTTAAGATGTAAACATTCTGAAACACATTCACCAAAGACACGCTTAATATAAAAATCCTGAAAGGAGAATCTGGGCTGCTTTTTCCATTTTCTGCAATGCACCAGATTCTACCCTGAGAAAATACGAAATGATCTGTCTCTTAATTCTTTCTGGCCGCTACTGAATCTGCTGTCCTTTCCCAAGGCTTTCTGGTGTCTGCTCAGCTACCCACCACGGGTGCAGAGCAAGATCGGCCCCTGAGAAGACCTAGGAGACCAGATCCAGCCCCGCTTCCCAGGCAAATCAAAACACCACCTCCTCCTCCCTTCTTTCTCATTCCTAGAAACACTCCTTGCTCCCTCTTCAATTCCAGAATTTTACAAGTGTTGTTACATACTCTTTTCCTCTTTCATTTTGTGTCCTCTAAAGTGCTTCCCAAACTTTACCCAAACAGTAACCCTGTATGAGTGCTTACGAAAACTCAGCTTACTGCAGTGGATGCAAATGTTCTTTGAAAAATAAAACTCACTTTTTGGATATGTGGCTTAAAAGGCTTTCATAAGGAATTCATCAATTATCGTTAAAAATCACACCAACGTTAAAAAAAAAATTCACACCAACATTAATAGATGATAGGCACTTAGATGCTTTTTTTCCTATGAAAGGCTAGAGAGGAAATATGTTTACTTTGGGGACCAGACCATATGGTCTCTGTTGCAACTACTCAAGCCTCCCCTGTAGCATGAAAGGCGTAACAGACAATGTACACAAATGAACACGGCTGTCTTCCAATAAAACTTTATTCAAAAACAAGCAGCCATCTGGATTTGCCCCGTAGGCCCTAGTTTTGCTCACCTCTGACCTAGAGAAATACCCATAATTCAGCTGTGGTGAATTACAACAATGGAAGAAGTTTAAAATGTTACAAGGTTGGTGGCTGACAGTTGTATTGTCATGGTAATAAAGGTATCAGAGATAATGACCTAAGAATAATTTTTAAAAAGTAACTTTTAACTCACCATAGCCCAGGAAACTCTGGCCAGCATAATCAAGAAGTTGTGTTTGTTAACAAAAACTGGTAAACTGACAAAACTTAGAAAACTATTCTACTTGAGGGAAACAATGTGGAAAACAGGTGCTCAGAGCCTCTACATAAAAAATGTGATTAATGAGCATGAATAAGTTAGGTCTGTCCCCACGGCATCGTGTGTGACTTCATCCACAAGGGGAGTGACCGCGTTTGGACCATCATTCAGAAGGTGCTACACGCTGGTCCTAGGGCGACCAGGAAATTCTCACTCCGAAGTCAGATCTTAGACTGTTCAGTCCACCATAATCACAAGCCTCACATTATGAAAATAGAACAGCAGGGCACGGATGTGTGTGTGTCTAGACAGGAGCCACCGCTGTCCATCTGCAGGAGGTGGACTCTGACGGCTTTGTGACCTCACTCCTGCTTTCCTCTCTGGTCCCATCAAGTGACATCACCCACCCTTCTCAGCCCTTCCAAGTTTCTCAGAATGCATTCGCCCTCCTCTCCAGGCCTTTGCCCACGTGGTCCCATCCTCCTGGAAAGTCCTCCCTTCAATCCCCTTGTCAGGCTCACTACCACCCACGCTACAGGTCTCCGCTTAGACCCTGTTCTCCCAGGAAGCCGCCCGTTTGGCTCCCAAGATGCCGCTTGCTTCCTCGTAGGAGCTGAAAAGCTGCCAGTGCCTGAGGACAGGATCCACATCTGTTATCATTTTCCACTGAACCCTCAGCACTTTGTAGGCTGCCTGATACACGACATGCTCGATATTTGTTGAATAAAATGAACGAACAAACAAATGAATCTCAGTGGCAAAATAAAACTCAAGGTCAAAAAAAACCAAATGATAAATCAGTGTTTTTTGTTAACCAACTAAATATTCTGTCATCTCTATTTAATCCCCGATATAAAACAAGAAAGGGAAATACATATATTTGCTACATGCCTCCCAGATAAAAGTCTGTGATTCTATTCATCTGGAGAAAACAAGAACTAAATTATTTTTTTTTTTCCTGCAAGTGTTTTATTTTTTTCTCTGCATACATTTAAGCCATCCTTTCTGGCCACCAGGCAGTTAATGTGCTGATTTAGCGTTGCTTCTGACCTCCTGTTCTTGTCTTTCTCCATTAATCCCACCGCATTTTCATGTTTTAATTCGACACATAATTTTACCGTATCAGTCAGCCAAACCTGCTCAAGTTTTACTTGCCACGATAGCTTTTAACCTCTTATTCATTACCATAATTCCATGTTTTATATTATAGACTGGTCAGCTTTTAACATAATGCAAGGGGCAGAAAAGAGTGCCATAGTTTTAAAAAGCTGTAAATCTCAGAGGCTAAGGAAGGAGGTGAGCGGAAAGAAAGCGGGGAGTGTGTCAAGCCTGGCTGTAAAAGCAGATCCACGGCACGGGGTGCAGTCTGTCCGAGGAGATACTTCTGCCCTGATTCTCCCCCGCCGCAGAGCCACTCATAAACTGGCCGCGTGTCACAGCCACTTTCTAAGGCACCACGTGGGACCAAGGACTCGCTCTCAGGCAGCTCAGTTAAAAACAAGCTTGTGCACTCTCACTCTGAACTTTTCCAAACTAAATTAAGCCTTAGGATTTTCTATAATGAATTAGTCTCCAGCATCACTGTGACATGTAAAATACACTTTAAGAAAATGAGACGATTATTTCGAAAGGGCATGGGTTGGGGGATGGATCTGGAGCTCCACTCTAGCCATTTTGTTTAAGCTGGGCAAGGGTCTATATAGCTTGATTCCTTACTCTTCCTAAAAATTCACTGTCTCTGGACCATTGATGGACTGTCTGGGTTTTTTTGGCCCGTGAATAGCCACTAGCGTTAGCATGGTTTCGGGGGGCTGGGTCTGCCCCAGCACTTGATTCTCACCAGCCCCGACCTCCTCAGGAGTGACCTGTGGCTCAGTGGAAGCCTGCAGGTGCACCATGACACAAGGGACTTTGGAAAGCTCCCCTTGAGTCAGGAGCGTGAGGAGGAGGCTAGACACCAGGCTGGGGGCCACATCTGAACCATCACCTAGCCAGTAAAAGGTCGGTGACAGGCACGGTCCAGCACAATCTCCCCTTCAGCTCTGACAAGCAGTATGTAATGCAGGGTAGGTCTCACCCCCACCTGGAAGTTCACTCAGGGTAACACTGGGTAGCCGGCTCCCAAGAGATACCTTTCTTATCTTTTGTACCTCAGGAGAGGAAAAAGGAAAAGGATACCAAAAAAAAGTCTTTAAAATCCATAAAGAGGAAGGACAGAATGGCCACTGGGGCAGGGATGTGTCTAAGTTACAAACAGGAAAGAGCTAAAATAATAAATGAAGACCCAAATGACAAAACATGGCATAGAAGGGACATCTTAAATTATCTTCTGTGTCTGTAAAGAAACGTTAACACTCATTTGGAAAAGCATTTCCTATTATGTGAAAGAAACATGACAGCACAAAGACAGGTGAAATGAAAGGCCATTCTTCTTCTCACCCACGAGAATAACACCATTCGTCACAGGAGGCCCCGTTCCCACCGTTCAGATAACGCCTGGGGACACGGAGTTCCCTGCGGCTGTGCTTTTACGTAACTTATCCTCACTCCGAGGGCTAGCACGGCCTTTCGGATCCTTCTATGGTGGGTGTTGGCCGGGCACCGGTATGTCATAGTTGTGACAAGTGTGGGAGACGCTGAGAGAAGTCTGACGTGTCTGTTACCCCGCGTGGGTAGAGGAGGGAGAGACTAGTGAGTGATTTGACAGGCAAAATCTGTGAAATGCTTGACCCCAGGAAGACCTCCCTCGTGGCCTGGGGAGAGTGACATGGCCAAGTTCGCTATTCAAAAGCACAAACCTGGCCCAGGAGATGTGCAAGGAAGTGATGGCTGTACCTGCAGCCCAGACATGGGGGACAAGAGGGCTGTGCAGAGAATGTAGCCAGGGCTACAAAATGGGGAGGTGGAAGCACCCAGGCCTCGGCCCCGGGCAGTGCTGCTCTCCTGAGAGCGTCTGAGCACATGCAGATGAGCTGTGTGTGTATGTGCAGGTGTGTCTTCCACGTGAGAACTGGGGAACGTCACTGCCACCAGGTGGGTGAGAGCCAGGCTTCCTAAACCCCCTGGCACATGCCAGGCAGTCCCATGGGACGTGGCACCCCTGCTGAGCCGCACTGGAGGAATGGTCCAACGTTGCCGACTCCCACCCGTCCACCTCCGGACAAGCTACTGGGGTGGGACGGGGTGACGACATCAGAAGAGCTGATGTGCTGTGGACCAGCCCCTGCTAAGTATTTTTACACAGAAAAAGCCCTGCAAGGGGTATGGGCTGAGCTGGGTCTCATCCCGAAGGCTATCTCTAAATTCCTTGCTGATGGAAAAACATTTCCCTTCTCTGGGCCTCTGTACTTCCTCCTCTATAAAATGAAGGCATTATACTGGATGAGTGGTTCTCAATCTTTCATTTTCAGCAATAAAACTCTCCCCTCAAGTGGAGCGGCAACTTAGAGCACAGGTAAGAGGGGAGATGCTCTGGTTTTTGGAGAACCCTCTCTTCTCTAAGGGGTGACCCCCAGGCATCTCCCTGAACCTGGGTGCCAGAGAACTTGGTTTGGGAAGGACCACACACAGCTGTTCAGAGCTCATTAAATGCTATGTTCTAAGTTTAAGATTGGTGGACAGGAGGTGTGTATGTGGGATGAATAAATGGCAGTGGTTTGGTGGAAAGAATTTGAAAACACACAATCCCGACCCTCACACTCGCTGCTCTGAAGTCTACAGCCAAGGTGTTTGTAAACCTCTTGCATTCCACTTCATCTACAAAATGAGAGTAATTCCACCAACTCGCAGGGGTGTTAGAAAGATCAGAGGTGATGTACGCCTCCACCAGCATCTCCTCATGCTCACTGGGGCTGGCCACGGTGCAGGCACAATTATTTGACTACATTCTTACTACAGTTCTAGAAGGAAGCTGTAGTACTTACTGTATCTTCCGTTACATATGGGTGAGCCCCTCAGTTAAGCTGGGAGGGGCCAGAGTAAAGAAATAAAAGAAACAGATCTGGTCTCAAATGATTTCATTATGGTTTGCCACAAAGTTCACCAAAGGACACCGAAAAGTCTCCCTCAAATGTGGGACATCTAGCTTCGCAATGTTACTAAATGACATGGTATTTCACTAAGTAGCAAAACCGAAATTATAGGGAACACTGGGAATTACACAAACATTTCCCAGAGAGTCTGAGATGGCACGTCATCTTGCTTTAGAGAATTCCTGACACATACGACTTGCCTCCGTTTTAATCAACACTAAAACACACTTGCCAATTAAATAAAAGAAGCATCCACTCCCCCCACCCCCCACCAAGTTAGGGTCCAGCTAAGTTCTGGCTCCTCGGGAGCCCAGACAGACAGACGGAGCCCCCGAGCCCAGCCCCCTGCAGACATCAGCGCCACACGCGTCTCCCCCCGCTTAGAAAGCAGAGCCGACTCACGTGCCCAGACGCTCCTCGTGCTTTTTGCTGTCCTTTCCCCACACTTCAATGTCCAAAATGCCCATCCTGTCAGAGAAGTAGTGAAAGTCAAACTGTTCCCGCCACTGCGGATTTGCACTCTTACACAGTGTCTAGAAAACATGCAGTTATAGTATTTATTGTCTTAAAATGGCATTCAAGGCTACAGCAGCTACACATTCATTTCATTTCTAAACCGCAGGAGACCGTAACGGCAGGCCTCTCTCTTACCAAGTTCAAGTTTTCTTTTTGGAACGACAGGGACGTCGAGGTTACAGGAATTGGCAAAACATCATACTCTTTAAGCTGACCCCCAGATTCACCCATTTATCCACCACATTAGAGAAAACAGTTACCCCATATGGTTTCTTATACATATAAAATATAACACCTTTATAATAATGATTATTGACATGTTTTCTTATATATAAACTGTGTGTGTGTGTGTATATCTATATATATACATATATATATATAGATACACACACAATGTACCACAAGAGACACCTGGCAGTTGTCCTCTCTTATAGAAGATACTATAACTGGCTAATCAAACGCAAGTGACATTTTTATTGGCACACCCGTCCAGTGCTGGCTTAAGAACGATACATATTAACAGTTTGGGGTCTTAATTAACATCTGTTAAATGCACTGCAGGAGAAATCCGTAACTTGTACATTGCTGCCTATTTTTAAATCCGAGTTTACCGACTCCAGTCACTAGAGCGAGAGAAAGACTAGGAAAGTCCACTGCAGCCAAAGCTCAAAATGAACAAGCACGGTTTGAAAACGCCACACATGTGTCTGTGCTCCTCCAAGAGGGACTGCAAACTGCATATGTGTTCAATGCGTTGGCAGGACTTTGATTTTCGTTTCATTTACATAGAGATCCAAGTTGTGAATTAAAAAAAGAGCAAAAATGCGGGCCACTAGGTACGAGGCTCTCAGCGCACAGCGTCAGCTATGAAATCCCGGTGCCAAGCATCCCCGAGTGGGAAACAGGGACAGCTCACACCTCAGCTGCAGCCAACGTCACCCAACGTCACTGACGCTGTTTTTCATCATCATTGGGCTTAAATATATCAGAGTCCAGGATTTAGGCAAAAAAAAAAATCCTATTAGACCACAAATTAAGTACCACATTCCCCAAGGGGGAATGGAACTGATATAGGACTAATTCTGTGCTTCCCCTTGGTCCAAAGGGCTAAGTGTGCTCAGTAAGGAAACTTTCCCCGTTAGTCCTTAGCCCGACCCTGGCTGGCAAACGGAATCTTAGTGGAGAGCAGTGGTTATCCTGGATACACTCACTGTGAGATATGGCCTGGAACTACCTGGTTAACATAACTATCTATTTATTTCTGCCTTAACTAGCCTTCCATTTTTCACATTTCTAACAATAAATTATTCTTCAACCTGAGCTTCGATTCTCTACTCCTTGTGCTGGAGTAAATGACATTTAATGTTTGATTTTTTACCGAAACCTGTGTGGCAGAGACACCCTTTTGCCCCAATTCATTTTCCAACTCATCTGCATCAGCTATGGCCTCTATACTGGAAAAGCCCAAACTGTAGATAACCTCAGGCTTCTTTTCAAAATCTTCCACTGTTGTTTTTTTGTTTCTGTTTTTTTTTTTTTTTTTCCTATGTGGCTTTTGGCAAGTGACTTAACTTCCAAGTACCCTAGTTCCCTCAATCCATAAAACACAGGAAATATTCCTGTCGGACAGTTATATAAAGCTAATTAATTACCATGGTGTGGAGACTATGGTTTTTGAAATAAAAAACACACCAAATTACTAAGATTAAAAATTAAATGGAATTTGGATCAGCAGAATAAGACAACCGATTTTTAAAGACAGCTAAAAATGCCATTACTTTTGTAAACAAATCACTTTTAATACTTCAGTTTTTTTTTTAAATCACAGCAAAAATTTAAAAAAGCAGCAATAGGTGACTATTTTTGGTGTTAGTACTAACAAGTCAGAGAAAGCAAAGAGCATATAATTTTGAGAATATTTTTAGTTATCTCAAATATTTTAACCCAAACACAACATATTATGCTATTTTATTTTTGGAGGACTCTGAAAACATTCAGTAATCTTTTCCCGCATTCTGTGAAACACAGCTTGCTTATTTCCAAAGTGGAAATAAATCATGCATTCGAGCCTACTATTTGATGAGTTTTCTGTAGCTCTAGTTACTATATTAAAATAAATTACACTAAGCAATCAAATACCCTTATCAGTAGACTGCATCTATACAATTATCTTGTTTTCTGAGATGCTTCTAATACCTTTGGGAGGGTTAAAAATAAATCTGTTCTGGCGAAATTCGGAGTGGGAAAACATTTTTTTTCCATCTTTTTAAAATCTTACAGATACTGTTATCCTTAAGGGGTTGACGGAACTTACCTTACTTTTATACCTCTGGTCTCCCAGTTTTAACTGGACAAACATCTCTGTCATACTTCCTCCTGAAACATTCCTCCCTTCCAACAGAGTTATACTTATAATCCCGTTCCAGAGTTGGTTCTTTTTCAAGGTCTCTGAGAGCCGCAGGTTGCGTATCAGAGAGGACTAAAGTGAAACACAAAGAGGACATGTCAACTTGCTGATAATTCTTGAGTGCAACTTTGGTGATCAGAGGAATTCCAGCTTTCAATACTCGATTATAAATAACACTCCCTGCCTGCTGAAAGCGTCCTTAGCCCTCGCTGGTACTGCAATCACAGTTCTGTGGTTTCCTTCTCAAGCCCCAGGCTTGAAATGTACAGCGAAGGACGAATTCGAATGAAACTCGGGTTTGGTGCCGGCCTGCTGTCCTCCCACCCAGATGTGCTCTCTGGTAGGAATCCTTCAGCTGGGCCTTCGGCTGTTTTAATGGTAGGAAGGGAAGAAGGGCATTCTGGGAGGCGGAGGTAGAAGAACACGGCAGAGCCCTACCGGGAAACAGAACCCCTCTGGGCATTTAGAAATAACGGCTTTGAATTTATCCTTCACACTTGAGCCTGTCTCCACTTCCCTTTATTCCTTGGGCTACAACTAAAAAGCCTAACACCACTGTGAGATTCACAGCTCCAGAGGGAGCCTGTAATCGGCCAGCCAGCCAGATGAGCTTAGCAGACCTGGGGAGAAGGGAAGGATGGATAAAGACCACGGCCCAGTGCCTGGGACCCAGTCATTGTTACCTTGTTTTTTTTTTTTTCCTTTTCTACGTTACATTAGTCACTCACACACACCTTAAACAGAATACAGAGAAAGGGCAAATATCCCCTATTATTAAATTATAAAGAGGACAAGCAGACTTCATTTCTTTTTAATTTTCGTTATGGAAATTTTCAAACATACACAGAGGTAGAGAGAATAGTATATATTAAACCTCCACGCACTTATTCACCAGATTTGACATTTGGCAAATCTTATTTCATCTGTCCCTTCACTATGTTTTTTCCCCCTGGTTGAAATATTTGAAAGCAAAATCCCTTTTTGTTCTTACATAATAAGTAGCACGCCAGATGCCAGGACCACAACTCCACCCAAGTCAACTCAATTATCTTAAGGTTGTCAAACACCCAGGACGCATTCACATTTCCCTGAAGGTCCCACTGGTGTCTTTTAATGGTTAGTCTGTTGGAGTGAGGATCCTAACATGATCCACAGGCTGCATCCAGTTGGTGGAGTTCATTCATGGTCTCCTTTTGGTAAGCGACACGGCCCGAACACGGACGGCTTCATTTGAGGGAAGACACGCGGGAGGTGTCAAGCATCGCAGGGAAACAATGAGCTTCTAACGCTGCGTATTCATTCCTGTCACCTGCTCAGCACATCTTCGAGATCACTGAGGCATCCTTGTGCTGGGATACCCGTTAGTCGCAATTTATCACAACAAGCGGTACGTCAGTGCCATATTAATTACACGCCCGCTGGCCTCATCCAGCACACGATGCCCCACCACTCTTACTAAATAATACAACGGTGCCAAGCATTTCGTTGATCCTTTTATGACTCCCTTAAGTGAAGTCCATTTAAGGAAATCCATACTCCCGATTTCATATCCGAGTTACTTTTCACTTGAAATTGAAATCCGCACATACATGCACATGCACACACACATACAAAGGGGTTTGGAGGCACTGAGACAGGGCAAGGATAGGAGATGCGAAAGGAATTAATTTAAAAGGAAGAAAAAGAAAAACCCTCTCTTCTGGAGAACACGCGCAATTCTTTCTCTAACTTCTACTTGCAGTTGGGTTGTAGATAGAACATATTCCATAATGAAGGTTTATGAAATAAAGTTAACTAATTTTATATCTGCTAAAAACAACACACACCATCACAGTATGTAAATAGATACACAGATGTGTTTACAATCTATATGTGTGCACATAAATGCAGATACATGTAACACATTCTATAGCTTATTAAGTACACAGGCTGAAAACGTCTATCTTCAAAAAGAAAATGAGATTTTGATTCATAGGTCCCTGCTGCAATTTCCTTTTTTATTTTTTCTTCTTCAAGTTTGACTTGCCAACCAACAAGCTAAAGCATGACCTGTCCCATGGCCATGCTTCAAAGTTCCGACAGATATATTCCTCCCCAAACACTGCAACTCTTTCAAAATCCTTTTTCTAAAGAAGGGAGTCAAGTCCACCCGGGATCAAAGGGCATCCTACAGTCTGGCAATTGCCTGAGAAAAATGGCAGTGCTTTCCATGAAATATGCTCTAAAATAATTTTGTGGCTTGGTATGTCCTAATTTCAAATTGGATGTTTATCTTGGAAAGGCTTCTATCTAACTTGTCCATAAAACAGCCCCACTTAGCTCTATGAGCTCTGTGAAAATGGAATCCGAAGCTGGTTATTAAGGGGGCCCAGAGATAGGTTCCATATGGCGGAACAGCATGGGAGAGCATGGCTAGGGCCTCCATCAGGCCCGGCTTGGCTGGAGCTCCTGATCTATCCACGGACACTCGTTGCATTAGGCTGTAACATCTGGATTATTGCTTGTAATGTCCCTGGGAAATATCCACTTTCCATCAAAGCCTTTATCTATCTCAGTCGGACTTTGAACATTTCAGTATTTAACGCAGTCATGTTTGATGTGACGGACTTGCTCTTTGCTGTCCAAGTTTTTTTTTTTTTCCTCCTTACTAAAGGCAGAGTAGGAAAAGAGAAGTATTTATTGCACAGCACACAGATAGAAAAGAACACAAGACCTTTATTCCACTTATTTCACCTTAAATTATCTCTGCAAAGCCCACCGTTAGTTTATGTCCCAGTAAAGTTTCATGTGCAAGCGATGTAGTCTAGGATGTCTGTATGAGCTTTAAAGACGTTCTTAATTACTTGCACATTTCTCTTCCACCCTTGAGACCTGGGATGAGGCTTTAGAGCTCTGTCTGTGGTTGGGGGCAGCGTCTGGACCATCCTGTGTGAGCTGGGACTCAGAGCCGGGCTCTCAAAATCTTTGGTGCTCTTCGAACACTCCCTTTTTCCCGGCCATAAATCAACTCCTCTGCACTCACTCTGTTAGCTCAATAGCTCGGGTTTTCGCGTCTGTGCCCGAGCCCATAAGTGAAATTTGTCATCTTAATGCAGCTTGGAATGTGAAAGGAGAGAAGGAAATGACCCATCAGAGGAGGAGCCCATCCCCCTGAACTGCAACAAACACTGGGAGACAGAGCAAAGCTTCTGGGTCCTGACCCTCATTTCTCAGCAGACATAATGGATAAAATACAGTACATCAGGGTTTGGTTATTTCTCTCCCTTCTCCCAGGGGATCAGAACCTTTCACTATTTCTATGAAGGTTCATTCATAGGCTCTCTCCTCAGCCCCTACCCTGCCAAACCCACACCCATTCGCCTAAACAAAAAGGGTGACTTTCCTCTGAAACACACAAGTCAGTTACGGCCAGTGAAGATAAGGTGGGGTTCTTCACTTAGAAACATGCTGACTTTTGTAAAACATGCAACAGATTCCAAAACATTAAGTTACTTCCGGGTCATGAAAATTTCACCGGAAAGAAAGGGAGAGAGACGGGAAGTACAGACACTTCTGCTGCCTTCCAACAGGTGGAGAAATCTCGGGGGGTTTTCATCTGGGAATAAGCTCTCAAAGCAGTGAACAGATTGTCCATCCAGGGACCTATAAAACGGATGGCAGCTTGGTGACATACATTATTGGAGGATTTTGGCCAAGTGACATGCTGTGCTGGTTGGTGATGTGGACTCCAGTACCCTGATTTCTTGGTGGAAACCTCAGGATGATGGACATGTCAGTCCAGTGCCTCTTGTCTGTCCTGGGCCAGAAAGAGGGGCAGACAGGTCAGGAGTGAAGAAGGATCCTGAAAGAAGGACACGGAGTCCAGGAGCTGGGGCCACAGCCTGTGTCACCAAAAGCAACATGACATTCAGCGATGCCACGGTCCAGAAGCAACTATACTGACAAATACCATGGGCTAATGATTCAAAGCACTCCCTGTGGGTAAACAAAACACGAACATTACAAAAAAAAATTTTAAATTCAAAAGAAAGGCATTGAGAAAAGGCTTCCACAAGATTTTTCTAATAGGCCTACGTGCCAAACGTGGTACGGGTACTTTTTAGGTCATCTCAGCGATGGAAGTTGAAAAAATATGTGTTCCAATGCTGCCAAGGCAACTTATTTTGACTCCAATTATTTTTCCTGAGTCGCTGTGAAAAAGTAGGTAGTCAGTGGAGACAAATGCATGGGGGGCAAAAAAAGAAAAGAGCTCGCTTTATAAGCAAAATGGATAGTAAACAAGATCCCAGTCACGTTGGCAATGCTCAGGAAAACGAAGGGAGAACATTTAGTCTATAAAAGGTTTCCCTGAAACAGCCCTTTCGGGCTTTTGCAGCATAAAGCTACTGCTCATCGTCAACAGCTTTTACAGCATGACATGAGAAGGTCCGCACATTCACGCAACAGGCTTCCAGAAAGTTCCTACCCAGCAGCTCCGTATATCATCTGAAGAGAACCCTGCAGGCATAAATCCTCCTGGAAATACACAAAAATCTTTGCATAGGACACAAAGAAAGCCTTCTAAACTTCCCACAGGAGCATGGACATGGAAGATGAGATTTATATTTGTAGGTGAAAACTCTACCACAGACCCGAGGATGTACAAACACATGAGCTATAAAAAAAAATTGTATTACTTTTTAACGATGAGGGGATATCCCTGCTCAATTTCTTGCACTTGAAAATAAAAATCAGATGAAAAAAAATGGATAAAGTCTATAAAGATTCAATGACTCTCAGAGTTTAAGATCCAGGAGGAAAAACACGAAGGCCATGTGATTTGAGAAGATTTCCCTTTTTGCCCTGACTTCCAGGAAGCTCAGAATTAAGCGTTGGGCTTATATGCAATCATATTCATCCTCTGGTTAGTTCTTGATTGACGTGTGTCATCCTGCTGGCTTTCACATCTCTGTTCCATGTTTCTATGTTTCCCTTTCACTTAAAATAGGTCAGGGGCACCCCCATCCAGGACTGGGACTAGAGTGAGTTCAGGGAAGCAGTCGGGGTGAAGAATCTAGGGAGGTGCTCACTCTCGGGCTTCTGTGAGGGCAGGGCTGGCCCCCAAGCCCGAGTGCCTGCTCACATTGCTCACCCTAATCCCAGCCAAACTTCCCTGCGAGGCCTGCCCCTCATGGCATCTCGGGCTTGGTGTCCTACGGTTCCCAGCATCCCACATCAGACCCCAGTCCACACCAGTGGTTCCCAAACATGCATGGGCTTTGGAATCACCTGGAGGGCTGACTAAAAGATTGCTGGGCCCCACTCCAGGGTTTCCAATTCAAGAGGGGCCACACATTTTCATTTCCAACAATTTCCAGGTGATGCTGATGCTGCCGGGCCAAGCAGTCTGCTTAGAAAAGCCAATCGTTCGGAGCTGGTAACAGTTTGGTGCCCTTGCATACACCGTGTTATTTTATAAGTGTCAGGTCTCAGTCCACTGCCTCCTCCGATTTGGTGAGACTCACTGCAGTCTTCTTTCTCTGAAAGCTTTCTCTGCCCCCAGCCTTCATCCTGCCCCTCTACCTGCAAAGCCAAGATAAGGGTCTAATCTCTGAATACCCCTTCTCTCTACACTCATCTCTCCTAAGAACCCAACAGTTACGACGGCCAAGTCTTATTCACCTCCGAATTCCCAGGACAGTATTCCTGCCAATACCAATGTGTTCAGTGAGAGATTTTTGGCCAAAACTGATTCTAATGTTATTGAGAAGAGAGATTTGAGGAACGGTTTTGGAAAGCAGTGGCTCTGTTCTTCTGGGCTGGAGCACACACAAGGTTTGACAGTTCTAATAGATTCATGGTCCTACCTGAGCATGACTGAGAGCTGCAAACAGAGAGCGCCGGCAGAGCCAAAGGCAAAAAGAGAAAGTGGGAAAGGGGAAAGAAGACAGGGAGGGCTTAACCTCAATTCGTGTAGAACCCTCACCATGCAACCCACAACTCTTACAAAGTCATGACACTAAAAGAAGTATCAAAAAAGCCTAAAGCAAGAGCGGAGGCCCTATATTTTGTAGGGGCATCCAACAGGAAAAGAGAGCCTTTCCAGGTATTGAGAACAGAGAACTGGTCTCACAGGGATGTACATGCTGAGACTCCGGACAGAGAAGACGGAGATCACGAAGGTAAGTGACCGTGGACAGCGGCCAGCACTCCTGGGCTGACGCAGCAGAGAGCAAACTTTTTCTGTAAAGGTCCAGATGGTAAGAATTCAGGTCTCTGTCCCAAATACTCCACTCTGCCATGTTAGCCAGAGGTGATGCATTCCAATAAAACTTTACTTGCAAAAGCAGACGTGGGGCTGGATTTTGCACTCAGGCTCAAGTTCAACCACCCTGGGGCTAGAGAGACAACAAAAAGAGCCCATGCCAGGTGGTAGAAGCTGATAGAACCTGAGATCACAGGAGGCCAGGCTAATGGAAGATGCAAAGTGTCCCAGACGTCTGAGACACCACGGGAAACAGGGAAAGGGGAGAATTCCTCAGCTTCCTCCGTTTCCCGCCCTATGGTACCCTACGAGTCCCTCTCACTGGACACAGCCAGCTGGAGGCCACCTGACGGGGGATGGAGAAGATGTACCCTGCAGTGATCAGCCTCCTCAAGAACAGGGAGGAAGAGAGATAAATGAATATGAAGCCAAACGGGCATCATTAGTCAACCAGTTTCATACAGAAAAAAATACTGCACCAGTACAGGGACGTCTTCTACCTTACCTGGAGGACATACGATGCCATGAAACAGTGGGTCAACAATGGGTTAGAATAGATCCTGTATCTCAGTGCAAATTCATCTAAAATAAATAAAATCCGTAACTCAAAGGGCACTCTGGTCAGTCAGAACCCAGCCCAAACGGAAGTGCAGAGAGGGTGTGCGTATGTGTGTGCAGATTTCTGAACACCAAGAGCGACCTGTCCATTCCATTTCTTATAACCGTGCTTTCATCCCAGTCTCCAATTTGATGTAAGACAAGAAACTGTTTTTGTTTTTCTGTCCCTGTAACTGTTAACACACATTAGAAAGCGAGAAGTGAGGTTTGGAAACAGATCTATTCACAGAAGAGATGATGCATCATAAATTTCTCAAAAAGAATCAGTTAACAGAATTCAGGCCCTTTTCAATCAGATTTTCAGTTCTCTCTTCAAAAGGCTCATCAGAAAGGAAGCAAAGGCTTCTGGATGAAACCTAAATCTATTTTTTAAGGGCAACCTCTACGTATTTACTATTTTAAAATCAAAGTCAGTATTAAAATCAAGGGGACACTTTAGAAGACAGCACACAAAGACCCTGCCATTCTAAGTCCCTTTGGAGGATGCAGAATTATAAACTTATGGGTTTAAGAAGCAATTATTTAAATAAAGTTAAGTTATTACAAGAATAAGATTGAGGTGAAAGGGGCAAGGACCTTTTCTAGGTAATCCATCACTGAGGACTAGCAAAATGTTTAGTTCCTCATAGCTAAGTAATCTTCTTTATGTCAAACTTCTGTTACCTCATTTTTAAATGTAATATGGAAATCCTAAAAAAAAAAAAAAAAAAAAAAGAAGCTTAGAGTTTAAAAATACCGAGATAGGTTGATCAGGGTATTTTAACTACTTTCACAGAGGGTTCATCGCTGCATCTACAGAGTGTCCCACGTGACTTCATTTTCATAAGCCAAATTAGAAGCAATCTCTCTTTCCTCTCCAAAACTGCCAACTCTAAGGAGCAAAAAGTCAGGGTAACGTTTGAAATTCTTCACCAATACACAAATTGCATCTCTCCTGTTAGACCATGAGTAGCTTTCAAGGAGCTCTATTCATGTCTGGCTTCATTAAACATACATACTAGGTTTGGTCATTTATTAAGTCTCTGAGCCCAGCACACTGAAGTCAAAATTCTAGAAGCTACAGTGAGAGGGAAAAAAAAGCAGATGGCAGCTCGGTGGAAAAGACACAACTCCGCCGTCCAGATATAAATACTGCTCTCCAGGACCCTCTGTTCCCTTCATATTTTTGATATCTTCATCCCGGCCGTCAACATTTTTTCTCTCCCTCCTCATGCCTTTGGCCCTTCTTCCATAACCTCTCCCGCCCTCCCTAGACTCCAATATTCCCCAAGCTCACAATTTTTCTTCCCAGCCTTTATGTTCTTCCACAAACTGCCAGGGCTCTTCCACAGGCCGGAGCTCCCTAACTAAAGATGGTTATTGATGTACCCTACCAGTGTTTTAGTGCAGCAGCAGAATCAATAAACCAGAAAATACTGCTTTGTCAGGCTTGGCCAGAGCGTGCTGGGGAGCTTTACTGCTTCGGATGGTTACAGAAACTCCGAGCACGGGAGAGGGAGAGCCGGGCTCCCCTCCGCGGACAGACGTGATGCTCTCCTACCCTCTAGTGACTACAAAGGAATAAGACAAAAGTTGGAGGCATTTTTGAGACTGCATCACAATGATGACTTATTGGCTCTTAATTTTATTTCTAAAACGAACTAGAGGCTTGGAAACCCTGTGAACTGGTGGGGTAATAAAGCATCTCAGCCTAGTTATTTTTAAAGTACTCCAAACACAAAGGATATGCACTTTAGGAAGAGTCAGAACTTTTGAGTCCTTTGGATTTTAAAAAGCAAGGTTTGGAAAGTTTGCCTTTCTTCTTAAATGACTAGTTCTAGTCAGGTTCCAAATCTCATATTCTCTCTCTTTCTCGTCTTTCACATACACACACTCATACAAACTCACGAAATCTTTGTTTCAATCTCCTTATTTTACAGAGAAGTAAATAACCAAAGTGCAGTGAGGTTGGAGAACAGAGCCGGCATACGTCTGGGTGCCTGTGTGTGTTTGTAAATAAATGCACATACAGGGACCGCCAACACCCCCCCTCCTCAGACACAGACACGTCCCAGCCACCTCCACGTGGCTTACTCCCTTTTTAAAAGCAACAGAGCTGCTGAATTAAGTCATAAATCATTTTGGGGGGTTTCATTTGTTTACCTTTATACTAATTTTGACATTCAGTCACTCCAGTCGCAATGTGCCAACTTCATAACCTGATATTTTAATAATGCACTCCTACCTTGCTACACTTAGACTTTTTATAAATTGAACCGAAGTGTATAATTGCTTCAAAGATACTAACAGTGTGAAAAATCACCAGTATTTCAGGAAGGAATCCTTAAAGAAACTCTCACACCCCCCCCAAAAAAAGGTAAAAAATAAAAGTAATGTTAAAAAAAGATTTATAAAATATCCCACTCATTCCCCTCCATTAATCTTTTCATCACCCCTATAACACCAAAGCTGGTTTCCACCTAATGGTAAATAACTTCCTAAAGGACTAAATCTAACCGCACTCCACTCCAAATAATTCAAGCTTAATGAAGTATAACATTCTAACATGGCCGGTACATATAAAATGTCACCTCTAAAACAAGTGTCAGTTCAAACATCTGGCTATGCCCTTATTAAATGAAATTTTAAAGGAGAGATTGCTTCATTTTTATTCTTAACAGCAGCAAGAGGCAAAGAAAGCTGGTACACGTAAAGGTTGGCTGCTATCAGCCATGCATACATTTGTGTTTGCTCCAAAGATAAAACTTTTTAACCAAATGACGTCAAGAGAAAAACAGCTGTATTTACCTTGTTGGCACTTAACCGCTTCCGATTGGACCAACGCTAAGGATTATGTCCGTTGAATGATGAAAAAGAGCAAAATAAAAGAGAGAAATAGGACCGTTAACAACGTGATTGTATTATCATGTTAGATGGTGCAGAATGCATTACAGACAATGGACACTCAAGTTCTGAGGCTACAGAGAAAATACATTTGAGCAAGAAAGTAATTAGAAACAGGAAAAAAATCTCATTTCTGTGGTGTGTTCCCACATCTCCTAATATTCAATAAGGAACAGACAAAGACATACGAATACTGCTCAGTCCTTACAAGTATATTCATGTTTTTATTTGCCTGAAAACACTATAATTTTACTGCTAAAAACAAACTGGAAAGGCAGATTTCTCCTTCCTAAAATATTCCGATAGTCTGATGAAAATGTTTAAGAAAATCATGGCCAAAGTTAGTTTATGTTCAGGTTTCCATAGTTGTCGATACTAGAAAAAAAAAAAATGACTCCATTTTCCTCTGCTGATTAAATCTCAACATTCAAAATAATAGGGAAAAGCAATCTGGGTCATTCCTGCGCGGTTAAGAAGAAGAGGCTCACGCAGCACTGAGGGAGGGAAGGAAAAAGGTTCTGAACAGCAAGGAACTCCACCACCGTTCCTTTGATCTCTCATTTGTCATGCTACGGCGGTGGAATTTCGGCTACAATTAAAATTCTCTCCTAACAAAATCCTCTCATTACTCCTGTCACCGTCCAGCACTGTGAAGCTGTACTCTGGCTGGTTAACCAGCTAACTGGATGTTAAAAGTTGGATAAATTTGGGAGATTACAACTCAATTATGAGTCTAATCGAGCAGACCACGTGAACTGTTATGCTTAAGGAAAAAGTACCTTTAGGCAAATGACCTATCCACTTTGCCAACACGTCTCCCCGATAAATTAGAAACCAGAAAACAAACAGTCTTTGGGGGAAATCCACTTATATTCCAGTGATCAGCAACTAGAAATGCTAGTACAGAAATGACTTTAAAAATATTCGTTAAAAACACTCCCCCTGGTGAAACTGAAAGTTCGCCACCCAGCACACGACACAGAGGTAGGGGTACTACATTCTGGGTGCGAAAATCAGTTCTTTCTGTATTTTCCCGACAACAAAATTGACAAATATTTCCACCCAAAACCACCACTAAAATTCATTACCATCTTACAGGCATACACGTGGCTATTCCTAAACAACTTTATCTACCGGATGCTCAGCACTACATTTGATAATCTTGACCCTCACAAACCTATACAACAGATGATCTTTCTTTAAAATCACTTCACACCTGAGGACATTGTGGCTGAGAGAGGTTGAGGAGTTCTGTGAATCTGACCGGATCACTTCACCTCTCAAAACTGAAAAGCAGCGGAGTCGGGATTCAAACCCAGGCTGTCTGATGACAGAGGCCGTAATTCTAACTACAATCCCATTTTTGCCAAGAAAAAAAGAGACAGAAGGCAGGTCTGTCGGTCTTCCAGGCAGCACCTTACCTTCGAACTACAAACACGCCCGTGTGCACTGAAATCCCTGGATGTGAGGGTACATTCACGGGCTTCGTGCAGATGTTAAGATTTTTATCAGCTTGGCTCTAAAGCAACAAAGACTGCCTCACTGATGACAGGAAGAAAGGTGGGTACAAAACCCAGACTGCAAATCGAAATCTCTCCACCAGGGTTTAAATTAACACGGAAACTTACAAACAAATTATCCGTAAATAACCTCAAGTTTCCTGTGTTAGGTATCCCTGTTTAAAATCCCAATATAAGAATATCCTTGGGGAGTGGGAGGATATAGCACAGTGGTAAAGTGTGTGCTTAGTGTGTGTGAGGTCCAGGGTTCAATCCCCAGTACCTCCAATAAAAAAAAATCAAAATCAAAAATTTTTTAAAAAAGGGTATCTTTAAATATTAACTTCAACTCAATGAAAAGAGCAAGAATTTTCTGATATTCACTCTATCCAAAGGGCCCCCGCGATGCACTGTGTGTTGAATAACCACACGTGGCCCAGGAGGAAGCATTCCTTGCTCAGGTACACTTTAATCAAATATATAAATAGCAGAATAATACTACCAATCAGAACAAATGAGGGCAGGCAGGGTTTCTACAATACCCCAAAAAATATACAGATAATAAATACAACGTACAGAAGACCACTGCTGGGCAGGCAAAGAACAAAGAAAATGAGAAACTGTGTGAACACACAGATAGCACGCACAGTCGAAAAAGTTCCAAAAACAGGAGGGGAGGGAGTCCAAGGAAATAAAGGGCCAAACTAAGATGACAGGGGGGAGGGTGTAGCTCAAGTGGCAGAGCGCATGCTTAGTACGCGTGAGCTCCTGGGTTCAATCCCCAGTACCTCCTCTAAAAATAAACAAACCTAATTACCTTCTCCCTCAATGCCAAAATAAAATAAATAATATAGTAATAAATAAATAAATTTTTTTTTTAAAAACAAGAATTAAAAAAAAAACTAAGATGACAAATGTGGCTCCTTTTAGGGCTCTGAAAAGGTGTTCTCTGAAATGTTTTCCAAAAACAAATTGAAGCCGCATCAGGTATTAACTGCTCTGCAATTTGAAATACATTTTAACAGAAATGGCACTGCTTAAAAACTCCAAATTTTGGCAATATTTAAATATATTTTAAGTGCCAGTATTACTGCTCAACATGATCCACTACACTACAGAAAAATTCACAAGTGGAATAAATATGCAGCTATCTTCATGAGGTCATCATCTAACTTGACAAACCCCACTTATATGTGTAATAAATTTCAGAACTTAAATCAGCCAGCAATTGCTCGACCATGTGGCAAATAATTCTTATTTACATTGCATGTTACTTGAACCTGGCATCCAGATCAAGGAACCGGTCACCTGCTGGATGCATTGACACTGAATCTGATGGCAATACCTTCAAGACTAAGAGAAGTTAAGGGAAATCCCTCCTTCATTATGTTGGAGGGTGGGATTTGCCAGATATAAAATACTAGATATAAAATACTACTCTATATAAAATGGGTAAACAATAGGGTCCTATTCTGTAGCACAGGGAACTATATTTGATGCCTTATAATAGTCAATAATGGAAAAGAATATGAAAAGGAATATATACATACATATATATGTAACTGAATCACTGTTCCGTACATTGGAAATTGACATAACAGTGTAAACCAATCATACTTCATTAAAAAAAATTTTTAAATAAAAATTTTAAAATTACAAAAAAAACACAACATCAACAGAAGACATTTTAACATCAAAACATCAAGTTTGGACAGTGCTACTTCTTAAACAATTGCTAAATGCAGGTCTTCCCCACCCCCTACCAGTTACCAGCAAGTAAATACTCATGAGTAAAGAATTCAAATTAAAAATAGAACTGTTTAGTTGACCCTCTAGCAACCGAAAAGTCACTGTGCAGCTCCTTTGTGCTCTTTTAAGCTGTCTTCAGTGTTTTCACTAGTAAATCAGTCATGATTTTCATCATGAAAATAAATTACAACTAACAGCAAAGGTGATGTCAAAATGAAGAATATTCTCCACACTGACCCCACTGACTCAATTCAGGAGGTACTATTGGAGCCTAATTTATAAACAGGCTTCAGGTTTTTATACCAGATTCTAAACATGCTTAAATTTTAACACATCTTAGTCCTTTTTCAACTGGCTGCTTTCAGTTGGCTTTTAAAGCACCTTTCAAATAAGTTACAATCAAAGATGCTTTTGTTCTCATTTTAATTCTTGGAATTGTAAGGTACAATTCCAGCATATAACATAAGATCATGGTTTGTAGTCACATATTTGCTCCTAAAAACAGAGCCTCGATCATACTGTCACAAAATCCAATGCTTTTTTTGATGTCAATAGGTAGTGCATTCACTAGAGATTTCCATGTAACAGACCAGAGAATGTTAAAATGTGTAGTTTCCCTGAAGTACTCACAGTAGAAAAGTTGGTAGCTAAAAAAGGAAGACAAAAAAAAAAAAAAAAAACAAACGGAAATGCTGCAAACATAGACTTAATACAACACAATGATTAAATCCTAGCAATGGCTTTTCATAACTGAATAGTACCTAAGTCATCCAGTACCTAAGAAAATAGTAAATTGAAACCTTAACACTTAGTAAAAGTCTATTTTTACAGGATGACTTGTTACAAGCAAACCATAAGAAGCATATACATTTAATAATAGCTATATTCTTCACACCCCCTAGCCAAAAATAGACATCATTTCTGAATGAATTTTCTTTCCAGGTTTCTAAAAGAAAGGATGTATATTATCCCACACAGGTACCTTAAGTCTCTGTACAACTATTCTGCCTACCCAAATAATTATAAAAGTGTCAGTCACATGGCAAGCCATTCCTCAAAGACAAACTGCAGTGAAGGATTTTTTAAAGAACAGAAGGCAACACTCACGTGTCTCTTGAAATCACCCTGTTTTACTACAAGGTTCAGATTTAACACAATGACTCCCATGTCATCCTCTAAACTGTTTGGATCCTCCAGTTTTAAAATATGCTCAGTCGTTCTACAAGCAAAAAGCAAAAAACGATGTTAGCACTGGTCGGTCGCACTTTACAGTCTTGTGATACATCAGGAGCTTGCGGTAAACGTCTCCTACTTCTGAATAAGAGTGAGCCTCAAGTTACAAAAGCACCAAATTCAGTGAAAATAAATCATCTTCAGGGTAGAGTAACTGTTTGGCATTGCCTAATTCAATAGTTCTTCAACTGAATTCTTTCCCGCTTGTACCCAAATAAAATGTAAATATTGGTTTTAATTTTAAGTAGATTAATGAGCCTGAATATCAACAGATGAAAGTACAAAATCGAATACATATTTTAGAACACATTACGGAAGATTTAATATCCAACCAGTATATAACTGGGAGCTAAAAAAGCAAAAATCATAGAAAAACTTACACTGTTTTTGAAAAACTTACCTTTTAAAGCACTCTTTCATTTATTCAGATTTTATCTTGTCATTTGATTATCTTGCGTTCCCTCTAAAATTCACTAATAACAAGTAGAAGCTAAAATTACAATACCTGTTAAGCTCAAGGTCACTGAGCAGGACAAAGGAAGAGCCCATGAAATCAGACGTCGTTAAATCCCGATCATATACCTACAAAAAGGGGGAGGCCAGTAACAAACACATTAATCAGGTAAACCAACTGGGTTTATCAAGTTATTAATAAATGCAATGGGCTGGGAATTTTGAATTCAGTCTTCTAGATCTAAAAATAACTCATACGGTTAAAGAGAAATTTAGCCGAGCCAATGGAGTGAACAAAATTATTCAAACCTGTGCGTTTTTCCTTACCAAGGCCAAAATAACAGCAGAAAATACGTTTAAGGAGGTATACGTATGCATTAAAATGTTATGCACAATGGACCACTCGCTGTAGTTTCAATGGTCTCTCATTAAAATTGAGAATTTTCCACAGTGAGCAAATCCACCAATTAAATAGAAATTTGCTAAATATTCTACAGCAATCCCATCCTGCACTCAACTCATGCAGTTTTAACCCAGATGTTAGAGTAGTTGAAGCTTACAACCGGTAGCTTAAAGCTCTATTAAGTATAAAGTTATTGCTAATGAGAAAGGCTTCAGTACCTGTCACCACTGCACTGGCAGTAATAATTCTTCCACATTCAGTAAGTTTAAAAGCAATCAATGGAGAGATTATTTTCACTCTGATTGTGAGAAACATACAGTTTTGACAAAGGGTATAAAGAACCCCCTTCCATACTTAGTTTTTTAACCCAGTGCTAGGAATGATAAAATAATTCCTTTGGGGAAGTTGACTTTTCAGAGGGCGAATATCGCTGAGAAATAAATGTTTTTGTTTTTTTTTTAACACAAAAGCAGATTTGAAAGTCATCTGTGATTACCTTCACACGGAGCTTTTGATCAAGGCTTTGTATTGGCAATACAACTATCTCATCCCAAACGGGGTTCAAGTTCTTATATATGACTTTACTTTTGTAGAGAGTCTTCCCGTTCAGCTTAAATTTCACATAGGGATCACTCGTGCCTTTAAAAGAAAAAGAGAGCAAGACAGGTTTTAAAAATGTACGTAAAAGCCTCGGATCTCCGTTAAGTAAAGCTTTCTCTCCACACTCTCCAGGCTTAAGAGCACTTCGCTGCACACGCCCAGAACAAATGTCTCCCTGTGCGGAGACTGAGGGCCCCAGAGGTGGAGAGGAGAGAGCAACGAAACCATCTGGGGTAAATGACTGGTTCGTCTCTGCCTTCAGTGCCGGCATATAAACCGGCTCCTGGAGCTTTTTCTGTTTTGTTTTATTGTGGGGATGTCATCACTGCCCAACCCACAAAAATTCAAGAAATCAAATCCACCAGCTCCAGCCAACAGTGTCAGGAGTCCTGGGGGGAAGCCCAGCCCTTCCTAAGAATGGCAGTGAGTCAGTCGATGAAAATGGAAAGAAACCATTGCAGACATGTGGCCAGATGGCTGACTCGACAGAACCCGGTACTTTATAATCATAATCCATCCATCCGTCTCTGGAACCGCTGGTTTAAAAGATGGGGCGACAGGACTTGGAAGGGAACCGGGGCGTAGAGATTAACCCGACAGGGCTGCCCATTCTTCCCCGCCTCCTGCACCTGCAGGGAATCTGAGAACACTCCTCCCCACCCCCGGCCAGCTGAAGCCCCCATGAGCCGACACCGGGCCAACATCCCTGACCCGCCGGCTCCTCCCGGGGAGCTTTGAAACAGACGCCAAAGGGAATGAATAATGTCCCACTAGCCACTCTGTCCAAAGCAGAAAGAAGGGCCGATGACGTGCCCTCCTCCACACTTTTCAGATCAACTGAGGAAAAAAAAAAATTGCCCACAAACACAATGCGAGGATGATGTGTTGTGTGTGTGTGTTACACGCATGCAAGTGTGCCTTCATACCAGGGACACACAACCCTGCCAGAAACACACTTTCCATTAATCCCTCGTGAATGATGAGTAAAGAAGACACAAATGAATGAATAATCCCCGAGGGCATCAACGAAGGCCGGCCGATAATGCTAGGACAGAAGAAAAAAATCCAATTTGGGGAGGTGTGCTAGTATAATTAATTGTGAAACTGACTGCGGACAAGCACTCAAAGACTAACAGTCTGTTTAGTTCGCTGACAAATTCCAGGTGCCTTGGCCAGGGCCCAATACAGACCTCCACCGATTTACCGACATGAGTTCTTGATATTAAAGTCAAGCTCAAACAGTCTAAAAATTTTACATCAATTATTACAGTAAGTAGGCTACTCTGCCACAAGCATGGCCAACTCATTACCACCCACCATTAATTATCTCAATCATCTTTTTCAGCTCTTTCTTAGGTTTTTATTTAGCGGCAGGAATGAAATGACTGAAAATGAACACAGTACACATCCCAACTCTTTTAAGTGGACGTAACAGCACTGGAGCAAGTAACACATTGTTTAGAGGTCTTCATGGATTAACCCAGGTATCATTTTGATCACTCAGCCATTCCAGTACTGCAAGGCCACTAACTTTAAAAACCAAGAAATTAAACTACAAATACACACACATATCTCTCCAACGCTCACGTTTTAAGTGTGGAGGTAAGACATAGTAAACAATCATATGGTTACCCGGGAAAGCAGGTGGGAAGGGATAAATTTGGGAGTTTGAGATTCGCAAATGTTAGTCACGAAACATAAAAATAGATTTTTAAAAAACCCAGATTTCTTCCATACAGCACAGGGAACTATATTCCATATCTTGTAATAACCTTTAATGAAAAGGAATGTGAAATTGAATCTATGTATGTATATGACCGGGACATCGTGCTGAACACCAGAAACTGACACACTGTAACTGACTACACTTCTGTAACAAAAGTAGATAAATCAGTTTGGCGACAAAGGGGCAGAAACCCAGCTGTCTTTTATCTTAAACCTGGACACACGCAGGCGCACCTGTGCCACGTTAAGCGGCAGTTCTGAGCAGGACAGTGAAAATGAAGGCATTCACAGCTGTTCAGTGGAACAGCCACAAGAGAGTGAGTCCACTGCCCACCCAGCCCCGTTCCCCTCCCCCCGGCTTTTATCGTCCAAGAGAACATCTCTAGGCAAGTCAGATTTTAACAATCATTTTGATATAGATATATAAAAAAAAAAGTGAGGGAAAAACCATAATAAAAAGAGGCCTTTAATTAAATGAAATTGGCACTCTGGGATCAGGCCTTCATGCCTGTCAGCACGCTCTCAAAATAAACATCTCAAAACTAGGCCTCGGTGGTGTCACTTTCTCACAGGCAAAGCATACTGGGTAATCCCCAGGCATCTTGACAGCTACATAATGTTCAAGCTGTTTCACGGGTGAATGGCCGCTGTTGTGTGAAAGAAAATATTAATGTCTGGAATTCACAGAAAAAGGGACCAGGGTTTACCAAGCCAAACAAGCAAAGAGGGTGTCAAGTTAGTGCGGCGTTAATTGTTGGGGAAAATTTGAGGAGGGGGGGAGGGGGGAGGGGGCACATGGTGATTTTTTTTTTCTCTCCGAGCCTAAGTGCCTCACTGTCAGGGAAGTGACATCTCAACTAGGCAGGTTCTGAAAAGGGGTCGCTGCTCGGGAATGCAGCTCCCAGATGGCCCAGATGACGAGATGACACCTGAATGGGTGGACTCTGACCTTTTTCACTGGGCGCTTCGTGAACAATGAGGCTCTGTGGAAGAGACAGGTAGTGTGGTACTTGGGGAGAGGGAAGCTAGGAGGCCAGAGGCTGTGCCTCCGTCCTGGGGCGGCCACCAGCTCTGCCACGTGGACTCAGCGGAGTCACACAGCTTCAAATTTAGAATATCCAGGCTTCTTAAGCATCAATGGCCAGCGTTTCCTGCTCCGTTCAAAATGCACTGTGGTTCTCTGCATGCCGAGAGATTACCAGCAGTCACCGGTCCTCCGACAACGCTGGACCAATTTCCCCCAACAACAGGGAGTGATGGTCCTTGTTTCTGCTCATGCTCGATGACACTTGGGACCGTCACAGCTCCCCTGACCCTGTACCTGTCAGGCCTGCCAACATCGCTCACGTGCCACAAACACGGGTTGCTTCAGAGCGTGGCTCCGGGCTAGGGGATCTGGGGGATAACAGAGGAAGATGGATCCCACATCCTTTCCTTCTGCACCTGGCGGGCAGCGGGCAGACCGTACATGTAACACAAGGCCCAAGAGGTAAGTGTCCACATAGATTAGAAGTCGGGGGTTATGTTAGTTCACAGAGGGGAGAGATGAGCTCTAGCTGGGGTATCAGTGGAGGCTGAAATACGGGAGATGGGGATTGAAACACGGACGGGTCTGACCACGCAGAGGAGGACTGAGGCCATTTCAGCTGGAGGAATTGGAACTGAAAGGGGAAAGAAGACAAGATGGCTAGATGTGTGTGGTACTAAGCAAGCATTTCAATTTATCCAGAAATTAAGGGCAAAACATATACATATAATGAGAAAGTTTAAAAAAACCCAATTTTGAGTCAGAGACTAAAGTAGCCTAAAATTAGAAAATCAGGAGCTTAGTGTTTGTTCTACAAAAAAATATAGTGGTTTTATTTTCCTATTGTCTTTTGTTTTAATGTTTTCACAAGTGTGATACATGCACATGACTCTGAAAGGTATAAAAAGAAAACTCTTCATAACCTTTCCTCATTCCCATTCCTCTAATGCACTATGCGTTTGAGAGTTTTACCAAAAAAAAACAAAAACAAAACAAAAACAAACAAACAAAAAAACCAATTGTAATTATATTAAAATGCACTGGACTCATTGCATTCACAGCGAAAGTACTTTGAAGCTCTGTTCGTATCAGCAATACAGATTCACCATTTTCTTTATCAACTGCATATATTTTCAACGTATTGTTGTATCTTAATTTATGCAACTAGTTAACAAATAATGAACACTGACATCACCTCTGATTTTTTTTTTTTAACTAGCGTAAACAATACTACAACAAGCATCCTTGTCTGACTATCTTGGAGCTCATACGTGATTACAGTCAAAAAGAACCGCCAGGCAAATGAGTATTTGTCTTGTCTGGTTCTATCACCACTGTCAAACTGTTCTTCCAAAGTCCGTCAAAACTGCACTTTGACCACAAATACATGTTTGCATTTCTTTTTCTTTACGTGCCCACCAACATTTGATGTTCTCAACTTTTATTTTAAACGAATGGCAGGTGAAAAATGGTATGTTTTTCTCTATCATTAACACATTGAGTAAAGCTTAGGATCGTCGTATTTTAGTGACCTACATCTGTCTGTCTTTGTCGTAGAAATTCTCATTTATATCATTTGCCCATTTTTCTGTGGGCTCATGGTCTGTCTTTTGCTTATGGATGTGAATGGGCCCTTAATTATGGAAAGTAGCCATTGGCTATAAATCCTGTCATAATTTGTTCAGGCTAACATTGTTTCTTGTCATAAGATACGGTCATTTTTATTGAGTCAAATTTACCAGTTTTGTTTATGGCACTGTAGTTGAACACTCTGCTTAGAAAGAAGTTTTCTTCACTGTAGGAGTTTAAATTAGTTCAGCCATGTTTCTTTCCACTGATTTTGTAGTTTCTCACTTTTTACACTTAAGTCTTTGGTCCACCTGGAATGATTTTTAGTGTGAGAGGGAAGGAAATCCAGGTTTACTTATGGTGCAGGAAAGTAAAATGATCAGAGTCGAGCTTTAGAAATATAAATCTGGCAGCTTATAATTCAGAAGGAAGAAAAAACACTAAAGCAAAGAAACCTGGTAACTGAGATAATACAGCACCGGGGAGTTGAGGAGAAAGCTGTACCCGGACTAGAAGAGGTACCGATCCAGGGTTTCCCAAAGCATCATACACAGAACACTAGTATGTTGAGATGCTTCGCAGACCAAAAGGGTGAAACCATCAAAACCCTTGGGAAAAGCTGTAGACTCCTTCCTCACTTGGAACTTCCCTGGGTCGAGGAACATACTCTCCTAAGAAATGCATGCATAGTGAACAACAGCAACAATAAAATCAGCTTAAAACTTCTCTACTCTGTATTTCCTAAAATGATTTAAATACAGAAAACAGTTTGCTTGGGGCACCACCTATGCACATGATATTAAACTCCTCCAAATCACAGCTCTGGAAAGGAAGACGTATGTCCAGAGTTGCCTAAGATGCCTGGTAGACAAATGATATTGAGGTGGGAAGCCCCATAAAAAAGACCAGCAGGTCCCCCAGGCAAGGCCACTACTCTCCTGCCCGCACCATCTGGTTCCCTGGCCCAGTGGCATTATCTCGCTTTTTAAACTCTGAAAAGGCTTGTTTCTAGGAAAGTGGAATTTACCCCTAAGAGTCTATTGGTTCCTTGACCTAACTCCTGACTGGTCCATTTGTAGTGCTTCATTTGCATGGAGCTCACTCCTGATTGGTCCATTTCCCTCACTCTTGATTGGTCTGTTTCTACAAAGCATGTTCCTAATCACCTTTGTTATAACTTATTTGCATATGATGTTGCAAAGTCTAGACTGGTAGCCTATAAAAGCCTGTGTAAACCTACAGATGGGGTCCAGAGCTTGGAGTGTTAACTCCTCTGGGCCCGCCAGCGTAATAAATCTGAGCTCTCCAACAACTCTCCGAGTGCTGCCTGGTCTCTCACCCGGATCCAGGTTGCTGTCACAACTGAGCTGTAACACACTTTGCTGCAACAATATAAATACGTGATCAAGGAATGAATAAACTTTGCAGATGGGCATGATGGATTGGAATCCCATCCCTTCCTTTTAGTAACTGTATGATCTCAGACAACGTAGTTCCCTGATACCTCACTATCGTCACTTGTAGATGGAAAAGTAGCAACATCAGAGGATTATCCTGAGAACTGAATGAACCAACATACTTTAGTGGCAACGGTCTCCAGCCCTGGACATGGTAAGTGCTACTATTTTTGGTATCACTACTCAATTAATTTAAAAAGGGAGCCTGTGTAATAACGCACGTAGTAGTAATTAAATATCCATTTTCTTTATTTTAGCTGGCAAGTAACAGGCACTCACAATCTGTCTCTGCATGCCCCTTCTACTGCCATCTCTAAAGGTGTGAAGTTTATCTCCCTTTCTGTCTATTTGAACCATCTTCAAAAGTTGAATAGAAAATCGTACGGACTTCTCACAGGGATCTCATGTGGTCTCGGCAAATTTCCACGAAACAACCTGGGCTGTCCTGGAAGGAACGGGCTGTATGTATAAAAACTAAAAATCACTCTGTATTCACGAGTCCTGGCTACCCTCCCCAGCCACCTACAGTCCCAAGGGGGATTCCTGAGGACTTCAGGGCACTTTGCAGATATAATCTCAGGAAATTAACAGGCAGCTCTGTGAGAAGGACACATAACTCAAGTCCATCATCAGGAAAGAGTCATCGAGAGCCATGGTATTTGAAGATCTTGCTTACCATCCACAGGAGAGGTGGTAAACAGATCAGACCACGTCACCCAGACCGGCTCAAGAACTAGCCTAGCAACGCAAGTAAGACACATCTCTAATGAAACTCCAATTACAAACACCTTCTCTTCACTTTTTCTAATACAACAGATGGCAATTGTAGAAAAGGCAGAAAGTCAAGATGCACTTAAAAAAAAAAAAAGAGTATTACTACCAATTATAAAAGCTTAAAATGTTGATATGGACCTAGACTTTAGACACACACAATTTTCACTAAAAGAAACCAGCCTCTTACTGTATTTTTTTTTACTTGCTTTCTTCGGTCAGTAACATATCAATCTCCTTCTGTGCCCATAGTTCTACAAACCAGTTTGATGGTCATTTACATATGTATTTTTGTGTTCATGTGTCATATACATGAAAACTTACTAGCCTTCCTAATTTGAACTAAAAACCCACTGCATTGAATGTAAACACTGTATTTGCAGACAAAACCTACTTACTTGCCATCAGTCAAGCTCAATCGCCCAGTCAAAAACTTTAGCCCTACGGTCTCCAAAAGAAAGGTTGTCTTAAGCTAGAAAAGGCTCCTAATTAAATACATTTCTCAGAGTTGTTGTTTGTTCATGAAAGGAAATGATCTCCACATTTTTACAACCAAGTCCACATTCTGTAATCTCTCATCATTTTTGTCAGGAGATCTGTTTACAAGTCCAGTTTCAAGTCAATTATTTACCAAGACCTACAGGGACGCTGAGATACATGTAGATGAATTTTTCCTGCATAAACAGTATCTGGAAACATAGGGAAAGTATAAATTTAACTTTTTTCCTACCCTCTGGCTTTAGAGTAACAAGTGGCTATTCATTCTAATTATACACATACATCTAGACACTTTTCAATGCAGAATTTTTCTTCTTGCCAGAAAAAGAGTGAAACCTGAGTTGTTTTTACAGGAGCCCCATCAGTTAGGACTTTCTCCAAGGCTGGCTTAAGTAAGGGCCAGGCCTGATTTCCAGAAGAAAAGCTCCAGCAACAGAGCTGAGACTCCAGATCAAGTCCCGGCCAAGTGCAGCTCTCTTAGCCGACCCATAACAGGCCTGGGGAATTTCAGAGGGCAACACATGGGACAGAGGAAACAGATTTCCCTTGGAGAGCAAAGTCTACCTTACTGGGAGCAGTAGACTCCAGTCTAGCAGAATTCCAAGCCAGGCTTCTCCACTAAAATCAGATGCAGGGACCACCCACATTCCCCTCCCTCTGCAGATGGTGGCTGCAAGCTTCTAGAAGCTGTTTTTTTGCTACCAACCTCAGAAGAGTAGTTTCCTCCCAGACCACCTAAGGGCCTCGCTATCCACGTTTTGCCACTTAGCACCTCTGGGCTGAACTCTTCCTGAACTTTCCTCCCCGTGCCATTGACTTCCCTCCTCGTGCCATTGACTTCCCTCCTCTGGGGGAGCCCACCATATGGAACGCCCCAACGGCAGCTTGGACAGCGCCTGACCATCGGGGGGGCCCCTGTAATGTAATTTACCAAACTTAGGGAAATCCATTTTCTGAAAGAATTTCCAATGGCCAATTCACAGTGAGATCAAGGATCTGAAATGACCAATTTTACCAAAACTTGCTTAGTTCAACTATTTATGAAGCTTAAGCAAAACTGTTTATTTTGACTATTTATAGTTTGTATGGAAGAAATAATGGGAATTCAGAGAGCTGTGGGCAGTGAGGTCCTCCTGAGGCCTTCAGATTCTGCCCCGGCCCTCCCTACACCTCCCTCAGCCCCACCCACCCCACCCCAAGTTTTCCCCATCTTCCCTACTCTCTGCCCCTCCCCACCTCTGTTCCTCTAACATCCTCTCTTTTTCTGTCCTTAGACATCCCCTTCCTGGGCTCCACAGCTTAGGCCACGCCACATCCATCCTCTTCTACCTTTTTTTTTTTTTGGCCTGAGATAAATTAAATATTATTTAAGATGCTGTGTTTGCTTTGTCTTCATAACCCGTTAACTAAGATGACCCAGAGACCTTCAAAAGCTGTTTTTTAAAAGTCCTCACCTAACAACTCCATACGCAATTTTATAAAGAGATGAATGGGAAACACTGTCAAGGTATGGATAGGCTCGGTAGGTTCAGTAAATGGGCCCCCTGGTGAACAGATTATTGAACAAACTGGCTTCTGGTGAGTGGTCACTAAGAGACATCCGCACCCCTATTCTTGATCTAGGGGTTGGAGGCACACAGGGGTCTAACCTTCTGCTTAGAGGCTGCCTGGAATACCAAAAAAGGAGGAACCCAGCTAAAAGAGGCAGGCATGACCACACAGAAAAGAGGAAAGGTTTGGTCAAAAACAATACAGGGAGGGGGCAGGGTACAGCTCAAGTGGCAGAGTGCATGCTTAGCATGCATGAGGTCTTGGGTTCAATCCTCAGTACCTCCTCTAAGAATAAATAAATAAAAAACCTAATTATCTCCCCTCATCAAAAAAAAAAAAAAAAAAAGAAGTGGGGTGCCTGTCCCATCCCCCAGAACCTGGGCGGCTGCTTTAACCAACGCAGTGTGGTGAAAATGCCACCATGGTCCTTTCAAGGCTGCACTGTAAGGGAATGTTGCAGCTCCTGCCCGGGGCGCTGGGCATTTCTGTCTGGGGCCCTGCGCTGAGACAGGAGAAGTGTGACAACCCCCAGGCTCCAAGGAAGCCGGGCTGCGTGGCGAGGCTTCCAGCGGAACAGCCCTCCTCTTCCAACCATCCCATCCCAGGGACCCGACCCGGGCCCAAACGCACCTCTAAGTCTTCAGATGATCAAGTCCCCTCCTCAAGTCTCAAGTCCTCCCAGCTGAGGCCCCAGACTGTGTGAGGCACAGACAAGCCCCCACGGGGATGTTCAGATCCACACTCCAGAATTCAGCAACCTGCGGTGGTTCCGGGTTGCTGGGACTGGAGGGGATCTGGTACATCTGACGGTCCCTGGAGTAAGAGCCCTCGGCACCACGGGCCAGGCTGCCCACCTCAAATCCGGCCCTGGACAAGCTCCGAGGCACGATGGCATGACAGAACTGGCTGCCCACTGCTGTGGCTCTCATCCAAATTAAGCCACAAGTCAAGTCATAGACACGTGGAAACACACAGATGCACCCTCCGCGTGCTACATCCTCAGTGTAAACTGTGCACGCGCCCTCCAGCAGAACACACCCTCTCAGCATCTCAAACAAACACGGAAGCAAAAACAATTCCTCAAGGGATAAACCAGGGGTTGGGGGTGAACAGGCACACAGTACTATACACAAAATACATAAACAACAAGGACCTACTGTAGAGCACAGGGAACTATATTCGATTTCTTGCAATATATATGATGGAAAAGAATCTGAAAAGAAAAAAAATACGTATGTATGTGTATAACTGAATCCCTTTGCTGTACACCTGAAACTAACATTGTAAATCAACTACACTTCAATAAAAAAATTTTAAGAAAGAAAATAATTCGAAACACAGCCTGCTGCGATACACGTATTAGATAAATATGGAAATGAACTGATGAAACAAACCATCTTGCGAGAGAAACCCCATCCAACCACACGGAAGGCGAGCTAAGTCCAAGTCAGAGATCTTCAGGTGGGTGGGAGGAGACTGGCTACAGGCAGCGGACACAGGCTGCAGGCCAGTTTTGCTCCAGAACACTTCACAGATTCCACTGAAAAGAAAAAGTAACCCACTCTCCAGAGCAGGCGAGCATCAAGACCTTATAATCAACCTACGAGGATGCAGAGTCTCAAAACAAAACCCAGCCCAGAAATCTCCAGAGGGAAAGATGGCTGGCCAACAAGTTTCCAAACTCAGCGCCCCATTCTCGCTGCGGGACCTCATCAGGCCACAGTAAACCCACTGAGTGGAGGAAAACCAACTGCTATCTGAGTGTCAGGGTGGGTGCTCGAATCTTTAAAGTTTTTATTTATTTATTTTATCTTTTTGTTTTTAGAGGAGGTACTGGGGATTGAACCCAGGACCTTGTGCATGCTAAGCATGCACTCTGCCGCTTGAGCTATCCCCTCCCCTCCTTCATCTTTAAAGTTGTATGTTTGCTCTTAGAGCAAGCATCTTCCTGAACACGCTGACCCGATGTGTTTTCGTTGCTCCCACACAAGCACACCAGTGATCTCGCGCCATCTGGTGTTCAGAGAAGGTACTCCAACGCGAAGCAAAGCCCCAGTTTTTGCAAAATAAAAAGTACTGACAGTGACCTTTGGGTACAGTGAAAGTGACACGGTGCTGGCACCACAACAAAATGACACATCCATAAGAATCAAAGAGAAATCCAAGAAACAGACCCTAATAGATATTGCATTTTTAAAACGCAATTAAAAAGTGGACGTCAAATCATTAGGGAAAGGAAAAGTTAGTCCTGGTTTAATTAAGTAAGTAAAACTAAGTGCCTCCTTGGGGCCAGAAATCAAAATAAACTTGAGACTGATCAAAGAGATAAGTGAAAAAAAGTAAAACCAGACAGAAAAGAAGGATAAATATAGGCTAATATGTATTCTCTCAAGAGAGAAAAAGACCTTTCGAGGTACAAAAACAAAAGGGGAAACTCTCCAGGATAAAACTGTAGGACCTGAAAAGATCTTTGCAACAAGAACTCTATGAACAAAATTTAAATGCAAATGACAAAGTAGCCAAGTCCACGTGAACACAGCCCGGAACCGGAAGCATGAGCAACAGCGATGGATGTGCTTAAAAGAGAAGAAAAGATCTTCTAACCAAACAAGCATGTCTCAGGGTCCAAAGTCGTGAGCAAACATTAAAACAAAAACAAGATGATACTTCTCCTCTATCAAAATTAACAACGGAAACCGATACACAGTGCAGGTGAGAAACAGCGGGCCACACACTGGGGTGAGCAAAATAAAGAGGTTTTTCTCCAGAGTGAGCTGGCAGTTCTGTACGGAGATTCTTGAGATGCTCAGATCATGTGACAGGGAACATCCAATCCACGGCAACAAATGACCTGCAAAGAAACCGAGCCTGAGACACCGATGTAGGCACAAGAACGTTTACTGCAGCATTATTACTACTGATAAAAATCTGGGCTAATCACCTAACCTGGAACACTGATTAAGCGAAGAATGATGTCCCCTGAAGTTTTTAATTCCTTCTCAAAATAAAACTTTTATAACATAGGAAGATATCTGTGAGGGGAAAATAACAATAATCAAGTAATCTGAAGTCAGATCCTATTTCACTTTAGAACACAGTATTTTTTAAAAAATCAGATCAGTGCAGTAGGTTCAGTAAAAAATATCCCAGTGAGCAATGACCTACCTGGACAACTTCATTCACACTGAGTTTTCCCAGGCTGGTCACTATGAAATTTGCAGGGGCGTTTTTTTGAGTCAAATTTAAGATGAGAAAAACAAAACCATCAATCCACAATGCAGTTCTTCTTTAAATAATGCACCTTTAACAACGAGTCTCTCCTTTCTGCTGTCACACTGATAAGAAAGAAGAAACTGGTCCCAGAAAACAAACTGAACTGTTCCTTTTGCCCCATTGGGAGGGGGCAGTTGCAGGGAAGCAGGGTGGGTAACAAAATCCACCTCAAGAAGAGAAAAGCAAAAGAGATGCAAAAGGTGGAACGAATTACCAGAAGACTGCGAAGCAGGGCCATGATAAAACTGGCGGAAACGCCGTGAGCCGTTCCCCTTCCCAGAGGGAACAACAGAAATAAAACCCACATGAGAATAACTGGGAGCAGACGCAGTAACCGCCACAGCTGACGCTGGGTGTCTGTCGCTCTGTGGCCCTGACCACACACACGTCCCCTCCAGCACACACACACCAGGTGAATCCCCAGTCACGCTATGCCGTGTCTGAGCTGCCACTCAAGCTCAGATTGCCTGTGCCCAGAGCCCAGGACTCTTTTATTTTTTTTTTTTTTTTGATGATGGAATTTCTTTATGACAAGATGATTCCTTTTTATCACATCACTGGTGAGGGCTCATGCATGCCTTAAATAGCTGTCCCACTATATACACCATCCTGCCTCAGTATTTTGATGTTCTTACTAAGGTTGATAGGAATCCCCGTTTTGGGCATGTTTGTTCTTTTCTTTTGAAAATGGCTGCTGAGTTAACAATGGTTACTTAAAACAATTTTCTCAAAAAAAAAAAAAAAAAAAAAAAGCTGGAGTCCAGCTGGCCAAGAGCCTAGGGTGCTGAGTACTGGACTGGATATCTTCACGCAGAGCCCATGACTCTTACCCAGTGCCCCTCAACACTGCAACTCCCGGCACACACACATAAGTCATTTTTACTGGCCACAGCAGGTAAACAGAAGAGACAGGGGCTGGCCCAGGCCCCCAGAGCTGCCCAGAAGCAGAGGGATGAACCCCCCCCCAACGCTGCACCCCACGCATAACACCCCATAACCACACAGCTATTCCTCAGGACCTCACATGGAGTGCCGGAAACACCCTACCTGTCCCCCAGTCGCAGCTACAATGAGGGGGACGTGTCTCTCCAGGTCTAACACAAGAGTACCCTTTCCCTGTTAAAGAAGAAATGTATTCAAATGGTACCATCTACAAAAGTAGCCTGCTAAACAGTAGGAGGCAAACAAGACCACAATCAGAGGTGCCGGACATTGGAACATTTCGGTAGCTGGTTAGTGGTTTATTAAACCACTATTGCAATAGCCTGGCCCACTTTTCACATTAGTAGGAGGTCTTTACAATTTTTGTCTAAACTATTCCTTTCATACAGGAAAATGACTGTTTCAATGCATTCTTCTTGTAATCTGCAAATGAAGCTGTCCCTGCTTGAAAAGCACAGGACAGCTGTCTACCGGGGCTGGGATTAGACAATCCAGTTTGCTGGATGAATGGGTCGTGAATTTTCATCGTCTAAAACTCACACCAAGAGGAGGACCATGAACTCTCCACCCTCAGGCCCACAGCTCAAGTGACTTGTCCGCACCTGCGGCTGTCACAGTGAACTCCCGCAGTGAATTTTCTTTCCCTTTTGCAATACTGCCATGTGGCCACCAGAGGGCATCGGCAGCCTAGTACTCTATCTCACAGCAGGACACTGTAACTGCCTTCACGTGGAGGAAAAACACAGGGTTTAATGCAAGAGCTGTTGTTCTCCAGGAATTAATGCTCCAGGGTTTCATCCAATGCTCTGCTTGGAGTGGGGCATTTTTCCCAGGACAAGAGGCCTGCCCATGTCAAATGGTGCTCATGCCAGGCCTAGAAAGCAGGGCTGCTGGCATTAGCACCTCCAGTCCCAGGACACCAAAGTTATGTTCTTAGCCGCGTTCCTTTCTCTGGGAAACTGAGCCAGTGTGCAACTCCCTCCACGCAGCGAACCAAACTGTGAAGCAGTTGGACTTAAAATGAATGGGTCAGTATCACATTCCTTCTGCTTTATCCATCTCAAAATTACAGACCCCCACGAGCTACCGGACAACGGCTTGGACGGAGAACATAAAACAGCCGTGTGTCTAATTTGGCCAAAAACGATACAGCGAGGAGGGAGGGTATAGCTCAAGTGGTAGAGCGCGTTCTTAGCGTGCATGAGGTCCTGGTCCAATCCCCAGTACTTCGTATAAAAATAAATAAGCCTAATTACCTCCCCCCTCCCGCTGCAAAAATAAAAGAAACAATACAATAATAAATAAACATTTAAAAAAAAAATACAGCCTGTAGAGACTCCCAGAGAAAAGAGCGGGGAGGAAATGGAGAATATAAAGGAGTAAAAGGAAGAAGTTAGGATGAGGGAGAGGAGCAGAAAGAGCAAAGGGAAATGAGATGACGAGGCGGAGGGGAGAGGGGACCGGCAGACAGGCGATAGGCCGGTGCCCGGGACAGAGCAGGCACAGGAGGGACGGCTGCGGTCTATCTGCCCGAGGTGGCTCAGGAAGGTGAGCGGAAGGCCATGCCTGGGTATTTTACAGCATTTGGGTGAGGCTCAGTCCTAGCAAGAGCGTCGTAGCAACCCAAATTGTCCTGCCGCCTCCCCGTCCCCTCAAAATGAGGCTGCTTAATTAGCAGGGGGCTCGCCAGGCCTGCGCTGAGTCAAAGCTGAAGGGCCACATACGGCAGAGTCGAAGAGACATCCTGGAAGAACGGGAAGATGACCTACCGATAAGGGGCAATCTGCCCCATGTGGCCACACTTCCAGAGCGACCTCATCAAAGCCCTCAGCCTCCATGACACCGCCCCTGTGCCCGTGACCCCGCCCCTATACCCGTGACCCCGCCCCTGTGCCCGTGACCCCGCCCCTGTGCCCATGACTCCGCCCCTGTGCCCCGCCCCTGTGCCCGTGACGCTGCTCTTATATCCATATTGACTCACGGACACAGGGGCATGTTCATGATGGCGAACTAACCTACTGCTTAGTCACTCGGGGACTCCAGCTCTTTTCATTGACCTGCGGGTTTTGCTGGGTTTACTCAATGTACGTACACATACACACACACACACACACACACACCCATCTACATATTCTGTACAAGGGATAGAAAAGTTGACAGCTAAGAATTCTAGGATGCTCTGGGTGACAACTACCTAACACTACATTCCTGACACCAGCTCTAAACCTGCGCCTTGTTCAGAAGCCGTGGGTCCTGCCTGATTCTCCACAAAGAGCAATTGGCAGCTTTCCAGTGTAAAAGGCTTCATCAAAAGCCCCAGAAAATCTGCAAATCCCACCTTGACAGTCTGCTTCACAAACCAGCCCTGTATCTGAGCCAGAGAAGCGAGAGATTTGGATAAAATGTTCACAGTGCTCTTTATATCAGGGAAGGCCGCTGTCCATCCAGCACCCGGCCGGCAGCATCACCACCCAGGGTGGGGAGCTCTGTTTCGGAAAGGTTGCCCCCTTATTTCTGGACAGGCCAAGTGACAACGTTTCCGATCCTCAATCACAAACCCTATAATCGCAAACCTTTTGAACACTTTTGTTTTTTAAACTGAAGTATTATTAAGTGCTAGAAACCCAACTCATAGTTTCCAAACTCTTTATATAAGGCACTACGGTCAATCCTCCTAGGAGCCTGCAAGGTAGGTTAATATGATGGTCCCTTGCTTTACAGATGAGAAACCTGTCACAGAGCCCAAGGAATATTTTTTAAATCAAGTAAAGATACACAGAGAAAACGAGATTTGAGCCCAGGCGGTCTCGCTTCACTGTCTCCTCTTACACACAGGCTATTTTTATCTAAGGTATGTCCTTATCTGTGCACAGAACCACACAGGATGTTCATTACAGCATCATTTATACAGCTGAGAAAGTAAGAAAAACCCAGCTATCACCAGCAGAGAAGCAGATAAATAATACATCGTACTATGGGATATCACATAATATTTAAAAGAAAGGAGATATAGTAACATGGAAACCCAAGGAAAATCTTTCATTCATGTGGTGAAGTTAAAAAAAACTTACTACAGAATAATATGGAATATTCAGTTAACATTGCAGAATACGGTATTAAAATATCATTTTAATTAAGAAATGTGTGTAGGTATAAATGCACAGAAACAGGTAGCAAAGGTGAACAGATCCATCACATGCAGATAACAGATGTTACCCTGAGGGAGGGGAGCAGCCCAGTGGGATTTCAGGGCAGGAAGGAGGGTGGTTCAAAGGGCACCTCCATCCAAGTGTATGTCTGATAACTCAGAATAAGGATGTATTCACAGATTTCTCATGGATAATTAAACCAGGATCAAGGAAGTGTTTTCTTTCGCAGCTGTTACATGCCAGCCATCAAGTACTTTACGGCGATCTTATCTCATTCTAGCACAACTCTGATTAGTCATATTTGATCATTATGGTCAATGGAACAGGAGAAGAGAACGGTAAGATGCCCCGTGTTTACATCATTCACCTTGCTACCTGGAGAAGCTTAGATTCGTGTTCCAGTCTCTCACCACCCAGGCTGAGGTGGAAAAGGCTGACTAACAAGTTGGAGACGAGGGCTGAGAGGAGGAGGCGTGCAGGCCACCCCCAGCGCGGCGGAGCCCGGCCTTACCGCAGCGATCCCGGATCACCAGGTTCCGGCCCTCCTTCAGGTGGATGGTGAGGAGGTAGGCGAAGGTGCTGGGCAGGCTGCTCAAGCCATCGCCGGCTTCCCTGAGAGTCTGCACAAATGGAGAGGTCAGTTCAGGTCAGTTGTCTGGGGCCCAAGAAACAGAACGTCGGAGGGAAAAGGGCGACCCCTGTCATGGCCCATCTTCAGGGGCCATCCCCACTCCCACCCACGTGGAGGACGTGGTCACACTGTTCTGTTAACACGTCCTGATCTTCCTCCCCAGCAGGAGTCTATCAGAATTCATGATAATATCTTTGCAGTATTAACTTTCCAAGAAGAGTCAGATAAGGTGCACGCCAACACGTGAAATCCCCTTAAAGCCCACGTCCCGCAGGACCCTTTATGTCATAACTTCCGGCGGGGCATGCGGAAGAACGGCTGTGTTCAAGCTCCCATGAACAGGTGTCCACACCTCCGAGCTCCTATGGATGAGGACTCCCACTTCTTCCCCCAGAGCCCCGCCCACCTCCATCAATTCCGGTGCACCGCCCCCCCCTTCCACGTGTCATAGCAACGCTGCACTTCATGACTGACTCAGCCCACTGCCTACGGAACCACGTCCATACGACAGGGAGCCTCCCCTGTGTCCACGCGGGACACACTTCCTCTCTGTTTAGTGCTCCCCTGCCTGTTGCATGTTTTTCTTTTATTCCCTGTGCCCCACGGAGGCATCTCCTACACTTCACCCTTACCTTCCCCCAAGTTCACTTCCCTCTTCAGGAACACATCAACTCCCACAGGCCATGATACCAAATTCAAGTCTATTTTCAAATATTTATTAAACGAATCCAATGAACGTTTTGAAGAGTGCAAAATTTCGTCTTTTGAAAGACGAAGTACAAATGAAATGATTTTATTGTCCCTTTATTTGACATTCAATCAATCGATCTCGAGGCTGAGTCATTCTGGACGGCCTTCTTTTGAAAGTTTCTCAGCCCCTGTTTCAAAGCACTTCCAAATGGCTTTGTCTCCTGCACACTCACTCGATTTCATGGCTGCTTTGTACTTTTAGAAGAATCTATTCCACTCTGACTAATCAATGGACACTGAATTAATCTTTTCCAGCTACAATTTGCAAAGTCTGTCTTTGCAGGTGGATACAATTCGGCACCCTTTAGAAAGAAAGCAGGCAAAGAGACACAGATTCAAACATTTGCTAAGAAATATTTACAGTTTAGTGTTTGTTTTTCAGGAATGTCACTCACAGATTGCTCTTCAAACTGTTCGGATGTCAGAGAAGCATTCAGATCACCACTTCCACAGAGCATCTGTAAATAAGAAAAAATAATAATAATAATAATAATAATTGCTGTAAAGAAAGCAAAAGAATATCGACCTGCAAAGATAGCCCTTATCGGGTCTCCTCCCCCTTTGAATCTGCCATTTGCATGCTCAGTTTCACACAAGCCGATTGCCTTCCGGTGTGTGTGGCAAGTCTTGGCAGAAGGTTGACTCACTGGAGTCCATTTGGCTGCAGCCTCTACCATCTTAGTCACAGATCAGAGTGTGGATAAGGCGTGCCTGATCCTGCTGGGCCACTGAGGCATCTCTAGTTCATCCAAGTCATTAGCATGCCAGCAGCTTTGTCCCAGCAGAGGACATGGGAGTAGCAGGGCCATCCTGCCAGGTCCCTCCGTCGGGGGCCTGCCTGGACCCCAGCCATCAGATAGAAAAGGGCAGATCAGGTATCAGAGACCCGAGCTTATCAGTCAAGTAGGAAATGTTTCAAATGTGATAAGAAAGACCTTCCTCCAACCACAACCTCATGAGTCTAGCAACTGTACAAGAACCAACCAAAAAGGAGAAATGCAAACGTTCAGCAAATGATCTCAGATGGGCGTTGTCTACAGCTCCTACTTTAAACATGCCTCGGGCACCCAGGAAATGAGTCCATGGGGCAATGAAGGGGGCAGGGTTTGGGACACAGACATCTGCATCGTATCAGGTTTTATATGCACGAATGCGAGGTCCAGAGGAGCTCTGGGATTTTCTGAAGATTCCGTGGTGAGGATGGCTGCCAGTATGGAAGGGCACAGAGGACGGGAAACCAGCAAATGGTCTCCCAGCATCTGGGGTGTGTTTCTGTTTGTTGGACACATTAGCCGGGGCTGATTTCCTGTGGGAAAACATGAGATTTCTTCCTCCAAACAAGGCTGAGTAACTCTGAAGCTATGGGTAAATGCAGACACAGGTGGCAGGCCTGCAGAGGCTGTTTAACTGACCCTGAAGTTGTGGCGGAGGGGGGCGAAGGTGGGGACGAGAAGCACTGTGGCCATTGGTCCCTCCCACCCACAGCAACAATCAGGGAGGTCGTGGCAAACTCAGAGACTCCACCTGGATGGAAGGCACGCTGCCTTCCAAGACACTGACTCACTCTCTCAAGTGGAGCTCAGGCAGCAAGAGAACCTGGGTCTCCAGAGATGGAGAACATTTCTTTAGGCCCCAAGAGGGCTGAGGAAGGGCTTCCGACAAGTAGGAGCTCTCAGGTCCACCCCTTCTGCACACAGCGACATCAAGAAACGCTGCTTGGAGGCAATGAGCCCTGATCACAAGTCAGTGTGGGGACCTGCACGCCACCACCAGGGAGAATAGAAACCCTGAATATAGTTCTTTGCATCCATACATCTCCCATCACATCTGCCTCTTTCTCCCAGTTCCAGGTCCAATGTCTCTGGATTGTGAATACATTCCATTCAATTCAGGTTAATTCACGCAGGACCAAGGGTCCTTTGTCTAAGGACCCCAGCACTTCAGTCACCGGAGCCCCCTGGCTCTGGAAGAACCATCACTGCTCAGCTGGGCAAAGAGCCCTCACTCTCAACATGAGCTCGACCTGATAAGCCAACAAGGAAGGAGGCAGCCGGGACTCTGCTGGTCCCCTCCCTGTCTGGTTCCTGGCTGGTACCTCCTAACTTTGTTATGTGTAAAAAGACACCCAGGAGAGTGGACAGGACCCCCTGAAGTCCACATTATGCTGATGCTCAAACATTACGCGGCTCTCGCAATTTCCAGCAATTCCTCCCAATGCCTTTTACACTATTACATGCTACACGACTGTTTTCTGGAAGCTTAGCAATTCTTCTTCTGCCTGATTTATAAAACCAAGAACAGCCCCACCAGGCTCTCAGGTGCAGAACCAACGAGTACCATCTGCTGTCTGATCTTCTATAACCTGAACACCCCCGTTAGTGTCTCCAGTTTTATTAAATGAATCAGTGCTTCATGGAACCAACTGCACAAAACTCAGTGCTGGGGTCAGAATTTATGAAGTGTTGGTTATTAGCTGAGGAACATAATGATCCAGTATCCTCGACTGTCAAACACAAGAGTGAACGTGCTTACGGAGCCACACCCCTCAGACCAGCAGACCATATACACTCTCCGAAATTAGCCTCCCTGCTCTCAATGAGAACACTGATCAAGTGACAAGATGACGCCACACCACCACCACCATCATTTACACGCTGTCAGAAATGGACACGGGGATTTTATTCAAATACAGCAGTTAAGTCTTCCACTCACCGCGACGTGGAAATTAAATGTGAAGAATGACATTAATTCAACATTATCGCTGGTTTTACTCACAGAAAAGTCACAGAACTTAAAGTAATGGCTCCCACAGCCACCGTAACTGTCACACACTGTATGTGCACACGAAGGAAGGGAAGCGATCACAGTAAAGAAGAGCAGAAAGGCAACGGAAGCACAGGAGGACAGGGTTACAGCCGCAGGGGACGCATCGCTTGGAATCTTCCCCTGCACTCTGCATAGGGCCCACAGGATGGTTCACCGAGGGCCAGCTGCACTATTTACACCTTCTTTGTAAACCAAGTAAACCACAGCAAAGAGGTTTTCATTTTAAAATGCACAATTAATATTCTTCTCATCGGGGATCCCTGGTATCCGTTATCATTAGAGTATTTTGTTGTTGTTCTCGACAAGGAGAATCCAGCACTCTCATTTTCCTTTCTCAATTTTATTTTTCAAAAGTTAACACACAGTAAAACTGGCTTTTTCACACGTGCACAAAATACTTTGATATTTTAACCTCTGCAGATATTTGAGTAACCCCCACCACCATCAGGACACAGAACACTGCTATCAACCCCTAAAAGGCCCTGCGTGTCATCCCACTGTGGTCAAACGGGTCCCCCATCCCTAACTCAGGGCTGCCACTGATCTGTTCCCCTCCTACAATTTCATTTTTTTCCCAGAATGTAGTATAAATGGAATCAGACAGCATACAGACTTCTGACACTGTCTGACATCATTCGCTCAGCACATTGCCTCTGAAATCAATTCAGGTTAACATCTGGATAAACAGTTCTTTCCTTAATTGCTGAATAGTATTGCACCATTGAGTGCAACATAGTCTGTTTATCCATTAAGCACTGGTCTTAAGCATTTTAAACAAATGTTTCCAAGGACACACTCACGAAAAGATAAATAATTTTGAATATCATCAATGTTGCAAAATCAACGTCTTAACATGACATAACTCTCTAGTCATGTACAAACATTCAGAAACTCAGCGTTAACATCTTGGCATGAGGCTGTCTTCTCTCACACAACTCTCACTGTTATCTTTCAGATAACTCGAGTTTGTGTGTTGTGTGTGCATGTGCATGCACACAAAAGTGGTGAGTTTTTTTTTTAATGAGAGCAAATTTGCATTGATATTTCCATTGTATCTTGCTAAGGTGAAATTTATGGAAAGGTAATACATACTTTGAATTCTCTTTAGATGAGGCTCCCCAATCTGCAAGGTTACAAATTTAGTAAAACGGGGAGATTATTCTGAACGGATGGGTCGATTACTTTTCAAAAAGGAAAATCTCCTCTTCTCACCACCAAAGGTCTTAAGAGCAGGACACTGATATGAAAAAACAACATTTTCTTTCGTGTACACTAAATGTGACCTTGTACAAATAACACCTCCCACGTGGCTGTCTGAAGGATCTTACCATGAAGAACACACAGGAAGTCAAATAATAAATGATGTAAACAATCACTGGCTATTTAAACTTTTAGTGGAAGAAGTCATAAACCCACATCCAGGGAAGCTGAGTACAAAGCTGGCTGAGAAGATCGTTTAGATGGTCTTCGGAAAATATTCAAGTGTTTTAAGTTTACCAAATGATATACACAATGTATCTTTACTTAATTACTTAACCCACATCTGCTATTAAGCATACAAACACTCAGGATGGGAGCAGCCATGGACACAGATACCGACGGGGCAAAGAAAGCAGCAGAAGGAGCCAAGGGGATCAGATGGCAAGACAGACTGTGAAGCAATGCCTGGATGGAGTGACAAAACCAAAACAACCCACGAGGCAATTAGCGGTCAAAATCAGAATGCCAGTTCAGAACAACTGGGTCTACCAAACGGCTGAGTCTGCTCGTGTGCAACTCTTACACAATTTTTTAGGTTACTGAGCAAGGTACATACACGTTTATTTTTCCTCCACCCCCAAGATCGTTCTCTTACAGCGACTACTCTAGAATACCACCTAATGCACAAAATACTAAGTCAGGTGTGTGTGTGTGTGTGTGTGCACAACACATTCACTATACAGACCAGCAGACTAAACCTCTACCACTTATTTTTACAGAGAAAGTTTTAAACTTTGAAACACAGCCCCGCCGATTCATTTCTATATTGCCTATGTCTGTATTTATATATTTTCTAAGGCTAATTTCATGCTACACCACCAGGGCTGAACTAGTTGCAACAGAGAGCATCTTGTGGCTCAAACAGCTGGACTTATCGATTACCTGGCCTGTTACAGAAAACGTGTGCCAACCCTGGTGTGATAAACTTTTCTTACCATGCTCAATAAGATTTGCCCACTGACCTTCCATAATTTCTTTTCATGACTGTTAGCAGGAGATAGTTTAAAAGAATTATGGTGGCCCCTTTCGCTTTGCCCAGCTTAGCACTTTATAATTCCCAACTACGCACTCCTACTAACTTCTTATAAGTCCATGGGCTGTTATTCGTAATTTACAATTTACCCGTTTACAGATAGAGAGCCAGAGCGTAAAAGACTGAACAGCTGTCAAAGAGAAGCGCTTCCCCCGGCACCGCGGGCGTCCACTCTTGACTGCGCCACAACTGTGCCCAGAACCAGGAGTACCCGAACCCAGGACACCTTGCCTCACACCGACAGGCAGCTCTGCACGGTGGGAGACAACACTCTGGAGGCACAAAATCCTGGACCTGAATCCCTACTTCTGCTACTTCCTAGCTTCTGTGTCCTTGAAAAATTTACTTAAAGTCCAGTAACCTGCAAACATCCCTAACAGGGGCAAAAAGATATTCCCTTTTAGGTTGGTAGGGAAGGAAAAAAATCATTGATTTACAGGTAACTACTGAGTAGCTTCTCTGGGCCAGACACTGTACGAGATTCTTTGCTCAAGGAGGGAGCCCAAAAGATGTGGTCCAACAAGATAATGTTTATTTGTATCGCACTGAGCAGAGTTCTTACCAATCAGTAGGTCGGGGTCGCTATTCTATTATTTTCATCACTATGAGAACAGGAGATGCGTTTGGGAAGACTGGAAAAAACGACTCAAAGAAAATGGTCAGCAACTCAAGTCCCTTCCTTAATCCTGACCATCCTTTCCCCTCAGACACCGTTCCGGTGACAGATCCACAATCAAGGTACCTCTCGGGACACTGCCATCCGCCCCTCTCCGCACAGTTTATCAACCAGTGCCACACCCTGCAAGTTGCCCATCCGAGGCGAACCTGCTGACGGCTGTTCCCAGTGTCCACAGCAGGTTGAACAAGCGCCACGCACATGCTATGAATCCATCTATCCTGCCCTGGCTGTGAGCAACCCGGCCCCGAGCCCGCAGGGCTCCTCTGCATCTGCTCATCCAGGGCCCGGGGTGGTCGTTCCTGGCAGCAGAGTTCCCAGCAGGGTGGGAACGCCTGCGGGGTACGGCCTCAGAAGGGACTGCGACACCTCCCGCACCCTCACCAGTCACGTCACTTTCTCACTCTTCCTGAAACACGCCAGGCACACTCCCGCCCCCCCCCCCCGGAACCTGCGTTCCTGGCTGCCCTCTCCTCCAGAGATGCCGTTTCTACAGACACACACACAACCTGCTGCCTCACCCCTCATTAGGTCTTTATGTAAATGCTATCATCTCAGAAGAGACAGTTCCTGATCGCTGTGTTCACAACAGTAACACCTGCGCCACGGCGCTCCTCAGTGCCTTCTCTGCTTTTATTTTGCTCCATTAAATCTATCGCTTTCTGAATCTCCCTGGGGCCTCCCACCATTTAGAATAGGATCTCTTAAGGAAACAGATTTTTGTTTGTTTTGTTGACTGCTGGGTTCCTAGTGCCTTAGAGCAGGACCAGCACATGGTAGGTACTCAACGGATGGGGAAGGAGGGAGGAAAAAAGGAGAAAGGGGCCAATTCCCACGAAGGAACCCCAGGACACGGCTTACAGGCCCGTCTCGCTGACACGATTTATGCTGAGTAACGATTTTTTAGATAAGACAAAAATAGTGAAGACCAGGTAATTTAAGTGTGGAGAAAGCGGTGTACTTGTTTCATCTGCAAGTTGTAGCTTGTTTCCTCTCCTCTGTGGTCTGTCATTTTGTTTCTCTGTGGTCACTAGAGTTCCTGGAAATGCCCCAGAGGGTACTTCTCTAAACCACTCTCCTCATCCACATCAGCTTGCACCCAAGCCAGCTGTTCAAAACTCCAGCTGCTGGATAACACGTTAGGGAAGGATGCTCCCCACTGTGGGGTTACACGGCTGGGGGTGGGGAGGGTGGCAGTCCTTCCACTCAGGATTCTTAGCTATAAACCATGATGATAAGCCCATTAAAGCCACTATAACTATCCCTGCATTTAAAAGGGCACAGTGGACACAGAAAAACAGATGTCTTTCTCTGATGATTAACTTTTCTCTAGATCACCTGCTCTTGAGTTCTCCCAAATTGTAGATATGCGTTTCTAAACCCCTGTTGTACCCAGAGTTTTGTGCACAGACTTTGGATTCAAACAGTCCTGTATTTAGATCCTGGCTCCAACACTTGCTAGCTGGATTACATCAGGCAAGTCATAAAACTTCCTCGGCCTCGATTTCATGCTGAAAAGGTAACGACAAAATTAGTAACATCGGTAAACACAACCATACCCAGAGCTGTGCGTCTTTGCTGGGCACTTGTGAACGAAGAATGTTCTATTTTTCTAGCCTCGGGGACAGGAACTTTAACCACTGCGATTTACCCTCCACCTATCTGAGGCTTAACCTCACGACGCATCCTCTTCAAGCCTTTCCGACCACACACTTGGAGGGACCGCTCTCCGCATCTTCTGGTTCTCCAGCACCTACCACAGGCTGCCCCATAGTGTTTGTCATTTTTTCCAGTGCTGGGTCTAATCTCTATTCCATCATCAACTCTGGGGTGACTCTCTGTATTTTCTAAATACTTAACTGATTCTCTAAGGCAGGAGACATTACTTTGTAATATAACTACTGCGGGGAATGGTGGCAGGAGAAGGAAGTAAGAAAAGACAGCAAGGCGAGAAGAAAAGAAGAAAAAATAAGCTGCTCTCCCTCTGTGTCTCCTTAACTTTAGCTTCTTCCTATTTCATCTGACATTTGTGAACTCCTTCAGAACTCATGGACCACTCAGGGCCCTCATACCACCACCTTCTCCAACCAAATTGAATTTCTTATGGCCCCACTGCACTGAGCAGTGGCCCGTGGCTTGAAGGTCAACTTCAGACACAACACGCATCAATGCCCTTCACACGGGCAAGATCTGCGGAAAGGCAATGAGACTCCCCCAGTCACATCCACCCCCAAATTAATACAGCCTGGTGGAAAACTTAAGCAAGGGAGGGGCTGACCTCTGTACCGAGTGTCAAACTAGATCCTTGGTCAGTGGGAGCAGCCCACCCAACATAGGGGGGTGGAACAGTGTATTTGACCACAAGTGATCTTTGTGCTCTGAGGAGTGCAGCCCGGTCTCTCCACCCTCTGCAAACAGGTCACCAAGCAGACAGATGGCACTTAAGTGGCCATGGAAGGAAGAGTCCATCCCAGTCTCTGTCAGTTATTTTTAGGGCAGGAAAAGAACATAATCATTTGCTTCTCTTCGCTACTCTTAAAGGACTGTGTATTCCAGGCATTCATGCATTTAAACTGGAAAAGAGAAGGTAACCACTATCCCCTGTCCATCTGTAAACCATTCATCCGTCGTCACCGACCAGCGCTCAGCACAGCCCACCTCCGCCCACCCGCCGCAGACATACATCACGTCAGGAAACTCCGCGAGCCTCCGTGCCAGACAGAACAAAATGCTCACCACCGTGGCTGGCCCCATCCACACTTCAGGCCTGTGTTTGTCATATTTCCTCACCTGTCAATTCCTCCTTATCCTCTGTGCCAGATTCAACACTGCCTCACACATGACACGCCCCTTGGTCCCCAAGTATGATCTTCCCCACCCACTGAGTTGCCAGGAGAAAAGGCTTGGATGTTCTGCACAGACAGCCCGGATGTCTGTTTGCCTCTTACGCTACACTTAATGCTGGGCAAAGCTGTGTCCCAACAGACTGTAACTTGAAGGCAGGGTTACATTCTTATCCATCTCTTATTTCCAATCAGAACCTTTATGGTGCCTGAGTTAGAGCAGGCATGAAATGCTTATAGCCAGTGAAACAGTTTAGCAGCACTAACTTAAAAAAAAAAAAAAAAACTTATTCTAATTTCAGTTTATTAGCCAACCAAAACCAAGAAGCTCACTCCATTTTTTCTGGTCAGTTAATAAGTCACAAAAAGATAAAGATTAATGTTAGCATATAATTTAACATGTTATCTCCTTCACACGGAACTATGAATTAGGAACTGCGCTTAATAATTCACTTAATTTATATTTTGATTAGTGGAAATGCATTTTTCAAATTTACAAATAACTGTAAAAATCATAAAACTGTTACAAAAAGGGTTTCATAAATGTTAATGGTTATGAAACAGTTAAGTCATTTAATGGTTAATGGTGTCTTAACACAGTAATGCTTCCAAAAGAATATGTCCTTCAAATATCCAAGATTCCATTCCCCAGTGAAATCCAGATACACTGCATAATTAATAGCTTTGGTTCTAAAAGTGAAGCCAAAAATCCTAGTTGAATAACCAGTTTTCTAGGCAATCGTAACACTAACCTGGAATATAGAAAAATTAAGCCATTACCTCAACACTGAAACCTACTTCAGTATCATTAATGGAAGAATTTTTTTTTAAAATGATTGATCATCCAAATCAGTTTGGTAATCTGGTGACTGAATTTAAATTAAATTCACGCTAGAAATATAAGAATTCTTATATTTATATTTGGTTGTTTTATTTTACTGAAATACTGAAGCTTTGCAAAATCCCTGAATCGTTAAGAATTTGTTTCCTTTAGTGTTTGGCTTTCTTTTTTTTTTTTAATTTTCCGAGAACGCACGTGAAGCTGCCTGCAGGTCAGTGGCACACAGGGGCACAGGAGCAGTCACTCCTGCAGGCACACACTTGTGAAGCAGGAGGAAGTTCCAACTCTCCAGCAGCCAAAGGGAGACACACATGCACACATGCCTTAGGAATATGCACTTCTGTCTGTGAGAAGGATCAGGTGATGACAGAGAGACAGACAGAAATAGACAAACACTTCAGCAAAAAGTTAGAGGAAAAGTTATGCTCTTAATTTCTCTGCCAGGAGATGGAAAAAAAAAAAAACAACTCATCCAATAGGGCTTTTAATGTCTTAAAGTGTTCTAGGAAGGTTATTTGTAATACTTTTAAAATACATAGAGGTCAACCCCAAAACTAATGGGAACATTGTGTGTAATCAATATGACCTTAATTTAAATTCTTCTAAATGACATTCTCTCCATCCAAGCTAACCACAAAAGTGAATTCTGACCAAATATTCCAAGGGTATTGAATGCATCTAAAAAGAAGCAGCTGAAAAAAAAAAAAAAAAAGAAACAGGAAAGAGCTCAGCCCTGGTCTCACCTCCGGCTCTCCCGGTGTGTCCTCTCCCAGGGGAGTTTTCTGGAGCAGATCAAAGATGCCGTTGCTGGAGGCCCTCCTGTCCTCAGTGGCAGAGGCGTAGGTCTCCTCCGAGTCCATCTCCACCACGTGGAGGTGGCCGGCTTCTTCCTGGCCCCAGTCCAACTCATCCTCAGACTGTTTCAAGGAGCTACTGCTGCTTTTGGGCAGGATCCCTGCAGTGGACAGGCTGCTGGGCACCGAGGTGTAGGATGACTGGGGCCCGGAGTAAGGCAGCCCCTCAGGGGCCAAGGCCTCGGCCTCCAGGAGGTCGGGGACAGAGAGGCTGACACGGCGGTCCAGGTGATGCCTGGCCCTTAAGTCCAGTGGTTTGTTTGAGTTCTTTTTCACCTTCCTCTTGCTCAGGTTGATAAACAGAGGCTTGGTCCGCTGCTTCAATGAGCCCCAGACAGATGGTTTATCCAGATCCATGGCTGCCTGGAGAGCAAAGAAGTCACTCTGGGAAAGGGCGCGTCTCCACGGGAGACTTCAGTGATCCCTAGGAAACAGAGGACAAGGAGAAAGAACATGAAACTTCTCAGTGGAGTCAGGTCAGGGCACAGCAAAGTGGGAAGAAGGACTCACAAGTCCTCACAAGGGATCAAGATTGAAGCATTTGTTTGGGAGTGTCTACAAACATCAGGAAAAGCATTATTAAGGAAATGAATTACAAGTTTTTGTTTTTTGTTTTAACCAGAATAGTTACAGAAAAGCTAAAGCAATGAACGAAACTATGAGTTTCACACACACACACACACACACACACACACACACACACACAAAATGCTTCATAAGAAGAGTGCTTTTTGTGTCTGGCTTATTTCATTCAGCGTTAACATCCCTCTAGGTTCATCCATGTTGCTGCAAATGGCAGGATTTCCCTCTTTTCATGGCTAAATAATATCCCACTGTTCAAGCACAAATACTACATTTCCTTCAGCCATTCATCCCTCAGGGGACACTGAGGGTTTTTTCCTATTTTTTCTACTGTGAACAATGCTGCCGGGAACAAGGCAGGCAGGTATCTCTTGCAGATACTGATCTCATTTCCTTTGGATAAATACCCCAGAAACGGGATAGCCAGCTTAGTTCTGGTTTTTAATTTTTTAAGGAACCTCCATTCGTTTTCCATAATAACTATACCAATTTCCATAACAGCTATACCACCAACAGAGTGTGAGAGTTCCCTATTCTCCACACCCTTGCCAACACGAGTCTCTTTGTCCTTTTTTATTTTTATAGTCACCATGTATACTTGAACTTTGCTAAGAGAGTAGATCTCAGGTGTTCTCACCACATATACAAATAAAAGGGGTATATAACTATATGAGGTGATGGAGATATTAAGTAACTCGATTATGGTACTCCTTTCATGACATATATGCATATTAAACTGACCACATTACATACCTTAAATATATCCAACATTTGTCAGTTAGTATAAACTTTGGGAGAATAATAAAAAGTAAAGAGAAAAAAGGAAGACTTTTTTCTTATTTCCTCTCCAGAAAAAGCAGAGCAAAAGACACTTATTAGAAAAGCAATAGCATTTTCTAATGCAAGATGTTTAAGGGAGTGCCTTTCTCTGCCTCTAAACCCAGAGTCGGCAAACAGTTTCTGTACGAGGCCAGTTAGTAAATACTGTAGGCTTCGAGGGCCAGGTGGTGGTTTAAACTACTCAGCTTTGTTGTGACACCAAGGAACACAGACAAGACCTAAATGAAAGAGTGTGACTGTGTTCCAAACAAAAAACTTTATATATAAAAACGGGCAGCAAACTGTAGTTTGCCAATCCTGCTTGAAACTTAACCTTCCTTTCCAGAGTGAAACGTGCATTTCGAAGGACAAATACATGTTCATATCAACTAGGATCCCATCCAGTATCTTTAAAATTCACATCAAAACAAAAGTGACTAGAGAAAAAAGCATTTATCAAAGGGAGAGTTCTGTCCTTATTCCAATACACCAGATCAGAAGAATTGGCAAAAGGTGTACCGTGGGAATCTTAAGGAAAGCAACCTTCAGAGTTTCAGCTTAAGAATAAAAGATTGAGAGAAAATCTTTCCCACAAAGAGCTGGCTGTGAGAGACAGGAATGTTTCACAAATAAATAAGAATCATTACGGTAAATGCTATGCAGGAAAGGGGGTAATTTAAGACATAACAGGGTAGACTCATTAGGAATCAGATTGAAATCAAATTTGAAGAAACCACTCTTACTCTATGTGTCGAGTGCCTCACAGTAAATCTTCCCACTATGGAAAAGCACAGTGTGGTCAAGTCACTCTAAGCCGGCCTTGTCCTTACATTGCCACAAGTAATTGAGGGCAAAAAAGGCCAAGAGCCACAACAAAAAAAGCATCTTCTAAAATCAAAGACTCCATGCACTTGTACGCAGCCCAGGATATTCAGTCAATGGGAAGTCACTGCCTCCTGAAGGTCAGGACTCTGTGACTTTACAGTCCATGCCTGGTGACCACCAGCGTCCCAGGATGGACCTGGGATCTTCCATAGGCAAAGCAGAGATGAAGACCTTGGGTTCTAGAGACAGACCCCACAGGCTGGAATTCTGCTTCGTTATTCTACTTAGATGTACTCTCACGTTAAGCCTCAATTTCCTCACCTGTCCGATGGGGTTGGTATTACCTAGTTTACCAACAAAATGAGATAAAGCGTAAGTTAAAGTGTCTGAATGTCTGATGCAGAGAAAGTGGTCAGGAAAAGCTATTTTTTATAACTATTGATAATGCTATCAGAATCCCAAATTTTGCTATCTTACTCAGGTTACCTAACAGCCCTGTGTCTCCTTATTATTTCTATTTTACACATAAGTTTAACCGTAACTACCTCATAGGGGTCTTGTGAACATTGAATGAATTTGTCCAATAATAGGTGCTTAGAACAGAATAGGTGCTTATTTACACAGAATAAACTTTTAATACAGTATTAGCTGGTTTTAAAATTATTATTATTTCAATTATTTCATATTGGGTCATTCTGGCTTTAAAAATATAAAATATTTTACAATTCTTTGTTGCTTTAAAAAATGTAATTCTAAACATAAACTTGTATTTCATATTAGCAGGACGCAAATACATTATTCAATTATAACTTGTAAGTATGCTCAAAGGGATTATTTCTAAATTCATTTAGAAATATTTTAGTCAATGTGCATTTAATGGATTGTTATATAAATGTCTATTAGATCTAGTTAGTTGACAGGTTAGTTCTTTTACATTCTTGCTGATTTTCTGTCTACTACTTGTGTTACTTAGAGAGGAGTGTTGGGTTTTTTTCAACTGTAAGTATGAATTTATCTATTCCTCCTTTTAGTTACAGTCAGCTTTTGCTTCTGTGCTTTGAAGGGCTCTTGCTATTTGTACACATTTACAACCGTTTTGTCTTCTTGATATTTAAATCCAATCTGACAATCTCCATCTTTTATTTGGTTTGTTTAGACCATTTACACTTAAAGTAATAATGGATATGTTTGTATTTAGGTCTAGCATTTTATTGTTTCCTATTTGTTTCCTCTGCTATTTGTTCTTCTGTTTCTCCTGTCGTACATTGTTTAGGGTTATTTAAACATTTTTTAGTATTCCATTTTAATATATTAATTGTGATTTTTGACTATATCTTTTTCTGTATACTTTTAGTGGTTGACCTAGGGGTTACAGCATGCAGAGTTAACGTTCTATCCTCTACTTAGAATCAATAATCCAGCACTCCAAAAGAGAAACCGAACCACATGCATTTGTTTTCTATTGCTGCTCTCATAAAAAACCACAATCTTAGTGCCTTAATAAATTTATTATTTTTCAATTCTGGAGGTCAGGAGTCCAATACACATCTCAGGAGGCTAAAATCAAGGTATTCATGAGGCTGCATAATTTCCTGGAAGCTCTAGAGGAAAGTCTGTTTCTTGGTCAGTCCAGACCCAAAAGCTCCCATTTTCTTGCTGGCTGTCAGCTGAGGGCCTTTTGCAATTTCTAGAGGCCGCCCACACGCCCTGGCCCTCTTCTCCAGCTTTAAAGCTAGAGATAGTCAGAAAAGTCCTTCTCAACACGGCATCTCTGATCCACTCCTCCGCCTTCCTCTTCCACTTTCAAGGACTCATGTGATACGATTGGGTCCACCAGGACGATAAAGGATACTCTTTCCATCTCAAGGTTTATAGTCAAAGTCACATCTACAAGGGTCTTTTTTGCCATTTATTGTAACATATTCACAGGCCTTGGGGATTCAAATATGGATATTTGTGGGGGACAGGGAGATCATTTTGCCTTCCATACCACCATATAGTTTCCTCATCTTCCCCCCTTATAAGCTGTCTTCTATATTACATCTAAACACACTGAAAATTCCCATCAGACAATGTTTTACTTTGATTTCAGTGATAAACCTTTTTTTTTTATAATTCAAGAAGAGAAAAGTCTGTTATATTTATCATTTCCTCCATTCTTGATATTCCAAATTTCATTCTGGTATTGTTTACCATTCGTCTAAGGAATTTCCTTTGCTAGTAATATTATAGCATGTCTGCTGACTCCAAATTCTCTTGGTTTTCCCTCATCTGAGAATATCTTCATTTCACTTTTAAGGATGTTTCCACTGGATATTGGGTTTTGCACTTTTATTCCAGCACTTTAAAAACAATGTGATATTTCTTTCTGCCCTCCATGATTTGATGAGAAATGTTAATCATTTGAATCACTCTTCTCCTATAGGTAAGGTATCACTTCTCTCTTACTGTTTTCAAGATTTTGTCTTTGTCTTTAGTTTTCAGCAGTTTTGATATTGCTGAGTATATATTTCTTTGGATTTATCTTGTTTGGAATTAGCTTAGCTTCTGGAATTTACAGCTTTATTTCTTTTGCCAAACTTGGAAAGTTTTCAGCTATTATTTCTTGGAATATTTTTCAGCCACAATCTTTCTTCTTTCCTTCTGGGCCTCCAAGCATGCAGACATTATGCCTCTTTTGTTATATTCCAATAGTTCCAGGGTCTCTTCAATATATTTCAATCTTTTCCCTTTCTGGATAATTTCTATTGATTTGCTTTTCAAGTCTGTTTATTCTTTCTTCTGTCATCTCCATTCTGTTCTGGAATCCATATAGTGAGGTGTGTTTGGGTTGTTTTGTTTTTTTGTTTTTTTTCCGCAGGGGGAATGGACAAGAAAGAGAGGCTACTGTATTTTTTTAATTCTAAAATTTCCTCTTAGATCTACTTCATATTTCCTATTTCTTTACTAATGGTTCCTATTCTAAATTTTATTTCAGGATTCAAGATGATTCATTTGAGTATTTTCATAACAGTTGTTTTAAACTCATCTTTTCATTGTCATCTGTTAATTGTCTTTTCCTATGATTTGAGATGCTTGTAGTTCTTCATATGTCAATATGGATTGTATCCTGAACATCTTCAATGTTTTATTAAAAAATCCTGTGCCTTATTTAAAACTACGGTAAATGTTGATATTACTGTTTTATCATGCAGTTGATTTGGTTAGCTTCTGGTCATTAATTCCAACCCATTTTCTATGGGCTGTGGTTCCAACATCACTTCCATTTTCAAAATCTATGCAGGGCCATTCAGATCTGCACTGGGTGTGCACCACTTGGAGATCAGTCTGGGATTCGGGTGAAGTTCTATTTACTAATTCCATCCTCAAAGCCCTTGGTATGCCAACCAAGTATCAGATCCAAGCACGTGCAGATACTGGTGAATCCAGGAGTTCACAAACAGCTTCCACGGGATCATTTCCTGAGCCCCTCCTTCTCAGCTGTGTCCTCTGACACTTGCTAGGTATCCTGAAACTCTCCTTTTCACTCCTCCAATCAGCAACAATCCACTTCTATGATGGCACCAGAGTAGTGGGAGGATCAAGAGAAATTAAAGGGAAAAAAAAAAAAAAGCTAGCAAGCAATGGTTTAGCCCTGCCTCTAAGAACTACAGCTTTGCCAAATAGAAAGGATGTTCCCCTAACTCATTGTTTTGGCTCCTGCAGTTTCCCATTGCCAGTTGTTTTTGCTGCTACTGCCTGCCACAAGATTGCTGGGAAGTGGGGCATGACAAAACCAAGAGAAAGGAGATGAAAAAGATGGGAGATTTTCTCCCTTCTCTCTGAGCTTTAGGGCTTCCCCTTCTGCTCCTTGAACCAGAACTAGAGATGTCTCTTGAATCTCTGTGTCCCAATACTGACTTCTTGATTTTGGACGGCACTGAATTCAAGCTGGGGGATTAGCAAAGAAAAAAACTGTAAGCACATCTCTACTTCAGTGGTATTTCGGTCTAGCATTCTCCCCTGATCCACATGTTGATATTTACTTTCCAGAGACCTCCTTCAGCAGGCATTTTATGCAGGTTTCACTTCACTGTTCACAGGGAAAATAAAAGGTTGGAGTGGTTTTATTAAATTTTACCTGGAATCAGAACTCTTTTAATAAGTTTTGCAAAAGCATTGTGACCAATTTCCCCAAGTGTACAAGTACAGTATGAAGTGAACAGTACTGCAAATATAGAAACATAAAAGATATGTGTCTAGGAAAAAAAAAAATCATAGCTCTCAAGGCTGTACATAAAGCCAATACACTGTTGGACTGTGGTCTCTTTGATGCTTGAAAATGTCATCCCTCCAATCAACAATGCATTCTTCAGAATAATGGCAACTTAAAGAAAGAATAAATCTAAGGTTTGAAGAAAAGACTGGTGAGATAAATCCAACTATCTCAGTATTAAAATATACCGAGTTTTCTTCATCTCAAAGGATATGTAAAAACAAACTTACACATACTTGTTCCATTTCCTACAATGACATAAGTTCATAGGTTATTGTCATCAACACCCAAAGGGGCTACAAGTTAAAATACAACCCACACTCTGCAAACCTTCAGCACTAGCAGCAGAATCTCTTTGCAAAACAAGATACCTATGCTACCCTACCTGCGAAACTTCAGTTTTCATTTATTGAACAAAAATAAGTAGTCTGCTTTTTCAAACCACTAAAGGCAGGACAAGGTATTTACAGGAAACAGCCCTAAGCCCAAGAGCCTAATGGAAGTTTCAATTATTATGGTTTTAACCCAGACATCCTCCCCAGCTGGCTGCTAGCAATTGGCCAAATGGAAAAAAAGAACCAAACCTTTTAAACGTCAGCTCAAAAGTTCCTGATGGAACCTGGACCACAACCACTATCTAAATGAGAAACACAAGGAAGGAAAGAGGCTCTGAGAATGACAACGGCATGCATTATCATTGTGTGCTTTAGAGTTACTCAGTAGCACCGACTCCTATTGTGCTTCTCAAAATTCTCCTTTACTGTAAATGGGCTGAAAGGGGCTTCTTTTCACAATCTGAATATCAGTTCATAGGGCAGAGCAGCAAGTAGTTATTATGAGTCAGAATGCATCATTACTGAGGTATCTTCTCGGTTAACCATCAAGATAAAAAGGAAATTTCCTATCACATTCTGTTAAAACAGGGGGAGAAAAAAAAGAAAAATCTAAACTAACTTCAGTAAAAGTAAAAATCTGAGGGCATATGTTTATCTTGTGGGGAAAGATAAATGTAAATGAAGTTCAGGTATTCTGACAGGACGGGCTTAATCTGTACACCTGGGTATATTTAATTGCGCTTGTAGCAGAAATAATCGCCCTTCCCCTTATCTAACGGAGACTGTCCTTCATTAGTCATTTTCACATTTGTGTAATATTCCATTGTCAGAAGATACTGTAATTTATTACTTTTCCTGCAGACAGATACTTAAGATGCTTACTACATTTTACTACGACAAACAGAATTAAACAGAGCTTTAAAGGAGGTTCTTAGACGTGTCTTCTGAAGCCTATGGCAGTTCCTCCCCGAGTTTTTCAATCAGCCAGGGACTGCCCCATTAGAAGTGATTCGAAGTGTCTGAGGAATGTTTGGTTGTCTGAATGACTATGGTAGGGGGCGTAACTCACACACAGAGGGCGTGAATCAGAGACATGAATGATGCCCCAGAAGAAAGGTCTACCCCGCCCCAATTACCAGTAAGGTCCCATTGAGGAACACCGTATCTCAGAGTTGAGTTGTTGGTTTGTAGGCTGTGGGTTATATGTATCCAATGAGGTACAGCCAAATCGTTCTTCAAAGTAGGTATTGTTAATACACCCAATGTCAGCCAATACGTTCTTGTGCAACATATTTGCTACTACCTAGTATTGCATGATTTTTTAATATTTGCCAATCTGAACCTGTGAAAGAGGATCCATTATTTTTGGCGGGATGAACAGTTTTGGAGTGTTTTCTTACTTATCTGCAACAGTACTTTAAACATTCTAATTATGATGCTTTCTTAGTGTGTTTTGTTGTAAATCTTTTCACCCAATATCTAGTTTATTTTTTTTTTAATTTTATATTAAGGTGCCAAGATTCACATGTATAAAAACTTTTGGTGACCTGAATTTATAAACATTTCTCAAATGTTGTGTTTTTGTGTGTGGCACACATCTGGTGGGTATAGTTTAAAACTCTCAAGGTCACAGGTACATTTGCATATATTTTCTTGGAAAAGCTCTAAAGTTTTGCTTTTTACAATCTTTACTCTATCCTGCATTGTTTGCTTATGGTCTGAGGTGGGGATGACATTTTATATTCTATCCATATGGATAATCAAACTTCAAAGCATCTTTTACTGATAAGATCTACCTTAACTCCCAGTGACTTACAAGTCCACCTCCATACTAAGACTGAGAAACAGCAATGACGTTGAGTTGACAGGACGTAATAAAGGGGATGGGAGAGAGGAGATTTTAGGATTCAGTTCAGTCCAATTAAAGAGTATCAGGGCCATTCACTCTGAAGTCCAGATTTTGAAGGGATATCCTGAGCTCAGTCTTGGCTTCTTTGGGTTTGAGCAGTTTGGCTGAAGAAGCCAAGCTGGCATCTGGGCACATGACTGTGGAACTGAGAGAAAGCTCAGGTCTAGAAATAGACTTCGGAGAGACTGGCATTCAGGCGGTAAATGGGAGTGTGGGGGATGAAGGAGATTTCCAAGAAGAGTACCAAATGGAAAAAATTGGGATGAGCCTTAAGGAACCTCTGCACTTAACAGTCTATTAGAGCAGGATGAACTTGCAGAGGAGACTATAAAGATATAGCCAGAGAAGGGAACAAATAGTGTCCTGTCACCTTAAGGCAAACAGAACCCGAAACTAAGGAAGGGTGTTTCACAGAGGAAGTGGTCGAGAAGCATCATCACTGCCCGCAGGCGAGTTTACCTCAGTCCTGAAAGCGTCAGCGTGGTGCCGTGGGGATAACTGGTAGTCTTGGTGGCATGAGGGGGAGGGATCCCAAGGGGGTAAGAGAGGAAGAGATGGAGGCAGCAGGTTAACTGACTTTCACAAAACTGGGCTGAAGGAGTAGAGAAGCGTCAGTCATGGTGAAGAGACATGATCATAGTTAGAGGTAAATAAATGTAATGCCCACGCTGAAGGCACAGGTTTCCCTGGCTATGGTGCTCAGTAAATGTCTACTTGATGACGGAATTGCTTCCCACCACAGAAATATGCGTGCGCGCGCACACACACAGAGAGAGATTTTCTTGATTCCCTTATCGGAATATTTCTTATTTGCCATCCAGCTATAGACTCCAGTTTTGAAAATCAACCACCGTCCAACAAATAACTTCATTAAAACAACACACACTCAGTATAAGAGAAAGTAATTTGCTTTTTCACATAATTAAGTTTAAAGGCCCCATTAAACCACACACAGGGATCTCCTATCCAGTACCTATGTTTGAAAACAACTGACAAACTTCAAATGTCCTGTCTGACATTATTATCACATTCACAAGTTTCCTCGTCTAGGAATTATCTGCAGAAACAGAATACCCTGACAGAGGGATGGTATGGGGGGAGATATCAATTTCCAGTAAAAATCTTACCCCATCTGGGTAAACTGCACGTTGCAGAAGCTATTTTAGGATATCAAATATGTCTGAAGGTTTAGCCTAAAGACAAACAACAATTTAGAACCAAGGACACCTTTTATATATCTTCTTATGCCATTTCTGGCAAGAAACAGAGCCGGTTTAACAACTTGTGTATAACTGTAAGCCACCAAATCAATACAAATTTTCCAGAATAAAGAACAAAACCTTTCAGAGACGCAGTTGGAACTGTCAAAACCAAGAAGGAAATTTTACCTGCAAATGTCTATCTTGTAAATAAGGATCTCACAGAGTTTATAATTCCCCTAATCGCAGAACATCAAGCCAGCATTTTCTCTTATAAAATTACCTTTCAAAGCATTTCTTTAGTCCATGCCAATATCAACAGAAGCAACAAATACCTATTGTCTAGCCAAGGGACAATTACACGTCCACCAAGCAGACAAGGAAACTCAGTAATTCTAATGTGCTATAGACAACGCTGTTGGTGATGTCTAGAGATGCGCAACCAATTTCAAAACACATGCTCAAAGGTGATCACATCGTTCTGCCCTTAGAGAAGTCTCTGACAAAAATGAAAGTACCATGCTTTCCTCAATTAGAAAAAGAAGAATCACAGAGTGGGGCAAGTGGAGAGTAGAGAAATCCAACTCTTACACAACCTGGTGTCTGCTCTCTCTTACAATGTTTCTCAAAACCGTTTCGATGGGGAGATTCCCATACATGGCTGATTCCATCATCTGGGTTAGGAACTATTTAACTGGTAGAAAGCATAACTTTATTATACACACACAGCATATGCACACTACTGAACATTACCAGCCAATCCTAACTTTCCCTTTACTGGTTATATTACAGCATGTCTGCTGACTCCAAATTCTCTTGGTTTTCCATCACCTGAGAATATCTTCATTTCACTTTTAAGGATGTTTCCACTGGATACTGGGTTCTGCACTTTTAGTCCAACACTTTAAAAACAATGTGACATTTCTTTCCGCCCTGCATCATTTGTGATGAGAAATCTCAGTTATCTGAATCACTGTTCTCCTACAGGTAAGGTGTCGCTTTTCTCTTATTGCACCCAAAGTTACTACTGAGACATCAGTTTTCATTAAATCCTTCTAAGGTAGTCACTGAAAAGATTTGACCCAAGATACTCAAAGCAGTGGGGATAAATCTGTATTATTACCTAAGATATTAATTAACGCTTCCAACTGAATTTGTCAGTGCTTGAAACTGGCAGAATTTGAAACCAAGCCGAAACCAAGCCTAACTGCTTCAAGAGGAGATATTTCAATGGGAACTTCCAAAGTTGCACTTGATCCGACACGAAGAAGACGTTGTAGTGCAGCTGCAGCAATTCAAAGGTCCCGATACTAGGGCGGGAGGATGGAGGGTATTATAGCTCAGTGGTACAGTGTGTGCCTAGCATGCGCAAAGTCCTGGGTTCAGTCCCCAGAGCCTCCACTAAAGATAAATAAATAAAAACCTAATTACCTTCCCCCACAAAAAAATAAATAAATAATTTTAAAATTAAATTGAATTTTTAAAAAAAGTCCTGATAGCTTAAACAATAATTTCAATCACAGGCTTCTGGCAACTGATCCCCAACCCAGAACTGAAAATCTGGCAAACATGCTTCTCTTAAGTCCTAAAAGACTACCAATAACATCTTACAGACAAAAATATTAAAAATTAGAGTCTTTTAAGAATAGTAATAATTATTTCAAGACAGAGTCTACTTTCTTATCTCCTACCAGTCAATCCATATAGAACACTACCTGAGTGCCTACTGGTTGGTCCTCATCAGAATGGCACAAGGGCACAAAACCTGCCCACAAGCGCAATGAGATCTAACAGTTAAGAGTTCAGCAGGGAGCAAAGTCGGGTGGAATACATACCACAAATCTGCAGAAATAGAACCGGGGACAGTAGTTCACGAAGGGCTGATCCTACAGTCTATACAAAGGGAACCAGTGAAGGGAAAAGGTAACGTGGGAAACTTCCTCAAGAAAAAGAGAAGTGATGACAGCATATTAAAGAATTAAAGAGAGAAAAATGAACGTAAGACCATGTCCATACCATTATACTCAAAACTAAACCAACCATCTTCTAGAATGACCAACAACAAACAAGTAGGCAAATGCAAAAAAAAAAAAAAAAAAAGACAACACAAAGTGCTGGCGAGGATGCTGTGTAGCTGGAACGCTGGCATGCTGCTGGCAGGAAGGCAAATTGGTAATAAAACACTTCGGAGGCAACATCAAACGATTACCCCTCATGCTGCAGGCCTTGGGCTTTATTTTCCTTTTTACAGGAGGTCCAGCGGGAATTGTATTAGCCAGCTCATCCCTGGGTGTTGTCCCTGACGACACCTATCCTGTAGCAGCACACCTCCACCAGTGTTTGCCATTAGAGGAGGCTTTGTGCATCGATTCTCACTATTCTCTGATTACACACTAACATGAGCAAAAAACTCATTTTGTAATCATATTTGTGGGCGTAAATATAACCTGCTTCCCACAGCACTTCCTTGGCCTCTCCGGAGCACTGTGCCGATATTCCAACTCCCCCAACGCGTACACAACGTGAAATACTGTTTCATCCACGGGCTCATTTATTTCATTAACAGCGGTAACACTAATAGTTTCTATAGGATGGACGCATTCACATCAAAACGAGAGTTCTCAACAGAAGCGCTCACTACCACCAACTCGGAGTGGTTTGCTAGTTTCCCATGCAAGTAAACATACACTTCCCACATGGCTCAACAATCCCCTTTACAGGTATTTACTCAAGACAAACTGAAACAGATACCCATACAATGACTGGTACATGCATTTATGGAAATTTTACTCCAAATCATCAAAACCTTAAAACAAGCCCGCTCTTCATGAACTAGTGAATGGACTTTAAAGATATGGTACATCCATGCAATCAAATGCCACTCAGCAGTAAAAAGGAAAGAACTTCTACATGGCTACTGACATAAAAGTATGTATAAGTGAAAGCAGCCAAACACAAAAGGCTTTATTTACACTGTGTGACACCATCTTTTACGACACTCTTCAAAAGGGGGAACTATATGAACAGAAATAAGGTCAGTGGTTGCTGAGGAAATGGGGGGGAAATTAACTACAAAAGGGGACAAGGGAACTTTAGGAGGTGATGAGAAACAGTCTATATCATGATTGTGGTGGTAGTTACATGGCTGTCTATTTCTCTTAGACTCAGACCATTATTTACCTAAAGAGGGTAAATTTTGGTCTATGTAAATCATACCTCAATAGAACTGATCATAAAAAAAAAAACTGAACCAACTGGATTTTAAACAAGCTACAAAGCAGTTCTTCAAAACAAACAGAAATGATGCAATTCACCTGAGTCCTTCCTGGTCCCCGCCAGTCCTGCTGCTGCAAAGAGTCAGATGTCACAAGGCCACTCTTCCAATCTTACAAATCCCTCAGCACCACCAGCAGCCTCTCCAGCACTGTATTTCAAAAATGCCTCCCGTTGTTCTGAACAAGGTAACACATTTGCCTATTTCATTTTCTAGTTTAGCTCTTTCATTCCTTCCCTTTGATAAGTTAATACTGGGAAGATAGGTGGGTCTGACCCAAATGCCAGATGCCAGAAGAGAGAGTCTTACCTCTCAACGAAACATCATTTTTATTGGCCCCGTGCCTGGACTGCCTGGCCCCATGCCTTCCCCCTCCACCTCTGCTCCTCACATTTGGTCTCCAAAGTCAACTGTGAGGACCTTGGTGTGGGCAGGGATTAAATCACAGAACTTCTATGTATAGGTATCTTTATTGTAAAATTGAGAAGAATTAACCATTGCTAAAAGTTAACACACAGATTGGTTCACTCATTTGACAATACTTACTGAGCCAAGAACTTGTGCCAAGAATTGGCCAGAGGGCGGCCAATGCCACAATGAACCAAACTGAGTCCCTGAACTCAAGAGAACATGCAGCCTGAAGGAGGACACAGATAAGAAATTACAATAATAAACCGAAAAGGATACACATGTGACTTCCCTAGGGAAAGGCGCTAATAAAGCCAGGAAAGGGAAGACAATGTGGTCCCCACAACTAAGCCATGGATCAGCCAATCACAAGCCATTCTGAGCTGCTCTGAGGGAAAACTGGAAATTTCACACCACAGAGACCATTCTCAGATATGTGTGCTGCATATTTAGAGGCTGCGCGTGTGTGTGTGTGGGTGGGTGGGTGTGTGTGCGGGTGTGTGTACCCACACACCTGCTAAAGAGATTTAAAGATGTTAATCAAGTTTTACGAAAAAATCCTTACAAAGAAACCATGGACTTAGGAGAATGCTGATAACAAAACACAGGCAGAAGTATTAAAGAGTGGTAATTATAACTCCTAAAATGAGCTTTCTTTTTAACCAAACAAGTGATAAAACACGCTAAGGACACCATGTTTAATCACATTGCTCCTAGTAACAATGAGTATTTAGTTCTCAAAACACTGGGTGAGAGTGAAGTGTTTTATATTTACAATAGGTTTTAAAATGTTTGTATACTGCTAATTCCATCTCCATCTCATCCTTTCTCTTTTAAAATTCTTTATGAAAGCAAAATTTACGTAACAGAAGGTTTAGCTATTTAAAGTGCATGACTGAATACTAATATTTACTGAATTTTCCAACTTATGGAACCATCTCTACAATCTACTTTTTGAATACTCATCCTTCCCTTTCAACATCTTTTTAATGCAAATTATAATTATTATATATATATATATTAGTATTGAACTCTGTATATGCTATCTACAGGTAAACAAATGCATACACAGGGGTCTGTGTTTTAAAATATTTAATAATCAAGGGGCATGAGCCAGAAGTATGGCGACTATGGCTTTAGGGCCCCAGCGACAGTGTCCCCCAAGTCCACATGACCCCTTACACAAGCCGCACTGGACTCAGTTCCTTTATCTGCCTCCGGCGCCTTCACTATCTTTACAGAACACCCGATGCCTTTTTCAGCGCTAGAGCTGCATGTCTGTGATCCATGATAACATCAGGGGAAGAGCAGGCACAGGGCTCTTGTAGAGACAAGTGTTTTGGCAACCACATCATCAGAAGCAGGGATTCCTCAGCACAGCTCCTGTCTCAAGGCTAGACCCGGAGATCTTAAAATCAAAGAGATAAGATGATACCCCGCCTCCAAGATTCCAAGATGCAGGAGAGACTCACATGTGTACACATATTACAAGTCAGTGTAACCGGCTTCTGAAATATCGAGGTGTCTTATGACGAACCAAGAAATAAATTACTCTGTTCCAGAAATAACTGTGTGCTTCCTAAATAATTACTTTTATGTGAAAGATTATGAGAATCAAGAATTTCTTTTTTAGAAGTGGGCAGAACTCAGGGCCAAATTGAGTTTCCCTCTCCCCAACCTAATAGTTTGCCCTAACACCCCCTGAGCGTCACCTTTCCACACTTCAGTACATTTCACCTTAGTTCCTTTCCTTAAATTGTTTGTTTTTGTTGGTGGTACATAATCAAGCCCTTAAGAAGAATTAAAAGGAAGTTGGGTATGCAACTGAGTGGATTACCAGCTTTCCTAGGGTGGCTTAGGTGCCAACTCCTGTCTTAAATATTTGACATACCTTAAATACACATTCTTTCAGTGGAGGCAGAGTGGTAGAGTGCATGCCTAGCGTGCATGAGGTCCTGGGTTCAATCCCCAGTACTTTCTCTAAGAATACATAAGTAAACCTAAGTACCTCCCCCTATCAAAAAATTTTTAAAAACAACAAAATACGCATTCTTTCAACAATTACTTACACAATGAGGTAGGCAACGTTACCGCATACATCTTCTACAGAAGAAAAGAATGTGCAAAGATGTGGAGTAGTCTGCCGGAGGGGGAGGCAGACAGTCGGTGATAAGAGCCAGAATTTGAACCCAGGACACTGGAACCCACAGCTGACTTTCTGTTTTAATTGAAGTATAGTTGATTTACAATGTTATGTTAGTTTCTGATGTACAGCACTGTGATTCAGTTATACATATATATACATATTCTTTTTCATAATAAGTTATTACGAGCTATTAAATACAATTCCTTGCGCTAAACACTAGGACCTTGTTGTTTATTTATTTTGTATATAGTTTAGATCTGCAGCCTACTTTTTTTTTGATGAATGTGATACTAATTTATTTTAAATTCTTTTCATTTTTAGTATTTTTTTATTGAAGTATACTCAGTTTATAATGTTGTGTCAATTTCTGGTGTACAGCACAATACTTCAGTTATATAGGAACATACACATATTCACCTTCATATTTTTTAACCATAAATTACTACAAGATATTGAATATAGTTCCCTGTGCTAAGCAGTATAAACTTGTTTATCTATTTTATATATAGTAGCTAGTATCTGCAAATCTCGAACTCCAAATTTATTCCTTCCCACCCCTTCCCCCCACGAACCATAAGTTTATTTTCTATGTCTCTGAGTCTGTTTCTGTTTTGTAAATAAGTTTGTCTTTTTTTTTTTTTTTTTTTAGATTCCACATATAAGTGATATCATATGGCATTTTTCTTTCTCTTTCTGGCTTACTTCACTTAGAATGACATTCTCCAAGGTCCATGTTGCTGCAAATTTAATTACTTCATTACTTTCAATGGCTGAGTAGTATTCCACTGGACAGAGTCTACTTTCTTAATCACCACACCCTAATGTCTCCCAGCTCAGAGTACAGGACAGGATAGATAAACTAACTGCAGAGGATCAAAGAAAATTCACTGGTGCAAGTGGACCATGACCTAGAAGAAGCAAGAAACATCTAAGAGGTCTCAGGTGTTAGCCCCAGCTCTAGAATCCAGCCCTTCCAGGTAGGAGAGCTGGGATCTACTCATATCTACCAGATCCAGATCTCAGGAAGGAACAGTTTAACGGCTCAACTGGTGATGCAAGGCATACACATGGCCTCAACATTACTTCATTCTAACCACAGTCGATCCCCCTCATTCAGGAATTCTGTAGTTGCGAATTCACCTACTAAAATGAATCTGTAAACCCAGCAGGATCTTCCAGGTCATTCATTGACACACACAGGCTGGCAAAAAAATCTGAGATGCCCAACGCACGCGTTCCCAGTTGAGGTCAAACGAGGCAACGTTCTCCCTTCTGGTCTCAGATCTCATAGCACAAACAAGTAACCTTTTGGAGGACTATTGAGTGCCACTTTTTCCCATTTTTCGCTTTTTGTTGGTAACCGTGCTGTGTATAACGGCCCCCAGGCACAGGGCTGCAGTGGTGCCTAGCATCCCTCAGTCCAGGAAGGCTGTGTTGTACCTTGCGAAGAAAATACTTGTGTTAGATAAGGTTTGTTCAGGCATGAGTTACAGGGTTATTGGTTGTGAGTTCAATGTCAGTGAGTTAATAATATCTACTAAATACGGCGTCTTTAAACAGAAACACACATACAACAAGGTCGTATATTAACAGGGTGATGAAATGGGACCAGAGGCTGGCAGGAACCTATCCCTGTATTTCCCTTAGGAGCAATGGCTCATTAGTCACTAATCCAGTGACCATGATGACATTCTAAACCGTAACTACAGTGAATAATGAGAAGCAACTCCATGTCTCTTTTGACAGCCATTTCGTCTAGTCTGTATTCAGCCAAACACCCAAGTGCACAATGTGTCCTGCCCCACTTAATAAACAGGTTTATGGCCACAAAGATTGAAGTCAAGAGTCTATTATACTATAAAGAAGAAATAAGAATCCATTTTTTTTCCCACAGAGGAGTTATATGCCCGATTTATTTTGCAGCTACAATAATATAACAACAAACCTTTTAAAATACAATCTGAGAAGCAGTAAATATTTTAAATGCATACTAAATGGAACCCATAAACACTGCAGCTATGACTTTCATAAATCTTGTAGTCATTGCTGAATTTGCTTTCACAATTAAAGTTAAAATTAAGAGTGAGTTTATACACCTCTGATCATGATGATACTAGGCCAATCCCAGTCATCCACCCAAAGAAACAGTTCATATTATAAATTGCTATAAGAAAGATTATAGAACACACACACACATTCGCACTGCACAAATTAAAACTGCACTCTTTAATAAACAATTCTTCCCAAAGGAGGCTCACCTAGCAAACACTACATATATTAAAGGGTACCAATTAATCATATCTTGATAATTACATAACAAGACTATTATAAAGTTTCACTTATTGGTAGTTAGTAACACTAAAATATTTTATGTGACTTCAACTAAAGTTCTCTAAGTATAATTTATTTTTTATCTTTTAAAATAAACTAAATTATTCTGAATAAAAGAATATAGTAGATTATACTGCTCAAATGAGATGTATGACAATAATTAGAGGGGAAGGAAATCAATCATTAACTTATTGATTTCCCAAAAGTAATTATTTGTCTAGTTAGATTGATTGACATATACAAGAAATTATGTTTTTCAAAAGCCCTGAAAAAAATATCTTTTCCTAATTGACAAAGTTATATAACCTCACACGGATCACAGTCTTAAATGGGATGTTCCCTCCAAAGTTATGCATAAGCACTATTTACAACAGCTAAGACATGGAAGCAACCTCAATGTCCATCAACAGATGGCTGGATAAAGAAGTTATGGTGTGTGTATGTATATACACACACACACACACACACACACACACACACACACACACACACACACACACAATGGAATACTATTCAGCCATAAAAAAGAAGGAAAATGCCATTTGCAGCAACATGGATGGACCTGGAGATGGTCATACTAAGTGAAGTAAGTCAGAAAGAGACAAATACCATATGACATCACTTATATGTGGAATCTTGAAAAAACTGATACAAATGAACTTACTTACAAAACAGAAACAGACTCATAGACATAGAAAACAAACTTACGGTTACCAAGGGGAAAAAGAATGGGGAGGGATAAACTGGAAATCCAGGATTTGCAGATACTAACTATTATATATAAAATAAACAAGGTCCTACTGTATAGCACAGGGAACTATGTTCAATATCTTGTAATAGTCTATAATGAGAAAGATTGTGAAAAGGAATATATATATGTATAACTGAATCACTATGCTGTATGCTAGAAATTAACATAACATTGTAAGCCAACTATATACATCAATTAAAAAAAATGTTATGCCTAATGGGAAACATATTTATCACTAGTTTTTAGCTATGGCATGAATTCATTCCAAAAGGACATAAGTACCAGTCAAGCAGGGATTTTATTTAATAGCCTATTATATGGTTAGAAAAACTGTTTCTTTTATTAGCATATCTAACTAACATTATCTATGTCCATTAATAGACACGCTATTTGGAATATCAAAAGAATCAACTTCAGATGCCTGGATTTCACAAGCTCAGACCTCAGTGCAAGTATCTCATGGGGCGGGGGGTGGGGTTGGGGAACCAAACAACAACAGTTACTGAGCTTGTACTGTGTTCCTGGAACTCAGTTACAGGTCACAAACGTAATTAATATAATACTCAGAAAAGTCCTGCAGGGATTGTGAGTAATCATTAAAATCTCTCCTTTATAGATTAACGTGCCCTGAGTCAACAGTTGGCTTTTGGTGGCGGTTGTCACTAAAACCGGCAGCTGCCTAGCTCAGGGCTCATGTGCTTTCTACTCTGCCAGGCTGTTTTACACATCAGGTAATAAAGAAGTTAAATAAATTACCTTTTTGAAATTGGAATGAAATAAAGGGTCTTCTCTGAGCCTCTGACTCTTTTTCCCAAGACTCTCTCCTCTGCAATCTCTCTTCTACACCACCAGAGCAACGATCTTACCAAAAGAGAGACGGAATCCCTTGTCATGGTTCCTGCCCTGCTTGTAGGAAGAAGTTCAGAGTCTTTAACGTGGCATTTGTAACCCCACTGACTATCAGGCTACAACCTGCATGCCCGGCCAGTCCCCCTGCGGTGAGAGGTGAGAGAAGCTGAGGCCAGCAAGCAGAGAAGGCCTGGGACAGTCCGGTCAGTCAACGAGGGCTCCCCGCTACGATCAAGAGATGATGAGGTGATGCCCACAGCTGACAGCAGGAATGCTGGGTGGGTCTTGTCTCAGGGGGCAACACAGCCCCAGGAAGGAATGGCAGAGGGATGGTAGAGCATTCTCGAACAGAAGACACCACACTGGAGGGAGCCCCGGGGGATTCTGAGATGGAGAGGAATTTTGAATAGACTTATTATCTCCACTGAGATGCTCAGTGACCAGAATCCCTAGGAAGGGATGACCGAGGTCCTATGTGTAGAGAAAACAGAGATGAGGAGGGTAGAAGCTGGACGGACGGAAGGTGAACAGGGGCAGAGTCTTTTCATATGTTCCTGAGATAAAGCAAATGACCCACCTGGTAACAAGCCGAAGGGGGACGGGGAGGTTGAGAAAGATGAGGAACAGTGAGGTCAGGGGCTCTTCACCAAACGTATGGAATCTGGAAAGGACAATTGTCTGGCAGTGAGGAGGGCATTACGGGGCATAAGAGTTAGACCAGAATCATCTACTGTTCCCACCGATCACAGTGAGGTAGAAATGACAATCCTGGCTCAAGTGACCAGATCAGGGCAGGTAAGCTCTTTTCCGTGGCAGAGATTGGAGTAAGCCTTGACAAGTCATCATGATCCCCTAAAAGCCAGTATCCTTTACAACATGGTCTTGCAGCAGGAAACTGAACAAGGCGATTTAGACTTCAAAGGAGCAATGGCAGCACAGTTCCACATGCCCTTCTATGAAAGTCTTGGGCCAGGTCTGACTCAGAATACGGCATTTAACATTTTAGAAAGTGCTGTATATTAAACCACAGCCTAAATGGTACTGGAGCCAGCATCGTCACCAAGCACATCAAGATTCGCACTAAATGAGATAAAGAGACCAAATAGCTTCCAAAGAGTTCAGGTCAGAATTTGCTACCAAATAAGATTACAAAAAAAGAAAATTTCCATGGGCAGAAGTTTTTGAAATCTGAAATTTCAGAGAAGAGATTTACGAAGGAGCAGTAGCAGCTGCAAGAACAGAACAGCACGAGAAACAGAGGTGGGCCGTGAACTTCCGCTTTCTGGCCCCGCCCCGCCCCGCAACGGCACCTTCCACACAAGGTCATGAAGAATGCAGAGTCCGGTGCGTGTCTTTCAGGACCTTTCCCAGATTCCTCTCCTTCCAAGCCCCCGTGTGCAGAGTCCGGGCACCTTTCGCATGGTGCGTTTTTATTGAGATCCTGCAAACCCACAAGGTGCTCTCGGCTGGGGAGGGAGTCCCCAGAGTGGACAGAGCATGCCCCACGGAGGGTCCGGGTGAGCCCTGGGACTTGCACAGAAACTGCTGGAACTTCCAGTCAGACTGATCTAATGTGTTGGGGTTTTTTTACTTCTATTTTTGTGACTGTTTAATAATCTATGTATTACCCGTGCCACAGCGCATGTACATAATTCATAAGTAAATATTGGGTGTGGCTGCTCAAAAAGCACCTGCTAATAGGATGCAGGGAGAGAACATTTCTAGAGCACCTGAACAATTAAATACTTTAATCTGCTTAAAAAAACAAAAACCAAAAAAAAAAAAACAAAAAACCCTGCAACACTAATAAAAGAATTTGTTTTTCCCCTTTAGGCAATGACTATTTTTGGAACTGTCTCTTCCTTCAGAAGGAAGTTTCAGGTAACGACATAATACAAGCCAGAAAAGCTTAAATAGGCAACATGCTTGTTTATTTTTTAAAAAATCCAAGTGTAGTTTAAACAGGATTTTCAGGAAACACTCCCGCCACCTCCGCTAAAGGATGTTTCTCCTGGGGACTTCATTAAGCTTTCATTTCAACAAACGACCTCATGTGTCTCAAGTTCACTCTGACATTTACAAACTACGTTATATACACTGCTTCCGTCTGCATCCTCCAGCCCATTCACATCATTTGCATTTTCAAAAGCAGACACAGATGCCTTTCTCTGGACCCAGGTGATCAGGCAGAGGCAGGAAAAGATTTGCATCTCCTTTGAGAGAGGAGTCGTTCATAATTAGAGCAGAAATTCAAACTCACCACATTAGAATAAATCCATTTACTATAATGCGGGGTTAGAGAAATCCGGTTCACGGAAGCCTTGACTTAGCTGTGGCCCCAGGAATAACACACAGGGATTAGAAGCCCTCGTGAGACTGAAGCACAATGAAAGGTCAATAAGCAGAAACGGCCGTAAATGGTCTTTAAATGGTGATGTTTCCAAAACAAGACAGGTTTTCTGTTAATGCTTTCAGGTGGTTGTCGTGAACGCGCACCACTGTTGCAGATGCAAAACGTATAGGAGATACGGTTGAATTCAGTCAGATCTATCATATACTCTGAAAGCGTCTCTTTTCAATGGACTCCCAGGAACAGCTTTCCGAGCCTGACTTGACCTCTTATATATTCATCAATTTCGTGGCCAAATCGGACAGGTATCTGCTCTCTCGAAGTGGGGATACCTATGCAGGGAGGAGGAGAGGGAGCCATTTCCCAGAGGACAAGGTAACATGTGAGCTGGACACCTAGGTGACAAGAAGGAAAACACGGCTATTTGGGGAAGAGGATTGCAGGAGGGGAGGGTCCATGCAGAGCCCAATTGCAGAGGCATGCTTCCTGTATCCTAGGAAGAGCAGAGGTCAAGACTGCCAGATCCGCAGGACCCAGCAGGCAGTAGGAAGAGATGACATCAGAGAAGGGACTGGACTGACAAAGACTTCAGACTTTATTTTAAGTGAGCTGGGAAGTCAGTGCAGCGGTCGGGGGAGGAGGAGGTGAAGATCAGTCAGAGAAGGGATCTTATTCATATTTGAAGGACCACACTCGGGACTGTGGAGGATCTGTCTCACACAAGTGTCAGAGGAGCGAGACTAGCTTAAAGGATCAGCAACTCTTTGGTTTACCATTCACTTCCTCATTTTTAGCTTTCTGCTTATTCAGATTTCCATAACGTGGATCTGTTAGCACTGCTGGAAATGCCAAACCTTCTACCACATCTTACGTGATCCCTAGTCCAGCCAGGAAGAAAAAGAGAACATGAGAAAGTTACACTTCCTCCAAAATGGTCCACGCAGGAAATAAGAGCACGAGAAAGTTGCACTTCCTCTCCCAAAGGTCCTTACTGCACTGAGAATCACTCATCAGAAAAGACACCAATCCCTGGGAGGGCTGCCTTCCTGATGTTCACTAGTGATATTATAATAGCCTGTCCGTCTAAACAATGCCATGCAAATTTTTGCATATATTTAGTGGGATTTTCATTTTTGTCTGAAAGGAGTCCTGGTTCTCCCTTAAAACCATGCAGCGTAAGCCCAGAGACCGCCTCCACTCCTTCCAACCAAAACACCCAGGATTCTTTGCAGGGTGCACGCTCCCTGCTTAGGGGTCTTTATCTACGTGGGATTTATCACTGTTCAGGGAAAACAGGTACAAATAAAATAAATAATTATTAAAATATGTCAGTAGTGATAACTGCGATAACAACAAAAAAAATGCTTAAAAAAATAATATAACAGTTAACTCTCCAGCCATGTATATCTCAATGGTTGCTAACACCAAAGATCTCAGTCGTATAGGAGAAAACCTCTCTACTTGAAACAGTGACGAATCTAAAGAGTTCTAATCCTGTTTCTCTCTTAGGGTCTCCAAAGTACCTAGCCGACCAAACCTGAAGACTTGGCAGTCTTCCATAAAGATATGCTAACAAATTATTTCAGTCAACAGCCCTGACAAGACTGATATCTCACCAGGAAATTTCGTGCGTAGCTAAGAACAAAAATGTTAAGAGACAATTTTTTTTTTAAGAATTAATCAGTGCTGTCTACTGAAAGTTGTCTTTAGAAAAAGGAGAAAGAACACGTCTGTTCTCCCCATGGGCAACTTCAGAAAAGTTGTGTTCGCATCAGTTCCCAGCTCTTTGCCAAGCCTGGCATGACATTCATTGACCCTTCCCAAGCGTAATCCATCTTTTTGCCTTATTAAATGTATCCGAAAGCTTCAAGCTTTAGAGAAATAATACAGTGACATTATTGAAATTACAAGCAACACAACAGAATTTGAAAATTCTCTCCAGTAAAGTCATTAGTTTCTAAATGAAGAGTCATCAATCATCTAAGGTTGTGCTCAGTGATAAATTAATGTTTACTCTCATACAGACAAGAATGACAGTTGAAATTCACTCATTCATCCAACAACTATATCTACAACTTAGTATTTATCAGAATATAAAAATCTGTGTTTTAAAATTTGTATAGCTAAGTTTTATTGATCTCAATTTCATCCACATATAGTTACTTAAAAACACACACACACACTGGACATATTTGTCAAATTTCCAAATCAAGTGGGTAACTAACTCAAGGATGATAAATAGTGACCTTTTATTTTTTGGTGACTATTAGCAAACACCGTACTGAACACTTTTTGTCTGAGAGTTTTCTCCATCCTCACAACCCCAAAAGAGGTGGGTAAAATTACACCAATTAAAAATGAGAAGAAATCAGGATGAGAAATACTAAGCAACTTGTCAGCTACTAAATGGCAGTACCAGGATTTGAACCGGCATCTCTCTGACCACAAAATCTGTAAATCAGTCAAGTTTCTAAAATAAGGATTAAAAAACTCAAAGAGACATGGTGGATGACATTATAATTATTGATACATTAGAGTGAGAAAGAGTACAGAAAATTACAAAGACTAATTCAAATGTGATAGGATTTCCTTTCAGACAAAAATAAAAATTCTGTATGAAATAAGCAGCAATGATAAAAGAAGCAATTAGAAAGTAACTACAACATTCAAATGCTATGAAGAAAGCACCTGCTGTCCCCAATCCACCATCGAGGTGTTTAACGCTTTCTGTCCTGTCACCCACCGCTCCCCCGTCCCTCAGTGCATGCACGTGCAACCTCGATTTATACAGTTTGAAACTGGACTCACTGAAGGTGAAAGTAAACAGTGTGCTGCAGAGCATGAAAAGTCACGTTAAAAGCAGATGCTGGTCTCAACCCACCAATGAGCTATAACAACACCAGATTTTTTTTTTCTTAAGCTAAGGAGAAAACTTTCTTTTTCCATCTTTGGATTTTAATGGTTACAATTGTACGAAGATTGCAAGTGAATGATATCTGTGACATGAAAACACAGGAAACTATCATACTGCTCATGTTTCTTATGAGTTTAAAAAAAATGGAGTGCCATGATAATGAGGGTATGATTTTTTTTTCCCTAGGTATTAGCTCAAGGAATAAGATACACACTATTTGTTGTCTTGAGGCACTCAGAGTTCAGCAGGAGAGGGACAGATAGCAGAACAATTGCAACACAGCTCTAAGTGTGATCTAAGAGGTGTTAAGAAAAGAAGCTAACGGAGCACCGGAGATGGATCAATCCATCATGTTAAGAGCCTAGACCAAGGAAATGGTAATTAGAATGGAGATGACAGGACTGGTCAAGAAGGTGAATTATGTCACCTATTGCTTATGTATTAGGAGGACAGGGGTGAGGCAAAGGCAGATGTCAAAGGTTTCTTGATGGGCAGCGGGGAATCCAGTGGAAACTATCAATGAACACAGGGGAATAAGAGCAGGAGCCACTTACGGAAGGCCAGGTGAATTCCACACTGAACGTGCTCACTGGAAGCACTGATGAGTTACCAAACTTGAGACAGACTAGAGAACCCAACTGGATGTTTAGAGTTCAGGGACAAAGTTTGGGAGAGAAATGAGGCGGCTAGGCACCCTCTCCTCTTCCCAAGAAAGCACATACAGTAAAAGGAAAACAGGATTAGGAACAGAACTATAGGGGTCACAGACTTTTCAGCAGCAGCACAGAGGAAAGAGAACTCAAAATAAAAACTGAACACTGTCCAGAGAGGCAAAGGAGAGCCAGGCAGGAAGAGGGAGCAGGATCAAGGGAGCTGAAAGAGGAAAAAGTGTCAAAGAGGGAGTGAGGGACCACTTCAAATATTTCAGAGAAGTCAGCTGAGCAAAGCCGAGGTACCATCCATCGTTTTCAGAGACTGGGAGAGACACAGAAGCCAGAATGCAGGGAGCTGGGCAGGCAGGAAAGCAAGACATGGCAAGAGACACCCTCTCAAGAAGCTTTGCTGTGAAGAGGAGAGAAATACTCTGGAATCGTATGTCTGGGAAAACGTAGTAAATAGTACCATTGGATTAAAATAGGGTTAAAGTTTCAAAATCAAACTCACAAATTCAGACTATGTGGAAATGGTAAATATGTAAGTTTCAGATTTTAATCGTAGACACCCCCCCTCAAAAAAATCCTCCCAATGGCCTTTTCCCCTCTGCATTTCAGTTGTCCTGTCTTATTTTCATGGCGGCCAATCCCACCTAGTGTGAAGAGACCCAGATTACACTTACAACCTTAGATCCCAGGTTCAAATTTTTAGAATTAGAAAAGACTTCAGCTGTTGTACTTTCAGAGACAAAACTATAAACCAGAGGCATGAGTGGAAAACTTGTGGTTTGTTTTCTTCTCCCTGTGGCACCCAGTGGCATGATCAGCACTTGGCAGAGGCTTAATTAACATTTGCTAAATGGAGCTGAAGGTCAGATGACTAATTAGATAGAGACTTGGCTAAAGTCTACAACTTTTTACTCTCCAGCTAATTTTCTTTCAATGACCATTCAAAGGGTGTGTCTTGCACCTACAATAATCCTTTAAAAAGAAATTGTACGCATCATTAATCATTAGGGAAATGCAAATCAAAATTACAGGGAAAATACCACCTCATACCCATCAGGATGACCACTATTAAAAAAAATAACAGAAAATAATAAGAGTTGGTGAGAATCTAGAGAAACTGGAATCCTTGGGCACCGTTGGTAGGAATGTAAAATGGTGCAGCCACTACAGAACACTGTATAATGGTTCCCAAAAATTTAAATATAGAATTACCATCAGTTCCAGCAAGTCCACTTTTGAATATATACTCAAAAGACTTGAAAGCAGTACTTGAAGAGGTAAGTGTACACCCATGTTCATAGCTGCATCATTCACAACAGCCAAAATATGGAAGCAACCCAAGTGTCCATCAACTGATGGATGGAAAAGCAAAATGTGGGATATTATTCAGCCTTAAAAAGGAAGGAAATTCTGACAGACGCTATGACATGGGATGAACCTGGAGGGCATGATGCTAAGTGAAATAAGCCTCTCACAAAAGGACAGACTCTGCATGATTCCACTTAACATGAGGCACCCAGAGTAGTCAAATTCGTAGAGCCAGACAGCAGAATGATGGTTGCCACCATCTGCGAAGAGGAAAAGATGGGAAGCAACTGCTGAATGGGTACAGAGTTTCAGTTTTACAAGGTGAAAAGAGTTCTGGAGATGGACGCGGGGGGTGGCTGCACAACAAGATGAGTGCACTTAATGGCACCAAACTGTACACTCAGAAATGGGTACGATGGTAAATGTTACATTAGGCGTCTTTTCTGACAATTAAAAAAAATTTTAATAAGTTATAAAATGGATTTTTAAGCCCCGTTGGAGTGAATCTATGGATCTATGAAGTGATTATCTTTTCAGAGGATGTCCTAGGTCAAACAGTAAGAGAAGTGTTTCTACAGCAGGATCAAAACCTCAGGTGATCATGGGTGTCACAGAAAAAAACAACAGAGGCACAGGCAGGCGAAGGAAGACCAGTCGTGGTGGAGGATGAGGGAAGCCGGAGAGCGCACAGGGCTGCCCAGAGCAAAGGTCCTCCTCACGGTGCCTAAAGGCTATTCTGACACTCTTGATGTTTCAAGGGATGCTCCTAGCCCAAATATTTATGTGAAATATTTTATACGCTGTCACTCAACCAAAAGTCATCCAAGGGCCACTATCTTCTTTTTATTTTGAGGGGTGGTGCAAGGAGAGCAATTAGGAATATTTTCATTTATTTCTTTTAATTGAGGTACTGGGGATTGAACCCAGGACCTGGTGCATGCTAAGCACACATGCTACCACTGAGCTATTACCCTTCTCTGCTAAGGGCCACTATTTTCAAATCAATTTCCATAGTCACATTTCTTATGTCAGCGTATAAATATCAACGCATTGCTTCTCATCTGGATAAGATACTTTTGAAATTTGACTGTCAGGACATTTTCTACTGCTTCTCACTATAAATACTCAACATCAATTCACATTTAATAAGACAACGAAGATAGCTAATTTTTTTTCCCCCAGAAAAGATCATTTTCGTACTAAAATTGTTGGGCTATGCTGTCAATTTTGCTCTCTTCATGCCGGATTCTATAAATAAGCATAAAAATCAAATGTATTGCTTCAGGCCCCTTCTCTCTTAATTTTATGATTGTTCTCTGAGTGATCTCACCTTGCAGAGCTCACAGCATTTGATACAACTGAGATGCGAAGACCCTCCCTGAGCTACAAAGAGGAAAAATACACAAACTTTCAGTCCCCACAGAGGGGTATAAATTCACACAGATAAATTTGTTTTTCAAGGTTATTCCACAGTGTTAGCTCTTTGGAGAGCCCAGTAATTTGCCTTAATGTGTTTTTAAGAGTATATTAAAGACAATCTATACACAAACACATGGTTCATAGCCTTCCCTGCTAACTCCCTGTATAAGTTCACCACATGAATTTTAAATGACCCCCCTGATCAAAGGTGAAGAACAGAATATCTCACACAGTCTGCACAGGGTGACAGGCAGGTTAATGTAAATTATAAATGTACTATAAGCCTAGGAAATTTAGCATCGAACACATATTATTTTAGTGATGTGCGTGTAGAGATACACACATATCATGAACAGAAATATGAGCTGCTCATCCTCATTAATGCCATTAATTCTCTGATGCTATGTAGCCACCTGGAAAGTGATTTATGACATCATTTTCAATTGAAAAACACACAAACTATGAAATTGTACCTAACCTGTGTTTACAGCTCTATAAACTGATGTATAAATATGGACCAGACCAGAAAGAAATACGGACTGTCAATGGCTGGTTTTTCAAGCAGAGAATATTTCCTTTTTTCTAAATTTTTAATTCGTATTCTCTTTAGAATGGACATAATGCTGTCTGTGTAATAAATACACATTAAAAAATAAAAGCAGGGGGGAGGGTATATAGCTCAAATGGCAGAGCACATGCTTAGCATGCACGAGGTCCTGGGTTCAATCCCCAGTGCCTCCATTTAAAAGTAAATAAACAGACCTAGTGACCTCCCCCCAGCCCTCAAAAATAAATAAATAAATTGTAAAAAATCTTTAAAAAAATAAAATCAAGTAAAAAATAATCAAACAATGTGTGCAGTGATTGTGTGTGTGTGTGTGCACTTTCCCCCAAATGGAAAGGCAAGTTCAATCCAAGATAACCACTAGGTCCCTGATGGCCAGCTCAGGTCAACTGATGGCAGCTCCCGGAAGAGCTGTTATTGCAAAGGACGCTGTGGCTCGGTTGGAAACAAGACGTCATCAGCATGCATACCTGCCATGGGCTTCGGAGGAGGAGCTGGGGCTTTGTGCCTGCTGTGTGCCATCACTGTCTCGGACTAATATCAGAAATGCGGGTCCTGTGGAAGGACCACGAGTACCCTACGGCTTTCCTCAGAGCAAGCCACTCAAGAGGCCTTGGCAACTCAAAACGTGACATGGCTAATCAGCTCTGGTCTAACAGCCAACATGGAAAAGTCCATCTATACAGTTTCAGAATTTAATATTTTAAAAAATAAATCCTTAAAAATGAAGGCTGTCACCTCACTGACACGGTTACAGAAGTGCCGGGGACTCAGGACAGATACCTACTTATTTTGTCTTATTATTAGATTGCTGTAATTCCTACTGATTTGCAATGAAGTGTTTTCATCTTTATTGTCTCTGTGCAGAACAGAAGTTTCCAGAGACAGAAGAGCCTGAATGAGCATCGATCTACACAGCACAGGGCTTGATTAGCATCTAAGTTTGGGGTTAATATTTTATTTAGTAAATGTCTGCTCTCCTATAAGGTTGTAATTCTGTATAACCATCCCCTCCTGTTGTGAAGAGGCCAGATGGTACTGCTCTGTACTTAGAGTTAATCAAGAAATACAGAGAACCCGCTCAAGCCACGGTGGCAGGATTTATACCACTGAGTGAGTTCCCTGACGGGAAACGGTTCTTGATCCGGACACTTGAAACTTCGCAAAGCCTCATTGGCTACTTTCATTTGTTTTCCACAAATACACAAAACAATTCAAACTTCAGAAAAAGGCTGAAAATAATCCATAGTTGAAAAGAGTCAGACTGAAAAAAAAAGAGGAAGTTCTAACTTTCAGCAGGTGTCTTAACACAAAGGGGAAGAACCTTGACCTCAAGTGGGAGAATGACGGGCTGGTATGTCATTTAAAGAAAGCTAAAAGCATCAGGTGAAATCACGTGTGTATTAGGCACGAAGGGAAAACTTAAAGCAAGCTCTGGGCTCTCAACTAACCAGCCAGGGTAATCAGAAAACAAACACAGAAGAGTCTGGTTAGGTGCAAAGGTCAATCGATTAGGAAGGCTCTCCAACCCACAGCAGAGATCTGGCCTGGGAGACACCAACATTTCCAGAATGCTCAGTTTTACCAGGTCTAACAGCAATGCCTGAATGAAGGAGAATGCTGCAGCCCCAGAGCAAGGAGAAAATGGGTGTGGCAAACGTTTAGGGTGAAAGTCAAGAGAGTCTGTTCTTTCGGTTCAGGGTTGTGATATAATCTGTTTTCCCCACAGATCAAACACCTGGCTCTTTCAGATCCCAGATCAAGCATCACTTCCTTAGCAAGGCTGACGCTGACCCTAACCCTAACCCTAACCCCTAACCCCTAACCCTAACCCCTAACCCTAACCCTAACCCCAACCCCGACCCTCTCCCTCTGGTATGAAGGTGCATTTCTGCACCATAATCTCTTGTCACCCCTGACATTCAGCATGGCCTTGATGACCAAAATGAGCTCACTGGTTTCTTGGTCTCCCTAATCCAGCCCCCACCCCCCACAATAATTAAGTCCTCATTTTTTTGGTCACGTATCTGCCTAGTCCACATCTGCATCTTCAGCACTTAGAACAATACATACTTGGCACATGGCAGTTCAGTTGTGATGGAATGAATAAAGGGAGGAATGAACTCAGGGGGCAAGTCCTTCTATTTCTATCATGACAGGATATGTTCCAGAACTCCAAGGCTGCCTGGAGACCAGTAGACTCCATCCACCTGAAAAGTCTCACAATTAGTAAGGTCTTCAATAAATGCTTAATTATTAATCGAATTATGTTGGGCAATGTATTTGTTGCTCCGTGCTAAGGTGTGTGAGCAGTTTTACACATCGTATCCAGAGCATTAAATCAGTAACAATCACTCGTCCTAACACAGGGGGCCACCATGAAGAGGATGGAGCGTGTTTTATCCACCTGCACCTCCCCTCTGGCTTCTCCCTTCATTTCTTAATGGAATGATCCACTCCTCTTACCAGCTTTACAAAACCACAGTCGATAAGTTGACAAAGAAGGCCTTGAACTCCAGGGTGAAGCCCACATAACTCATCCCTGAAAGTCTCAACCAGGAAGTAGAAGATCCTAGAACTGGGTGTGACTGCAAAAGCCCACAATCCCAGGCCCCTTTCTCTCTTCCCATCAACATTCAGATCTCAGTCATCTCAGATGCTTCTGGGATCCCGGAGCACATCAGGACCAAGTGCAGACAATGGGTGAGGCCTCCGAGATGTATTCATGGGGAGCTGATTTATGTGCACTTGATCACCTCCAAATGTCTGAATCAAATGTTCTGATTTGATCTGATCCAAATGTCTGAATCAAATGAGGAAAACACTGTAAATGAATTAAAATTAATCACTTACATATACACATACACACATACACCAAGCCTTTCCTTGCCTGTGAGTTAAGGTTTATAAAATACAGATGAGTGGATATTTCCTACACACATGTGAAATATGCTTTATTTGAAGGATGTCTTTCTAAACCTCTCTGTTGTACATCAGACTGCCATTTGCCCGGATCACAGAACTTTTTGTCTCAAAATACCCAAAGGGATTACTCACTATCAGAATGTAGTCAGCACACATTAGTATTTATAAAGCATTCCATTATAGCAGCAGCTCTCAAATGAAAAGGTAAAGAACACTATTATCGATATTAAAACCATCATCTTTTTAAAAGGTTACATCGATTTTTTTCTCCCCACCACTCTGATTCCATCAGGGCCAGTGTCAGCTCTGTGAAGTGGGCACTAACCTCTAGCAGCTTAAACTGATCATTCCCAAATGAACTCTCCTAATTTTCTTTTTATTAATGGAGGTACTGAACCTCATGCACACTAAGCATGCGCTCTACCACTGAGCTCCACCCATCGCCCCCTAATTTTCTATAGTCTCTCAACTCATGCACTTTGCAACTCTTTTACCAGAACATCAGCTAGGAAAAAGGCTTGGGGTGATCAGAATATTCCAAAGCAAATCTTCCCACTGAGCTAAAACACTGCAAATGACTTTTAAGTATGAAGCCATCATGAGGTTCTATTAAGATGGGCAAACAGGACACCTTGGAGTTCATCAAAGCTCAAAGAAGCCTCCCCGCCATCAATGTTACAAAAACCCCAACAGCAGCAGCTCCTGCAGCAACTCCTTACAAGAGGCTTTAGGTGCGTCAGACGTCACGTACCAACTGCTTTAAGTATACAGTCATTTAGTCCTTATAACCCTATACGGTAGTTACTATTAGAAGCCTCCTGCACTGATGGGTAAACTGAGGCACAGAAAGCTTAAGTAACTTGCTCAGGGTCACACAGTTACCATGTAGCAGAACCAAGATTCAGACCCAGCAGCCTAACTCCGTGTTCCTGATCTTTATGCCACTTGGCCCCTCAGTCTCTGTCACTTATCTGCTTCACAGTATCCAGTCCTAAAGCATGCAGCATGGCCAAGTGTCCTTCAGCCAAGTTCCAGGAGGCCACACACTGCAAAAGGAACAGAGATGAACAGCGCAGGTCTCTCCTGGTGACCCCCGCAGGCCTTTGAGGGGCACCTTCTGGCCATCCTTCCAGACTCCCATCACATTTTCCCTCCCCTCTCAGCCTAAGCAGAACTCACCTGCCTCGAAAATCCTCTCTGCTCCCAAGAGGGTACCACTGATAATCTTTTCACAAAGATGGAGCTTGGCTGTCCAAGGAGATAAGCTTTTGGAAACTTCTCTTTTCTCTATTGCCTCATGTAAACAGGAAATCATAGCGAATCGATTCTTTTTTCTTTCCTGTCTTTTCTTTGTTTTGGGGGGGGGGCAATCAGAAATCTAGGCCTATGAACCCAATAAAGCCATTGATTAGCTGTCACCTCCCAAAGACAGCCTTCCAAGGTACTCTTTCATCCACGTGTATTTAGGACACATTGTCAGGTTTCTCCCGGGAGTGGCCAGGCTTTCAGCAAATTATACTGTAATCACCAAGAAAACGCTAAATCCAGCACGATCAATAGGATGCGCGCACATCCAATATCCACCCTGACCTCAGGACTCACTTAAAAATGCAAAAGGGAAAAACACCTTAAAAGTGAAAGCAAAAATCTAGTTTTTTTTTTTTTTTTTTAAGAAGGGGTGGTGTCTCATCTCTAAAAAGAATGGCTTTGTGAGTGGGGGGTATAGCTCAGTGTTAGAGTGCGTGCTCAGCGTGAACAAGGTCCTGGGTTCAATCCCCAGTGATGCTGTTAAGGGGTGAAAAATCGAGAAAATTTTTAAAAATAAAAAAATGGCCTCAAGTGGGGTGAAAGAACAGAATTTGATCAATTTTACTGCTCCTAAAATGTGTCTCAGGTTCCTTTTCGAAATATTGTAAATTAATACCAGCTCCTAATCAGGCCTCCTGTCCTACCCCGTCTTAGTCTTATGCTGGTTTGAAGACAAGGTTGGACAAAAACGTCAGTGCAGAGGTGTGTGGTCCCCGGGGGAAAGCTTCCAGAACGCTGTGGGCACTCACTTACCCAAACCTCTGTAGGCTTCCTTATTACCACGTAGCCAGACTCCCTCTTTCCCTTGAATAACAGGAGTCTATGAAGGACTTCTTCTGCACAAGGCACTCTGCAGGGGTCATTACTAAATTCACTGCACCCCAAGGTAAGTATTTTCATCTTCCACTTCATAAATAATGAACCCAAGCTTTGGAGACAACGAGGTCGTACAAAATGGCAGAACTGATGTGTGAGCCCACGTCTGGCTGAATCCCAAACCCTGGCTCTTCCCAGTAACTGGATAACGGTGAGTTAAGGGGGCCGTAGGGCAGGTCTCCATAGCCAGCTCCCTGGAGTGGAGTTTCTTAAGTGGTCCCAGCCCACATCTACTTCATCCGAGGTGGCCTCCAGCAAGGCTCATGGAGTGGACAGAACCTTGGAAACTTTTCTCTCCTTAATCATTTCCACTGCCATGCTCTGTAGCACTAAGTGTAGTGTTTCCAGATCTCAAACAGAGCAGATGTTTGGCTGGTAAAATCTGATAATAAATACCAAAGACTTTTTTAAAAGCTTTAAGATGTTAAACAAATTCAAAGTATTTTTTTTTAATAGTCTCATGTTCAAGGATGACTTTTTGGAAATGACATTTTAAAGGCAATAACAATAAAAAAAAAAAAAAGGCCTGTTATCTTACCATCCAATCAACCCTGGCAGTATTTTTTCAAGATAAGCCTTGAGGAAATTGTAATTGTGCAGAGAGACACGCAATGAAAAGTGACTCAGCCCAGACTAGACCCTCTCCATAAAGAAACCACTAGTAAGTTTCTAGTGCTCACTTCCAGAAAAAAAATACACACATTCACACATTCACACGCCAGCACATAGCAACATAGTATAAATACATGTGCGTATGTCAAAGGGGTTTGCTCTGCACCATTTCACACCACACTGTATCACACAACGTTAAAAGCAACAATAAAACTAACACTTCACAAGTACTAAGTCGGTTGGCTCTGACTCACAGCCACTAGCAAAAAAACATTTCAAGGCAGGGGCTGGTTTTTGAACTGGGGAGATTCAGGATGTTACTGCAAACCAGAAAAGCCACCAAAATCACAATGACAAGACATCCAGAACTGGTCAGCGCAATTTACATGAAAGAAACAGTTTAAGGAAAACATCAGCTTGTCACTCTGTGTATGCACGGCTTCTTGCTGGGATGAAGGCAGAAGCACAGGAGGCTGTGCGTGGGACATCAGCTGGCAGGGTGCTCGGGGGCTTTCCTGACATCCTCCTGCTCCCCACCTCCGCCACATCAGCTTCACCACCTGCTGTCACGTCCTACGAGGCCACAGCCTCTAGCTCTGGACTGAAGGAGGGCTCCAAGGAGGCATGTCAGAAGCCTCCATGGGGATAAGTAGAATGGCCAGCAGAAGTAACTCCAGCTTCTCCACATCAAACAGAGTATCAGGCTCACGGGAAAAAATCCCATTGGATAAATGGTCCCAACACTTAGAAATGAATGAATGACAAAAAAAAAAAAGCACCTAGATTCGATCAACAGCACCACAGGGATTTTATCTGGGTTTCGAAATGTCAACATCTGTATGTATTTAAAAGCTCACATCAATTTTAAAACATAAAAACACTGTGAGGGAGTTCTTATGTGAACATTCACGAACCACAAGTGGTGTTTAGATGGAAGTGACTGCTTGCTTTGCTCCACAAATCTATCACAACAGTTACATGTTTTATGCATCACTTAGGTCAGATGAAGGAGAGAGATCTTTACAGAATGCCCAGCTTCACGTATGCACAATTGTTGGGCAGGAAACTGCTCTCAGGTGATTATTTATCAAGACCATGCCAGGTCCATCCCTACGAGATGGTTTAGCAGGACTCCAGAGCTTCCCTGACACAGATTTTTTTTTCTTTTTTAAAATTTCATTGCGTTATAGTCAGTTTACAATGTTGTGTCAATTTCTGGTGTCCAGCCCAATTTTTCAGTCATACACGAATACGCATATATTCATTTTCATATTCTCTTTTACCGTGAGCTACTACAAGATCTTGTATATATTTCCCTGTGCTATCCAGTATAAACTTGTTTATCTATTCTCTATATACCTGTCAGTAGATACAAATCTCGAACTCCCATTAAAGCCACTTCTGTGGTGAAAGGCCTCAACTCTGCCTTCACCCTGGGAATGCAGAGTCACTGCTTCCAATCATAGGATACAGAGACATCCCAGCATCTTATTTGGGGCAGGTCTTGAAGATTCTCTAGTCTCGTGGTTAAACAACTTCACTGGGAAACAAGGCAGAGCGGAGTGCTTGAAGCAGCACTGACTGGGAGTGGAACAGCAGGGAAAAGAAGTAAAACTCCGTCCCACTGGGTGACCCTGTACTGCTCTGAGTCTCTGATTTCCTCTATAAAAGGGACATAACCCCTACCTAGGAGGGTCCCTGATGGGACTCAAGTAATTAAGGTAACGCCACCGCCTGGCAGAAGCTGGGGAGCAGTAGCAGGGAGCTGACACACCGAGCAAAATATATTACAGCTGAATCTGTGTGTCCTGGAAAAGCCAAAAACTTCCTCCACTAAGGCAAAAAAAAAAAAAAAAAAAACACTATTAATGAAAAGGCACATATTGGCAATTGAACCCCAAAAAGAAGCAATCAATTAGTGATTCAAGATTTTGAGTTCCTGATGATAAAGCTAGAAAATGCACAAGGCTGGAAGCTGGAAAGGAAGTGGTTAATAAAGCAACCGAGTCTGAATCTGTTGTTAATGACCACGGCCACGCCTATGTGCGCAAACCTTTGTATGCGTGTCACACAAATCGCTCATGACAGTTAAAAACCATTCATCGCGCCCCCTTCCAGTGCTGCTGGGTCTTCTGGTTCACGTACTAACACGGGAAACTTCCTGAGAACCTTCTTTCTCACGCCTGGCTAGAGCGAAGTGTCTCCGTGCCAGCTCACATGAGAGTAAAGAGAGTGACAAAAATGTCAGAGAACGTCCGCTTGCTTTGGACAGGCCTGAAATGCAGAAGGCAACTCCGGCCAAGGATTCCTACAAGATGCAAAACACTCAGCCACGTCGGAAGAAAGTGCAAGACAAACATACCAAAGAGGAGATACGGGGAAAGGGGAGCGGGCCCCGTGAAGGTAAAGCGTCAGGGAGGATGGAGAGTTAATTACAGGGCCTGGTGCCGCAGCAGACGAGAAACTATAGGACAAAGAGCAACAGACACATTTCCCCGTGGGGACGTTGTTACCAACATGTGACCGTCAGTGGCTGCAGCATCTCCGGGCCCCAGCTCACCCACGAAAGGACATCGGGAGGTAGAAGAGCTGACCCCAGAGGGCACGTCCAGACCACAGACCCAGGAAGCCAAGCTCACTTGATAGCTTTACATGTAATATTTCACAATAGGCAAGACTCACAGCAATAATGTTGGTGATTGCTCAGGTAACAGAACGTCCTTTTCTGGTATACTACCTAAGTTCTCAGACTAAACCCCAACATTCACAAAGCTGAAAACAGTCCTCCCCCACACCCCCAAAAATAAAAGCATCACACAATCGTTACTTTTATTTGTTTCTGGTTTGGTTTGGGTTTAGGGGGTTTGGGGGGTTTTGGCTGTGTTGGGTTTTTTGAATTTTTTTGCGTTGTCACCTCAGCTGCATCTTGGATCTAACCATGGCCACCGTCACACAGATATGTTTGGTACTTTCTTTTGGATTCTTCTGAGCAGTTCGCAGATCTCCCATGAATATTCTCTTTCATCAGCTGACAGTTAATGAACAAAGCAGGCTATCCTAAACTTTCAGTTCTTCAAAAGCATCCATCCATCAATTTCTCAAAACAACCTCTCTGTTCTCTCCAAATCTTCCTCCAGGCCGATGTGCCTGCCCAGAGACGGTGGCTAACTCAGGCCCATCCTGACTGCTAAGCTTTGTCAGCCCGGCCTCAGGAGGCCATCCCTTCACTGCTTGGCTCCCACAGGCCCCTGTGCCTCATCCTTAACTAACAGCTTACCTCATTGTACTCACTTGCTAAGCTGTCTGACCTGCCTTTTAAGCTAAAGCTCTAAGAGGGCAGGGAGCTCTGTGCTTTATTCACAAGGAAAACTCGAGCACGCAGCATGCAGTGCATAACACACGCTCAATTAATAGCGTCTAGCTAAAAGAACAAATATTTATTTCAGCTACACTCTTAACAGATGTTTTAAACAAGCCTTCAGCTTAACTCTGAGCACTTAAGAAAACCTCCATCTTCTACACAAAAATGAATCTTGTAACATCGATATCAGTAGCAGCTACAAAACAGCCTTGGCCAAGCTACGTGATCCACATATATGTACGAGTATGTATATGTGTACGCATACTTGTGTATGTATATGCCAATCTACACAGGATACGATTCATTTACGATACACATGATACATGTAAATGATAAACGAGTGTTTTTAATAACAAACCAAGAGGAAAGATGGTAAGCCTTTCAGTGGTGACAATTAGATGGGCTCTGATTCTGAAAAGCAGCTTTCTACAAGCCCCCTGGCTCTCTCCCGCCAGGCCGGTTCTTCCACACTGAAGGCCTCCTCCCACCGGCCAGAGCTCAGGTTATCACACACGCTGAAGGCCAGAAGGGAGTGGAGGATTCACCTCCACCCTCTAAAGAATGCATGGAAGCCAACCTCTTTCATTGCACACATCAAGGGGACCGGAGTGCGCTGCTCCCCTGCCTAACAGCCAGGAGACACGTCCACATTTCCTCCGTGACGCGCTTCGCACTCACCATTATCCTTGGAAACCAGCATTATTCAATTCCCAATATTACTCTATCTGCTGAATTATTCAGCTGTTGTATCAGCTAGAGGATTCCATCAGTCTACCCAACTCTCTACCCTGAATTCATCCACACATTTTAAACTCACAGCCATCCAAGAAACTCATGATTATTCTCTAGAAAAGTCTGCTCTAGTCCTGACTTGTGTCCCTGGTGACAAGCTAGGGGCCCAGGGCACAAATGTCAGCCTGAGCTGTCTGTCTCCCCACCACCCACGTCCACCTGCTCACCTCTGCCATCTCCCAGAGATCTCGCAAATCCTTCCACACCTCTGCTTCCCTATGCTGCCTTAAACCAAGCCCTACACAACCTCACTCCTGAACGAGGGTAACTTAACTCCTCTCTCGCCAACTCACTGCAGGGTATTAGGGCATCTAATTCTGTTCACCCATACCATCACAGAGCAAGTTTTTCCCTACTGGTCTGTAGAGATCACATCTGGCTGGTCACCACTGAATTTCCTTCCAGTGCCTAATGTTAAGGCTTAGCCAACTAGGCAGGCAAAAAGTGACCATATGAATGAATGAAGGCATGAGTGAGACAGCCACTGCTCTGAGAATTACATTCTATGGCCTGCCATAAACTCAAATGGATGTTTGTCTAAACATTTGTCTCTGGCGGAGAAGTAAAGGCTTAGTAATCTGAGGCTCACACCCAAAGGCAAACCATCACAAAACACACTCAGACCAGTACTCATATCTATAGCTACGTATTCTTTTCAGGCTGCCTGACATGATGGAGGTATTTCCTGATAAAGCGTATACGATCGTGGAGAACAGTTTTTCTTCAGAAAGAAAAAAAAAAACTGTGAAAGTGCAAAGCCCAGCTCTTGTAGATATCCTTCTGGGACATCATGAACAAACACACTGTCACTGTCAAGTCCTCTGTGGCCTGGGCGGGGGTGGGGCTGGCCTTTAGGAGAGGTAAAATCCCAGCATTCCCAAACGAGGCCACCTCCCACCATCACCTACGGGGAAATCCGTAAGAGCCCAGTATCCTGCCTGGGAGAGCCATACCCCACTCTACCTAATCATATACACACAATCATGTCCATTTGCTTATGAAACCTTCCCAATTTGCATGAGGAGTGAATGACAATAACATTCTTTCTCTCTTATCTGGCATTCTGTCCCTAAAGAAAAACTTGTGACCCACCAAGTGATCAGCAAACAGGGCGATTCCAAGCAGTCCCAGGCCTGCCTTTCAGACCTCTCCCCCGAAGCCAACACAAAAACTCCTCCAGACCAGATGAGAAGGAAGGCAGGGGATGGAACCACGCTGCCTGCACTTGAATCCGGGCTGACCTGCTTTCCAACTGTGTGACCTGGGGCAACACCCTGGTCTCTCTGTGCCTTAGTTTTCCTGCTCTTAAATAGAGGGATAATAGCGCGCTCTCTCTCTCTCTCTCTGAGGGTTGATTTTGTGAATGAAAAAATGTTGCCAGCCCTATCAGTAAACAAAGGATGCTGTGGCCATCAAGTCGTCAGCAGCTGTCACCACCCCCTACAGTGATGGGAGGGATCTCAGGATGCCCTCAGTTCAGGATGCAGACAAGCAGGCAGCCTCAGCGGTGCACCCAGAGGGAATCAGGATGGGAAAGAAAAGGACACTGGCCCTAGGTAGCTAGGTGCATATCAAAGGAATGATTTCAATGAGCCCAGACTTTTGCACCTTTCCATACGTAGAAAAGCACTAAATTCCTTAACTTGAGAGGTCTGGTTTTATTTAATTAAAGGTAATCTTTTGATGTTCTGATTACTTGGTCTATGTTGAAAAACACTCCAATATATACATCCTGGCTTCTCCCTTGCCTGGATGGAACAGTCTCTTAGATCTGACAGGCTGCCTCCAGACCTCAAGTCCTCAGAAAGTCCTCAAAATGAAACAGAACTCTAAACTTTTAGGTTGTGCATTTTATTTCAGTGACAACTTGATGATGAAAAGAGTTCATATTTCTTAGCACAATGCCTGGCACAATCTGAGTGCTCCACAAATGCCACTGATAGTAGCATAAATTCTATCACAATAATGCTATCTTAGTGTTAGTACCCACCCCATGCTGTTCATCTTCCAGGGGATTCTAGGTCCTAGCAGTTCTCTTAAACACTAAAAGCAATGGTTCTCAGACTTTAGCAGGCACCGGAATCATCTGAAAGGCTTCTAAAAACACAGATTGCTGGGCTATAGACACAGAACTGATTCAGGGGACCCGGGATGGGGCCTGAGAACAGACATTGGCAGCAAGTGAATTTCAGGTGTACGGGTGCTGCTGGCCTGGAAGGACATGTGGAGACATGCTAAGGGGCCTCCCTGCATTGGGTGGAGGCCAAGGTGTGGGTCCAAACCCCCAGGGTTTTCTATGGCCCTCCATAGACCAGGAAGGCCCTTCCTGGACTCCTCCACCTCAGTAACTCCACCAATCATCCCAAACTCAGCTCGAGCATCAGGAGCTCTCCAGACCTCTGTGCTGACACCAACAACACTGTACCGTCCTCAGTGAAATCAGCTCCTAGAGACTGGGAGCTCCCTGGCCATCAAAACCTGGCCTTACTCAGCGCAGGTGACACAGGATGAAAGCTGTGAGAGCCAGTGGCCAAAGGCATCCCTGGAGAACCAACCAAACTGAACTGGAAGGTCTTAAGAAACCAGCTCAGGGGCCTTCCTCTCAGAACTGCTGGCTGGACAGGAAGTGCCCTGAGACCCCGGGAGCCCAGGGCCCCTCCCACCCCAGCCAGCAGCTTCTCTGCTCAGTGGACCATCGGTCCTTTGCCTCCATCCACAACTGTCCCTCTCACTCTTTGCAGGTAGTGGCGTGTCAGCTTCCGGCCTCCCCCTGGCATAGACCCCTGAGAGAGCTGCAGGCTGCTGGGAGACGCTGAGTCTTCTCAGGGAGAGGTTTGCAAGCAGGAAGCATTTTTATGTAAGCATTTCTGGTAAATTGCCCAAAAAAGATTTCAGCAGAAGGAGACAGCAATTTCTAGCTAATGGGTGTAATTTCGTTTTCCATTCTAAACAAGCACTCACATCCATACTAATTTTGTATTGTTTTTTCTTAATGAGGATTCCCATACGGTTTACCTTTCAGGTCTCACAAACTCTGCCCGTTTCACACCTCGTGCATACACTGCTCCATGGCCCTTTGGCTTTTCTGTGAATTTCTCTAAATCATCACCCACCCTGCCCCTTCATTACAGCATCTTAACCAAGCCAAGCACACTTTCATAAACACCTGCTAGGCAGGATTTCAAATGCTTTTTAGGGAGAAGTTTGTGTCTCACCTATTTCTCTGTCAAATGAGGATAGAAGGAAAACAAATGTGTGAAGCTCCATCCAGGCAGAATGTCCTACCTGATCCTCCCAACTCAGGCAAAAGATTTTCTTCCCAAGAAAACCCAGAAAAACAAACAAACAAATAAACAAACAAACAAAAACACTTCCCTCAACACCTGAAGATAATTTCAGTACGAAACCCCTCAATTTCTGTGTGTAATTACCAACAATTATAAGGAAGGTTTTAAGAAAGCCAGTGCTCCCTCTGTCAGGAAATATTATTTAAAATTCTAAGTACTATTTTCATTCCCATGCTATAGAATATACTAATTTTAATTTGAAAATCATTTGTGTGGTTTACAGGCACTTAAAGAAACCACAGTTGAGTTGTTACTGATCATTTACTCAAAAGGCTAAACTGGAATTTTAGGATTCCTTCCTAAATAAGCACACTGCAGTAAGTACTCTACACTTCTAGAGACAGATTTAAGAAAAAACAGATGTATCTTTTAAAATAAACATTAGATATATCCACACATGATTATAGATTTATGCACACAAAGTCCTTTCCAGGGGACAGCAGTGGCCTCTATCTACCTGGAAGCTACAGAAAGAAATCAAGCTGAAATATATTAAAGCATATGAATAATATGAAAATTAGCTGTTACTTCAATGTGTGATTTGCAAGGAATACCTATAAAGTTTTGCCAATTTGCCCAACTCTGATATATTCGGTCCTTCAAAACATGTTAAAGAAGACACATAATAAATTTTACATTATTAAAAGAGCTTTTCATCTTCTTGTCCCAGGTTAGTAGTCTTAGTTTAACCACAAAAGGAGAATGAAAACAATACTTGTTTTAATCACGATGGTCATTTTAACTCTTGGGACGTGGACTGTTTTACTGAATATAAACTTGAATTCTTATTTCCATTAAGACTGCCAAATTTCCTTCTCACAGTACCATGGATTAGTGAAAAAGCAAGGATTCCCCACTCAGAAATATCCACACTCAGTTCCAGGTTCACCAGAACGAATTCCTGGATTCCTCCCTGCCTCGGTTTCTCATCTGTACAGAGGGAGTAATCTATACTTTGCATATTTTATGCAACAAGATAAAGTGACTAGCATGCTGCCTGGCACAGAGTTGATTCTTAATAACCCTATTTCAGGATGGTTTGGAAAATCTTTGCCACTTTGGGTGAGAGACCAGACTGATGACAAACATACTCCAAAGAATTTCATTTTCCCTGCATTTAAAATGCTTATCAGCAGAGATTAAAGAGATGCCGCAAAGACAATGGGTCACCGCTCTCTTTCTAAACGAGTGCCCCAAAATTCCCCCTTTGTGTCCACACCTGTCCTTCCAAACCGCACGCCAGCCTTTCTCTCCTAGAGGTCCCCTGCGTTAACAGACGTACAAGTATTAGTTAAATTGAAGTGCTGCTGACCCAAGCAACAAGTGAATGCTAGTGTAAGTCACGATCCATAGACCTGTTTGCGGTTCGGTGTGTCGGTGAAGCAGGTTTTCTGAAGTTCCCAGGTCCTCCGAGAGGCGGTTTCGTAACTCGAAGTGCCCGCTGCTGACAACGTCTAGGGCAGACTCGGGTAAGCACCTGGACGTGGGCGAAAGCCTCACACACCGCGCAGAAATTCGCCCAGACATTCTAATCCACGGCCTGGAAACCTGACCGTTTTTAAAAGCCATCACCTCACCATTTGTTTAACAAATGGACGAAGCGCTGAGGAACTAATTGCGGAAGCAATTGCCTCTCGAATTCACCACCACCATCACTGTCTTTTTTGTTTTTAATGCGACGAGACAGTCCAACCACACAATTATCACAAGGCTTTCTGCTCTCGGGGGCTGAGCGAATGTCTGCGCAAGGAACCAAAGTGGCCTCTCCGCGTCTCCAAGGAGGGAGCGCATCCAATCCCACCCACAGGAGGGACTGACCTCTGCAAGGGTCCCGGAGGTGGCGGTGGCGGTGACGGTGACTAAGTCCGCTGCGCCCCACGGAGACCGAACGTGTGTCCTTTAAAATGCAAAGAAATCCCGGGGCAGGCTGCCCTCCTGCGGTGCGCCCTCCAGCGCTCCGCTCCTCGGCACCCCTTTCTGACTCCTGAACCCGTAGCTCAGGGGTAGCAGCTCCACTGAATCCTCGTCCCGGGCGCTCAGGTTCCCCAACTCCCCGGTTGCGTTGGGAGAGGACACCCCACCCTCCCTTCCCCATCCCGGGCAGGAGAGAGCCAGCAGCGACCCGGTCCCCCGCCAGCACGCGCAGCCAGGTGAGCCCCGCATCGCCCTCACCTGCCCGAGGCCGCGTCCCGGGGGTTGCCGAGGGTCCGCCGCGCGCCCCTCACCTGCGCAGGCCCCGCTGCCGCCGCCGCCGCTGCTCGCACGCTCAGGGAGCCGCCGGGACGCGGCGGGGGCGGGGGCACAGCCCAGGAGCCGCCCCACTTCCTCCGCCCCCGCCCCGCTGGCCCCGCCTCCAGGGGGGAGGAGCCGGCCGCGCGTCTCCTTTGAGCGGCCCCCGACCTGATCCCGCCCGGGCGCGGCAGCTTGGAGCTCGGCCAGCTGCTGCGGGAAGGCGCCGCCTCTGGGTTCTGGGCACCGGTTGGGCCGAGAGGAAGGGGTTACCCGTAACTCCTTCGTCTGGGTTGGCTCATAGGAAAAGGAAGATGTGTCCAAAAAGTCTGGCAGCGATTAAAGGAGCTGAGTTTCCTCGCGTTTCAGTTCAAAGTCAGGAAAGAGGACAAGTGTGGCTGGCAATTGCTTAATTAATAATGTGTCTTCACCGACGCGAGCACCTTACTCAGGTCGCTGCTTAAAGGATCAGCGGAAAGGGAACAGCCTCGGTTTTTACCACCCTGACCCTGGCAAGAGGCACCAGAGCCAGGCAACCCATTAAACCCCTGCCACGTGCGCGAGTCTGTGGGTGGAAGTTGGCCACCCAGGTGTATCGAGCTCGGTTTCTGAGCCTTGGTTCATCTCTAAAGATTAGGCTGACCTGCTGAGCCCAGCCAGCTGCCTGAGCACCCAAAGCGACCCTTAAAGATCTCTAAGTGCGGTGGCTGGCACTAACGCGTTCAGTAAACATTTGCTTTTGTTCTCTACCCTTGCATTCTTTTTTTCTTCCTCCTTTTTCTTCTCCTCCTGTTATGATCTTCTTGCATTTTATTTATGCTTTCTCTCTGCCTGATCACTTTCTTTGCCCATCTATTAATGATCCTGCGTCTACTGGGCCCTGTAAGGCATCGGGTGGCTTAAAAGGAGATATTTGGGACAAGATCCGTACCTTCTGGGAGGTCAGGAACTCACGACACACTCCCACCGCCTCCCACCGCCCCACACGAAACAGCAGTTTTGAAATTAGAGGTGAGAGTTAGAGAAACATGGTAAACTGGGTATTGGACCGACCCGGGCTTCTATAGATTGTTATGGGAGCGGGCGGTCTGCGAGCTGGTGATGCATTTCATTGATGTAATTGGTGGTTAAGAGCATCAGCTCTGGAGTTAGAACGACCTTGGATCAGATCCTAGCTGGGCAACCAAGTGTGTAAACCAGCGACTTCACTTAGTGTCTCTGAATTTCAACTTCCCCTTAAAAGAAAAAAAAAAACAAACAAACAAACAAAAAAAAACCCCACCTGGGATTAAAATAAAAGCTATTGCATAGATTCTGATGTATTAATCTACATTAAGTACTTATGACTGTGTCCTGGCCTAGGGTAAGCATTTAATAAAGGGACTGTGTCCTGGCCTAGGGTAAGCACTTAATAAAGGCTGGGTAATGATAACAATAGTAGGCTGGGGAGATAAAAATTCAGAAAATGTAAGAACTTGGAGGAAATGTTAGAAATCAGTGCTTCCATCATCATGAGAAGCATACTGATGAGAAGGGCTACCAGTGATGGACCAGACCAGCCACCAGCGTCTGTGCTTGGCATGTAACAATGATCATATTTAATTTCCATAAACCTGGGCGACAGCTCATAATATCCCTCATTTAAAATGAGGAAAATTAGCCTCAGAGCCATGAAATAACCAGCCCTAAGGGATAAATGAAGTTCAAAGGAGAGTCAGAGAAACCCGAGCTGGATGGCAAATCTGTGCTCTTTCCACTGTACTCGCCCTCCTGCAACTCCATTCCCTACCTGAGAGCGCAGAGGGAAGGGGGAAATAAAGTAGAAAAAGAAGAGGAGGAGCCTTCGGTAGGAGAAATAGCAACCACACCTTTAAAGCTGACTAGAAATAGAACAGAATTAAAATAGTAAATGTGCCCACACAGAAAGCTTTTTACTTCTAACTCCTGCCGCAGTGGAGCTCCTGTTCTGCGGTTCCTGAAGCCCCACCGCAAGCTGAAAATGACTAACAGCATTTTTCAATCATTAAATGCTACAGAAAGTGAAACGGCAAAAGATCACAGCAATCTAAGGTCATACCTCTCGCCCCTCTCACCACAATACCCTCTGCTGTCCATCTTCCTTAAGTTGTTTTTTAATTGCCCAAACATGTTACCTGCCTCTTTCCAACACGTTCCACCCGGGGAGTTATATGTTGCTTTAACCCATTTAACTTCACTGCATAACCATAAGCAGCACTTAGAATAGCAGTCAGACTCATATACGTGGCTGACAAATTTTCAATACATGTTTGTGACTTTGACGTTCTTGATTTTAAAAGATTGTGACCAGTCTTACAGGCACTGTCAGTGATGTCATAATTGTTCCTTTTTTAAAACTAAAACTGCCTGCATGTATCATAGGCGGTCTTCTCTGTCTTGCCTTCTTAATTCACAGAAGCAATTAAATATTCAGTCTCTGAAGAACCAACTCTATTGCTGATATGATCAATGAGGTGCTGGTGTCACTTTCCACACTTACAGTCCTACCAGACACAATTGCTTTTACATGCTAGACAGCATGTTCTTGGCTGCATGGCAATCTAATAATTTCACTTTTTAAAAATTTGAAGTGGCAGATGTGTCTTCCACAGGTCCCATGCTCTCCTTTGCTGTCACAGCTTATGGTACATACCATGCGTTCAGAAACACAGGGGGAGGTATGTTAGCAAGGTCGTTGTGCCTGTTTCAATGAGCCAGAGCGCTTTAAACGGGACAAGTTACAATGGCTGTAGCCACCTAGAGTCTCTGCCCATGAGGTTAAAGGCGTCTTCTCTAGAAGTGAGAAAGCCGTGTGTCTGTAAATTAAGGGAGCGAGGTCTCCAACTCTTCCGTGCTCCCAGGAAATCATGACAGGCTCCATGTGTCATCCTGCCAGAGCTGGCCATGCAGTCAGCTCGAGTCGCAGGACTCAAGGCTAATCTCAGGAGTACCACTTCCATGAATGCCCAAGACAAAAGTTTCTGAGTTCTGCTGACAGTGATATTAAGGGCTGGCACCTAGCCTCTCTCATCTTCATTGGTGTTTCTTGTCATTGCTGGGCCAAAATAAGCTAAAGTAGAAAATCAATCGAGACATAAACATATAAATCTAGACCCATCAGGAAGTAAAACCCATGCCATGGTTAGGCAAAATTTAGTTCATTCTCCAAGCGGCAAATGTTTAGGGTATGTATAAGGAATACACGTGTATTTTGTTACGTGGCGTTGAGAAAGTGGTGTTTTATTTTGTTTTGTTAATGCAAATAGACTTTGCCATTATATTTACTCAGGTAGGGTTTTTTTTTTCCATCTTATAATTGTCATGGCAGATTCTAGAAAGCATATTCCCTTTTTATAGTGGCAATTGTGGAGAGACCGCATTTAGTGACTCGCTCCAGACCGAGCTCCACTACTTAACTAGCTGTGTGTTTTCCTGCAGGTGGCTGGTAGGGTTTCAGTTCCTTAAACAAAGGAGTGGCTCCAACAGAAAAGGAGTGTTACTTTCTAATTACTCAGAAAAGAAGACTTATTGGAAGACCTTTCTTTGGAAACCAAGACCAGCATTTAATTGTCTTATTAAGAAAAATCCTATGTAGCAAACTATTTCAAAATCTAGCCACAGATTTAACACAAGCTCATTAGCTGACAGTGCTCACAGGTACTCAGTTGCTCAAAGTTACACGTTTATGGATATTATGCTTATAATAGGTGAGAATTTCTATGGCCACGGTGAACATCTGCTAAAAGTTGCTTTTCCAAAGTTAAAATTATGAGAGATGTGGAAAGTAAATTTTAAGAGCCTTAATGCCCCCTTCATCAGATTGGGTACAGCAGACCCAGGCTGCCTGCTTTCACATGAAGCTTAGCCTTGCTCAAGGCTTCTCCCTTTCACTGACAACACTTATGTCTGGTGATGTGAATTCCATCCATTTAGCCAAGTGCTTAGACCTTCTCCAAGATGAAACCAGAGCAGGAGAGCATTTCAGCATTGCTGTGGCCCCACGCAGAATCCCTCTTCTAGAATGTGCTCCACTGTGTTGCCATCGGCCATGGTGAGGAGCATTGTAGGACCAACTCTGAGAAGTCCGTTGTTGAATTTGCACTTGGAATATTGGCCAGGGTCATTGTTCTTCAAAATTCCAATTATCCAAGGTAGAAGTTGTCCATCATCTCAGGAATGCAAATCTAGGCTTTCTCCCAGGCATTGGTTTGTTTGCATCCTCTGGGTTCCATACATAACTGAACTTGTTTTCCTCTCTGATTTGACTATAAAAATACTCAGAGTGACCAACCGCTGTCAGATACTCAGATCTGCTTTTTTATACATTGTCTAATGGAGTTATATTTTTCTAACTTATTGCCCTAAGTCTGAGGTGAAACCAAAGGAATTTTCAAGGCCAGAATATTAAGATCATTATCAACTTTCCGTGCAATAAGAGGTCCATTCATCGAGACGTTCATCCACACAACTAATATCCACAGAGCAGCTACAATCAGGGCCACACACTAGGATGCCTGCAGCAGCCAGGCTGGTGAGACGAATGTGTGACTGTGGCCACATACAAGAAAAGAAAGACTGTGGAAAACTGCAGAGCGCATGCCCACATAAAGGCATTCAAATTCTCTTCTTATTAGTTTCTGGGCTGGCCAAAGCATGCAGGTGGTCGGTTGCCAGGTACCCATTTGTGTCTCATGATCAACAATGTGTCCAAGCTCTAAGATAAACACTATGGATATAAGATAAATAAGGTGTGGTAGCTTCTGCCTTCCGGGGAGTCACAGTTTGCTGAGGGAAAAGATACATAAACAAATACATACAGCAGAGTTTCCGAGGGAAGAGGCTCTGACAGCAGCACCTGCAGGGCCCCACAAGTAAAGCGCAGCATCAGATGCAGAGGACCAGGCAGAAAATGTCCAAGAGAATTAGCCCCAAGTGCTGAGAAGGGAGATCCGCCCCTGGGATGAGCCCACACTCAGCTGGCAGGAGAGGGTCAGTCCGGGGAATGAAGTCAGACCAGTTTAGCAATATTTACACAGCTCTGACTCAAGTAATCAGAAAATTTAAATATAGATACATATTGGGAAATAATAACAACACTATTGCTTGAGGACATTGACTAATTCTGGACTTGAAGTCTCCAGTCTGTCTCTGTGACCTCCTGGGACATGTAATTTGAATGAAGTTTTAATTCATTCAGCCTCCAATTACTGGCCTTAATGATGGCCTACGAAGAAAATACAGAATCACTAATGAATGGATGAAAGAGTCATCAGGAAACACATGGGGCTTTATTAGGTGCATAATAACAATATTTTCAAGCTGGCTTGGTATGCAGGTACCTGCTTTACTGATTTTTGAGTTGTATCTTTAGAATGACTTGTTGCCACTTCCTGAAAAAAAAATCTGGGACCGAAATAGAAAATAGAATATTCAAAAAATTGATCTCAAAACTAAATTAATTTCTTAATTTCCAGTCTACAGCTGTTAAATCTTTTCTTTGTGACTTATTGGGAAATACCTAATTATATTGAAAAATTATATATTTTAGAAAGGGCTTATTCTTTTGAAAAATAACTATGCTTAGTTTGAACTTACTCTTAGGCTGATTTTAAAATGAGGAATGGGAAGGATAAAACTCTATTTAGTTAAACACAAAATATGTTTTAGATCATTTAAAAGAGATAACAGCGAAAAAAATGTGACAATGAATATACACATGTTCATGTATAACTGAAAAATTGTGCTCTACACTGGAATTTGACACAACATTGTACAATGACTATAACTCAATAAAAAAAAAGTTTAAAACAAATAAAAGGAAGAGAGTTTCTCCACCCAGTCTCTCAATGTCAGACGCATTTAGTTGTAGCTTTGAACTTCTCACAATCATCTTTGCACACACCCTCAGAATAGATTGTGGCCTGTCTCCTCACTCCTGATGGCTTTTGGTGAAACGAGGCCCTAATTGATGAATTTGCAAAATGTGCTTCTACTTCAGAACCCCTTACTTGAAAAATCCAACCTTATACTTCAAACGGAATATGCTTCACCATATACATCCATTAGTAAATTACACTTAGGATTTCCGTAAAACTAAGATGGGTATCCAAGATACGTGCTCATACGGGAGGTTAAAACATTCTGTGCTTGTGTTCAACATTGTGTCTGTAGTGACTAGTTTCTGACAATCTTTCTTCCACAGAAATGAAAACTAATCACTTCTCTTGAAAACCAAGCAAATTTCAACATCACATGATTTTAGTGAACAAGCGGTGTTTTAGTATATTACATGAGTTTTAGTTTTGTTGAAATAAAGGCTATTTCTCTCAGAGCTGGAAACGTAGAATCAGAAGGAGTAGGCTGAGTTCTAATGTCGTGGAGATGTTGTCCTGTTGTCTGCTCGTGTTTTGTGTAGCTCTGAAGTACACACTTTAGCAAGGTGTTCTGGGGAAGGCTTGTATCCCCAGTAAGCTGGAAACTTCCATGCTCACTTCATGATGAAAAAAAGGACAGAAATTAGCAGCACGGTAAAAAGTGTGACTGGACGTCCAAAGGGTGGAAATTAAAAATGAAAAAGCAAGTGGTCAATGAACAGTGTCGGGGAAGCCAGCTGGAATTTACATTGGCCAGGAAAAACTATTATAAACCATCAGGACAAGAAAATCAGAAAATGTGGAGATAAATAAGATAGACAATGAGTCCCATGGGCCCAGTATAATCAAAGTTCATCTTACACGTAGCTGTAACGGACGTCAGACGAGAAAATAGATTTTTCTTCTTTGTGATCACACCTCTCTCTTTTGCTGCAGCTTTTTTGAAATACGGCAATATTCTGCTTAATGAAGAGATTAGTAGGCTACTAATGTGCCTGACTATTATTCTCGGAGAACAAGAAAACTCATCAGCTCATCCCTGTACATTAAACTTAGGTAGGTGCGCGCGCTCAGCGTTACTAAAAAGACTGTAATGATGAAAGAGTTATTTGCAAGAATGAATGTTTTGTGTTCATATGCAGTATCTTCATCACGTGTGCCCAAGACAGAACTTACAGTGATCTGTGTGCAGAAGAGCATCTTTTATACCTTCGATGTCTTTTGTCTTGCTTTTTCACACTATGTTCAGACCCCCTGATTTTGCATCTCTCCTACCACCTGACTGATCCTTTCACTCTGAGTGCCTAGACTTGTTGTCAGCAAGATGTTGCCAAATTCTAGCCCCCTCAAAAGTGCACGTAAGATACTGTCTCCTCTGCAAAGAAGCCCCTCATTTCTCAACCCAAAGCAATCCTTTTCTCCCAAGAACTCTCATAGCAATATCCTTACCAATCTTATAAAGCTTCTATCAAGAACAACTGCTTGTATCTTTTAAAAATAGTTATTTGGGAGACTTGTATTATCTTTCAAACATTCGTTTGTTTCACAGATATTTCTGGAATAACTACTGTGGGTGAGGACAATCTATAGAATACAAATTTTTGACTACCAATTCATTTATATACCCAATGTATTCGTTATCTATTGATGTGCAACAAATTACCCAAAAACTCAGCGGCTGAAAGCAAAAAACGTTTTAGCTCAGAGTTTCTATGGGACAGGAATCCTGACTGGCCTTAGATGGCTGTTTCTAGTTCAGGATTTCTCATGAGGCTGCAGTCAGGCTGTCTGCCATGGCTGCAGTCATCTTAAAGCTCTAGTCGGGGCTGAAGAATCTGCTTCAGAACTCACTCATGTGGTTGCTGCCAGACTATAATTCCTCACCATGCGGACTGAGCCCTGGTGACCTGTGTGTCGTCATGTCATAGCAACTGGTAACCAAGGAGAGGTAAAGAAAGAGACCAAGGTGGCAGCCATCATCTTTTTATAACCTAATCTTGGAAATGACATCTCATCACTTCTGCTACACTCTGTGAATTAGACACAAATCAGTAAATTCATCACATATGCAGGTGGGGGGGATTCCACAGGACATGAACACCAGGAGGCCAGGATTATAAATGCAGAGGCCACTTGTCACACCTCATGAGCACCTAAATGTCTGATCAATAATCTGTCAAGGGTGTATTGAGATTCTTCAATTTGAAAGTTAATAGTTTTCATCCAATTTAGATACAACGGAAACATTTTCAATCATCATTTCTTAAAATATTTTTATGACTTTTTTCTTTTTGGGACACCAATTCCATCTATGTGAGGCCACCAGATGTTGTCCCACAGCTCACAAATGCTCTGCTCATTTTTTTCTTCTTCTTCTTTAAGTTTCTATTCTCTGTGTGTTTCATATTGGATAGTTTCTATTTCTATATGGTCAGGTTAATTCATTTTTTTTTCCTTTAATGTCTTAACTGCTATTAATCCTGTCCAATGTATTTTTCATCAGAGACATTTTACTTTTCATTTTGAGAATTTGTCTCTTGGTCTTTCATATGTCTTTCGTGTTTTCGTCTCATTCCCAAGTTTTCTGCTACTTTGTTGAATGTAGAATGTATTAATAATTCTGTTTTATCCTGCTTATCTGCTAATTCCCATCTTCTGTTTCACTTCTGGGTTTTTTTTTTTTCCTATTGATTACCTTTTCTATTTGTTTTGGGTCTTTTTTCCCACTTTCTCTGCATGCCTAGTAAATCTTGATTCAGTGTCATGAAATGTGAATTTTACATTGTTGGGGGCTGAATCTTTTAAATATTATTCCTTTAAATATCTGGGGGCTTTTTGTATGAAATGCAAACGAGTGGCTTGGAAATAATTTTATTCTCTTGAGGATTTTTTAAAAAGCTTTGTAGGATGGGTCTAAAACAGTGTGTAGTCTAGAGTTAGTTCACTCTCTGAGGATTCTGCCCCATGTGGTAGGACATATTTCCTTCCTGTCTGTGGGGAACTTGATCAAGTACTTCACTACTTAATGTCGAATGTCTCAAAAACTTTGTTTCACATATTTTGGGTTTTTTTTTTTTTTTCCAGTTGGTCGGAGAGCAAATCTAGTTTCTTCTATTCTGTCCTGGCCAGAAGCTGAATTGATTCTACAGATATTTTGACTCTGTCTCACATAAACAGCCGCTCTGAATATTGGCCAGTCATTTTAACATCAACCGGGCACATTTCCAGGCCCAATGACACCCAGCAAAATTTCTAGGTCAGGACACTACTTCTCATTCTCTTTGAGCTATACCAAGAATGTGCTGATTTTTCCTCAAGACACTTGAACGTGATCTCCTTTCATTCTAGATTGATATAACCTAAAGTAATTTGAAAATGAAACCACCAAGCATGAATCACTGAGCAACTGTGCCTTCCAAGGTACCTGTCAAATAATCAAAGATATGACTCATGAACCATAGCACCCTTATGCATCTTTCTTTGGTAAGCTGAATAAAGGTGCAAATGTATCATCAAAGGTTTCTGTAAAAGTGGCAGACTCTCTGTTGCCATACTCAGATGAGTAACTCCAGTACATCCAAGCTGTCTTTGACCATGTTCCTGTCCTTCCCAGATCCAGTGGCTCCTGTTATACAATTGGTCATCCAACTGGGACAGGGAGCTGGTGCAGTATTTCAGAAAGAGTCCTAAGTCTGGAGGTTGGGAGACTAAGTTCGGAAACTGAGTCTGGCGTGCACTCACCACGCCACTTTGGGAAGGCCCCTCAGCAACTCCCAATGGCTTCAGCTTCCCAGTAGTAAATGAGGGCAAGGGGCTGAATGATCGTTAAATTACAGTGGTGGTTAACAAAGGCAATTTTAGCAGATTCAGTTAAATGAAATAAGTACACTCCATCTTGTCTTCTCTTTCGAATTTCCTTGCGATTTTTGATCTATTACAACTTTGCCTCAGTCCTCCAGTCATTGTAAGAGTTACTTCTAATGAGTGACACTGTGTGCTAGACCCAGACTTCCATACAAGTCACCCTCCCAGTCCCGTGATCATGTAGCCAATACATGCAGGAGTTTGAACCTAGTTTGGTCTGGATCTAAAATCTGTGGTCTTTCCACATGCACCCCAAATTTCATAGCAGCACTATTTTCAATAGGCAAGATATGGAAACAGTTTAAATGTCTATCAACAGATGAATGGATAAAGAAGATGTGGTACATATATATAACAAAATACTACTCAGCCATAAAAATGAATGGAATAATGCCATTTGCAGCAACATGGATGGACCTAGAGATTATCATACTAAGTGAAGTAAGTCAGGCAGAGAAAGACAAATATCATACGATATCACTTATATGCAGAATCTTAAAAAAAAATACAAATTTTATTTACAAACCAGAAACAGACTCACAGACATAGAAAACAAACTGGTTACCAAAGGGGAAAGTTATGGAGGGATAAATTATGAGTTTGGGATTAACAGATACACATTACTATATATAAAACAGGTAAACAACAAGGACCTACTGTATAGCACATGGAACTATGTTCAATTTCTTTTTTCTTCTTCCTTTTTTTGTAATTCAATTTCTTGTAATAAGCTATAATGGAAAAGATTCTGTTACATACAGAAACTTTATATGTATATTATGTATAATTTTATATATATAACAGAATCTGTTATATATATTCTGTATATAATGCAGTTATACACGTATAACTGAATTGCTTTGCTATAAACCTGAAACTAACATCATAATCAATTACACTTCAATAAAAATAAATAAAACAAAAACAAAACAAAACAAAATAAAAGAAACACAAAAATTAAATTTTAAAAATCTATTGTCTTAAGCATTACCTTTAGATAATATTTCAAATAGACCTTTGGGGATAGCATAAGCTTTCTGACTCCTGGCTAATCCTATGCATTAAGGATTACTGTTGCTAATAGTAAACCACCTGCCTATAGCCATCTCGGCATCCTTTAAGTGGCAATGATTGCTTCTGGCTATTTAGCCACAAAGTAGCCACATTTCCTCCTAAGCAAGACTGGCTAGGTTCTGAGTCTTAATGGATAAGGCCCTAGCTCCCTCCCACAGGATAATACAGCTGACTCGACACTGGAATTTTCCTCTTTCTTTACAGCTCTACTAAGATCTTCAACAGGCAGCCCCATGTGTTTGTTGAATTTCATCTCAGATTGCAAGATTTCCTCCTTGCCTTTTTAAAATCCGGTGTCAGTTCTATTTGGTGAGCACTTACTAAACATCTTAAATCAGAATGGGCAGAGGGAATGCAAAGATGAGTAAAAATAATATGCACTTCCTTGTTAAAGGATAATTTCCCCCCCAAAATGGTAAAATTGTGATTACTATACAGATGTAAAATGAAACATGTGTCAGAGGTTTTATTTAACCCCTTATTAATGAGGGGGACCTACTAAAATGTGACAACCAGTTCGGAGAGGAAAACTGAACAAACACAAATGTGTATGGATGTTGGTTTGCAAACTGGACCCTCCCTGTACACAGGGGGCAAGGAGAGACTGAAGAATGAGGCAGACCACTCCAGATGCGTAGGTAGCTGGTTTAGTAAGCAAGGGAGCTCACACAGGAGGCTTGTTAACCAATATACTGTCTTCTTACCTGCCTGCCAGAATCTTGACCATTTATATAGGGGCCTTATTGGGGTTCAGCCATGCATACCATCCAGATGGTCTCAGCAGTGTCACCGAGCCCAAGCTCCTACTGCTCGCCGCACAATAGCGACTTTACTCTGAAAGCCAGTAGGCTGAGAAGACAGTGGACTAAAGAACCATCTTGTCTCAAAGAACCATCTTGCCTGAGTTAGAATTCAGGCTTCTTTTATACTAAAAGGGGAGGGAGTAAACTCAAACATTTCCTGATTCCAATCAGCCCCTTCAGGGGGATGCGTTAATTTTTTCCTTTCTTCCTTCCTGAAGTCATTCACAGGTAGGTCTGGTCAGGATGTATCCTGTGAGCTAAACAAAGGTATTTTTACTTAATGCTTATTACCTAGGAGGTGAGATCATTATGCATAGTTTAAGCTTATAGACAGCATCCCTTTTAGTGATTAACTTGTAGCAAAAGCAATAGAATACAAAGGTTAAAGTAAAAGAAACAGAGCCAATATGGAGTTAGATTTCCCTCTTACAACACCTTACTCTGTCAAGGCTATGTCTTGAAAACGGTTCCCGCAGTGGGAACTGTGGGCAGAGCACACATTCCAAAACCAGGGGAGGGGTGGGAGCTACCTATTGCCCAGGTCCAGCTAGAGGGTCAAGTGTGGTCACATCCTCTCAATGACCTCCTCCAACAATGGAGTAAAGCAATGTTGAAATGAATTTGCAGATGGATGCCAAACCACCTCTTCCAAAGGTGGAGGGGAGAGGTGTCCGTCCACTGGACAGAATTAATTTGCGTAACTCTACACAAGGATTATTTTGCATTGCTGTTAGTCATCTAAAGATTATCAAGTTATAAAAAAATTTCAAAGGCCATGAGAGGCTGGAATCAGATAATCTGGAAGGATTTGCTATAGACAGTGCGTAGTTTTCCAGGGAAATACATCTTTTTCTCTGAATCCTCCAATCTGGGTTGGTCTGTTGATTTTCTTTTGATTAGACTGAGGTCTAGTTTTTTGTTTTTTGTTTTGTAAAAGTACCACCTAGGTGAAGTGCCTTTGTTGTCACATCTTATTGGGAGGTGTACAGGCCAAGGTATATGCTATCCACACCATGTCACTGGTGGTGTTTACTTTTATCCTACCATCATTTCTCAGAATTTTAAAGAATACACTTGGATCTTGTTTGGGTATTTCATCACTAGCATGGAGAGCATAAAGTTTAGGAAGTGGGTAGGGTTCTCTGCTCCACACTCTGATAGTTTGCATTGTCTGTGAGTCAGTAACCTGACATGTTTGACTGTTAAATCCTTCTCCAAACAGGAAAGGACAAGAAAAATCACCAGCCCTATGAAGTGGCGTGTGGTTTATCCCTGCACAAGCCAGAGCAAGAGGAGCACTCCGGCTTCCAGTAATCTGCAGAGCAGCTCTGCTAAGTCATGCCTCACCCCTCCTACAGCGAGCCCTGTAAAGTGTGAAAGCATTTCCTGGCAAAGGTACCGCCCCACGGCAATGGCATAAGAGGCCTGGGTAAGTTGCAAGATTCAGGAGACCCAGGAGTTGTGTCTGAGATACCCTCTTCCAGCCCTTTTGGATTGATCCTGTGAGCATTGATAGGTTTTGTAGAAGTTTCTGTTGCCCTCCTTTCAAGAGACCCTTCTCCATGAGTTCATATGGCAAAGGGGTTTTCTAAAATACTCGCACAATGGACTAAAAATAATCTCTTTCTTTTTAGGGCTTATTTCTCTCCTTCACTTGTACAGCCTGCACATACATGGCTTTTCTTTATCAAGAGGCCAGATTTTAAGGAAGTAAATCTCTGCTTTCATGGATCTTTTCAGATAAAACAGAGCTCTTTTATTTTTAGGTGAGTTTGAGAGGGGATAAGGAACAAAGGAAAGTGAAAATATATTTTTATTTGCTTATTTTATGGGTGGTTTAAAATAAGCTATGCCTACTTCCTCTTAGGAGAAATACTAAAGGAGACTGAATGCCTCATGATAAAGGAGTAGATTTGAATAAATAAACTTTGGCATGAGACTGCTGTCTCCTACTCCAGCTTCTCACAGGCTGAAGCTCAGGGGAGGGAGGGGGCCAAGGATTTACAAATGACAAGGATTTGCTGCCGGGATTACAACTTCACTAAGGGACACTAATTCCAGTGGTATCTACAGATGGGCTTTTGCTGTGTTTGCTCTGTTAACTGGAAAGTAGGAGGACTTGTACAGCTAGAACTATTTAACTAAATCTTAAAAATAAAAAGTGTTTTGTGAACCTACTCACTGGTTGAATTCCATCTCAGTTAGAGAGCCTGATTGAGAAGGAACTGTCAAAGCACTGTTTCACAGGATGTTGTAAACTTTAAAATCAATTTCATTGGGTTCAAGGGTATTAAATATCTCATTATTAGACATGGATCCTACACTAGTATTTGTTGTAACTCTTTAAAAATTGAGGTACAGTTGACCTATAATAAAGCATACATATTAAGGTGCACAATTTAATACGTTTTGACTTGTTTATACATCCATAAACCATCACTGCCATCAAGACAGTGAACATATCCATCACCCACAAGTTTCCATGTGCCCTTGGCAAACTCTTCCTTGCTCTCTATAACTATAGATTAATTTACATTCCGTAGAGTTTAGATAAAAATACAGAATTTTTATCTGGCTTCTTTCACTCAAGATAATTACTTCAAGTTTCATCCAGTTGAAGTGTAACCCAATAGCTAATTTATTATTGCTGAGTTGTTTCCATGGTTATGGATATACTATAATTTCTTTGTCCATCCACCTGGTGGTGGACATTTGAGTTCCTTCCAATTTACAGCAGTTACAAATAAAGCTGCTTGAACATTTGTGTATAAGTGTTTGAAAGAACGTATGCTTTCATCCCTCTGGAGCAAATATCTAGGAATAGAATGAATGGATCATATAATACATGTATGCTTAACTTTTAAAGAAATTGCCAACCATTTTCCAAAGCAGATGTACCATTTTACATCCCCAATGACCGTATATGAAGTTCCACTTTCTCCTCCTACTTGCCAGCGCTAGGTACAGTTTTAAATTTTAGCCATTCTAATAGGCATGCAGTGGTTTTAATTTGCAGAGTCCTAATGACTTCTGACGTTGAGCACGTTTGCATATACTAATTGGCCATTCATATATCTACTATGAAAAAGTGTTTGAGAAATTTTTGCCCATTTGAAAAATTCTGTTGTTTCTATTGTTGAGTTTTGAGAATTCTTTATGTATTCTGGATCCAATTCTTTTATCAGATCTAAGCTTTATAAATATTCTCCCAGTCTGTGGCTTGTATTTTTATTTACCCAAATTTTCTTTTTATTTTATTTACCCAGTGTTACTTGAAGAGCAGACATTTAAAAATTTTGATGAAGTCTATGTAAAATAATCATTTGCTCTTAATCATGCTTTGATGTTGTCTCCAAAATATAGATATATTTGCCCAATCCTAGGTTGCAAAGACTTTCTCTTATGTTTTCTTCTTATGATTTCATAGTTTTAGGTTTTACATTGAGATCCCTGATCAGTTTTGTCTTGTTTAGTATGTGTTAAGGATCAAAGTTCTTTTTTGCTTTTGTTGTGCATATGTATATCCAGTTTTTTCAGATTTTCCTTTCTCCACTTCATTGCTTTTACAGCTTTGTCAAAAATCAATGGTGCATATATGTGTCCTTGTATCTATTTCTGGACTCTGTTCTGTTCCATTGATTTATTTATTTGTCTTGACACTAATACCACAGTCTTGATTTCTGGAGCTTATAATAAATTTTAAAATCAGATGGTGTTAGTGCTCTAAATTTGTTTTTCTTTTCCAAAGCTGTTATAGGTGCCTAGATTCTTTGCATTTGCATGTAAGCTTAGAATCAGCGTGTCCATATTCGTAAAAAAGTCTGCTGAGATTTTGACTGGAATTGTGTTAAATGTGTAGACCATTTTGGGGAGAGCAACAACTTAAAAGTATTGAGTCTTCCAACACATTAACAAGAAAATATATACCCATTTTTTTTAATATCTCCTTTGATTTCTCTCAGCAATGTTTTTTGGTTTTTATAATACAGATCTCATACATCTTTGGTTAGACCTAGCCCTAAATATTTCATTTAAAAATAACTGTAGCTGCTATTGTTTTTTTTTTATTTTAATTTCTGATCGTTTGTTGCTGGCATGTATATATACAGTCAATTAAATTTTCCACATAAATGATCGTGTCACCCGGGAATTAAAAACATTTGGATTTTTTTTTTTTCTTTTCAAATTGGGTAGATTTTATTTCTCTTCTGGTCTGATTGCCCTGGAAAGAGCCACCTGTTCCTTGTTGAAGATAAGCTGTCAGATCAGACAACTTCGCCTTTTCCCAGGAACCAGCCTTCAGTGTTTCACCATGAAGTGTGTGGTTAGCTATGGGGTATCAGGGCGAAGAATTTCCCTTCTGTTCCTTGTTTGCTGAAGGTTTCTTAAGCCAAGAATGGATTTTGAATTTTGCCAAGTGCTTTTTCTGCATCTATTGAGATTATTTTGTTTTTACTGTTTTAATTGGTTAGCATGGCTATCTATGTTCACTGGTTTTTGTAAGTTAGATCAACCGTGCATACCTGGATAAACCCTCTTGGTCATGGTAGATTATCCTTTTTAGATTCAATTTGCTACCTTCTATTCAGAATTTTTGCATCACTGAACATGAAGGATATTAATCAATTGCCTTCTTTTCTTGTAATGCTTTTTTTTTTGGTTTTACTATCAGTGTGATGCTGGTCTCATAGAATGAGTTGGGAACTATTAGTTTTCTATTGCTGCATAAAAAAATAAATGCATGCTTAGTGGCTTAAAACAACCCAGCTTATTAGCTCAGCATTCCATCATGGCCTGGCAGGATACTCTGTTCAGCATATCGGGAGGCTGAAAGCAAGATACCGGCTGGATTGGAATCTCGCGGGACCCTTGGGGAAAAACTCCACTTCTGTGCTTTTTCTTGTTAATAGGACTCAGTTCCTTGCACTCGTAGGACTGATGTCTCTCTTTCTTCACTGGCCGTAAGATGGGCCACTCTCATCTCCTAGTCTCCCCATATTCCTTGCCACATGCGCCCCCTCTACCTTCAAGCCAGCAACAGTGCATCAGATCCAGTTTGTGTCTCAATTCTCTGATTTCTTCCTCTGTGACCTGCCAGAGAAAACACTCTACTCCTGAAGGCCTACCCAGATAATCTCCTCACCTTAAAGTCAACTGATTTGGGACCTTAATTATATTCCTTCCCAGTAACGCCTGGATTATTGTTTGATTGAATAACTGGGAGCAGGCATGTGTACACTAGGGGCTGGGAATTTGTGGGGCCGCCTTGAAATTCTGCCTCCTACAGACAGTTTGTGTACATTTGTGTGTTGTTTCCTCCTTAAACATTTGCTAGAATTCACCAGTGACGCCATCTGGGCTTCGCGTTTCCTTTGAAGGAAAGCTTATAACTAAAAACTCAATTTTTTAATAGAACCAGATGATCATTTCCTCTTGCATGAGGTTTATTAGTTTGTGCCTTTCAAGAAATTTGTCTAATTAATTCATATTGTTGAATGTTTGGCGTAGAGCTATTTATAAAATTTCCTTGATATACACGAATATCTGTAGAATCAGTTGTGACCAAATCTGACCCATTAGTAATTTGACTTTTTGTTCATGTCAAATCTGACTGGCTTGTCAACATTACGTATTATTGATCTTCTCAAATAATTTTAGTTTTGTTTATTTTCTCTTATTATTTTTCTCTTTTCTATTTCATTGAATTCTATTTTGATCTTTATAATTTGTTTTTTATTTTATTTACTTTGGGTTTTGCCCTCCTCCTTTTTTCCAGATTCTTAAGGAAGAAACATTAAGTCTTGACTTGAGAAATTTTTCTATTTAATGGAACCATTTAGTACTGTAAATATCACCTTAATGTATTTCACAGCATTCAATAAATTCTGCTATGCTGTGTTCATTTTATTTTTCCATTTGATATGTGTCCTAATTCTCTTTTTGATTGCTTCTTTGACACACGGATTACTTAGATGTGTGATATTTAGTTTCCATTATTTTAGGTGTGTGCAAGAGAACTTTCTGTGTTTGAATTCTAATTTAGTTTTAAACTTATAATAAAACCTACTTCACATGATTTGAATCCTTTTAAATTTATTGAGACTTGTTTTCTGGCCCCAATTATATTCTTTATAAATGTTCTGTGCATTGTTGAACAGAGCATGTGTTCTGATGTTTTGAAGCAGATTGTTCTACACGTGTAAAATAAGTCAGGTTTGTGGATAATTGTGTTCAACTTTCCTACATCCATGTTGATTTTGCGTCTGCTTATTCTATCAATTATTGAGGGAGGGGTATAGAAATCTCTGACTATATATTTTTTTAATTTGTCTCTTTCTTTTGCAATTTCAGTAGACTTTACCTGGTGAATTTTAAAGCTTAGATACATAAACATTTTGTATCATGTTGTCCTCTTGATTGACATTTTTATCATCATTTACTGTCACTAATATTCTTTCAAATTTTCTTTGTGGGAAATTAATATACCCATTTTTTAAAGTACATGAGTAGTTTATCTTTTCCACTACTTTATTTTTTTAATATATTTACATCCTTTATAAAGTTCATTTCTCCTAAGCAGCGTATAGGTGGATCTTGTTTTGTTATCCAATCCAACATTTTGTTTTTTGATAATTTTTCTTTTAGGTGGGGAGGTAATTAGGTTTATTTATTTGTTTTTAGAGGAGGTGCTGGGGATTGAACCCAGGACCTTGTGCACGCTAGGCAGGTACTCTGCCACTGAGCTATCCACCCCCAACATTTTGCTTTTTAATTGGCATATTTGAGCTGTTTACATCTACTGTGGTTATTGATATGATTAAATTTAAGTCTATTATCTTGCTATTTGTTTTCTATTTGTCCCATCTGTTTGCTGTTTCCTTTCTCTATCTTCTCCAGGATTAATTGAATATATTTTTGTGATTCCACTTTGTCTCCTTTTGGCTCATTAGCTGTACTATTTGTTTCGTTATTTCAGTCCTTGCTTTAGGGTTTGTCTTGAACTCATCACTGTCTACCTGCACATGATGTCACAGCACTCTGCACGCGGTGAAGCCTACAATAGCACACTCCCATTTCCCATCTCCTGCCTTTTGTGCTATCGTTATATATGTTCCCTTAGTAATCAAACTGAGCAAAGGTAAAGGTAGAAAGAAAGAAAGAGAGAACGAAAGAAAAAGAGAAAGAAAGGAAGGAAGGGAGGGAAGGTCTAGCTCAGTGTGTGTTTAGCATGAAAGATATCCTGGGTTCAATCCCCAGTACCTCTATTACCATAAATAAATAAATAAACCTAACTACCTCCCCCCATAAGAAAAAGGAAAGAAAGGGAAAGGAGAATAAAAGGAAGGAAGGAAGGAAATAAGGAAGGAAATAAGGAAGGAAGGAAGGAAGGAAGGAAGGAAGGAAGGAGAAGAAAGAAAGAAAGAAAGAAAGAAAGAAAGAACAGTAATCCCTTACCTACAATAACAAAATCCAAGAAGCTCCAAAAATCAGATTTTCATAATAAATTTTACAGCAACATCTGACCTAATCTGAGTTGATTTGGTGGCAAAGCCTGACCGGAAATGACATGCCGCCAGTCATCACCTTTATTACTGTTATTGTAATTATTTATACATTTTCCCACGGAAAATTGTATGCAAAGAATGAACACATCGGGCCTGAGACCGCTATCCTGAGAAAGGCCTGACTGCAAGGTCGGCCCCTGACCGGCCACAGGGAAAGTGGATCCAGGAGGTTTGCTTCCGTTCCGCAACGTACGAGGGGCTCCCTGTGCTCAGCGGTTGATAGAAACCACGTCGTTGATGCTGAAAACCTGTCTTCTTCTTCTTTTTTTTTTCCTTCTGGGAGCCTTGAATTTCGGTTTGTGCTAGGCAGAGGGTGTTTACGTGTCGAGTCCTCAGTCTCTACTGAGCTCCTGCAGCGGGCGGGCAACGCTTCACGTGTGCCGACCCTGTTTGCAGCTGGAGGAGGGAAGCGCATCCCCGGCGACCCCCCGGGGAGAAGGCTCCTGGGGGCTTGTGCCGGTTTCCTCTGGACTTCGCCTCTCGAGCCCTTTGCTTTGCGCTGACTTTGCTTTGCGCCCTTTCGTGGTGATAGATCATAGCCGTGAACACGACTCCGCGCTGGGCCTTGCGAGGCTTACTCGTCCAGCGCCAGTCCTGGAAGTGGTCCTGGGAACCCCCGACGTGAAAATGAATGATTACGAGGTGCTCCTCTGGAACTTGCTGGGACTGTTACGTAGCATTTGCTGTGTGCACCGTGTAACTTACCTAAAACCTCCAAATTCCGAATTCTGCATTCCAAAGCCTACATGACCTGTGACTTTGGATAAAAGATTGTGTAACTATGTCCACAAACACACATACAGTAAAATATAAATAGTTTGCGTATGTAACTAGTTGAGATGAACTCAACTTGTTCATCTAGTTGATCCTTTCCAGGTGGGATAAACCAGGATACCTTAAGCCAAGATGATGGCAATGAAAGTGTTAGTGGTGATGATGATGATGATGATAATAATAATAATAATAATAATAATAATAGTAACCACAACAACAGCTAACACATCTTAAGTTTTCACACCCGATGCCAGACACTGTTTACAGCCTCCACCATAACTTAGCAAAGTACGTATCAGTTATGATTTCTCTTTTCACTGAACATAAACTAAGGCTCGAAGAGGTTATGAGATGTGACCAACATCAGAAATTCACAAGGACTGGGGTCTGGATTTCAACCCGGGTTCATCTGGCTGGAGGTCTGAGCCCTAATCACAATGCACAGGGAGCAGCTCAGCTCTATACAAAGCTCATTTCTCTCTTTCCTTTCCTTAGCTCTGTCTCCAGTGCTCACAGACTCACTTCTGGGATTCCCACTGGTCTGTGTGCCTCCGGCTTATTGACAGAATTGCACCGCAGGCTATCTACTTCTCTTAGTGCTGCTTGCTGGCAGCAGAGAATGTGCTTTTGTGTTCCCTTGCTGGGCTTGGTTCCTTCACCAGGTAATCACGACCATATGCCACAGACCCTTTCCCACAAGTGCCCTTGTATTGTAGTAAATAATTTCCTGAGTGCAGATAAAGGCAAACCTCATCAAGCCCATTTAACAGTGAAAGAAACCAAGTCAAAGAGCCGAGGAGAAAAATAAGAGGGTCAGAATGGAAGCTGGAACACAGGTCTTTAACAGGGCCAGGACTTGGCAGGACAGGGAGATGGGCTTAAGGCTGAGCTGCCTTCTGCATGGCATGTTTGACATGTACTTAATGCTCCAGACTCATAGCTCTATGAGAAATAGCTTTCTCTCACTTGGAAAGTCATTTGTAGCTAGTATGAAAATGTAACAAGGCACATATGGGGAAAGGCTCACAGAGGAGGGGGCACTGCACTAGGAAGAGATCTAGGTCCCATCAATGAACTGTTTCCTTGTGCTGTGATGTTGGCCATGTCACGTAGCACCCTGAGCCTCGGGTACCACCGACAACAAAGTGAGGGTTGTTCCCCTTTACCTCTGAAGTCCCCTTCAACTCCAGAATTCTCTGATCACCCAAAATAAACTTTCTGGGTCAAAATAGGCTTCACAAGAGGCATCTGAAGAAAGAAAAGCTACTTTGTCAGTGACATATTCTTCTTAACGGACTATTAATAAAGTCCATATCTGGGGCAGGGTTCCTAAGGGCCTCCCCATCCCCGTGCTCTGAGATTCGGGCTTCTCTTCAAATGTCCTCTAATCTTTATGAGGTTTCAGAGGGTCTGAGAGAACAATGCCAGAGTCTTAATGATCTAGCAGGCAGCAAGTTTGGTCTTGATTGCATCACCTATAAAAGCATAGAGAGGGGGAAAAAATCTGATTTCATCGTTCTCCTTTTGGGAATACATCATTTTGTCCTTAGTAAGGAGGACGTTTGTTGAAACATCTCAGTATTTAAAACCGCACAATGCTTTTTGTTTAATGGCTGCACTAGAGAGTATCACAAAAGACACAGGAGGCAGTAAATTACAGCTCAGAAAGCACTAGACTTGGAGAAAATGAGACAGTTTGGATGCTTTTACGGACCATGGGATGTGAGGTGGTGACTTACCACCCCGAGTGCTCAGGTGAAGTCACAGTGAAGTGGCCAGTTCTGCCTTTCTTGCCAAGTGGTTGAGACAGATGAAGTGGGGGGATTCACAGGACTGTGTATGAATACAGCCCACAGAGCGGGGCCTGAGATGTTAAGTTCAACCATCTCTGAGCAACTGCTACTTGGAAAGACCTTGAGGGCAGGGATTGTCACTATGTTCATTTTTCTGCCTAGTCAGTTACCTGTTTCAGTGCGGACACTGTGATGGCTAATTTTATATGTCAGCTTGACCGGTCAGGGGATGTCCAGGTATCTCCTGACATGGTTGTGTCTGTGAGTGTGTTTCCAGAAGAGATTAGCACTTGCTTTGGTGACCTGAGAAAAGCAGACTGCCTTCCCCAGCGTGGGAGAGCGTCATTCAACGCGACGAGGCCCTGAGTGGAACCAGAAGACGGAGGAAGTTTGAACTTGCTCACTGCCCGACTGCTGAGCCGGGGTGTCGGTCTTCTCCTGCTCTCTGAACTCCTGCTTCTCAGGGTCTTCAAACCCACACTGGAATCTGCACCATCAGCTCTCAGGCCCTTGAACTACACCACTGCTTTCCTGGGTCTTCAGCTTGTAGATGACAGATCGTGGGACTTCTCAGTCTTCATAAGCACGTAGGCAAATTCCTTCTAATAAGTCATATATATAAAACTATGTATATTCTATATACATTAAATATATACACAAAATTGTATATGTACATAAAGTTATATGCACACACACATATCTATATATATATATATCTCCTATGGGTTCTCTTTCTCTGGAAAACCCTGGCTAATACAGACACCCAGCAGGACGTGAAAGTCTAGGATAATCGGCCAAGTAACGAGTCAAAGAGTTATTAACAATGCTGTTGATAACAGCAGGTTAAGTGTATTAAATCAAAGTGCATCTTGGTGCTTAGTTCTTTGGATACACTGATTTCTTTAGCTCATCATAGTAACGTATGAGGTAGGTTATCACCTCTGCTAGTGTCTGCATTGAACAGAGGAGAAAATTGAATCCAAAGGGGTTGAACCCACCGTGGGCTGCAGCAGAGCTACGTTTCTAACTGAGGATTTTCTGATTCTCGAGTCCATTGTGACATACAAAGCAGGTGGCCGGTCTCAGAGCAAGAACAGCTGTGGGGAGAAGCAGCCATCCTCAGAAATGTGTCGGTTAAGAGCTTGAGACTTAAAACTTTGAAAATTGAGAGAGTCTCCTGTTCTACAAACTATCCTGATATGAGGGAGCCGAATCCCAGGGCAAAGAGAGCTTAGACAAAACAGAGAATTTTAGACAGAATAAAATAGCAACTCTTTTCTTGGACTTTCTGGTTAAGAGTTATTACCTTCCTATTAAGGAGTCACTGAATACCTGTGTCAGAACTTCATCATTGGCAGGCACACCTTGTTTTATTGTGCTTAACAGATATTGCTTTTTTTTTTTTGCAAATTAAAGGTTTGAGGCCACCTGGGTCAAACAAGTCTATTGGTGCCATTTTTCCAACAGCTTTTGCTCATTTCATGTCCCTGTGTCACATTTGGTAACTCTCACAATATTTCAAACATGTTCATTATTTTTATATTTGTTTTGATGATCTGTGATCAGCGATCTTTGATGTTACTATTGCAAAAAGATTATAGCTAGCTGAAGGCTCACGTGGCGGTTAGCATTTTTAGCAATAAAATACTTTTAATTAAGGCATATATGTTGTTTCAGAGGCATAATGTAGTGCATGTTTAATAGACTGCAGGGTAAACATAACTTTTATATGCACTGGGAAACCAAAAAATGTGCGTGACTCACTTTATTGGGATATTTGCTTTATTGCTGCGGTTTGGAGCAGAACCCACAGCATCTCTGAGGTGTGCCTGCAAAGCCACGTGATGGTAGTCAGCCATAAAGTGAAGTGTGTATGGTTCTTGGTTCAGAATGTGGGTGTGGTCATCCTGATGAATCCTTTAGCCATCTTTGCACAGTTCCTTTTCAAGATCTCCTCCAGGTGATATGTAGAGCAGGGGTTGGCAAACTGTTTCTGTCAAGAGCCAGATAGTAAATATGTTCAGCTTTGCAAGCTATACGGTGTCTCTCACAGCCACTCCAGTCTTCCAGCACAGTGTGAAATCAACCACAGACAGTGTGTGAATGAATGACTGTGGGCATGACTGTGTTCCAATAAAACTTTATTTATAAAAAATAGGCAGCAGGTTGTTTGCCAAGCCTTGGTGCATGATGAGTGTTTATATTAGGTAGGGTGACCAACTCATCCTGTTTTGCTCAGGACTGGTCCAGGTTTAGCACTGAAATTTCTACCTGCCATGAAACCCCTCATTCCAAGAGGAATCAGGAAGGTTGGTTAGTGTGGACTATTAGGTAGGTTCTATTTTTAATTTGCAATCAAGTTCAGAGACATAGAATGCACCAAATGTGGTAAGAATCACCCCCTTCCCCTTAAAAATTATCTGGCTAAGCTTATATTTGTCAGCATAAAGTTATAAATGACAAGTACATTCTGTTAACCCCGCATATTATGTTCATACAAGGACAGGAACCACATCACAATTTTCCTTGCCTACATCTGCTCCCATACAAAGATTCTCCTCTTCCTCCTAAAGCTGGCACCATCTTCAGACAAAGCTACACGTTGAGTGTTGACAAGGTGCCTGGACATCTCAGGAGATAAAAGTGAAGTTATAAGACTTGTCATTGTTGAACTAATTGTTATTGTCCCATGTTAGAGCAAATCCCAGAGAACACTGACGGATAAATAAGAGAGCATTTTCAGGGACTGAGGTAAGACAAAGGAAAAACAATCCCAAACAGACCACTAATGGACTGTTTTCTTGGCAGCTTCCATCAGCTCCAGACTGGGCTTTTCAGGTAATACATGAGGAATTACCAAAACTAACAGCACTGTGATTTTCCTACTGTCAGGAAGGTCTCAAAATACCAGGGCTGCAAATATTAGGCAGATGTTCATTGTACTTACAGGGAGGAAACTGGCATCTCCTGGTGCAACCCATGTGACCTTGGACCAGCGGCTAAGTTCTTAGACCTCAGTGTCCTCATCTTCCAGATGATAATAAAACCAAGTACTTCATAGAGCTGTAGTGGAAATCAAAGGTGGCACTCTTTGGGAATCTGCCTGATTTAGAGACTATGTCATTATATAAACGATTTGACTGGCAATGAGGCTGCCTCCTTTTACGGGACTCAACAACTGGGGAAACTAACCCCGTCTTGGTGAATCCAGGAAGCGTCCCAGAGATCACTGCATTTATGTTCAAAATCGAAAGATGGTTAATATTTATGTAAGTAAAGGGAAAGGAAAGAGGGAGGAAAGTAGGCTGGGAAAAGGGAAACATTTTGTGAAAATAGGGAACCGAGAGAGGGTAGAGACAAGAAAAGAAGAGAGAGAGAAATTGAGAAAAAATGAAAGAAAGAGGGAGAGACATGGTGGGGAGAGACGAGAGAGAGAAAGTTCAAAGAACTAAAAGAAATCCCGGGGCAATTGGAGAGGAAGAGAGCATGGGGTGGAGTAGGAGGGGGTACATGAGGAGAGACTGGCCTGGCCCTGATCACACAGGCTCTGTAAAATATATGGAGGGCAATGTTTTCCTGGGGCTGTGAGTGTGAGTATCAGGAGCACCATTTGAATTTTAAAGTTTTTAGAAATTATTTAAAAAAAATCATTGCACTGACTACAGAATGGGACACATGTCTCTACAGAATGGCCGTAGGATTGGGGCGGGGGTAGGGTGGAGGGTACAGGAGTGAGGGGACAAAACTGGATTCAGACAAAACTGGAACTAAATCCCCAAGGAAGCTATTGTAACTGTCAGGGTGAGAGGTGGTGGGGTGGGACTGGTGGTGTGTTCCTTGGGAAAGCCAAAGGGAATCCCTGCCCAGGTCAGAGCCTGGAAACACCAGAGCAGCAGGGAGGGGAACAGACGAATGAAAAAGGTGGAGAGACATTTACAATACGGAGATATCTGAAGAAACTAAAAATAGTCTTACCATATGACCCAGCGATCCCGCCCCTGGGCATATATCTGGAGAAACCTCTTCATTCGAAAAGACTCATGCACCCCAATGTTCATAGCAGCACTACTGACAACAGCCAAGACGTGGAAGCAACTAAATGCCCATCAACAGATGACAGGATACTATGTGGTTGTGATCTTTTTCAAGGAGCCTATCAATGAAAGTCCTCCAGTTGATCCACTGGAAAGCAGTGTGTTTTACCTAGCCAGATACCCAGCAGTATGTCATCGCCATTTTATGTCAGGATGCTTTCGGCTGTTTGGCCCTTGTCACAGTTTAAATAAACAGAGACACGACCATCTTACCTACCCATAAGAAATTATACATATCACACATATTGGTGACATGACCTCCTAGAATCCTAAGAGAAGGAAGTTCTCTGGCTTAATAAAATTCATGTGTGCCATGGAGTGGGCGATCAACCCTGCGAAAATATAATAGGCTCCCACTTCACGGTCAGAGATATATTGGAATATTTTTTCCAAAGTAAAGGACAAGTGATTCTACCCTGCACTCTGTATTATTAAGAATATATACTATATTTGGATGGATATTTAAAGCTGATAACTGACTAATCATAAAGATTTCTGTAGTGGGTTGAAATACATATCCATGTGCTAAACCCTGGACCTGTGAATGTGACCTTATTTGAAGAAAGGGTCTTTGCAGAGGTAATTAAGTCAAGGATCTTGAGATGAGATCATCCTGGATTTAGGGCATGCCCTAAATCCAAAGACAGTGTCCTTATAAGAAAAGGGGGAGACATAAGCAGACACAGAGGGGAAGGCAGTGTGAAGGCAGAGGCAGACATCGGGGTGGTATGTCCGTCAAGCAAGGAATGCCGAGGGTTGCTGTGACCACCGGAAGCGAGGAGAGAGGCGTGGCATGGATTCTCCCTCAGAGCCTCCGGCTGAAACCAACCCTGCTGGCACTTCGATGTTTGACTCTGGTCTCCGGAACTGTGAGAGAATAAATTCCTGTTGTTTTAAACCATCAACTTCGCAGTAACTTGTCACCAGAGCTGTAGGAAACTAGTGAAGCGTCCCAGTCCGAATGGGGCCCAGAACAAAGGAAGCTTCCCCAGGCAGTTCACACGGCAGTTTAAGTAGAACCAGGGGATGGTACTTAAAATTCTGGCGGTAGATCAGGGCATGGTATGAGACTGTGATAACCCCAATAGGAGAATCTCTCCGACCACTGGGGTTTTAGTAGAGCTGTTCTTCAGCAAGAAGTTACACTCCTTTATAGAAAGAGCTTTCGGTTTGCTACTGGGCCTTGATAAAATTTGAACTCCTGGTTGTGTAAATCCAGGTGCTCATAGGCCCTGAGCTACTTATTATGATCTGTGTGTCTGTTTCACTTAGGAAACATCACCCTGTGGAAGGAAGTACACAAAGGTGAGGCCCCAGCAGGCCCTGAAGGCACAGATAAGTTATATCAGCACATGACTCACATTTCTCATATAACGACTTCTGCCATCCAGTACTAAGCCAGACTTCAAACAGCCGATGTTTAGGCCAAGAGAGTGAGTGGCTTCTTCAATCTGCAAAGGCTGAATGCCCCCATCCAAGGGTGTGAAAGAGAGATCAAAACATATCTTAATTCAGCTTAGCCTAAAGTGACAGGAGAAAGCACACATTCTCCTGAGACACAGAAAAAGCAGCCCCATGATTTTGTTCCTGCTTGTAAACTGGATTACACGAAGGGTGCTAGCACAATGCTGAAAAAATTCAACCCAGAGCCCAGAAAAATGTAGAACATCAGAGAATAGGCAGGAAGAATGTCATGAGAGAATGAGCTCAGAGGGAGGATGGGAAGGGTTAAGAAGGTTTGAGAAGAATCTGACATTTTTTGTATCTCAGCATAATAAAGGCCACATATGACAAGCCCACAGCTAACACCACACTCAGAGATGAAACGCTGAAAGCTTTTCCTCTAAGATCAGGAATAGAGGAGGATGCCCCCTTTCACAGCGTTTATTCAACATAGCTTTAAACATAGTACTGGAAGCCTTAGCCAGAGCAATTAGGCAAGAAAACGAAATAAAAGACATCCAAATCAGAAAGGGAGAAGTGAAAATGTAACTATTTGCAGACGGCATGCTATCATATATAGAAAACCCTAAAGACTCTGCCAAAAAACTATTAGGACTAGTAAACGAATTGAGTAAATTTGGAGGATACAAAATCAATATGCAAAAATCTTGTATTTCTGTATACTAGCAATACACCCTCAGAAAGAGGAATTAAGAGAACAATCCCATTTATAATTGCAGCTCAGTTAACTCATTCCAGGTGGCTTTCTTGGGGGAATGCCTGGTGATTTTTTCTGAAGGGATTCCTGGAATAGAAGGGGGCATGGTAGCAAAAACATGAGTAAAAATCTTACTGATGCTGAGGGTCTTAGGGCTATACCAGCTCCAGAAGTTATGGAGGCCTTCCAGGATACGGCCCAGACCTCAGATAAGCTGAAATAACAGAATAATAAAGTGAGTACCATAGTGTGCAATACTGGTACGCCCACCAGGTCTCCTTGGTCCCTTTAATTTTCTTTTCAGGCCCCAGGACTTTAACGAACTTTTGCTCTCAATAGTCAGCACTTGTAGCTCTGGGTTTTTTTCCTGTAACTCTGTTTTAAGTGGACCGTTCTTGGCAGCCTCTGGGAATTTCCTTGTCTCTAAGCCAATGACCAATGGATTTGGGATTTTAAAAGCTCTATGCCCCTTTCCTTGGGTCACGCTAGTGCTGAGTGGCAAATAACAACCCGGACATCTCCCTTGGGATAAACTGAGCCATTTCTCCATAAACCTTTACCAGAAACCCTTATGCCATGCTCTTATTTGGTTCCCCCTCTCCCCTGCCTTCCTTTTCCTGTTTCTATCACTTTCTCACAAGTTTTCCCTTGGGATAGCTTCATTCATAAATCTCCTGTTCAATGCTCCCTGACTTGGAGTCTTCTTTGGGGGCAGTTGACCTAAAACACTTCTGCATATGTTCAGTAAATGGTCAGTTAATTGTGGCAGTCAAACCTAATGCCTTTAAACAAATAAAGCTTTTGCTGAAAGAAAAACAACCCAGATCACTTAAATTAAGTTCACAGTAATACAACCAGCAGGCATCTGGCTTTCTAATCGAGCATGTTGGGGGATTTTGAAGATGATGATCCTTACCGCCTGCCCCAGTGCCCCAGAAACATTTTAAAATTGATTTGCTGTTGGGTTTTCCAAGTACACTTTCTCACTAGGAATTATAAAATGCATACACTGGTGATATGTGAAAACTATTTAAAACACCAATGAATGCAGATGGTAATTCACGGAATTTTTTTTCTTTACTAGTGATTTTGTTAGTTTCTTTGAATTGGTTTCTCTATGCGCTTGCTAAGGGTGGCCATAGCGAAATACCATAGATGGGGTGGCTTAAACAAACGAAATTTATTTTCTCATATTTCTGAATGCTAGAAATCTAAGACCAAGGTATCAGCAGGTTTGATATTTTCCAAGGCTTCTCTCCCTGGTTCAAAGATGGCTAGGCGCCTACTCACTGTGTTGGCGCATCCCTGGGGTCTCTTTTGGTGTTTAAATTTCCTCTTCTTATAAGGACATCAGTCAGATAATTGCCCTATTTTTGATTAATGAGTCTTTAAAAGGCCCTATCTCCAAATATATTCACATTTGAATGGAGAGGCATGATTTAGTCCATAACCATTGCACATGGCATAAGAATTTCAAGTGTGAAATATTTCTTGTTCTACACTAAATAGAAAATGGTTGAATCACAGAGAGGCAAATATTATTCATTATTTCCACAGGTAAAGCTGGAGTTTGGTTTAAGGCTATGGAGTTATTTTGATTTGTGCTTAAGCCTTCTTTTGTTAAAAAATATTGATGTTGATAATAAAACCATTAGGGCCACTTGTGTGGAATTTGAGTGGAGATTTAAATTACCTGGTGGGGACACATCCGTCTCTCTCATTATTTTGTATTACAGAAGCCGCCATGAGTAAATCAGGAACAGGCTGGCTGATAATTAAAATCTTACGATGCGGTGAAGGGCATTGTTTTATAATTACACAGTAGGGTTGATTTACTATCAAGTAGTCTCTGTTCTTATCCAAAATATAACAAGTATTTTTTTTTTTTAAAGAAAGTTAGTGAGAGAGCATTGAAGGACTGTTGTTTTACCCCATACACTTAGGACCACCAGGAGCCAAAATACTCTTGTGTGACATTTAGGGTCACCCCAATGATTAAGCACCCCCCGAACTACTTAAGTGCAGCAGAAGACAAAGTAGACGTGGAGTGGGCTGTGCTGCAGGTACGCCAACCGTGTGACCTGCTGTCCAGACCTGCTGCAGAGAGAATGACTAGAACCGTTACCCAGAATTTCCTTCCTCATTCGGTCATGTAAGTCTTTTAACTAACTTCCTTATTTTTTTGTCTCTTTCCACTAAGATCTCACATACACTGGTGATGTCTGACTCTGTAATTATTTTGTGGTTTGCAATATATCAGGATAAAATTGCTGTAACACTAAAAAAAAGGGAAGAGATGTCAGTCAGGGGCCTTGGGACTGAAGCTTGAATGAAGGGGAGAGATTTTATTGGCTTGGTTTGGGGAGCAGAATATGTTCAGCTGTTCAAGGGTGAATTGTTTCCAAGTTACATTGTACGTTTCATTTTGCTTTTGTTTTTGAAGTGCCGTTCTGGGAAACGGTAAGGTGGGATGTGGTGGAAATGTGTCTCTTATTTTGGCTACTCCTGATTGAAAGAGCCTCACTTTTGGGGGGGATTTCTGCGCTGGGTGTCCTGGCAGGACATCAGCTATGCCTAGGCTTGAAAGCCTGGCAGTGCGAGGGTGGGCAGGTGATGGAGGATGAGCCGACAGGGCACACGGCGCCAGCCTCTTGACTCTCCGGAGGACAGCGGGAGGCTTCCCGGGTTTGAGCTGACAGTACACAGGATGAGACCCGTGCTCTCAGTTTCAGTGTCGGTGGCAGCAGTGGTGGCAGCAGTGGTCCACGTCTTGTTAAAACCCAGTCTACTCTGGTTCAGCCCCTTTCTCTAGTCTTCCTGTGAAGTTTGATGGACGCCCCAAAGCCTTCCAAATGCGTTGCTGTTTGCACGATTTAGCCAAATTCCGCTGTGGCTTGAGGCAGTACATTTTGACTAATAGGCAGACTTTCAACACACATTGTCTCATCTTGCCCTCCTGCTGTTCCAAGGCTAGCTCTCCCATCCGGGCTTGGAAATGTTTCTTTTCGTACTTCTCTGGAATTTTCTCCCTTTGGGTGGCCTCCTTCCCATACACATCTGAGCAAGGACACTACTCGCCAACACCTCCCTGCCGGCACGTCCCTCTGCCTCCTGGTACAGGGCCTTATTTCGTCCTCACTCCTCTGTCTTCACCACTTCCTCATCCTTCCTGTTTACACCCGTCTCTGGGCCTCTTCCTTATTCATAACTTCCTTACTTATTAAACTGTACATCATCTCAGGCACCTGTTGCAACTGCAATGACTTTGGCTGATTGGAGCCATGCTCCAAGGCTCAGCCCAAGACTGGCTGTTCCTCCTTCTCTTAAAACTTCATCTCAAAGAACCCATCCTTTCTTGTCAAAATGCCTGTTTATCTCTGGACCCAATCTTTCTCCTGTGTATTTCAACATTGGTGCCATCCTTTCTACAAATATTGATTATATCTTTATCACCCCGATCCATTTGTACTGAAATCTCAGAATCACCTGTGGTACATTTCTAACACTCACCAAGTTTCAGCGTCTACATTTTTCATCTCTGTCCCTTTCTTTTCAACCCTCTGTCACTTCCTTCATTCAGACCATCTTCAACTGACATTAGGATAATTTCCAAAATAGTGATCTCTTTCTTCTAATGAACTTTGTTTTTATTTTTCTTGCACAAAGACAAAAAAGGTTAACATTAAAAAATTTAACGAACACAATATGAATATTTAATAATAAGGAACACATTTATCTTAAGATAAACATTAGCCTTTTTCAAATTATCCATCATGTTATTCCGGCATGAATTACTTAGTGAAATGCAGATCACTAAGCATCAGGTGTGAACTGATTCTCTCTGCTACTTTTGACTGAGCGTAGTAAAGGGATTTTTTGGAAAACAAGGAGGTCAGAATTTTGTCCTATAGAGGACTTTGCCTCATTCAGAGTCAGTGGCTGGATATTCTTTTCATAGCTGCAAGGCAATCAGATTTTAGAACTCGAGGAACCTTAAAGATTATTTAGATCCGTTCTCTCAATAAGTAAGAAAACTAAAACATAAAAAGGTGGTCATGTGTCAGAAGTAGAGCTAAGATTTAACTCCCCACCACTCATCTCCCAAACCTCATATTCCTTCATTTATTTTCATTTTTTAAATTGTGGTTTAAAAAAAAAAAACATATAACATGAAATGAACCATCTTAACTATTTTAAAGTTCCCAGTTCAGCAGCGTTAACTCTGTTCACATAGTCATGCAACAGATCCTGGACGTTTTAATCTTGCCAATCTGAATGTTGTACCCATTGAGTAACTCCCCATTTCCCTCTCCTCTCAGCCCCTGGCAACCACAATTCTACTTTTTGTTTCTATGAGTTTGACTACTTTCGATATCTCATGTGAACGGAATCATAACAGTAGTTGTCTTTTTGTGGCAGCCTTATTTCACTTAGCATAATGTCCTCCAGTTTTATCTATAGTGTAGCATGGGACAGGATTTCCTTCTTACTAAAAAAAAACTGAATAATATTACATTATATGTATACACCATATTTCTTTATCCACTTATCTGTCAGGAGACATTCAGGTTGCTTCCTCCTGCTGGCTATTGTGAATAGGGCTGCAAAGTGATACAAAGAGATTTGATACAAAGAGATTTGATCGCCAGCTACACCAGGAGGTTGGAGGACCTACCTGAGAAATATTCTTTCTATAAAGTAATCTCTGTTTTGAGAGTATACCTAGAATATACTCCAGATAAACACAGTCAAGACCCCAGAACATCCTAGAATCATAGGACTAACCAAGGCACCAGCTTCTTTCTCTTAAGGTAATTCCCACTCTTCTGATTTGACTTTCGAGGAAAAAGGATGTATTTATATCCACTCCAAGTCTACCTGTTTTGGACTTTGAAAATGTGGGTAGAAAAAAGAGTTCAGGGGGAGAAAGAAGACACCAAAAAGGAGGCAAGTAGAGGAAAATGGGACAGAAATGACGCTGAGGCTTGAACCAGCACAGAAGCTAATAAAAATTAAAGCTGCGAAAGCAAGTTTCCCGTCTGCCTCTGGTCCTCCTCTGAAAACCATTTCCAGGAAGGCCAAAGGCCATATCCAGTGGCCTGCACTGCCACCTGCAGGCAGGAGTCCTGAAACAGTGACAGTGGAATCCCAGGCAATTTTATCCTCGGCTTTGGGAAAACCAGCATATGCCTTGAATACCATCAGCTTGCCCTCTAGCTGTGTCATCATATTCCTTCTTTGTTTTGTTTTTTTACATTTCAGTCTAACTTTTAGATGGCTATTTTTCATGAATCTTAAAAGGTACTTTTCCACTTACATTTTATCACTCTCTGAAATCAGAATGTGTCTTGAAATTGATTGTCAGTTTAATTGGCAGATGTCTTTTTCTTTGTGATACATCTTCAAATTTATGTCATTTTATACTTGGCAAAATAAACATGGTGTGTTTATATATCTCAGAGGTGTGGCCTGATGGAAAAAACGGGTTTTTTTTTGAGTGTGAAAGATCAGCTGTCACCTTGACTCTCTAATTACTTTTTTTAAACCCTGGATCTCCATTATTTACTAAGTATTTGATTTTAGGAAAGGTAATAATCTCTCTGACCGTTGATATTTCATCCTTAAACTACGTCTCCTGTAGGGTACATATCTTTGTGAGAGGTAAGTGTAATAGTATGTATGGTCCTTGAACGATTCCTACCTAGTACCTTAAAGTACTCAATAAGCAACTATTATCATTTTCAAATTAAGATCTCAAAAACAGATAGGTGCTCCTGCCACTGCCTGAGTGAAAAGTGTGCCAGAAAAAACCCTGCTCATCCTCAGAACGTGCTGTTGAATCTCAAATGCAATCGGTGCGGCTTAATCCCTGGAATTTATGAGAATCACCCCTGAGTGGCTTGCTTTATGTTGATAACAAAAGGCAGGAGAGTTCAGATGGCGTTTATGTGTGCATTTATTTTAAATGCACCTATTTGGATGTTTAAAGTCTTAAGCTGAACTCGGCTGTCTTTGCCCACTGTAATTCAAAACCTCCTGCCTCCAAACTGTGTTTTTTTTACCCCCTGTCCCCTGAAAACTACTCTGCCTGATTTCTGCTTTACTCTGATAAACCTGGAAGAGCAGAGCCCAGCCTTTTAAGTAAAACTGCTTTTCCAGTGTTTAAGGCGGCCGGACAGAAAGGAAATCGCAATTGACCATGATAGCAGGTAACGCTATCGCTGCCTGCTGGATGCTGTTTGTAGCTCTCCCCAGCAATCACGGGATAAAATAAAGCCCCGTGCTGAAGGGCGGCTTCTCTAATTGCTGCCACGGGCTATAAGCAGCCTAGTCTTGAAGCCTCCGTTAGCTCTGCAGGGGGGCAGCTCTGCGGAGCACCCCAATGGGGATGGAGCTTATAAAGATGTCTTGGAGCAGGCTTTCATGTTTGCCAAGTGGCTGCCCCTTGAACTGCCTAATATCTCTTCTTTCTTAAACGATATGAAAGTGTACAGTTCAAGTTCTCAGCACAAGTCCCAAGGAGAGAGAGGCAGCAATAGGAAGGGGAGCAGATCAAAGCTTCTCCTGGTGGCTGCCCTGCGTTTTCTCTTCCTGGGACATCACTGCTGTCCTGGGGCTTGTGTTGGGACGAGGCGCTGAAGGGGGAAAGACGGAGGTCAGAGATCGTCACGTGCTCCAGCTGCTCAGCCCCTGCGTGTGTTCATCTGCCTCTGTTCCCGGCCATCATTCAGTTTTATATCCACGACTCTTTTTCATAGATATTAAGCTCATGTTATACATTGGTGTCCCAGACAGATTAAGAATCTTGCCAGTTTGTGATAAAATCATGGTTTGAATCCAGGTCAATGTGACATCAAAACCTGTGGGGTTTTTTTGTTTTTTGTTTTTTTTTTTAAATTGAACAGTCCTGTCTCCTCACTTTTCCCACCTGGAGCAGACACCACACCTGCCTTTCTATCTACCCTTCCCTACAGGCATGTTTTTGCAGACAGAATGTTTATACTACTTTTAAATTAAGTATGTTAATATCTGCTAATTTATTTATGCTCCATAACATTCTGATGAGATAAAACCATTGGGCCATGTATAAATGAGAAACTAGACCCCGAGGAAGTCAAGAAACTTGTCCAAGTTTAGACGGCCCTCATATCCCAGCTGAGATTTTACAATAAGTCCCACGTGTTGCCAATAAGGCACAAAATTCCTAATTTTCATGCTTAAAAAGAACACAGAAACATGTAATTTCTAGGACTATCAGATTTTGGTGGCCAAAAATGGCTAATGTTTTAAGGTTTTCTTAAGGGTTTATCATAAACAAGGATGGGTTGGTGAGTGGGGAGAGATGGCGATAATTATTTAATAAACTCTGGAACTCCTTTTCACCCAATTTGAGTTCAGATTTAGGCAATTATTTACATCTGTCTGAATGTTTCCTTCACCTACATAAAAATTGTTAAAAATTTAATTAAACATGAACTTTTGAGGGGGCATCTAACAGGTCTCTGAGTGGCTCTGTTGTCCTCAACCCCACCCACTATGATAACAAAATCGTAGAAACGGCAGAAAGTGTATTTGATATACGGCCCTGACCAAGGCTGCTAGGGTACCAGGAGGGGGAAATGTGGTGTCACAGCACTTTCTCTGTAGATGCTCACGACAGTGCCGAATCATTCTGTTCTTATGGCGTCTGAAATGCAAATGTGGGCAGTAAAAATGAAATGACCTATATAGCCTTCTACTACCATGTTCTTCATGGAGAGGCCCAGAGCGTTGTGGGAAGAGCTGGAAGGATGCTGAGCAGTCAGAGACCTGGCCCTGAATTTGAGTGCATCATCTCATTAGGATCGTAATGTCCGGCACTGTCTCCTCTCATTGGTAAAACCAAGCCAATTGGTCTCAGCCTTGTCAGACAGTTGTGAAGGTGAAATGAGATAATACGTGGAACAAGCTAGAGTATTTATTATTCAAAACAACCCCACTTATCACCCCCGCTCTACAGAAGAGGATTTAGAGGCTCAGAGAGAATGAGGTCCCTGCAAAAGACAACACACCTTGCATGTACTGGAGCCAAAATGAGAACCTGGACATGGGAGGCTCAACGCCTGTGACATTTTCCTGCTCCATGCTTGTTTGAAATGCCCCATCCATCATTCTATGTTCTTTGCTCCCCTGGAACATTCTGATTCTTAATGAGGTTTTCTGAGCAGACAGTCTATCAAGACGTGGTGGGTGATCAATGCTGGTTTCACTGTCCAGTGCAGTGCCAACTGCAAATGAGTGCATTGGCATTGGAGTTCATGTTTCAGCCCCTCCTGGGTACAGTGAGTGGCAAATGACAGTCCCAGGCTCAACAACTCTGGCCAAGATTGTAATATCTCGTGGTTGAACCAAAAAGTCAAGGCGAGTCCGAGGGGACCTACACTGAGCTCTCCCCTGTATGTTTCCAATGACAAAAAAACTGATGCTGGCTCTTCCAGCATCCACAGTCATCCCACTGGCATTTGACAAGCAGGGATGTGTGTTAGAGACAGTGGCAGGGGATGGCTGTTCCTTTTGGTGTGAGAAGTACTCATCTTTGGTTTGCATTAGATTAGATAAATATTCTTAAATATGAGCTAATATTAAGGCAAGTTATGCAAATCCTTTGCAGAAGAAGGCAGTGTGATTATATGTAAATAAATATATTTAGGTAATGAATCCTATGGTCAGCATCATGACATTTATTGATTCAATTATGCACAAATTTATATTTTATATATGGTTGTCTAGTATCATAATTTAATACACACACACAGATGCACATACTCACCCAGGACAAAAGATAACACGTGTAGATGAGGCTTATTGAAATATCAAATGGAGTCAAAATGTATTTCTCTCTTCCCAAGAATCAATGGGAGAATACAGTGTATACAATTACAAATGCAATATATAATATATATTTTTAATTGTTGCTAGAATTAAGTGGAAGGTGGTTTTTCAGATTTCCTGTTTAAAATCACAATATACAGTAGTCTGATAGTGGTGTGTTTGCATCTGAATTCATGAGGTTTACACATCTCAACTATCAATGATAAAATAATTTTTGATCAACTCTACTAAAGGAGATACTAACTTTTCTTTTTACTCTCTCCGTAGAAATATGATACAATTGCAGTTATATGTAGAGGTGATCAAAGACTATATGAGGCCAAAAAATGTGAGAAAATAAAAGCACAAAAGAGAGGGGTTAAGCAGTCAGTTAGTAAAAAACATTGTCATATTTCTGGATTTGAGGGATGTTTGAGGAATTTGTCACCATATTAAAATTTTTATTCTGTTGTGATTTCTTTTCATGTTTTGAATATTCAACTTTGTGTCTAATTTCATATTTATGTTTGCATTTTTTCTTTGAAAGTCATTTAACGTTACATAAAATGTATTCCTTAAACCTGGATCTTACACTGACAACAATCCTACAAGAATATATAGAAGCCTATGTGTACATTTAAGGTGCTGGAATCCTTTTTGAGCAATATAGAATCCTAAAAACTTTAAAAGAAAAGGTAAGCAAATTTCCCTCTGCAAATATCAAGTAAAAACGCTTGTATGGTAAAGATGATTTCAACAAAGTCAATAGAAAAATAACAGATTTGGAAAAATATGTTTGCAACCCACATAGCAGGGAGATGGTTAATATCTTAAGTATACAAAGAGGTCTTAAAACTGATAAGAGAAAGTGCAAACCATTAGGAAAAAAAATGGACAGAGGATATGAAGAAAGAGGTTTATTTAAAGCACACGTATTAGGCCAGAAAGCACATTTCAGCAGTAAATACAGCTTTCGTATCATAGAAACCCCAATGTCTGCTAACAATAAACTAGAAAATGATGACAGAATAACCGAAAGAACTTATTTACCTGGAAATGTGAAACAGGTAAATAATTCAGGGGTCAAAGATGTTATCATGGAAATTAAGCAGTGATTTAGAATTGTGCAATAATGAAAATTCCTCATATAAAAAGTTGTGGGGGTGAATCTAAAGGTAGAGTCATAAATGCTTTTATTGGAAAAGAAAGATAGAATGAATGAGATAAGTGGATACTTTACCCAGAGAAGTCAGAAGGAAGAAGAAAAATGAGTACAAATTAGAAAAATTGAACAGAAAGATAATCACTTAGAAATCAAAGGTACTTGCTTACTTTGCAAGGGTTAATGAGATGGAGAATTCTGATGCAATTGAGCGAAAAAGAAAAGGCAGGAATAAATAATATAAGGAACTCGGGAGGGGACACACTTAGAGATACCATGCAGACAGTGGAGAACACTATGAATGAATTTATACTAATTAATTAAAAACTGAGGTAAATGAATCACTTTTTCTCTGGAAATTATCTATTTCTAGCTCTATTTATCCAATTTTCTAGTTACATATATAGCTTGCCAAAAATGTGATTCAAGAAGAAATAGAAACCAGAACTGATGTTTAACCATTCAATTAAAAAAAAAAGCCAGTACATAAAATTCCATCCCCCAAATAACAGAAGTCTATCTACTGGGTCCGGTATTTTAGGAGATAATTCTTGCAAAAATCAAGAAATAAATTATCTCCATCTTATACATAGCATCTCAGAGTAGAAGAAAAGAAGGGAGGCTCCTTAACTCATTTTCTGAAGCTAACAGTAACTTTAACACCAAACTCAAAAAGAACATAAAAAATGTATTATGTGAGCGGAGGGTTTCTTGGCCCAAAGCCACTGTCCCCGAGAGCAGAGGTGCAGACTGTTATAGGACCAGGATGAATGTGCAACAAAATGAGAGGTAAAAAAAAATTCTACGTAACGATAACTATTCATTTTTAACTATCTTTTATTCTGAGGTTTTTATCCTGAAATTAAAGAAATAGTGGAGAGTAAGAGGATTTTTTAAAAACATTTTTTATTGATTTATAATCATTTTGCAATGTTGTGTCAAATTCCAGTGTAGAGCACAATTTTTTGATTATACATGAACATATATATATTCATTGTCACATTCCTTTCTCTGTGAGCTACCATAAGATCTTGTATATATTTCCCTGTGCTATACAGTATAATCTTGTTGATCTATTCTACAATTTTGAAATCCCAGTCTATCTCTTCCCACCTCCCGCCCCCTTGGCAACCACAAGTTTGTATTCTATGTCTGTGAGTAAGAGGATGTTTATGTGAATGTGTGTCTGTACTTGAAACAATTCGAATCTGCATCTTATTTTCATCCTCTCATTTTTTAAAATACTTTTTACTGATAAAACCCAAAAGATAGGGACAATTGACCTAAAAATATTTAACTCATTCTTTGTTCTCCTTTCAAAACTCTAGACTAGACTTCAGCTATGAATGATCTAAATTTTGCAGAAAGTCCAAAAAAAAAAAAAAAAAGCAGTAGACTGAAAGATCAAATGACACCTCAAGAAGTCCAGTTGTATCTGTGTGTCAGAGTTTTAAAAAGTTGACTTCGATCCAGTGACAGGAGTGCTTTTGCACTGTGTCTAGTTTGAGGGCAAGCTTGAAATTCTCAACGTAGCAGAAAAAGTAAAAGATCTGTGGGGAAATGGTGAGGAATTTGTCATTGCTCCAATCTGCTCCTCAGCCTTGGGCTGAATTTAATATTAATCTTGATGGAGGCATGTTTGCAGAGGGACAGAGAATAGGAGAAAGGCACCTAGGATTTATTGAGCCAGCTGTAAAAAATCCATTTTTGTAGTGCTATTTTTCTTCTACAGTAAATGATGGGGGGGGCGGAGAAAAGCTTCAAATTGGTGTCAATCTCTTTATTCCATCCATTTGGGATTAGCTGGAAGATAAATATGTCTGTTTATAATGCATCCCTTCAATGATGAAGTTGAGAAGATGGAGAGGAAAAAAGTATCAAGCAGGGAAAAGGTCTGAGAGGATTTAGCGCCAGTCCTTACACTAGAGTTTGTCAAACAGTAATGGACTATCAATGAATTTTGACTTACTGAATTGGACACACAAGCTGAGCACAGTCCCTAACCAATTCTGGGAGGAAATAAATGTTACAAAAGGAGAATTTATCATTCCTTCCTGCCTGAGATTTACAGATAAAGGCATTTTTTTCTCATCTGTTAACAAAACCTCTGATACTGAAAAACATTGATCTTTGTCAAATTTGGGGGCTTGTACTAAACTGCAGTTGTGTAATTAGATTAGAAGGCTGTTCCTCCCTGTTCTCACGTTAGTTAAAGAAAGATAGTTACATTGCACACTTTTTAAAAAAAAAACAAACAAACAGAGGCTTCAAAAATTGTCCACTGTTCTAGCAAGCCCTGGGTTGGATCAAGCGGTGTCTTTCAAGGACACAAATGAACTCGTCTACAAAACAGAAACAGACTCACAGACATAGAGAACAAACTTATGGTTACCAGGGGGTAAAGAGGGTGGGAAGGGATAAATCGGGAGTTCAAAATGTGCACCTCTTGGGGAGTGATGGAAATGTTACCCATCTTGATCATGGCGGTGTATACATCTATCAAAATTCATCAGATTGTACTTCTGAAGTATGTGTAGTTTACTGTACAGGAATTTTACCACAATAAAGGTGTTTAAAAAAAAAAAAAAAAAGGTGTGTCCTTTGAGACAAGATGGTAGCCGGGGTGATATTCTTCTTTCAAACTCATTTCTAATTGTCCCCAGGATGCGCCTCCTCTTGTTAGTTGGAGCGTTAAGTGCTTATCTCTTCATTTTACACATTTGAATGCTGCCTGCCGCAGGCAGAACTGTGCATTCAGTCTTGGTGAACTTCTAACAAGGAAGTTACAAGAGGAACGCAGTACAGTGGGAAACACATGTTCGGTCTTGCTTGGTTCTGGGCGTTATGAATATATTGTTGGTAGTATTTCCCATCCCCCTGAATCTTTCCAGTTTGGGTTGCCCCAGTGGCACTAACAGACCAGATACCTGACATTATAGATGATGTGAGAGCCTGCTTGAACACCTTCTTCTTTGTCTCCAGAAGAAATAGAAAAAGACTTTACTCTGGTATAAAATGAAGTAGAACAAAAACTATTATTTGCTTGACTTTCTTGAGCCATAAAGACATTTTATTTTCACTGCAGCTTCCTACATACTAGTGTTTTTAATCTGCATAAATGTGTCTGATCTACTCTTTATTTTCTTAAACCAGCCCTGTACAGTATCTCTAACAGTATCCTTTGAATCCTTTAAGCATCCAGCCTTTAAATTGACAGTGGCTGTCTATTTATCCCACAAAGTCCCATTGGTTTTCTCTCTAGTCCTTTCCATTTAGTTCTCAATGTCATTTTCAGATTTGCTGGAACACCCCCCTTTGGAGGAAGATACTGTATATTTCATCATCACTTTTCCAGATCAAGTTCTTTGGAAGTTGGAAGAGCCTGCAGAAAATAGGTGTTTTCTGAGGGCTGTATTAAATAAATCTATTACTGTTAAGGACTCAGTCTATTACACATTTATTTGTTCCTAAACTTCCAGCCTAGATCAGACTAACCTGAAGGGTATGTGGTCACAAAGATCAATGAGTTGTCATGAAATTGTCTGGATCACTGAGCAGAGTAGTTCATTAAATGTCCTCAGAGACTCGAGGAACTACGGTTTACAGCCTGTGGCGTTGTTTGGCCAACTCCTTCCGAAGCGCTCAACTATTCAAATCAAAACACTCTCAGCATAGACATTCCCCAAGAGAGTTAGTATCCTGAGTGTCTCAAACGAGGCCCCCACCCCAATTTTTCTTGATTGAGGTCCCCTTTTTAACATTTAATATTTCACATGATTTAAGCTACTGCCCATTAAGAAGTTTATCAGTTTCCAAGATAATACGTTTTTCCTAGCTCTGAGGTTGAAAAACATTTCATATAGTTTATATAATCACAGGAAATTTCTAGAAGCAATCAATTAGATGACCCTTCTCCCACCCCGACATACACACAAACACACACACATATGCACTTTTTTAAAAGTCTCCCCAACTCCAAAAATGTAGTGCCAGAAAGGGATCTTACTGAATTCTTTCCTAATCGGTAGTAAACATAGCAGAAATTATCTGACTTCAGTAGTTAGTTTTAAAGAGTTGGAAGAAGGCAGAGCTATACTTAAGGAGCCTTATAATAGGAAAGATGGGGGGAAAATAAGAGACATTAATACTAGAAGAGCAAAATTGTCCACTTAGGGTTTCTGTGGCGCTGTGGGTCTCTTCTTTTTTACAGACCAAATTTTCTCTATTCCTGGTAATGATTTGGGGATAATTCAGGATTATTAAATACATCACAATTGGGCTCAAAATTCCATCTCAGGCTTTTCTTCTCTTCTCTTCCTTCTCACTCCTAACCTTCAGGGCAGGAGCAAGAGAATCCTTTTGTTCTTATCAGTGGCATCTGTCACAAGCAGGCTAGCGCCTTGCCTCCAGCTCTTTACCATCCAGAGAAAGAGATTCTTGGAATGCATTCTGAGCCAAGATATCTAAACAAGGTCTATGGGGGGCCTTCTAGGATCCATGCCCCACCTGCCACTCAATTGTTCCCCACATTCCCAAGGGTACTGTTAGTGTCTCAGAGGCTTCTGCTCTCATACTTTGTCTGGACACAGTGAGTCCATCTCACTGTCAACATGTCTAAGTTCTCAAGGGCTCTGGAAAGGCTAAATGCAAATCTCAGCGTGCACTTTTGGTTCCCACCCACATTAGTAAGGAGTGCAAATACATGTTGTACAGATTAGGCGTGTAAGGCAAGTGGTATCTTCAAGCAAGATGGACAGTTCGGGGCTACTGGCCTCACTCCCTAGTCATAGCTGGTCTTTTATATAAAACTGCTGACTACCTAACAACAATCTAGAAATTCCAACATTTCAATGGCAGCTATTTTTTTTTTGTGACTGTTATTTACCCAAATATCTATTTGAAACATTAAAAAAAAAAAAGAAAACTGTAGGGGTGAGGGAAGAACTGGAAAGATTTAAGCAAGTAAGGACTAATTAGTACAAATTCACAAAATTGCAATTTAGGAGTTAAGCTCAATTTATTCTTTTGTTTACATACTAAGCACTCTCTTTTTGAAAATCTTCAGCCAGCCATTCATTTGGAACCAAGGAATAAATTACAAAGAGGGAATGCATTGTAAAGAGATAGCTGGCTTAGATTATTAGCTTTTCCTTTGTCAAAATTCATAAGAAGACCATTAGAACTAAAATGAATATTAAGAATATTAAAACTAAAAGTCAGATTGTGTCAGGCCAGTAAGTCTACCAGGCTGAGCAGTACATCAAGACTTATTTTGTAAGCGATGTGAGTGTTAGCCTTTGTGAGGTAGGTCTTCAAGTTTAGGATCTACTCTGTTCATCTCTAACTGCCTTTCATAACTCAGGTGTTTTAATAAAGAACTTATGTACATTTGTACTAAATGTATACTAAGATTGAAAAGTCAACACTGCAATTCCTGTAAACGATTATACATACAATTTTATACAAATGTTTAAAAGTGATCATCTATAATGCATTTCTTGATGTAAATCTTTTTTGTCCTCTTTTTTTTCTTATCTTCTCCCTCCTTCTCTTTCCCCCATGTCAGTCTGCCTTCCCCTCCCCTTCCCATCTCTCTTTATCCAGGGAACTTATGTTAACACAGCACATGCCCCTCCATGACTTTCCTCAGTGTAACTATACAGATCCAGGTACATACAGTTACATATTTTAAAAATTGTATCCACATGTCTGTATTCTTATTTAATGCCTCAAAACAAAGCCCTCAAAGTCAAGTGCATAGGTATTCTTTTTAATGGTAGCATACTAGTTCTTCACATGGATATACCATAATCTATTCAGCCATAGCCTTATTAACTGAAAGACATTTACTCTGTTTTAAAAATTTTGCTGCTGTAGACAGTGCTGCTATAAACATCTTCGTACATGGACCACAAGAACAACGCAGAGAGTAATTATTTTTCCCATTTTACAAATGATAAAGCTAAAGCTAAGAAAAGTACAAATGGTCACATCATCAATCTGGTTTGACTCCAATCTCACACATTTCACTAAACCATGTGACCCTGTTCTGTTCTTATTCTGACTTCTTAAAAATTACAGGTTATTTAGTGAGCACATGTGTTCCTCCAAGTCACTTAAGAGATCAAGTACCTGGTGGCAGAGGTTAAATATGACTTTGAAATTTAAGAAGAAAAGATGATTTTACATTCATTTTTTAAACAGATCTCAAAGTACCATTGTTTATTACAAATTTAGGTCTCTAGGGGGAAGTATGGCAAACTAGAAATTTTTCCCCCCTTAATGGAGGCACTGGGGAATGAACCCAGGACCTTGTGCGTGCCAAGCACAGCTCTACCACTGAGCTATACCCCCGCCGCCAGCAAACTAGTATTTTAACGAAACAGTTTCCAACACAGGATACTTCAAATTGCCAGAGAAATTATACTGAGCATTGCACATTTCTGGTTCTGGGACAGATGGGTGATTCTGAATGGGATTAAACCTCCCACTGACAACTCCATATGAAGCGACTCTTGGAACTCATCGAAGAGAAACCCAAGTGAGACTAGTGTGACTTTGATCTCTAGGAAGGGAAATGCCCACAGGAGGCACCACATTTAGCCTGGCTTTTCCTATGAAGGCATTTTCCAGTCTTCTGTGGAGGAAACCAGAGGCCAAGCAGGAAGTGGTTGTCTGACCAAAGTAAAGAGACAAACTGAGATACCAGTTGGGGTCTCTAGGGCAAAATCCTGGAGAATAAGGAAATACAAAGAAACTCCACAAATGTCTAATTTTTATCAAGTCACTGTCTGATTCCTAAGCTAGATGTGGCGGAGTGTAGTCTTAAGAGTAGGCACTGATGACATATTGACCAAAAAAAGAGCCTTTATTTTCTGAACTTTAGAAAAGAAAAAAAAAGTACATATTATGTATCTTGAGATAGAGGAAGTGGATTACAAATAGTGAATAATATGATTCTCTATTAATATGATTCATTTTTCAAGTTATAATATTAAATCAAAGTGCTGTATAGATTATTGAAATGAGTTCTTAGAAAATGCTGTAAAGAGAAAAGGACCAATAATATGAAACATGAAAATAATCTCTTACCTCCTTTATATTTTTAAAATTTGTAAAGCTTCCAGGATAAGGCCAGACTGGAGTTCCATCAGCACAGATGGAACTCACTGAATAACAGGTAAGTTTTCATTTTTAAAATCAGTCTCAAAGTTTCCAAATTAACCTAAGAAGAGTTTAAACAGTGATTTTATAACAGATGAAGTGAGTAAAGCTCCGGGAGAGAATGTCTAAGGGAATTAGTAACTGGGATGTTGCAGAGAAACAGGTGAAAAATGTATACTGAATGCCCTGGATTTAATTAGTAAACAAAACGATGCTTTCATTTATTTTTATTTCCCGAGAAATTTTTCTTTATCTAAATATACGGTGGTGGCAATGCTTCTAACTGTTAAAGATGTAGAAGCTATTGTTCACTTTTAAAGGAAAATCATCTGGGTAACACATCCACAAAGAAAAAAAAAAAAAAAAACCGAGTACAACGCAGCAGTCGTGCGCCTGGCAATTGAACATCTGGGCAGCCAAGTGGAACAGCAGAGATGTCCCCGCAGGTTGCTGGGGAGACTACGTTTGGAGTCCAATTCCTGCCATTTGGGAGGACTTGCGACTACAGCCCAGACCTTCAGCTGAGATTCCAAAAGGCCCATAAACTAGGAATAAAGGCCACAAACTCATAATAAAGACCACACCTTAGAAGACAGAACCATGGCTTAGGAAGAAACACGAAGTGTAATGTAACTACCCCGAAACAGTAAAATCAAACAGCAACTAAATTACAGTGATGTGCAATCCTGATCGTCTCCCCAGCAGAAAACCTAACCCTTGTTTGGGGAAGAGCGCACTGGACCGCATCACCTACACTGTCAGGCACCCATTAAAAATCACTAGGAGACGGACATCCATCCGGAGGAGACTCTAATTCAAAAAGGCACCTGCACCCCAATGTTCACAGGAGCACCATATACAATAGCCAAGATGTGGAAGCAACCCAAGTGTCTATCGACAGACGACTGGGTGGAGAAGTTGTGGACGAGTGTGAGGGAAAAACCCCCGGAGGCTGCAGATTTGGGGGAAATCCTAAGAGTTACCTCCAGGAATCCCACCAGATCCTCACAGTGAAAGTCACGTGAGTCCCCTTTGTGACTCTGGCAGGGAGAGGGGAAGAGTAGCCATGGTGAAAGACGCCCACAGTCAAGCCCTCCTTCCCGGAGGAAGAACCTTTACCAGCGTCTTGCCTCATCTCAGAGGGAGAAAACAATTTCTCCTATTGCAACTCCTTCTTGCCTTTTTGTCTCATCAAGAGTGTGTGGAAGGGCAAAGAGGAAACTAGAGCTCTGGAGAAACAAACATGAATATCACAGCCCGGAGGGGCAGGTCCATGAAAAGACTGAAAAGTGATCACAAGGTTATGAAATGCTTTAACTACAGTTGGAGATTTTAACACTCCTTTCTCCGTGATGGGTAGAAAAGCAGGCAGAAGCGAATGAGGATAAAGAAGACTTGAATAGTTCAACATATGCAGAAGTATTTGCCAATATAAAGAACACCCCAACCGTCAAACGAAAACCACGAAGAGATACCAGTCTGCATCAACTAGAACGGCCAAAACGAAAAACAGAACAAAATCTAGCTACAAATTGTTGGTGAGGCTGTTGAAGCAACTGGAACTCTTATTTAATACTTCTGGGAATGGAAAATGGTGCAACCAACTTGGAAATCACTTTGGCAGTTTTTTTTTTAAATAAAGCTAAATATAGACATAACATATGACCCAGCCATCTCGTACCTCTTCATTTGCCCAAGGAAATGAAGGTGCGTGTCCATATAAAGACATGTATGTGAATTTTCATAGCAGCTTTATTCAAAATAACCCAACGCTGGAATATCAACCATGTCCAATAACAAGTGGATAGATTAAGATCTGTGACATATTCATATGTAGGCATGTGATTTGACAATAAAATAGCACAGAGCACTGACACACACAACTAGTTGAACCTTAAAAACGTTACACTGAGCCAGAGAAGTTAGACACAAAACTGTGTGTATTTACGTGAAATTCTAGAAAGGACCAAACTAAGTCATTGTGACAGGAAGTGGATCAGAGTGTGCCTGGCCTTAGGGGTGTCTGAGGGGAGGGAAGGCAAAGGCAAATGAAAAAGTATTTTTACGTAATGGTAGTGGAGTTTGAGTAAATCAATGGGGGCACTCCCTATGGTAAAGGCATCTAGGAAAGTCCATCCTGTGTCCACAGCGCCATGTGTGTCCTAGGTGTGCACCCGCTGGGGGACTCTAAGACGGGGCTGCTGGGTGGGGGGCAGGGCTGTTAATGAGCCATATTCTTCAGAGATGCATCCTTAAGCGGTCTCCCCAGATGCCATAACCCCATTTCAGGGTTGGATATTTGGATGTCCTGTGCTGTAAGTGTTGCAGAGGCTGATCGTCCTGGGAGCACTTCAGTTCTGATACCTCGACAGTTGGTATGTCTGTTCCAGGGACTTCCTAAAGGAGCCTAAGCTACACGTTGTACTAGAGAAACTGAGTTGTGTCAGCCTTTCCAGGATCTTGAAATACGATCATATCTGGTCTCCCGGAGGCAGAGAATGGTCTCTGGATGGGTTGATTTCCTAGGCTTATCAAGTTCTGCCCTCCTTTCCTTTTCTAGGAGACCACTTGGACAGGCATAGGGCAGATAACATGCAGATTGGAACACTGGAGCCAGGAGATGAGAAACACATTGTATCTCTCAGAGGATGGAGATATCAAAGGTCAACTAGGTCTTCAATCAAAGGGCTAGAAGCCAAAAAAGATTAAGTTGAATAATGAAACCAGCCAATTGTGAGAAGCAGTGAGGGAATGGACATGGGGCATGATCCTGATCAATTTTGCAGATAGAATTCCAGCTCTAAGATTGGGTCTTTGCATAGCCCTAGCCTCCATCAGCTTGAGGAAAGCAAGTTTTTAGAGATTCAGGGACTGGACAGATGGATGCAGGCTGGCATTTTGAGATCTCAGCCCAGGGACTCCATTTAGCAGGGCATCGTGGTATCTGTCTAGATTGTTACCTGCCCAATTCCAGTGACACCACTCACGAGAATGACATCCCTGGAGTGCCGTGACCAATCGTGGGTCACTCCGGTGTTTCTTAGTAGCTGGATTTCAGGAGCATGGGAAGACAGGTGTTAAATGTCTTTACAGACGGCAGAAAATATGGAGAGAGAGAGAGATTGGGAGTTAGGGAGGAAAGAAAAGAGAGAGAGAGAGGAAGAGGAAGAAGAAGGAGAAACACTTGAGTAGTAGCTGCAGTGGCCACGTACTTTATCATGAAAACTGGGATGCTTTTGCGGGGGAGGGTATAGTTCAGTGGCAGAGTGCATGCTTAGCGTGCAGGAGGTCCTGGGTTCAATCTCCAGCACATCCATTTAAAAAAAAAAAGTATATATATACATATATATATATATAACATACACTGACATATATATAAATATATATAAGACCTAATTACCCCCCCAAATTTTTAAAAATTAGTATATTTTGAAAGGGAAAAGGACACTCTTGTAACTGCATAACGACCGCATTTACAAGGTTTTTTTTTTGGCAAACAGTAATTATCCATTCACCCCAGGAATAGGGCAAAGTTCCTTTGGCTGCATTTGACCCAGGGCATTATTCGTTTTGCTACTTCTAACCACAGAAGGCTACAAAAGAGGCAGCAGAGGGCATCTGAGCAGCACTGCCGGACGTGGCCTGGCCACCCAGCTCCCACCCTTTCTGCACGGTGCACACTTAAGGCAGAGCAGTTCGCTCTCATTCCTTGCAGGTGCGGCTTGTAGACTTCCACCCCCCGCTTGCCGCTTGGATGAGCTGCCACCCAGCAAGGCTTCTCAGAGTCTGATGACTGGAGTATGATTTCTTAATTGCCCTGCCGAGAGCCAACTACAAATGGGTTCTCTTTTCCGTCCCTAGGATAGTGAACATCACTATGAAGCTTTGGTCATACTTTGCCTTTTCTCCTCTTTTCTGATGTTTTAAGGACTAGGATTTATAACTGGCAAACAGCCTTGCTCTTAATGACTTAATCATTCAAATGCTGTTTTGGCTGGAGATACTTCCCAGTGTGGCTTGTCAGGGCTGCCTTTTTTTACAATATCAACCAAATGTTGTCTGAATTTAATGTAACCCTTGCACACAGTGCGGTACCAGCTGCATGTCAGCTGACTGGCATATCACAGGGACTGTCTTGTTGAAGGTTGCTTACCATCTGATATGCTATCAGGCTCAGTGTGCATGAGCTTTAAGATGCCTGCTTATCTGCAAGTGAGAGCCATTGAAATCATGTGCAAAATCCTGAACAAACTAGGGCATCTCCAAAGTGAGCACGCATCTGAATCGCCCGGAGGGCTTGTTAATACACAGATTACTGAGACCTGCCCCCCAGGAGTTTCTGACTCAATAGGTCCAAGGATGGGCTTCAGGGTTCACACTTCTTACAAGTTCTCAGGTGACACTGTTGTGCTGTTCTGGAGACCACACTTTGAGAACCGCTATCTTAAAATAACTGATTCAATAATGATGCAACCTACCCAGCACACTCACTGTGATTTCTTTCCTCATTGGAAAATGTCAACAGCTGTCAATTTTTTTTTTTTGAGATAGCAAAGTAAATGACAAATTAAACTTACCAGTTAGCATAGTGCCGACTTAGTAGTGGCAAAATGTTTCTCAGATTCATGCAATTTTGCCAAGGTTACCTCATGAGTGAAGTAAATAGCTGAATGGGCACATTCGAGCAAATTAAAATATTTATTGAGAACTTACACTGAGCCAGGCACGGTGGTATGAATGCAAACAGGAGCAAGACACTGTGTGCTCTTAGGGAAACTTACACTGTGCAGACCACACCTTAGAGCCCCTTCTAAGATGACAGTAGTGTAATCCTTACCCAGTGGATGGGATTCACATGAGCTACGGAAGGAAACCAAGAGATGGTTAATAATTATGAGGCGGAAGCGTTTGAGAAAGTTTGATACTGTCTCAGTATTGATATGGTAGTAAAGCGGGGAATATTACAATATAGAAACTGAAGTGCTAATCAAGTGTATTATCCTCTGGAGAAAGAATGCTTGGGCAGAAGGAAGGTGGCCAGCACAGACACAGAAGAATAAAGACAGATTCCCTAATTCTGTCTGTAGAAGGGTCTTCTCTGCCTTTGACAGATAAAACTCTATGGTAGAGGTGGATCAATTTAAGCAGTATAGGCTGGAGCCAGTAATTATTTTATTCATGTAGCTAATCCCATCCCTCCCCTAAATTCTTGTAGACACCTCACTATACTGATATCTGAGCATGCCAGATACCAGTTATTGTCAATTAATAACTTGCCGTTCTGTGCAATTTAAAAAATTTGGTGAAGTTAGTCTGGGAATGCCTCCCCTGAGATTGTATAGTATGTACTTAAAAAATTGAGTTCCCAGGCCCGTGAGGCTGAGGACCAGATTCTAGAATGTGTTGATCTAGCTGAGTGTGCAGGAGTGGGGGTGGGGGGTGAGCTTGGCCGTCAGCTGGAAGACTGATAATGTCCCAGCCCTGCCTCATGCTCCTGTGAAAATAAAACCCTGTTCATAAATAGCAAGAAGACACAGACACAAAGAGCGATAAGCGTCCTAATGGATGTTTACAGGTAAGTGATATGGGGGCTTGACAGAGAAGATTCGACGGGTTCCCAGTGTCTCTAAAGACTTACTGTAGGAGCTGGCATTTGAGATGTACCTAAAAGGATGCAACAATTTTCTACAGGCAAAGATGGAGTGGATAAGGCACAGAAGGGACAGTGAGGCTCGGATAATTCCATTTTGCAGGAGAAGTATCAGCCAGGTAACATGGTCACTTGGTCAATGACATGCTGCATTCTGGAGCAGCTGGGAAGCCTTCTGCTTAAGGGCTATGGTTTTATCATGCATGATGTCAAGGGGTCTTTCTTAGTTCTCATGTCTTTCCTCGGTCACTCCTTGGAGTGATGTGATTTGGGGTGAAGTAGAGAAGGAGAATCTACCAAGAAACTAAGAATTATCCAAACAATTGATCCATTAAGGAAATTGTAGCCACATCTAGGAAGGAGATATAACGGGAAAGATTTTACTTAGTGACAGAGGCAGATGTGAATTCCTTGTTGTATTTCCAACGATAGGACTCCAGATACGACGATAGGTCCAAGGAGGTTGGTGTCAATTAGAGGAAAGGATGAAGTCATTCATGGAATTTCTCTGGTGTAACTCTTCAGAGATGTGGGGAAGCTCAAATTGGATGTGCTTTGAGTCCAAAATGTGAGGTGTAAGTTTTGGTGGAAGAACAACTCTCAAACTGGCTGAGACTCTCAAATGCTTAAAGGATCTTCTGAACATTTCCTTTGGCTTCTTTCATCATCTCTGGGGGGAAACAGCATCGACCGAGGGTTGGAGCACAGACTCTCTGGGTTCAAAACCTTGCTTTACCGTTTTTTAGCTGTGTGTACTTGGGCAATTTTCTTAACCTTGCTGAGCCTCAGTTTCCTCATCTACAAATGGGATCATGATAGCATCCACCTCAAGGAGTTGCTGACTTCAGTAGGGTGATCTGGCATGGAGTTGTTGTTATCTCAGGGAGAAGAAAGACAGCAGGAGTGGCACTGACTGCCCGTGAGACTTTGAGCAGTTATAGGTCTAGACGCTTCTGGAGCTGGACTGGAGCCAGGAAGGCGTTTGGTTCCACGTCTACGCTTTGCAGGTGATGAAATGAAGACCAAGGTCGTGGAGATTCTTTTTCAAAACTTTTTAAATTTTAAAATTTTTATTTTATAAATTTATTTTATAAATTGAATCACTATGCTGTACACCAGAAAAAAAATAAAATAAAAATTTTAAAATTTAAAAAGTTTTGAAAAAGAATATATATATATATACACACACACACACACACATTCTTTTTCATTACAGGTTACTCCAAGCCATTGAATATAGTTCCCTGTGCTACACAGTAGGACCTTGTTCTTAATCCAGTCTATACATAGTAGTTTGTGTCTCCCTATCCCAAACTCCCAGTTTATCCCTTCCTCCCCACCATCCGTGGGAACCATAAGTTTGTTTTCTGTTTGTGAATCGTGGAGATTCTTAGTAGCTGGGTGAGGACCAAGACTATGGTGCTGGGCTGGGATCTTTTCAGTGTACAGTACCCACAGTGTTGACAATCCACCTCTTCTAGAAAAATTCTTGGGTTCCTGAGCGCAACTGTGCAAATGACTTCTGTGCAGATTAACACCCTAAACACTCACGACCCTTTTCAGATCCTTTCAGTAGCTACCTTCAAACATTCACTGCTCCCCATCTCTCCTGTTTCTCTTCTTGCTTCTCTGGCTCCTCATTCTCCAGCATCTTTGTCTGACTCCTTAAGTGTCCATCTCCCCTCTGCCCTTCCTGCCTCCTTTCTCTTTGCACTCAGTCTACGTAATACTCGTGGCTGGGTTTACCACCCACATCAGGTTAACTTCTATGTTCAAATCTCTAGCTGAGCCGTCTCTTCAAATGCCAGGCTACTAGAGAGTCCAACATGGCCCACGCGAGCGTCTCAAAACAGAATTTCTATCTGAATTCAGCATCAGCTCACCCCTCTTTATTTTCTTCTTTGGAGGGATGGTACCTATGTTTACCCAGGTGCTAAGCGGGTGGGGAGAAATAACCCTGGGAATTATCTTGGTTTCTGCCTTCTGCCCAACCTTCCCCATCTAATCACGCATGCTCCTGCTTGTCCAGCTTGGGAATTCTTCATCACTGTTGGGTACCCCTCATCCATAGGCTGAGCTCTCCTGTAGCATTTTTGCCTGGGCTCTTTCCTCTGCAGTCGCCTTTTGTCATCCATCGTCACCCTCTTCCTAAGAACTCTTTCCACGAGTTGGATTCTGTCCCTTCCTGTGCAAATGCCCTGTGGCTCCCTGTATCTCATCTACATGATGACATGTCTATATCTTTGCAGGATCTACAGGCTTTTTGATGTGCGTCTTGCCTTCTTGGGCAGTTTTCCCTTCTTGCTCCCTCACTGGAAACATTACAGTTCAGGAATAATTAAGTCCTTACACATTCTCAGCAATAATGTTCTCCTATCAGCCTCTGCACCTCTGTGAAGTCGTTTTCTTACCTGGAATTGTATTTGGCCTCCATTCTCACAGGTCTCTTGGCCAGTGCCTGGGTCTTTATATGGTTCCCTGGAAAGCCAATCTTTTCTCACTGGAGAAAACTTACGGGGATCCCTATTTTTCCTTTTTGCTGTATTTTGTACATTCTTGCAGGAACTAAATTGTCTTACTTAACCATACGTGTGTAGTTCCCCGTTTAACAGTGCACATCCTGAATCGGGGAGGGCTCTTTACCTTGATATGAAGTCTAACACAGCACACTGCACCTAAACACTCAAGGACATTGGAACAGGTGAGTGAATGCAACCTGGGGCCACTGGCTGGCATGTCACCCAGTGTATCATGAATCAGGGTGCACACACCAAGTTACCAGGGAGCTTGTGAAAATACAGGTTCCAGGTGTTTTTGAGTTAGAATCCAAGATACAGATTTCTAGCAAGCTTCCCAGCTGATTTGAATGCATCCAGCAGAAAGCATTTGGGAGCCACTGATCCAAACCATCTCAGCTGCATGAATTTCTCTTATTCTCAAAGAGACCTGGTTCTCAACCTCCTCAGGTGAAAATCTGCATTTATTTCTAACACCAAGATTCCATAACATTACAGGCATTGAAGTGGCCATAAGGCAACTATCCACAGATAATTAGCCACTGTTAGCAGTCACACCTGCACAATTTGATGGGTATTTCATTCACAATTGGATCTCAGAACTCTTCTAGACTTACAAAATCTTGGGATAGCCCAGCAGATGGCAACATTACCTCACGAAATGATGCTGGGACACTTAATGGAGGTAGCCACAAGGTGGCAGCATTGCACAGTGTTCTGAGTTAACCAAAGGCTGGGAATCGTGCTTAGAATGTTTTCACGGTTGAAACCTTGGTATTCCTATTTGACTTAAAAGCAATCGTTACTTTCTCCGGATGTTAGAGGTGATTATTGAAGAGGCTGAATCCACTGTGTTATTTGCCTTGTTTCAAGTAAAACGGTAAACAAGTAAAAGATTTGACAGTTAACACCTGGAATGTGGGCAGAAACTTTACAGCGTGGCTTTCTCATAAGATGAAAAATCTCGTTGGGCAGGATGGCACAAAACAGCTTCACCAGTCGTTAGTAAGGTGAAGGCTAGAAGCAGATTTTAAAGGTTTTGTAAGGTTCTGAAGGATTTGTAAGGCACAGGGGTGGCAAAATTCATTCCCCAGGCTGATGCCACACACAGGGGACGAGGGACCCCAGGAGTTGGAGGACTGTGAACGCAGCCTTACCAGAGCCTCCAGGTTTACAAGAAGGTCTGGGCATTTTTATATGGAGTCTCCCAGTGCTCCAGTATTGGCAACTAATACAAGTAATTTACAGCAGGACAAACAAATCACAACTGTGAGCCCAGTACATTGCCTGCCTGCCAGCAGCTCCCGTGTTCCTGGAAGAGTTAGGAAGGGCAGGAGTGAGATCCGAAGGGGTCAGAAAGGGATGGTGGGGGCCAGGACCATCGCAACATCTCGCTTTGGGTTTTCTCCCACAAAAAGCATGTTTAAATACTCTCCAGGACACTTGTCACTAAAAGAGAATGCAGATGTCTACGAAAGAATTATTTTCCTCAAAGAGCGTCCCCAAAGATGTATTCACTATTTTTAAATAGTGCTAAAACTGCTCCCTAAGACTATTTCCTTTGGCGTCATTGGCAGAGAAATCATGCCTCTACTTGTGCTATAGAAATATTTTCACAAATAATAATTGCCATAATATTTCTGGGTGACTCATTTAGGTTTTTTTTGGTCTATGTTGGAAATGTAATTGTTATTTTTCCTGATGATGAAAGTAATGTATGCCCTTTGGGGGCAGGAAGTAGGGGGACCTCACACACGATATAAACCCTTTATAGGCCATGAAAATTAGCAAATCAGTGTCCTCTCACAATTCTCTCCCCTGCCATGGTGTCAGGATGGTGTACGCTTCACAGACTTTTTCTATGCATATCAATACATATCAATAGGAGAGAAATATGCAAATCTAAGCATTCATAGTGTGTTTTACCAGAAATGGATAATATTGGTTTGTAATCCACTTTTTCATACAATAACATAATTTGATAAATTGATATGTTGATTGGGTTCTTCTTGGAGGTCACTCTCTGCGATAGACAGAAGAAACTTGTGTTCAGATTATAACCCCACCATATACTTACTGATAGTGGCAGATGACATCCTGATCTTGTTTTTGTGTTTAATGGAAATATTTCTGGTTTTTCATAACTGAGCATAAGGCTGGCTTTGGTTTACCGTGTGCAATATTTTTAACATGTTGAGGAAGTATTCACTTATTTCTATTTAAAAATGATTTATTTTAAATCATGGATGGACATCAGCTCTTAGGAAAATGCCATCTTGGGGGAGGGTATAGCTCAGGGGTAGAGGGTGTGCTTAGCATGCATGAGGTCCTGGGTTCAATCCCCAGTACCTCTATTAAATAAGTAAATAAATAAATAAACCTAATTACTCCCCCCCCAAAAAAAACACCCATAAACAAAAACAAACAAAATGCCTTCTTAACATCTATTGAGACATTTGTAATTATTCTTTTGACTTTATAATATAGTTAATTATTATAATAGATTTCCTTTTACAGATCTATCCCCGCATCTTGGTACAAACTTTTACTGCACTGTAGCTTATTTTTCTCATAATGTTCTCCACAATTATCTTTTGTAGGATGTGGGATTGGCCTGTGGTTTTCATGTTTTCAGGATTGGCGTTCATTGATACGCTGGTGTGAAAATTAATGAAAGGAAGCCTCAACTAAGATTGGAGGCAGGAAGGCCTGTAGGGGGAGCTCTCACACCCTACCACTCAGGGCCAATTACCGCCAGACAGGAAGATGCCAATTACCCCAGTGGGAAGAAGTCAATTACTGACCTCAACAAGAAAAGAGTACTTTGCACCTCCAGACAGCAAGTGCAACTACTTCCCTGCCCCAGCAGGAGAAAGGAAGACGTCCTTCTCGCTCAGCAACAAGCCCAGTCAATGGAAAGTGCCGCAGCTCAGCCAATGAGAAGTCGTCATCCCCTGAGCTTGCACCTTCCTGCAACGAACGTTCATTTTCCCTTCGTCCATGACTTCCTTTCCTGTCCTGCCCTCCTTACTATAAAAGCCTCCCCTGATTGTGTGACCTCTCAGAGGCTCTCTGTTTGTTAGATGAGATGCTGCCTGGTTCATGAATCACAAACAAAGCATAAATACAAAACAGAAACGGACTCATAGACATAGAATACAAAATTGTGGTTGCCAAGGGGGCGGAGGGCAGGAAGGGATAGACAGGATTTCAAAATTGTAGAATAGATAAACAAGATTGTACTGTGTCGCACAGGGGAATATACACAAGATCTTATGGTAGCTCACAGAGGAAAAAATGTGACAATGAACATATATATATATGTTCATGTGCAACTGAAAAATTGTGCTCTACACTGGAATTTGACACAACATTGTTAAATGGTTATAAATCAATAAAAAATGTTAAAAAAATAAAAATAAAAATAAAACCAAAAACAAACCAAAACAAACAACAAATAAAAAAGCCAATTAGATCTTCAAATGTGCTCAGTTAAGTGTTGTTTTTTAATAATCAGTCTCATAAAAATGATGTAGAAAGTTTTGGGGTTTTTTTTTCATTTTTTCTGAAACATTTCAAATATTCTTCACACAATCCTTTATTTGATAACGTGAAAGGAATTTATGTCATTGGATCTGATTTTTTTTTATGAAACTCTTCGACAACCTTCTTATTGTTTTGTTTTATTTTAAAGCCAACCCTCCTTCCATTCCCATAATTCTAATATGTGGCCACAATTGAGAAATGCAACTTGTAGTAACTGTATATCTGTATTTATACATCTGTGTCTTTGTTGCTATGTGTATGTTTAGTCTATATGTATCTGTTTACTCTAGTTGCTTTTTTCCCTGCTGCTGAATATATGTAGATGTATTTTGTTTGTGCTGTAGGTATTCTTTTCCTATTTAAATTTGTTAGTGGTTGATCTTGCTCTAGGAGTGATTTATTAATTCTTTAAACATTTTTTTCTAATTAATTACAATTAATGAATTTCTTTTTATCCATACTACATTTTTTTTTGTATTTTCCTCAAGTTAATTTTTGTCTTTTTCTTGTGTTGGATATTTACCTTTCTTAAATTCATTTACTTCTTTACTTTCTTATTTAGTATTTAAATGTTTATTTTTAGTTTGCCTCTCTATACAGTTTTCCATACCATATGCCATATTCTAGTGATGTCATTTTAATTGTCTTCATATTTTGGAACTTGAGGTTTAATATTCTTATTTTTTCATAGCTTAAGATAAAAACCAAGTTTTAAAATGACTGGTTTGAAATAGTGTATTAGGCTAACCAATAAGGTGTTCACTTCCTGCACATCCCTACCAATATGCTGTACTTCCATAAAACCTTTACTTGAAATAAATTTGTATCAATGTTATTTCGAAAAATAACAGCACCCAGATACACTAAGAGGGAGAGTCTGCTCTTAGCTATTTTCATTATTATTGTGATAGAATGAAACTAAATGAGTTACGTCGTTATCACATGCACTTCAATATGGGGATAAAATAGTTCTTACCTCGTTGAAACTTTGTGGACTAAATACATTATTATTCTTGTTAGATTACTGGTTCTTCAGATAAAACTCCAATAAAAGCAAAAAAACTCAAATACATTTTTTAACGAAGGAGAAGTATGAGGTCATATAGAGGAATTTAAACACCGTAAATAGCATAATGGTCAACTCCAATATTTTCAAAAAATTCTAGAGGCATGTTTCTGAAAATAAAACAAAATTAACATAACATTCTTAAGGAAACAAAACCTAAACAGAACCATAAAAGTTGAAAAATAGTTGAAAATTTTGTGAAAATTTTATGTTGAATAAAGGTTTCAACTTGCTAGCTCCTCGCCATAACACCCCTATTCCCACAGAACTTTCTTGTTTGTAAATTGTTTTCACATTCTTTACCTTGTTGTCCTCACAAACATTTAGAGAGCCAGGCAAGTATGTGTATTTCTCATTTTACTAAGAAGGCAGTAGATGATCAGAGAAGTTAAATAAATTGTCGACTTCACACAGCTGATAAATCTCTGAGCGTAAACTCTTGTTACGATATCTCAACATGTTGCCTTCACTAGAACAATGCCAACTTAGGGCCAAAGTGTCATAAAAAGTTAAATGTATGTTCCAAACGCTGTGTGTGACGGGAGGGAGCAAAGTGCACACACCGTTTTAGAAAGATTTTAGGTAAAAGTTCTTAAGTATTTAAACACTTGTAGTGTTAATTGAAATAATCCAGGGTAATGCAGGTACCGAAAGCTCTGGAAGTTTAACTTTTTCCAGTAACATTTTCAGGGAGAGAGGCTGAAAGGTCAATTTAAAATGCTGACAATTTACAAATTATACTTGAGTTTACTTAAATGAGACCAAAACTATGATTTGCTAGACTTGTCATTTCATGCCTATGGACTAAGGTAGACTGGGTAACGCCCAGTTATTTCACACCATTAGAAAACGTTATGCTCTTAAGTCGTAGTCAGCAATCAGCTCAGACGTTGCAGAAAATCTGGGTTAAGGAAGATATTTGTTATGTCTTACTTTTTTTGAACTAAAAATATAAGACTTCATTTTGGTCTCTCAGATGCTATGAGTTTCTCATTCTCTCCTTCTAAGTTTTTCTGGTTTGTTTAAACCAGGCAGAGATTTCTGCATCCACAGACCCCAGCAAGTCTTAACCATGTTTACATTCTTTCCTGCATACTTCTTTGCCCAGCAGTGCCTCAGCCCTAAAGAGTGTTGAAGAGTAAACACGATTCTTTATACGGGCTTGAAGAAGAGGTAACCCAAGCAAATACCATGTGACTCTAAGCCTTTGAAAGCTAATATTTAGCAACCTCTTGTGTTCCTCACTTTCAAAATATTTGTCTCTGGAAATAATGTGAGAACGAGTTTGTCAAGGGGAAGTCAAAGTGGACAAGACCCAATGCTCAAATGTTTCTCTCTTTCAGTGTCTGAGACTCGGACAGATCAAAGGTGGGACCTCCCTCACCTATGCTTATTCTGCAACAACAAAGCCTGTAATCCGAGACTCAAACTCTACCCCTCAGTCACATTCAGAGGAACGACACCTTAGGGTTCTAATTCAGGGAATTTCAAAAAACCACTTGGGGTAAATAAAAATGTGGCGTCAAGACGAGGGCACACATGGCCAAATTTAAAGCTATTTTTAATTTGGGGGGTTGCAAACTCAATATTTTTAAGTAAAAATAAACTCTCAGATGATAAATAAAAACAGATCCTTGCTTTCAGATTTTCTTTTTTAGTAAATGAAATGTTGATTGTTGACTGTGACAAAAACTTTGCATTAACATCAAATTTTAAATGACTTAAGTGATCTTTCTAGGTTCAATACAAGTTGAAAAATTAAAAATAAACCTCATACATTCATAGTTATGACTATCGCCCCTAGAGATAGAAGCCATACACTATTATGCTATAAATAAAAAATTTATAAAAAATCATTTATTCAACAGAACTTTAATGGGCACCTACCACACGTCAGGTTCAGTGCAAGGGTTTTGGGTAGAGCAGTGATGAGGCAGACAAAGTTGCTCTTCCCTGGACCTGGGAGTCCAGCTGGGAGGTCTAATTAAGCAGAGAACCGTAAGACAGAGTTAAATGCTGTGATGAGAGACAGGAAAGATCCACAATGGAGCACACAACCCATCCTGGGGAGTCAGGGAAGTGGTGCTCTAGTGGGCCATTCAGACTAGAGGTCATCAGGAGGGAGCCAAGTGAAGGGGAGAGTGTTCCCAGGCTTTATCTCCTTCTCTGGAGGGGCTGACACCAATTCACCATTAAGTTCTCTGAATTAGTGAGGAGGCCACCTCTTAGTGAGGAGCTTGGTGCTGATACACTGTCACCCTACTTTAGGTCAACAGGCATGTTGGGGCCTCAGAGAGAGGAGACGGCACAAGGAGGGATGAAGGCAAATCACAAGGTGCCTGGGGTTAGGGGTAACTGTACCCTCCAAGGCTCCTATCCAGAGCTGGAAAGTAAGCCTCATTTCAGGTGTCCATGTCCCAAGGGGCTAGGGCAGTTCAGTCTCATTCAGGCTGTTGGTAATCCAGTGCTGGGGACAGGCACGTGGATTTGTCTTGGCTCCAGTGAAACTCAGCATGTCGTAAGAGTCTGTCGATCATGGTACAGCCAACCATGGGCAGATGGGAAGGACTGTAGGGAGAAGGCAGAAATTTCTATATAGAGAGGAAGTTATCAAGAGACATGCAGATGGGCACTGTTTGCAATAGCCAAGATGTGGAAACAACCTAAATGTCTGTCGACAGATGAATGGATAAAGAAGATGTTTTATGTGTGTGTGTGTGTGTAGTGTGTGTGTGTGCGCATATATATATATAGTGTACACACACACAATGGAATACCACTCAGCTATAATAAAGAATGAAATAATGCCATTTGCAGCAACATGGTTGGACCTAGAGATGATCGTATTAAATAAAATAAGTCAGACAGAGAACGACAAATATCATACGATATTGCTTACATGTGGAATCTAAAAAAATGATATAAATTCTATTTACAAACCAAAAACAGACTCATGGACATAGAAAACAAACTGTGATTACCAAAGGGGAAAGTGTAGGGGAGGGATAAATTAGGAGTTGGGGATTAACAGATACACATTACTATATATGAATAGATAAACAACAAGACCTCTGTGTAGCACAGAGAACTATGTTCAATTTCTTATAATAACATATAATGGAAAAGAATCTGAAAAGAATATATATGTATGTTTATGTATAACTGAATCACTTTGCTGTACACCTGAAACTAACATTGTAAATCAATTACACTTCAATAAAAATAAAGTAAAATAAAAAAGAGAGAAATGCAGATGGCCACTGTAACAGAAAACCTCACCGGGGTTCCTGTGAATTCCTCCATCTAGCCCAGGATAAAGCCGGCCACCAAGAATAGTGTAATAACCCTAGGAAACCGGGGCTGGGAGAACAGGGACTGGCCAAGGAGAAGCTGACCAAATTCATTCTGCTCATGTTGCCCTTGAATGAAGGCTTATTTAGCTCTTAAAAATTTTGAAAACCTCACATCTAATTGTTGAGGTATGCATCTTAATTTGGTCACCCAGTGGCTATGAATCCTTGGGAAATTAAGCCTCTTTCAACTTGGCGTTCTCTTGTGAAAGTTTAGATAATGGCTCCTACCTTATAGGGCCGTTGTGAGGATTGTATGAGCGACAGCATGTAAAGCGATTAGCCGATGCCAGCAAGGCCACAGTGTGTGGTTGTGTAGATTGGGTTGTGCACAACCCTGGGCAGGGGTCTATGTGAAGGTGCTCTCCTGAGTTAGAAAATTCGAAATCTGTACGACCACATATCAGCGCTGGCAGACATAGAGTAAGAGGGTTATCATGGTAACCATCGTATAGAGAGGAGGCAGGAATCTTGCTATGAGGGTGGAATAAACACAGTGGAAAAGAGGAAAGGTTGCAGTGGTTTCAGGCTGGGGCTGGGGAGCAGAAAGATGTCCAGGCTACAACCCAGTCACACCCATATTAAGCCAGAGCAGAGTGATGAAATCCAGACTTCACTGGCAGGTGCGTTTGAGCCCGGCTAAGAAGCTGGGTAGGACAGAGCCGTGTTGCTGGTCCTACCTGTTGAGAGGCCCCAGTGCCTGTCTCCAGGGAACCTTCTGCTAATCGCCCTTTGAGGAGAGGTTTGGTAGACACTGACGATTCCTAAAGGGCTTTCAAACCCTAGTGGACAAGGGTTTTTGGAATTGGGAAGCTGGGACGGTGGCACATTTGGCTTTTGGAGGGAATCCAGACACAGAAGGTGACCCTTGTGAGCCCAGCGTCAGCAGGCTAGAATGTCCACCCAGACTGGAGTCATCAGAGAGCAATGACTGTGTGGAGTACTCTGTGGTTGGCGCAGGCAGGTTGCCAAGGCGACTTGCAGCAGATGCATTTGGTCTTTGCCTAATGACCTGTCTTCTCCTGTAGGGATCAGCAGGGTGCCTCCTGCAAAGCTCTTATTTCAACAAATTATTTCACTCCCAGAACAAGTTCACAATGAGGATGAGGAGAAAAGATCTTTATCTTTTCACTTCTTAGTGAGGAAATCAACCAAAATACTCACAGACAATTTTACCTATATTTGGGTTAAGGAAGGTGCTTGACCAATTAGTCTGAGACGGTAGGAAAAGACATAAGATATATGCTGTACTCGCAGCTAGTTTTTCATTCTAATATCAACTTCCACTCCACTGGGCTTTCACACGTAAGTTAGAAATGAACCATCACTCTCGCTGAGGTATAGATACTGTGTGTGTGTGTGTGTGTGTGTGTGTGTGTGTGTGTGTAAAATGCCAGTCAGCAGTGATCATTTGGATGTAAGCGTGACCTTCTGAGATTATAAAACCCTGAAGAATGGAATCTTGATAAAACTGTTCTTAAAAAAAAAAAAACAAAAACGATTTTCATTTCTTTGCCATGAAATGACCTCAGATTTGATCCAGTTTAACTCCTTTATCTAAAAATATGAAAACCTGAGGTCCAGAAAGGGGAAGAGGCTTCTGTAAAGGGAGAAGACTAGAGCTGGTGGGAGGCGACTGTGGATGTCCCACGTCTCTGCCCATCTTGTGAGAAGTCAGGTTGGCTGTTTTCCTTTTGTACTATTTCAAGGATATTTGTTCAGCAAAAGGCCTTGGGAGAAAAAGATAGTATCTCCTTCTGGAATAAGAAGTAAGACATCCTTATTCTCCATTAGAAAAGATTCAGGGCACCTCTCTTGTAACACAATGCAGTGAGTGGGCATGGGGCCTTCGGGCATTGCCCCGGGGGGACCTGGGGAAAAAGGGAAACACACAAAGACGCTGATGCTCTGGCTTCCTACCGTGCTGGGTGGGGGGGGCATCAAGTCTCAAGTCTCTTACCCTCGAGTTTTGTGTTTTCTGCCCCCATCCACCAAACTCTGGCAGGCTCACATGTTCTCTTGCAAGTAGGATAAAATCCCAGACCCTTCATTACTGTTGATGGGAGAGAGAGGCTGTTGCAGGAATTCGGATCCAGAATCAGGGACTGTAGGGGTAGCTATTTGTTAAGTGGTTTACAGAATGGTGCTTTTCCTAAAGAATGTTTTCTAAATGAGTGAAACACACACACACACACGCAGAAAAGCTCTATCCTCAAATAAGGCACAGGTTACATGAGTCTGTGGAGAAATTAGGACATAGTCTAGCTCATTCTGTTACTGAGTCCAAACTCATTCTGGTCACTGCACAACAGGCCAATAAATCAGGAGACAAGGTGTTGGGGTAAAAGGAATAATGACTTTATTTGGAAAGCCAGCAGACCGAGAAGATGGCAGACTACTGTCTTGGAGAACCATCTTCCCCAAGTCAGAATTCAGGCTCCTTTTACACTGAGAAGGGGAGGGGGGTGTGGTTGGTTGTCGCAAACTTCTTGGTGTCAGAATCCTTTGTTCTTGCAGCCGTCCCTGTGGGTCAGGTCGTGATGTTTCTGTCAACCTCCAACAAGATAAATGTTATTCTCCGTTCTGCAACGTTTTATCTCTGTATGAATGGAAAAGTGTTCTACCCCTGAAGGTCAGAGCTTGAGCATGGGCTCTCCCGTCTATTTCAGGCTCCAGGCAAGATCTTTTACAAAAGGTGCAGAACCAGAGTGACTATGGCCAGGAGACAGAGCACAGGGTTAGAGCTAAAGGAACAGATCCAACATGGAGTCAGATTCGCTCTTCCCTGTTACAATGATAATAGCTTGGGTTGCGAACCAAGCTATAAATTGATCCATGCCAAGTGCCTGTTAATCTTTTGAGAATTTGCTCTTTGGAATTGACAACTAGGAGCCTGTTTTCCTTTTTGTTTATATTCATAGCCCTGCTATCCTTAAATTCATGGCTATGGAGCGTGCCTTTAATTTATTTCTCCTTTCCCCATCACTCCAGCAAGAACTCATTCCCATGTGTCTTCATATCTAATTCTTTTAAAGTCATTTTTGCTCACAAGGACATGTCTCTTCCCTGTTCTTCCCTCTTGACAGTGTTTGCTCTGGATTTCCAGCCTTTCACAGCTGAGCCCCACACAGCCACCACCACCACCATTTACTGCTCCGTAATGGGAAGACTCCTCTGTTGTCCTGTTCTCCTGAGCATCTCTGCCATGAATCCTGTGGACTTCATTTGCCTTTTACCTTCCCTTTCGTGCTGCTTGGCATTCAGAGCAGCAGACTGGAGGCCTTTCTATCTCACTGCCTTCGTCTCGGGTGCTCAAACGGGGACGCACGGCTTTATCAGTAAGACTCAGTGTTTGCACCCACCTTCTCATTTCATCCACGGGCAGGGGTTTCGCTCAGGAGATCTGACTCGCGAGAGAACAAGGCAATTAGAGCTGTGGGCCGAGAAAAATAAGGGCCCTCGAGGTGACTGCAAGAATATTCTAGGAATAATGAGGGGAGATTGGATTGTGCACAGGCGACTGCACTCCTTGGCATTCAAGAGACATCTTAGTCAGGGCACCCGCCGCAGCCCAGACTAATAAACACTTCAGCCACAGTTTCGAGAACAGGCAATAATTCAGGCTCTTGAACCCAAAAGCAGAATCATACAGATGCTCATTAGTTTTGGAATCTCTTCTAACCTTTCAAATCCATTTTCGAACAAGAGCACACTTTTATTTTTCTGTCTCTCCTGGCTCTCTTAGGAGTCATGAATGTTTAATAAACAGAAAGAAAGTTGAGGATTGCAAATGATGGTAGGACATGGCCACCGATGCCTCAAAATACACTTTTTTGCATAAGCCAGGATGTTTCACAGAAAGAAAATGTTACCAAAGCCAAGTTCCTGTGCCCGACGCACCATGAGGCCAAGCAAACTGAAATGTCTGAGTCTGGAGCGGAGAAAGTTTTACTGCAGGGCCAGGCAAGGAGGACAGGATGGCTCCTGCCCAAGAAAACCCCAAACTCCCTGAAGGCTTTCAGCAAAGCATCTTTAGAGGCCAGGTAAGGGAGGGGACCGCAGGGTACATGATCAGCTTGTGCACAATCCTCTGATTGGTTGATATTGAGGGAACAGGGCGGTCAACCGTATCAACCCCCAGGCTCCAGAAGGTCTGGGGGACAGGTGCTCTCCATCATCAAGTAGTTAATTTCTTCCCTTTGGTGGTGGTTTTTAGCATCTGAAAAACTCAGGAAATATCCATGAGATACTATTATCTGGGTACTTCAGAGAGGGGCTCCAGCAGAGGACACGGGGGAGGGTCTGTCTTGGGAAGGCCTCACAGGGTCCTGCTTGGTTACAAAAAGGTAATTACTTTTTAATTTATAGTAGTAATTCTATTCCACCCACACTGACTTTTCTCCCCCAAAGGATTGTTCGTTATTTTTGGCAAGAAGCACGTTACAGTTGTATACTTTGTAAAAATTCGCCCGCTGTCTCCTTTTGCAAAAGGGAAGCTCTCTAGATGTGGTTAGCCTGGAAAACAGGTACACTTTAGGATCTCCCAGGCTAACCCTGACAAACTCCATGGAGGGACATTTTGCTGGTTTCTCAACGGCGCCCCACTTCTTTTGTGTCTGATAGATGGGATGTTCCTGAGGAACGCAGAGCAGTGTGACCCTTGAGGGCTTGCCCACAGCAGCCTTGCAGGTCTCCTGGAAATGCAGACTCTCCTGCTGTAACTGGATCCTCTGAGATTGTCACTAGGTCTCAACGGCCTCAGCTGCGCTTAACTCCTGGGTAGCTGATGATGCACCACAGGACCAGAGTTCCAAGAGAACATCAGCTATGACATCGTCCTATCTCTCAACAGGTGCACCGATGCCCACAGAGAAGGTCCAGCCCTTTCCTTCCTTCCCTACGCCTGCCAGTCTCCAAGGAGGGTGGGTTAGACTTTTGAGGGATGTGGTTGTAAAAAGTTCTCAATATCTCTCTTCCTCCCCTCACTATCTTTCCATCCATCCATCCATCCATCCACACACATACACACATACACACAGAGCTTTTGAATTCCAGTCATTTCTTAGGATGAAGCAGAGGTTATTCAGGACCCTTGTGGGTAGACTGGGCTTGTAATTTATGGCTTCTATCCCTCCCACCTCCTGCTTAAAACTTCCAGTGCATGATATTATAGAATCATCTGGAAAGGAAAACAAATAGCTGTGCTTGAATTTTTTTCTTCTCCTTTCAGATGAGGAGTAGGTTAAGCTATGTCTCCTATGATTTAAGGGAGCACCATGTCATCTCCAGAAGTCCCTTGGGAGAGAGTGGGTTATGTCAGAGTTATCTGCTTTATTAGAACACTTCAGCTGGATTGCTTGCATGTCAAAAACAATGTGGGGGAAATGTGCAATCTCCAAGAAGTGTAATCCTTAAGGTCGAGTCTGCCATGTCATCCATACGATCTCATGCTTATACGCTCAAGTCACCCAGAAAACCAGGAGAGTATCAAACAGATTTTGTTATGAAGAAGTCCTTCTTTAGCTTAATCCAGTCTCTTCTGCAGCCCCTTAACGCTGTTTTCTCCTGTTCTAGACCCATTGGTAATAAAGAACAACTGGCCTGTCTTTTCTTCTTCAAAGTCATCGAGGTCATGAAGTGGAACATTTTCTCTCTCTTTGTGCAAGTCCAGCTTTGTTCCAGCCCGGGTGAGCTCCGCATCTGGTATTCAGCATCTAGGTGCCTGCATTAGTGACTGACGATACTTCTGGTGTCACGGAGGGGAATTCGCCACAAAACAACGCTCTCTGCTGAGGTCTTTGGATTTGATGCAGAGTCAAGGGACATGGAACTTCAACAGAAGTCCCAGAACCACTCCAGAAAAAGGATCCTCAGGTAGGTGGTTCACACAAGTAGTCCTCTACAGTTTACACACAAAGCATCCCAGGGAACTGCCGTCCCTCTGTGTCCAGCCCTCCTGCATGGACGCCTGCTAACAGAAATCAATGACGCAGTTCAGCTGAGTACGGGCACCTCACTAGTCCACTGTCTGCAGCACATTTTTGATTAGCTGGTTTTTCTTCTTGATTCTGCCTTTCTCGAACTCTGTTCCTGTATAATGATGATGAAGGGGCTCTACCAAGGCTGATCTTCTGCCCTGCAGGTCCCCGCCATATACTGTATGGTATTCCCTCTCTTATTATAGTTTACCCTTTAAGATCTAGCTCAGTTATCCCCGCTTGCATCATGCTGTTTCTCCCAGGTCACAATATTTTCTTAAACGTCTCTAGTGTGGAGGATTCTCAAGCTTCTTACTGGGTCCTCTCTCTACAATCTTAGAAATGCTCTCTTGTGTTGAGTCACACTGACGCCTCCCTAGATCTTTTATTATTTATTTTTTTATTCTTTCCATTAAAATAATTTATTTTGCAAAGAGTTTAGTAGTAATTAGACAACATGTAATTTCTATTAAAATACTGTTTGTTCCCATGCCATCTTTTGAAACACCAGCAAATTAACAAAGGGATGAATTATTGATTAAAAATAAAACAATTGATGACCTTTCTTCCCCTCGATCTTCTACATACCGCTTCTAACCTGGTCCTGTTTGTTTTGTAAGTTACCGGGATTTTTGGAACCAATCACACAACTCGGTGTTTCTTATGGTTAAATTTCATCTATTAGATCTGGCCATTTTTGTGTCTGCTAAGAGTATAATAAACTTTCACATAAATTATCTTTTCTGTTTCTCCCAACTCTGTGTCATTTGCAAGTTTGTTCAACATGAAGTCAACTTCTTTATTTTGCAGTGGATAAAAATGCTGATCAGAACAAGTCTGAGAATGGGTTCAGGGTAGATTTGGAATTACTCAGCATTGCGGGGACCGGTGGGAATGAATGAATGTTAATTACATACAGATGCCTGCAAGGAGCGTTAAAGATGCTAATCATGATGGTATGGAAGTATATAGGAGGTTGGGACTTTTGACCTCAGACTATGGGAGGAAAAGGCTCTCTATTATCTCATAAGAGGTTGAAGTGGGAAATTATTCAAGGTTAATAGCACAACAATTAGACTCCTCGAAGTCATCTCATCTTGAGGCTTCTCAGAGCCACATTAACATAACCCAAATCCAGCACTTCCAGAGTGTGTTTAAAGGATGTCAACACAAATTCCTTGCAAAAAAAAAAAATAAATAAAATAATAAAGTGTCGACAAAAAAGTTTGGAAAATGCTGGCTTAGGCAAAGTGAAGCAGATTTCTTTCATTTGTAGGCTGAAAGTTTTTAATAGGCTCGTTTGCCAAGTAAGTTTCTTCACAGTGTATTAATTATGCAAGATTTCTTACATTTATTTGCTGAGAGGACCCCCTTTTTTTTTCCTAGGAGCACCTTGAAGGGTTGTTGTTCCCCTGGGAGATGAGAAGCAGTCAGTGCAGAACTAAAGTGTGGCAAGTAAGCCATCAACACTTGCACACCTGAGAGTGAGCACCTCCCGAAATTGTGCACCTAGGTGCTTCACTGGTCTCAGGCTAGTCCCGTGGGTGGCGGTGCAGGCTGGCCAGGGTGAGGGTTCTGGGTTTACCCATAAAGCCATGCCACACACTTCCTGCTGCAGCCGGTTGGGTACTCAAGCAGTTACCGAACTAAGGAATTCGAAATAAAGGGAAGAAGTGTTATCCTTGACTACCGGCATTAGGCAGCAAGCTGGCAAACTGGTATCAACGGCTAGCTGTGACAGGCCTTTCCAATCCTACCCTGTGTTGTGTGTATACATACGTGCGCTCTCATACACACACACACACACACACACACACACACACGGGCAACTGAAGTACCAACCAGTCTTTCCCTGGTCCGGCATGGCCATGGTGACTCTTCCTGGCTAACCATGGCTGTACCTAACAGTGTGTCTCACCTGCTTCAAGACTCCAGAAACACAGCAAGATTGGGGGAACCTATTAGAGCTCTGGGTTCAAGTTAGGAGGCAGCTGCCTCCGTCTGTAGCAGATGTCCGTGGCTTCCACTTCCTCATCAGTGAAAGGTGAATCTTCCACAGAGGACGCTGTGTCTGGGAGGAGCTCCCTCCTCCACACTTTATCCCTCATACCTTTATGACCTCCACAGTCTTTTTTCCCCCTCCACCTCTAGAGGAAATATCACCTAGAGAGTTAAACTCCACAGCCTAACCTGAGGTGTAAAAGGGACACCTCACGTTTACCGAGGTTGAAAGTTCCCTCTCCTCCCCAATTTTTCATTCCTCCACTTCCTTTGATTTGCCCCCTCCCCTCAAAACCTCCTTAGCTGAACTGACTTATCTTATCACTCCCAAGAACCTTATTATACATTCTCAAGTTAACATTTTAAGTAGAAAAAGTGTTGAATACATGTGTATACATTATATACAAGTATATATACACATATATATGTATATATATACATACTTTTCCTATTTGAAATATATATGTGTGATCAATGTGAAGATATACATTCCTGAAAAGTTATAAATGGCTCTTTCTGTTCTGGTCGGAGCCTCATGTCATCAGGGCATCATGAAAGATTGTCTGATTCTCTATGTTAATTATCACACTGGGTAAGGGACTCCTTCAGATGCCATGGGTGGTTGAAAAAAAAAATCTTGTTTTCTTTGTGGAGATGGCTATAGGGAGTATCTACTGCCATTCCTAATTCTATGACAGCAGCTGCTACCAACCAAATGGGGAGTGCATTCTCTGTACACTGAGTAGCAACAATCAGGCTGAGAGTCCTCAAATTCCACGCGAATAGATTAAATAAAAACCTTGTATATAGGGACACACTCAGTGGGATGCTATCATGAAGCCCAAAAGACTCAGCAGAAACAAACTCAAAAGATGCAGCAGTGACAAACTCAAGGAAGGAATCCTGGCTAGTCAAAAGTGCCCTAGATGTGTTGCTGAGGGATGGAGTAATGAGAAACAAGAATTTTATCCAATTACTTCAGTGGTCACAAAATAGCACTGGGATGAAAATTTTCAGTCTTTCTTTTTGCCTTTTAAGGGTACCACGAGTAAGCAATCCCCAAGATGCTGGTGAGAAAGGAGACCAGTGATCAAGACTGGGACCTTCTAAATCAGCCTCATTAAACTGAGTTGAAAATCTCTCCCACAGATTTCTAGGGTAGGGTCTTTCTTCAGGTGCCGTCCTCACTGGATTCAGCCCGATGACCTTAGTTGCACTTATGAGAAATGGATAGATTGGAGATTTGATGCTATGTACTAGTACTGGTTCCAGTTCGTTCTGGCCAACGTTTCTGTTGGATGTTTAATAGAAATGGCTGAAAAATAAATATTACTCAGTTGACTCTTCAAGCACACAAATTTAACTCGCAACAAGAGAGCTCCGCTGTACGAACAGAAGATTACTTAGCTGGGAATCCAAATACTAGAACCATTTATACAGAGGAAGCATGATGGTGGTGGAATCCAATAGCCTACTCTGCGATGTCCAAATCCCTTAATCATAATATGAACTGGGAGATTTATGGCTACTTCATGTTGTGAACATTTCATACATTTTTGTGTTACAAAACAAAGATATAGCAAAAAAAAAAAAAAAAAACAGATACTGTTGGAAAAATTTTTCAAAAGAGATTGTTTTCTCCTTTGGTTTCTGTAGATGAAACTGTCACATTAGTTGCCCATCAACAGGGGTATTTTTTAAATTGCAGAGTGATCCATTGGTCACATTTAAGACAATGTATTCACTTTATAAATTCAGGTGCTCTGACTGAAAATTGCTAGTTTTACATTAATTTGTTTATATAGCTAAATACTTGAGATTTATACAATATGTTGTCTCTCAATTTTCAGAACTATCAGTTAATGACAATGATGACAGTTTTTTGAGACATCCTTTGGTTAACTTATATACTTTATGTTCAATAAACATTTGAAATATACAGATACTTTAAATCTCATAACGTTTTTACTATATTTTATACACCATGTTCTAGACTGTATTTTGCATGCCAGAAAAATCCCCATTTTTTTCGCCCTACTCTTTTGTGACTTGTATATCTAAACTCTATAAATATCATTAATCTGGCGAAGGTTAGGGTCTGGAACTTTTTTGGAGTTTCAGTCAGGTCCCACAGAAAACAGATGGCACATTCAAGCTGAGTGATTTTTCAGAAGCTTAATAAAGAGATGTGAAGATACAGGTGAGGTGTAGGGGAACATCAGAAGATGGAATAGCATCCTAGGGCAGGTACCCCTCTACACCTGAGAGGGCAAGTGGGGCGTGCCATCATGGAGTGTAGGGAGAGAGAGAAAGTGCACTCAAGGGATGAGCTGATTGAATTCAATCAGTTAAAATGTTGAAAAATAGCAACTTTAAATGAAAAGAAGGCAGAAATCTTCTTCGTTCTATCTTTTAAAGATGGTTTTCATACCATCTTTGATTATCTTGGATATCAAGATATCTTGGATTACCAAGAATGATTTAAATTTCTCTCTTTGTGTTTCTGTTTATATTCTACTATGTTCTAAAAATAATAATTTGTGGTGCATACAGTTAGAATTTACAAAACATCTTTCTATGTATTATTGTATTTGACCTCCATAAAATTTTCAAATAGGCAGGGTAGTTCATTGTCTTGTCAATACAGAAAAAAACATGTTAAAATGCCTACCTAGAATATTAGGGAATGTTACTTTTCTTCTTATTTCCCTGTTACAGACACAAAGTATCAATTCTTTTGTTCTACAACTGTCAACCAGATTTAATGACAAGGGGGCAGACATCATCCTCTATTTCCACGTTATTCTATTTTCTTTCTGGTCCTCCACAACATTGGCTGCAAATATTTTAACATAACGAGTTATGAAAGGAGGAAAGGCCAGTGTGCTCTTTGGCTGTGCACAGATTCATCAAAGCCTTTCCAAGGTAGGTAGAAAACCATGTTAATATATTTCGTACCATCTCCGACTGCCCAAGGCAAGCCATTTGAAAAGATATTTGATATGTCAAATCATAAACACAACCATTTTGGATGAATGTTTCTGATTTAAAGGAATCTTCTAAGTTGAAGTCATTCTAACTTCAGTCTTAGAAATAAAATGTCGACTAGAAAAAGAGTACACAAAATATTTTAAAATCTATACAACGAACTATTGATCCAGGAGTCTTGGGGCTAATGTGCTGTGCATTAGTAGAAGAATGGGTAATAATTCAAAGAAAGGGAGTTTGTTAATTCTCAGTTTATTTCTCGGCAGGCAAACTGCTGGTAGTAATTTTCGCAGGTGACCTCCCTCGTGCTTGCCTTCTGCTTCTCTGTGTCAGACAAGTCCAAGGAAGCATGTGGCGTTGGTCAAAGTGACTAAATGAGCTCTTGTTTTCGGGTAACGATCCATTATATTTATGACACCCTCTGGCTGGGGCTGCATGCTCATTTGCTGGTGTCATTGAGTTTTGATCACTGTTATCTTGATGGGACTGATTAATTCACTTTACAAGAGGAAGAAGCTAAGATGAATCAAATTAGAATCACAGTAAGACATCAGCTGTTCAGATTAAGAGGGGTAAGCCAGGCTGAAATAGTAAATGTGTCAACTGTGAAAGAACTGAAGGAGAAATCTCCTGTTATGGAAGACTGGACTCTATTTGTCCCTTTAACCAAAAAGAGATTCCCACTAAATATGTTTTTAAAAACCTTTTTAAAAAAATCAGAGCCAAGACTATTGTTAGAATATACCTAGATGCTCTTAAAATTTCTGCAAATAGTTTAGATTACTTACGAATTTAGATATCTTTTAGATATACATCTTAAATATATATTTTAAAAGAGTCAAAAAGTGCACTGAATTTACAGCCTGACTCCTCGGAGTGGCTGATGAGCCAGTGGCATCAACCTCTCCTGGGAGCTTGATAGAACTCTCGAGTCTCACACTAGGTTATTGAATTATTCTTTTTCCTTCCTCTTCTTTTTACTTTCTGCTTTTCTGGTTGGTAATCTCCATTGATCTATCTTCCATCTTGCTGATTATTTCTTCTGTCATCTCAAAACTGCTGTTGAGACCCTTTAGTGAATTTTTGTTTCAGTTACTTTACTTTTCAACTCCAGAATTTTTATTTGGTTGTTTTGTCTTTTTAAAAATCATTTTCATCTCTTTATCGATATTCTCTATTTGGTGAGTCATTGTCATCTTACTTTCCTTTAATTCTTTAAAAATGATTTCCTTCTAGTTCTTTAAACATATTTATAACAGCGGCTTTGAGCTCTTTGTCTGACACATCTAACATTTGTGTGCTGTCAGATGAGTCACAGTTTTTCCCTGTTTCTTTGTTTACCTTGCAATTTTTTGTTGTTGAAAACTGGGCATTTTATATAATTAATTGTAGCAACTCTGGATTTCTTTCCCTCCCCCCACCCCCCCTGCAACTTGCTGGGGATGGCTGCTGTTTATTTCTTTTAGGACTTGCCCGAACTAATTCTGTACAGTCTATTTGTCTGCAGTGTGTGGCCCCTCTGTCTCTGATAACTATTTTTTTATTCTAGATTTTGTTTTCAAGACTGGCTTTCTTAGGAGTCGCCCCTGCATCAGCACAGTTTAGTGCTCAGCAGCGACTGGACAGGACTGTGCTCTGACGCCTGGGGCCGGTAGGCCTTCCATGCTTTGCTGTTGGATGTGTGTGTAGCCTGGTGTATCAGTGACCTGTTGCAGTGTAACAATTTAAACACAGAGGTTATGGTAGGGGAACAGTCTCAGACTTGTATTGAAGCACTGTTTGCACAGCATTTTATTTGAACTGGTGGAAATATCCGTTGTTTGTATCCAACGCTAATATTCTAGAAATGTACATGAAGCAGATTTGCTTGTGCTCATGGTCTCCTATCAAGGACATGACCTCTCCTACAACTCTTAGATGGGAAAGGAATCCAATCCTAGTTCCTTACAGCACTAAAGCCAAGGAGAAAGGTGTTTCAAAGTGAGTGAGTCATGTGACATGCACCATTGTTTTTCCTCTCACAGTCTACATTAGGGGCCGTAAATCTCGGTTCCATTTAGGGACAAATTGTGCCATATACAAATTCCTGAATAAAGACACGCGTGTCTGAAGAGCACAGATTATCTCTTTGTTCTGCTGAACCTTAAGAAAAGTCTCTTTTTTTTTTTTCCAGAAAACATGCAGAGTGCCTGAAAGACTCCTTTCAACTGTTATTTATGTGCAAATAAATATCTACAATTATTTCTAAGAGATGGAAATGAAGTGTTAATCATGGCGGGGGCACAAAACTCAGGTATTAACGTGCAGGGCGTTAGAATAATCTTATTGTGTGACGTTGGGTGCAAGAAAGGCTGAGTAATGCTATTAACTAAATGTAATGCTAGTGCAAACCAAATTTCAGTGGGAGATACAATTTGTTCAGGATAGAATACTTAATGTTTTAACACTCCATAGCACTAGGGCATGGCTAATTCTTCTAACTCCAGTACCACCTCTTACCATGTTGAATGTTCGTGGACACCATGATGAGTAAAACAAAGAAAATAATGTTTTGCTGTTTGCTTGAAGTTGTATTAATGTGCATGACCTTCATACTAACTATAAAACAGGGCTAAGTTCAGAGGCCTGTCTGCCTTATACCACTCAATGGATTCAGTCAATGATGATTGAACATAACAGCAATGCCTATAAGAGTAGTTATCTCAGCTTTATTTATAATAATTGAACATTTTAAATGACCTACAACATTCTCTCCAAACAGGAAGTTACTTAGCTAAATTATATCACAACACTGTCACGGAATGCATCCTCAAAAAATAGTGATGCAGAAGATCATGCAATAATGTGAACAGATGTTCACAAAATATACTACTGGGTAAAAATGGGTTAGAGTATGTCATATCCCTGTTGTGGTGACTATAAAAAGATAACAGAACAAGACACTAGAAGGATAAATACCAAAATGCTAAATTACCCCTATGTGTTTGGATTATAAGTAAGTTATTTGTTGGTTTATATTTACCTGTTTTATAAATTTCTAAATAGTCACATTTGTTTTGAAGAAGAGAAAGGAGTTATGTTAAAAAAAAAATAGACTTACTGTACGATCCAGCAATCCCACTCCTGGGCATTTATCTGGAGGGAACTCTAATTTGAAAAGATACATGCACCCCAGTGTTCCTAACAGCACTATATACAATAACCAAGACATGGAAGTAAAATGTCCATCGACAGATGATTAGATAAAGAAGTTGTGGTATATTTATACAGTAGAATACTACTCAGCAATAAAAAGAACACAATAATGTCATTTGCAGCAACATAGATGGACCTGGAGATCATCTTTCTAAGTGAAGTAAGCCAGAAAGAGAAAGAGAAATACCATATGATATCACTCATATGTGGAATCTAGAAAGAAAGAAAGAAAGAAAGAAAGAAAGAAAGAAAGAAAGAAAGAAAGAAAGAAAGAAAGAAAGAAAGAAAGAAAGAAGAAAGAAAGAAAGAAAGAAAGAAGGAAGGAAAGAAAGAAAGAAGGAAAGAAAGAAAGAAAGAAAGAAAGAAAGAAAGAAAGAAAGAAAGAAGAAAGAAAAAGAGGACACTAATAAACTCATCTACAAAACAGAAACAGCCTCACAGACATAGTAAACAATTTTATGGTTACCAAGGGAAAAGAGGTGGGAAGGAATAAATTTGAGAGTTTGTAGATTTGCAAATGTTAACTACTACATGTAAGAATAAATAAAAAAAAAATTTCGTCTGTGTAGCACAGGGAACTATATTCAATATCTTGTAATAACCTTTAATGAAAAAGAATATGAAAACAAAAACATTACATTCTAAAGTCTGTATTCTACAGCCCTGCAAAAGAAAAGAGCCCGCCGTGTACATATGCATGGAAAGATAAACTGGCTGTTTTGTTCATAGCATTTCTAATCCCTATCATCAAGGTAGATACTCTTTCCCTAACTTTTTAGTTGAAAAGAAGAGCCCCAGGGGAGCTTTGGGACCGGTCTCAGGACATGTGGACGAGTCCTGGAGCTGCCTACCCAGGCTCTCTCCCTCATGTGCCCTTTGGAGTTCCTTCATGTGTTTTCAGTACCTTTCCTCTGTCATCCCTTGTCATCACATTGATGACATCATCTTCTCCGTCTGTCAGTCTTTTGCATTCCCTTCCTGTTTATTCTCTCACCAGCTCACTCACTCAGCAAATACTTGTTGAACACTAGCTAATATATACATGCAAGAGATGGAGTTATGTCCGTGTAATGTGAGATAAATTAGACATAACCCGAAGCCTCAGTGCACGGTACAAACTGATAGTTAAACACAGCTCACATGGCCAAGTGCCTGGGGTGGACCAAAGACTTTGGGTACGAGGAAGGGGCAGAGTGTGTGTCATGAAGTAGAAATCAGATGACTTTGTTTATTAGAATTGTGCCTAAAATAATAGGGAACACATGCTGTGGTCCTTCTAGGCCAGGGTAGGGACAATGGGGAATCGAGATATCCACCTGAAAGACAATGTTTGAGTAACTTTGGCGTGGTTGCGTTTTTTTCCTTAAATGGCATCTTGATATTATTGGACACTATTGCAATTTTGTTGTCTGGTCTTCCTGCTGATTTTTGCCTTCTTTTGGGAGGAAGGGATGTTTTCATCACAGTCTGGCCCCACCAAATTAAAGGGAATTAAATATATGGATAAACATGATCCCTGAAGGGAATTTGTGAATTCTTACATTTAGAAATAAGTACTTTTTATTATATAAAGTTAGTTAAAAAAGAGAATGATTTTAATTTTAAACAGTCAGAATTACTTCTTTAATTGTTTTTCTTTTTTTTTTTTTTGGGGGTGGGGGCAGGTAATTAGGTTTATTATTTAATTTTGGTGGTGGTACTGGGGATTGAACCCAGGAACTCATGCATGCTAAGCACACGCTCTACCACTGAGCTATGCCCTCCTCTCTTGAATTACTTCTTATCCTCAAAAAACACAACCTTAGTTCTTTAAAAATCTGATGAGAGATAATATAGCCTGTGTTTCAGACTTAATTTAAAAAATGCAATGATTTCCTTTTCATTAATTCTATAATTTCCATTTCCTTGTAAGAGCTAACTTCTTTCCAGTCTAATTTTCTGATCAGGCTAATGTAATGAATCCCTGAAATGTCCACTCTATTTTCTATGGTTTGAATTGATTTCTTAGAAGTGCTTGGAAAATTCTCTTTTTTGTTGTTGTTTGTTTTTGGAGATAAGGGCTAAGCACCTTTTACATTCAATCATTTCATCTTAATGCCCCATGTAGATTATTATTCAAAGATATTAATAAAGTTGACAATGGTTGAATCATCTGGTTGCTGTGAAAAATAACACTGTTGAGGGATTGTTAATGTTCAATCGATACATATTGATTAAGGTCTCAGACATGTCAAGCTTTCAGCTAAAGAGGTCAACCTTGGTTGCAAAAGCTGAGGAAAATCCAATTTATTTAGAGCTAACAGTATTTTATTATTGTTTTGGTATAACATATTTTAAGAAACTGGCAAAACCATATGACCAGCTGTGTTTTGTGCTTTAAAATTTCTAACTTATATTTTTCTTATCTTCATCATTTTCCTTTGGTTTTGTAAAAAATATGAAAGTGTGCCACACGGGAATCTGGAGGTGCATTTAACTGAGATATTTTTCTTACCATGGAAAAATGGCCATTTCTTTTCATTTAGTGGTCATAATATATAAACAGTTTCCTGAATTGATATCCCTCAGCATATTACATACGACAGAAGCCAGAAGAACACGCTTTGGAAATAAAATCCTGAGGAATGGGGTGCTTACATCTGAAATGCATGATTTTTGTGCTACGATGGCTATGGTAAGGAGGGACACCATGACAGTCCAGAGTGCAGGACCTGAAGTCACGCTTGGGTTCAAACCCCACTTCTGCCGCTACTGGCTCTGTGCTTTGGGACCGATCCCTTAACTTCTCTAAGACTCAATAACGTCATCAGTGAAACGGAGGAGACAATATTGTCTGGCTGTGATTGTGAGGACTGAATGACACGCTGTATATAATGCTTGTAGCCTGGAGCCAGGTACATTGTCAACAGCCTTAATCAAAGTCAGCAAATGTTTTTTAAAGGAAAGTGTGCAGTTGTTCCTCTGTTCTGTCTTATTTTATCCTGCCTCTGTCCCTTATCAGTTGCAGAATTTGGGGGCATGTCACTTCACGTTAGTGATCCTTAATTTTTGATTGGAAAGACACAGTTAGTTAAACCTGACCTGTGTGCCTCAGTATTCATGCTTACCTGCAAGGTTCTGTCAAATCTGGATGAAAAGGGACATTCTAGAAAGAGGAGCCCTTATCAAAAGGTGGGGAGCTGAGGCAGCCATGCAGATGTGCTGTCCAGCTGTGAGGAGTGTGGTTATCTGGCAGCTGATAGCTTGCTATTCTCGAGGGTGGACCCCCACCAGTGACACAGCCAGTGACTGAGCAAGGCAGGGGTGTAGCCAATGGCAGATCCTTCCTGGATGGTCCTCAGCCAATGAGTGAGCAAGTTGTGACGCAAGGGGATGGCCACTTCTGCCCCACTTGGACCTCTCAAGTGGGCATTCTTTCCTTGGAGGTGCCCGCAAGGGGCTGGAAGAGGGAGCATCTCTGTGACGTACCACGGGAGCAAACACTGCCCCATCCTGCTTCTGCTTATCTCCTTTCACAGCTCTCACTCCCCAATAAACCTCTCTCACACCTGACTCCATCCCTGTATCTGTACCCGGAGAACCACACTTGAAGCAGAAGCCAAGGGTGAAAACTCATGAGAATCCAAAGCACCCATCAGTCTGGGGCAGGGTGCTGAGGTGGAAACCGAGAATCAGATTAGCAAAGAGCGGAGCTAGACTTAAACAGTGGCTCAGCAAGGAGGATCAGCTAAGGCTGCGTACAAGGGGTGGGGGAGGAGAGCCTCAGAGGGATTCCCGCCTCCCCCCCCTCCCCGTGGGCCCCCACTGGGAACATCAAACTACACAACTAATTTTAAAGAGCTCTGCATACTCCAAAGTGCCGTCCAAGACATAAGCAATTTGGCAATGCATTGTTCGGCACCCTCGAGATCAGGGCACCTTTCTTACAAGGTTTTTGGGGTACTGGGCACTGTTTGCAGTCTTCCTTCTATTGGCAAAGTCGGTATAATTTTTAAAAGCCGCCCTGGAGTGCTTGTTCTGGACTTCCTCTCATCTCGTGGTAGAAATTGTTTCCAACCTCCAAGCCTTTAGGGGGCGCTCCAACATCTGGTAAGATGGCTCACCGCCCTGGAATGGGCATCTCGCGCCAAAACTGGGACAACCCGACTGTTATCCCCTAATGCGGACACAGACCTTTTGTCCATATAAGCCGAGTGATTCACTGCCTAGCCTGTCGTTACAAACTTTACACCTAAGAGTTAATGCGACAGCAATAAACCTCAGAATATATGGAAGGAACCCGGGGTCTTTGAGGCACGTGGAGTTCAGGGTTTTTCTCTGGGTTGCCAGCTCTAGATACTTACCTTAAGGAAAAACACACTTACTGCAAGTGTTTCAGGGACCTGTGTTTATGCAACAGAAGATAAGACTGCCGAATTGCCGGAATTTGCTCTCAGTAATGCCATCTCTGTGTATTGTCCTTTATAAAGAAGTTTGTTGAAAAATAAGAGATGCATGATGAACTGTAGAGCAAGAACAGAACAGATTCATGGCCCATGTCATTCAGCTTAAACGTCAATGAACATTTGGTAAAAAGTGCAGGAGAGAAAAGTGCACTATTATATTCATTGCTTTTGAACTCTTAAGTTGGAGATTTTTTAGCTACGTAACTATCTTAGCTTCATTATATTCTGTAAAATCTTATAGAATATATAGGTATATATCTGCATTTTTTTTTTTAACCCAGGGGTCCCTTATGTGACTGATTTTTATAGAACCTCTCACTTTAAATGTGTAGCAGGACAAATTTGCTATAAAGATGTGTCACATCCATGCTGCTCTGTTTTCCACTATAAAGAAACGGCTTAACGTTTTCCACTAAGGATCTGAAAAATACAGAAATGTTCGAGTCACAGGGACAAAGAAAATCTGTATTTTCAGTCTTGGAAAGTGTGAAAAACAGGATGGAAAATGTTCAAAGATGTTAAGTTTGTTAATTAGGACATAATAGTTGTGAAATTCGCTTTACTTACCATATTTGGTATATCAAATTTAGAAGTAAATTACATTTAACGATATTATTTATTATTGTACAGATTTTCCAGTTGAATTTACTTTTCGTTAGATTTCATGTTTGTGACGACTGGACCTTTAGTCATGTTCTGAGAATCACAACTGAATTGTGTCGTAGCTTAAATATCAGTATATTACCCTGAATTCTACCTTTTCCTCTTCGGTGTTAATGGGTAAAACATACCCTATGGTAATTAAAAAGAAAAGAACAAAAAATAATCTCAATTTTGCTACTTTTGCTTAATCAGCTGGATTTATAGCTACCACTATCAAAAGTTTATTTTTTGACATACTTTTAGACTTTTTGCCAGTTTCTGATCTATAGGATTTTATTTTTTTTTAATGTTGTATCATAATTTTATTATTTGCGTGAAAAATGTATTTGTTAGAGGCAAGGTTCAGGGGCTGACTTCTGTGATGGGTACCCCTAGAATCTAGTTATGACTACCGATGAGTTCTGTGACCTGGGCCCTCGCTGACCTGTACTCTCCATCTCTTTATGTCTGGAAGGATTGGCTGACAGCCTCACTTGCTCTAACGTTTTCTAAATCTCTGCTCTTCCCCATGCTTGTTATTTCTGAAATCTGTACATTTACAAACACAGAGAAAAGTTTTACATGAAACAGAAGCTGGAGGTGTCTGAAGTAAGCCAGAAGATAAACCTGAAACTGTATTATATTAACTCCCTGCCACCGTGGGGCAACTCTAGTCCTAAAGAGACCCCTTAGGAGGCTCTAACACCAACTAACCTTTGAAAGTAACTTTCACGGCAGCAAGTCCGGAGGGGTCCTGTATGTTTCATAATCCCTTCAAAGGCAAGTAGGAATGGAGTCTCATTTTCATTACTTTGTGTCTCGACTCCAAGAGATCTGCAGCAGTACGAATTTTCTGACAGCAAAATTATTCTCTTTTCCTAATAGGCTTTTGACTTGGCTTTGCTTTGTGCTTGTAAGCAGAGATGCACTGGGATTAGCTGGGTCATTTGGGAAGGAATGTCTGACAGATGTGCGCTGTATGATTCAGATACTGTTACTGCTGAAGACATACAATTTTTATTTTCATCTTCAGCAAGTTTGACAGTTGAATCCAAACACGTTTTCATTGATTGAAGTGTTTGTTATATTTCCAGATACTTTAAGAGCCCCAACGATGATTGTTTCATAAAGAAAGAGCTTCTTTTTCCTTCGGTAAGACCTTGTAGACCAACAATGCTCTTCCCCTGGGTGCTCCTACAGAGTTGAAGAAATGTTATGTGCTTACCTTCTTTTTTTTCTTTCTTGTTCTTAAAGACAACTGCTAGAAAAGGCAGCCGATAGATGTTTACAAACAAAGAACTGGATTTTTTTAGTTTCTTAAGTGAAATATTCAGTACTCCCTGAAGACCAAAATTCATTTGGCTTTGGATGTCGAGAAGATTATTTTTCTGTTTTTCTTCTCCCTAGGGATCATACTGATCTAGTACCACGTATAATTTTCCAGTTGCATGGGGTCATGGTATGATTTATGTAAATGGCATAAACATGTATTATGGAAATAGCACAAGTGCTGAAGACAGCCACTTACTAACTGTGGGACGTTTGGGTGGTAACTGACCTCTCTGAGACTCAGCCCCCACATCTGTGAACTTGGCCATGGCTGCCCTCCCAACATTCCTGTAGGAATGAAATGAAGGAATGTATGTGAATTTGCAGAACAGTGCCCAGCAAATACAAATTAAGTGATTATTTTGGCATGGAGAAACATCCTATTAACTATATTGTCTGAATCATATTAACCATTTAAAATAACATTTTATAATCTAACTTAAAAATGTTGGTAAGAGGCAAAGAAAAGTTTGACAAAATATATGGCTCTGGAAAATTCCTACTTTATTCTGGGAACTATGCACATTAATGGCCAACTGATGAGTGAATTTGGTATGGGTCATTGGAAATGCCTTCCCCCCCGCCTTGTCCTTAATATTAAGAAACGTTTTCAACACTTTCTTCTTTTTTTCTTTTAAAGCATCTTAAAGGCAAGTAGTGTAAATTAACTCATTATTACTTGTAAATGCTTATTACCAAAGTAATTATGGCTTACCACGTTGACACTAAACTGAAATATAACTTCTAGATCCAGAAGTAGGAAGAAGAGCCTCCTTCTATGGGTGCCTCTGGAGGAAATCGTACATATTAAGTAGAAAGAAATCTTAGTTTAAGATTAAAAAAAAAAAATCAAGGTACAGTCTTAGAGCTAATGTGAACCAAGTATTACCAGAAACAGTGAGTCTTCAGTTATTCCAAAACACAAGTGACACACTTTCATCTTTATAGAATTGGCAAATTTTCGACAAGCTAAGTTGAAATCTTTATGGATAAACTCAGGTTTACAAAGTTGCAGCCAATTATAAACGCTTAAAGAGTTATGAGATAGGCACTCTCCTGAAAACATTTCTAGGATAAAGTCTATCTGTCCATTGTCACTTGGTGATAATGTATTTCATGTAGACACAGAACGTAAGTGGCTGACTGAGCCACTCATCAAGTAAGGAGCAAAGATGCTACAGGGCTGGGTCTCCGGTGAGGCTGGTGTATGACAAGGGTAGCTTTTACGGTGGGAACTCAGCAAAGATTCCTTTTAGAAGAGCAAACATGAAAATAAATTCGTTTTTAAGTTACCCTAGTCCCTGATAGAAATTGAGAACATAGGGCAGGATGTGGTTAATGCCCGGTGGTGGGCTGTTAAACGCTAAACTGACTGGCTTTCAAAGTGGGGAATGGGGAAGCTCTGACTTACACCGTTGGCCAGTTTCTGTAACTAATGTGGCTGATTTCAAGCTACTAACGTGAAATCACTAAACACTCAGATGGGTAGAGATACTAACAGTCGACTCTTGCGAGCTGCTATAAGTGGGCTCCGTCACATCATTGACTCTGAGTAATACTAGCCTGTCTACGCCTTCCTTGTGGGCTTATCAACTGGAAACTCTTGTGATCAGTCATTTAAAAAAAAGCTTTTATTTGCTTTCTGAACAGGGACAAGAGAGTAAATTTGGTTGAAGTAGATAGAAACTGCATGTTGTACAACTTGGGGCATGTCATTCATGCCATAGTCCGTGTGAAGGGTGCCCCCTGGAGGTGTGCAGGAAAGAGTCTGCACAGCCAACGTGGTGGCCCTGCTCCAGCTCTGTCTGCTTAACTGCATCCCCCACCGCAACCCCCACACTCAGCAACTCATGGTGCATCACATCGTATCTGCTGCTCCAGGCCAGACAGCTCAGCCAGCCCACTCCCCTCCTCCAATCTAAACTTGACGCTTCTGTTTGGGCTCTGGTACTCCTGGTTCTCCTGGTGGGCTGTGTGAGCAGGACTGGAGGGGAATCGAGGGGCGGGTCATGGGGGCATTCTGACAGCTGAGTCCAGAAGCTATGAGCAAAGGTGTTCCGGGACGCAGCCTGGGAGAGAGGGTGGAGAAAAACCTCAGGGTGCCCACAGCCTTGTCGACGGCCCAGGAGCTCTTAGGCACAGTGTCCGTTATCTGGGGGAGAAAAAAGAATAAATCAGCAACCTTCTACTTGCAGCTCAATTACCCTTAAAAGACCTCACCGCTCAGCTGAGTCATGGCTGCCTGAACAGCCAGGGGCCTAATGAACACTCTGTGGGTGGCTCCGCGTGGGGCAGTCACCCAGCGCTGACCCCCACTCAGTGCGTGTGAGCTTTGAAAAAAAAGAACAAGAAGCTCAGTTGATGGATGGTGTTATTTTAGCCTTTCTTGAGGGAGAAACTCACGTTGGGAGTGTGGGGAAGCAGACTCTTCCCCTGGGGCTCCGTGTTTGCAGACCCAGGGAGGGTTCCGGAGGGCAGGATATCATGTGCTCGGCCATCTAGGTGCCCCGGGGGACTCACCATCTGCCCTAAGGGATTCGGGAAGCAGGGCCAGGCTCTGCCGAGGGCACAGAGCTAAAGGTGGTCTGTGTCTGTGTGCACAGTACTGGCCAGGTCCTCCCCGCCTCCCCTCCATCCACACTTACACACTCTCATCACTTCTTCCAAGGACGGGAGGCCAAAAATAAGTAAAGATGGAGGTGTTAGCACACGTCATGGCTACCATGACTTTCCCTGCCAAAAATGCCCAATAAAGTGGGCATTGTAATGTTGCCGTAAGATTAGGGATGTTTCAGAGAGGATGTCAATCTTTAAAGAAAGGTTTGTAGGGTACGTGCACAGTATATATTATACAGGAGCCTTTGGTTGCAGGTAACGTGAGACCTGCTTCAAGGGGGCCTGAGAGAAAGAGCAAAGGGGCAGTCGGTGGGGAAAAGAGGTTACTGAAATGCTGTTAGGAAACCAAGAGCAGAGAGGCCACCAGGCCTGTGGACTGGAGCCAGGACGAGCCTGGGGGACGCCTGCACTGTTCTGACTCTTGTGCACACGGTACCCCGTCATGCGTCTCCAGCTGCAGATGTGGCCTGTGTGTGCACAGACAGCCCTGGGACAGAAAAGGGTGGCCGAGGGTTCCTGACTTTTCCATGGTCCAGTCCGGGCACAATAGAGATTTCTCTTTCCATCTCAGGCTACAGAATTTGCAAGGAAGAAACCAGAATTTTCCAATGCGGGGCAGGTGCCCTCTGATCCGTCAGTTGTGGTAAGGGCATGAGGTCTGAGGAAAGATTCAGATCACCCAGCTGATGTCTCTGCAGCCTGAAAAATGTGGGTTATATCTTGCTTTCTGCTGGAATCCGTCTTCATCCATGAAAATGCACACTAAAGGAGAAAGCTCAGGGGCTTTGAGTCAGGCAAGTCTGGGTACAAATCTCGCTTTCCCATTTATTAGTTGTTTGACTTTGGACAGATAATTTAATCTCTCCAGAATTCAATTTTCTCATTACCACAACAAGAAACTCATGTTTTCTGTCCCCAGAATGTGTCCTGGTACCCTCAGCGCCAGCCTCATTTGAGAACTTGTTAGAATTGCAAATTCTCAGGACCCACCCCAGACTGACTGCATCAGATCTGGAGGTGGGGCTCAGAGATCTGTGTTTGAACAAGCCTTCCCTGAGTATGTGTGCCGCGGTTTGAGAGCCTTTGCTCTAGGGTTCAGAGGGGACCCTCCTCCAAGAGCCCTCCAACAGTGGTCCACAGCGTCCTGGCTGAGAGTTCACTGGGCCTGTGATCCCCAGCTACCACCTTCTTGCACAAAGTCCATGCATGCAGATCATGGGCAGGCAACCTCTGGGGTCCAAAGGTTTTGTGTGCTGGGGAATCCAAGGCATTTTCATGGGGGCAGTGGGGTCTCTCCATCCCAAGTCAGGTGAGGATTAAAGATTGGAGGTGTTTGAAAGAATGGGGAACTAAGTATTCCCTGTCTGCGTCGTTGTGGAACCACAGAAAATTTAAGGCCCACCCTGATGCCAGCACGGTTGAAGGAAGTTCTTGGGGAAACATCTTTGCCCTCCTAGAGCTTCTAGACCCTGAATGGGATGGGGGGCACAGAAGGAAACCACAGGCCTTATCTCCTCATCAAAGGCGAGGCAAGCCGGGGGGGGGGGCGGGGAGGAGTAATAGTTCAGTGGTAGAGCATATGCTTAGCATGCCTGAGGTCCTGGGTTCAATCCCCAGTACTTCCATTAAAAGTTTTTTCTTTTTAATTTTAAAAAATTAAAATAAATAAATAAATAAACTTATTTAAAAAAAAGAGAGAGAGAAAGGCAAAGCAAACAGGCGAAAAAGGTGGGAGACGGCAGCTTCAAACAGGGCCATATGAAACTTTACATGTTGTGATGACACTGTCCTAAGAACTGGAGGTAAGTGAAAGTTCCAGGGTCTGACCCGTATGGCTTTGTGGCTTTGAAAAGAGGGATGTGGGAGAACAGGGTTGAAGGCAACCGCTGGAAAAAATAAATGAGAGTATTTGAGATGCTGTTCGGAAAACACATAAACACCATGAATGCTTAATAAGTAGCTCCCACTTCTCAAGCGCCTCTGTGAGCCAGCCTCTCTGTTAAGCTCCCCAAAAAAAGTGGCAGAAAGTTTTCATGATAACCTTTTGAAGAGGTTATTATCATTCCTCTGTTACAGAGAAGAAAACTAAGGCTCAGGGAGGGTACCCAAGTTGCCAAAAGCCACACAGCAAAGTAGCAGAGCCCAGCAGAGTCAGGGCCCCCAGGCACTGCTCTCTGACACCCAAGCTACCTTGAAGCCTTGTTACTGAATCTAGACTCGTTCTGCTCACCGCAGGACAGGCCAGTAAATCAGGAGATGAGGTTTTGGGGCAAGGAATAACGACTTAATTCAGAAAGCCAGCAGACTGAGAAGATGGCAGACTAATGTCCTGGAGAACCATTTTCCCCAAGTCAGAATTCAGGCTCCTTTTATACTAAAAACGGGAGGGGGGTGTAACTGGTTAGTGCAAACTTCTTGGTGTTGGAATCCTTTGTTCTTCACCTGTCCACGTAGGTCAGGTCATGGTGTCCCTGCAAACCTCCAACAAGACAAATGTTATCCTCTGTTCTGCAACTTTTTATCTCCCTATGAATGGAAAAGTGTTCTACCCTGAAGGTCAGAGCTTGAGAATGGGCTCTCCCATCTATTTCAGGCTCCAGGCAAGATCTTTTACAAAAGGTGCAGAACCAGCGTGACTAAGCCCAGGAAACAGAGCACAGGGTTAGAGCTAAAGGAACAGATCTGATATGGAGTCAGATTTGTTCTTCCCTATTACTGCCTCTGTTTTATTCATGGGGGCTATTTTAATGAGACACTAATCCCCAGATCCAGGATATTACTCATTTCCTTCTGGGGTCCAATCCCTGAGCTTTGTAGACTGCAGATCATCCATCCACGTGGTTCCCCACACAGGAGTCTTGGCCAGTGAGGGTCACAGACCTGCTGTTTCAGAGCCAGAAGGCTGCTTTGCTGAGCTGGCATTTACGTGGCCCTATTTTGTTACTTAAAATTCAAAGTCAAGATTAATTTCCAGTGTTAAGTTTTGCTCCTCGTGCAAAGCTCTGGTCTGTGCCTAGGCAAGGGGCTTTGTCATCCAAAAGGCCCCTAAGCCACTGGCCTCTACCCAAAATGGGCCTCTTTTGGGGGTGGGGAGCTAGGCTGGCCATCCTCTTCCAGCCCTGCAAGTAAAATCAGGGCCATTCATTGCCTCCATCTCTCCCTCACACACACACACACACACACACACCCGTTTATGAGCATGAATCACAGATTTCCAAATAACAGGCATGAACTTTTTTTTTTTTTTTATTTTAACACTCACTGCAAAGCCCTGCTCCTTCCCAGCGTCCCTTCCAGCTGCCTGTCACGGGGATTCGGACCAGCCGAAGGGAGGGGCAGGAGTGGCGGAGCTATTAAGTCAGTCCCCAGTAGGGTCAACCCTTGCAGCAGTTTGTAGTGAAATTACCAGCTGAACTTGGTTTAGATCCTGGCTGGAGCCCTCCCTGAAGGGTGTGGTGGGAAAGCCCGGCAGTGTGCTGTGGGTGAGCGTCTTACAGGGGATTGCTGGGCCCAGGGTCAGGCTGGTGAGGACTGAAGGGGCTGGAGGTTGTGCCAGCAAGGTGGACAGACCCAAGGCACTGGTGCTCAGCGTCAGTTAGCTCCTTTTTCAGCCCCTACAAATCGCTAATTCCCATAAAATTCTGAGATGCACAGGCTGGCAGGCTTGCAAAATAACCCCGTTAGCTTCTTGTTTAGAGTAGAGGCCCATCTCAAATGGCTCAGATTTACACAGGGGGTTAGTTTTCTCTTCCAAGCACCTGCTTCTCTCTGTCCAGGTCACCCAGAGGGGCCATATGCTGATAGGAGAGGTCCCCCGGGTCTACCTGAGGGAGGGAGGAATGGAATCCGTAGGCTCAATAGAGCTGTGGCTCCTCCCCCCCCAGCATTAAGTCACTTCTGAAATAAAAATTAATGCTCACACTGATACAGGAAAAACGGGACACCAAAAGATGGCTGTGTCCCTGGTCCCGAGAGAGTCTCTGGGACGTGCCCCATCAGGTGAGGCTCCTTGACTTCATGCAGGAGAGAGTTCAAGAGCAAGCCATAGGTGAGTAAACGTAGACATTCAGAGAGAGGCACACTCCGTAGGCAGGAGCGTGGGTTGTCTCAGAAGGCAAGAGAGAGCGACCTCGGGGTGCGAGGCTGTTAGTTTTACGGGCTCAGTAACTTCATATGTTAACGAGTGGGAGGGTTATTCCAACTACTTTGGGGGAGGGGCAGGGATTCCCAGGAATTGGGCCACCGCCCACTTTTTGACCTTCTGTGGTCAGCCTTGGAACTGCCATGGCGCCTGTGGATGAGCCATTCCCCACGCTAATGTATTACAGTGAGCGTGTATTGAAGCTCAGGGTCTACTGGGAGTTGGATCTTCCACCGTCCTGGTGCTGGTTGCTGTGTCATTCTTTTAATGGTTGAGCCCTGCCCCCTTCCCTCCTGTCTCGACACTTCATGCTTGTAATTGTGTATTTACTATAGATAAAATGCTACCTTGGGTACTGTCTCATTTAATATTTACAGTCAACCTCGGTGTGGTGCTTGTAAGTCTCATTTGACAAAAGAGAGAAAAAAAAAAAAGAATTCCAAGCTTTTGGGCTGGCATAGTCATTGATTACATAAAAATCAATGTCGAGGGCTTTGTCCAGTATGCTTACCCATATCCCCTAGAAAATATTTCATGTCAGATCTTTTAAGAATTTCTGCTCAGGAAAAATCCTACCAAAAACCAAAAGTCTTTCCTTCTTTAGAGGTCAGAGTCCCTGTCTCTGATTAAATGGTCATACAGCTTCATCATGTTTCCCTTTTCCCCCAGGCTGTCAGGAAGACCAGAGCAACAATTTGTGGCTGGTTATTGTACTTTTATTAGCCCTCATGTTGAGCATAGTTTCTTTCTCCTTTCTTTTCAGGTGCTTTTGCTCTCTACGTAACCTGTTTGTATAGACAGACCTCAGATTCTTTGGCAACTGGCGGTCAGCTGTAAATAAATACATGACTATAATAAAAAACAAACAGAAACACGTAAGTGGCAGAGCCTGGCCTGGGCAGACCTCCTGATTTCCAAAGCAGCGTATTTTCCACATCACCGTGCTGCCCATTCTGGCAGTTCTGGTGTGATTCTGCTAGAGGATGCCCCATGGACCATGGTACGTTTTGGGTCCTGAGGGGTGGGGTGGCAGAGGACTTGGGCCACCGTGGCCCCACCACTGCATCCTCACCTGCCCGGACAGCAGGGAGCTCCAGCCTTAACAGAGCAGAATGTGTTGGCAGTTGCTGGCCACATGCCATTGATTTTCTCTCTCAAGAACTACCCAGCGGTCTTTCCTGGAGGGAGGAAATTTAATTACAATAAATTAACAAACAGATTTGGAAAGAAAGGTAGAGCAGTTATTCTTCAATTAGAGAAAAGCTGGCTTTAATCACCTTCCTGGCAGCATGCTCCCTTGGGCAGTGGGGGGTTGGGCAGATGAAGACTGGAACAGGGAATTAGAAAAGGAGCTTAGGGTCTGGGTGTCCCTCCCAGTTGTGTTGGCTGTTGTGCTAAATCCCAGATTCAAGGCTTACGTAAGCTATTTTCAGATCTCTAAATCTTACTCCCAGAAATGTGAAGTTGCTTCAAGTCTCTCGGAGCCAGAGAGCTGGAGTAGAGCTGGTGATTTGGTCTGGAGCTGCCCTGGGCCGCACAACAAGCAGTGCTCAACTGTCTTCTACTGGAAAATGCCATACTCCTTAGACACACTTCCCGGGAAGGAAGCCTGTGTATGAGCGTGTATGTCAGAGTGTGTTTGCCCCTGTGCATGAGTGAGCGCGTGTGGGTGAGTGCAGGAAGGTGGGTGAGTTCATATGTGTGTGCATGGCGAGGAAATGTGTGTGTGTGAGTGTGTGGTGGAGTCTGACAATGTGTGTGTGCGTTAAGTGAGCGTGTGATTGTGTCTGCGAGAGAGTGAGCTTGCACGTACACGTGTAATAGAAAAGAACAAATCTGACTGCCATATGACGTCTGTTCTTTTGGCTTTAACCCTGTGCTCTGTTTCCTGTGCTTAGTCACGCTGGTTCTGCACCTTTTGTAAAAGGATGGTGCCTAGGTCCTGAAATAGACAGGAGAGTCCATTCTCAAGTCTCTGATCTTTAAAGATATTAATACTTTTCCATTCATATAAAGATAACAAGTTGCAGAACAGAAAATAACATTTGTCTTGTTGGAGGTTTACAGGGACCCCATGACCTGACCTACGTGAACAGTTGCAAGAACAAAGGATTCTGACACCAAGAAGTTTGCAACAACCAACCACACCCCCTCCCCTTCTCAGTATAAAAGGAGCCTGAATTCTGACTTGGGGAAGATGGTTCTCCAGGACATTAGTCTGCCATCTTCTTGGTCTGCTGGCTTTCCGAATAAAGCCATTATTCCTTACCCCCACACCTCGTCTCCCAGTTTATTGGCCTGTCATGCAGAGAGCAGAACGAGTTTGGGCTCGGTAACACATGTGTATTTGTGAGTGTATGCCTATGTGTGTGAAAGCGTGAATTGCACGAGTATGAATATGTACGAAGTGAGTGTGTGTTCGGGTGAGCTTCGGAGCGAGCGTGGATGTGAGTGCCTGTGTAAGTGCCTGGGATGTTTGCTGGAGGCTCGCGCTGCATTGGCGGGAGGCACGGGGGCAGGAGAGAGAAACCGGAATGATCAGATTGCCTGACCTTGCCCTGAACTGACAGAAAAGAGAGCTTGGAGCTAAAACAGTTGACCTCAAGGAGGATGCCTCCCCATCTCCCTCGCACATCCAACTGTCCTTAAATAAATAAGGGAAAGCAGGCAGACACAGTTCCCTAGGAAATAAGGTGATGCGGTCATCTGGCCATTAAGCGTCCCAGTGGGGGCTTCAAAACTAACCAGGCATGTGGATTAGCCCATAGCCAGGTTCCCAATGAGTTCTTGACCCCTTGGGCTTGTTCTGAATTTCTCGAATGGGATTCTGGAGCTGGAATCATTTCAGGGAGCAGCAAGCCCTGATGACATCATCTTAGCTGTTACAGAGTGAAGTCTGTGAGACGGCTCCTGTTTCCCTTCTGTTCCGAGGGCACAGAATGAGTCAAGGGCAGAGCTGGGGCCAAGATGGGAGTTCTTGGTGTACAGGCAGAATGTGATCTGTCCTGGTTCCTCCGAGATGCATGCTGTCTCATGCCTTGTCCTGGCTTCATACTAATTAATTTATTGCCATCCCTTCAAGTGCCATCTAGCTCATGGCTAGATTATTTATGTGGTAGTATGACTGTTCTCACTCTTTCAATCACTGTCCCTTCAGTAGCCTTAAAATTACCTGGAGAATGCTACTCCCCTGGTGAGAAATATTCAGTGACTCCCTATTACCTAGAAAATAAAATACAAGATATTTAATTTGCATCCAAGATCCACTGCAGTCTAATTTCTGCCTTTCCTATTTCCTCTGCACCTTTCCTTTATCAAAACTGGTTTACTAATTGCACTAACAATGTGTTCTATTTATTCACTCTTTCATTCAGCGAATACATATTGAGTACTTTCCAAGTCCCAGGTGGTATGCTAGACATCATCATAATAATATATATTTAATAAGCACCTACTGTGTGCCAGATACACTTTCAAATCCCTTAGATGAGATAATGAACGTACGGGCTTCTGCATGTCCAGTGGCAGGTGGGGCATGTGCATAGGGGACAGTAGATGGTGACTTTTGGATTTTTCAATGCGTCAGCCCTACTCATAATCTTCACAACAACCTTATAAGAGAAGTGGTTATATTTAAGCCATTTTGCAACTGAAGGAAGTCAGCCATAGAGTTATTAAGATGGGTCCATTACAGAGTAAGTTTCAGTGTGGGCATTAAAACATGGTGGCTTGGCTTCAGAAGCCTTATGCCTGCCCTCAGCTCTACCATCTCTCCAAATCCATATTCTCTCATTAAATACTCGTGGTGATACAGTGAGGCAGCTGCACCACCATTATATGGGTAGAAAGTACAAGGCTCAGAAAAGTGAAGTGATTTGCCAGATACATGGTCACTAAATTTCTAGCCCAGATTTGAATCCATGTTATGTTCACTTTTCTAAAGCCAAGATAGAATTATTCCAATTCTAACTAGTGTTTATTCTGGCAAAAACATTAAGCTTGGGCCCCAGAGGACAGGGGCTATGACCTTGCCACTGTCAGGCACTGATGTCCCTTCTTCCTGCAACTGTGTGTCCTCATTATAAATATAAAAGGATTTGACTACACCAGCACTTCTCAATCTTGGATGCAGCAGAGAAGGACCTGGGGCATTTCAAAAAAATATATACCTGTCTTGTGTATTATATAATGTACCTTGTTAACGTTTTTCTGTGGCTCCCCAGGAGATTTTAAGGCATAGCCAAGATTGAGGCCATTGGGTGTTCCATGATTAGCACCTTGGGAGATTGACTTCTGGTGCTTCTCCATTTTTCATCAATGTCTTTTCTTTCCTGTTCAAGTCAATGTGCAGCTTCTACTTGAAAGGCACTGTTCTTGGGCACACTACGTTAGGCAGGATAAGCTGGGCTGGGCTTCAATAACAAATGGCCCTGAAGTTTATCTGAAGTTCTATGTCTCACTCATTGCAGCTCAGCTGGAGCATTAGTCCTTGTTGCTTTCACTCCTGGGGTCAGGCTGACATAGTGGTCTCCGTCTGGAAGATCACCAACAGTTGGAAAAGAAAAGATGACAGAATACGTGCTTGGAAAAGTGGAGAAACCTCAAGGGTGATAACTGCCCAGATGCCCGATGTACCTAGACTGATGGCTGCAGAGAGCGTAGGTGGACACAGGGGGGCCAGCAGAGTCTTCACCTGCAGGAAGGTGGAGGTGGGGGTCCCACGCTAGAATCACATTGTAAGAAGGCTTTTCTTTTAAAATCAGAAAACTGCCTATAACATCTTTTAGGAAAATGACCCTTACCTGTGAGTGTCTCCCACTCAAAGCCCTACCAAGTTTGCAGGTGCATCGTGTGTGTGTCACATCCACCCCAGGTCATTGTTTCCAGCTGAGTCCACTGACTGAGGTGGCAGAATCCTTCTTAACAGGGCACTTCATGGCATGATACTGATTAATCCGTGTTTGCAAGCATGCTGAAACACATTTGCTCTTTCTGCGAGAAGAGGTTCCTGAGTTGAACTTAGGCTTCGATCAATCACACATCTTGCCCTGAAATTCCCATCTCAGCCCTGACTCTTGGCTTTTGTTGGCTTCATCTTTATCGCATCTATAGTGATTTTATTACATTACAGTAAACTTCAAATCAGCCAAAAGAACTCAGTAGGTCCAAGTGAACCAGAGGTATATATACCCCCCTTTATCTTCTTCAAATCTTTTTCTAAGAACAGCAATAGAAAAAAAACACAAAACAAAACAAAACAAGAAACAACCAGAAACAAAACCCCAGGAAGCCCTGGAGCTCTCATCTCCATTTATTTCACTGTCTGCATGTAATTTGAGGAAATGCACTAAAAATGTCAAAAATGAGGAGATTGGAATGAGTGTTTCAGTGTTCCAAGCAGGAGACAAGCTCTCCAGGAAAGTGATATTTGAAATATTTGGAATTGACCACGTTGTTTTAAACCCTCAATGCAATGGTTCTCGTCCTCATCCTCGGATACAAAACTGCCCACTGAGGTACGGTTGGAAGAAAGTCTCTCTTTTCTGTTTCTACCCCTTACAGCAGAAGCCCCCAAGGCAGAGGCATCTCTGCTTCCTGTGCCTTCTCTGCGCTTGGTGCTGCTCTGTCTTCAAGCCATTTTTCTGACTGGTCAGGGCTGATTCGGAGGACTCGAGTCCTGATCATTGAGGACGGCCTATGCCAAGCCAGAAAATGTCTCCCGCTGCCGTGGATGAGGAAGTCTGATAGTTTTGTAAGACTAACATCCCAGCAACTTTCCCACATGTCAGCTCATGCTGCTGCCTCCTGCTGCCCTTGAAGTTCCAACCAGACCCAGGATTCCTTTCCACTTCCTGTTCTGGGCCATTGTCCGGCGGTGCTCATTACCCCCCAGCTGGGGCCCAGCTGTTCCATTCCACATCAAAGGTGGCATCACGCACCTGGCGTGGGAGCTGATTTCACCTCCTGCCTCTGACCGTGGTGCATTAAGCCTTCTGGGTCTTTAATTGGAAAGCAGCTCTATAAATGTCAAATATTATTAACTGTTCAAATGAGAGGTGGGAAAACCTAAGGGCTTGGGAAGACTGAGGAATGGAATAAAACCTTGAAAACATTTTTTAATTCCCCCTCCCCCCCCCCCCCCGTTCTTTCCTTTTCTGGCTGCCACTTTAATTTGGATACCCAGACTAGCAATCAGAGCACTTCAATGACCATCTGCATAAAAATGTCAGTTAATAAAAATCTGGAAACGTTAATCGTTTTAAAAGAAAATCAATATTATTATTATTGCTTACATAAGCAATGATTTTGGCATATAAGATAGAAGGGGAGGCAACTGTGGCTTACAATATTTAAAAAGCTTTCAGTCTGATAAGATAAAAAGCAAAATCCACAATATACATGCTGTCAGTGTGACCAGGAATATTTGTTTTCGCCGAGGGAGCAAAGTATGCCAGTGCATGGGTACCCCATCTTGATAGACACTGGAGCTGTTTTTATAATAGCCTTTTGCATCCTTGCTTTTAGTCTTAACCCTTCTGATACATCCTCTCATTTCCAAGTGATATCCTTTCAATACAGGTCATATTAGGTGATTTTCTTGTCATTTTGTTAAAATCCTTAGAGGAGATAGAAGAAAGAGCAGAGGTAACCCACTCAAGTGTAAGCAAAGTCTTCCTGAATTCAACCTTTCAATAGCTAAAAATTATTATTTTTTAAGTTATGTTAACGTATCTACCATTTATTGAATGGCCAGCCAGTTAGTTTTTCTATGTTGGGCTCTCTAAACAGGGCTGCCTGAGCGTCATTAGAGTATTGTGGCTAGTTTCTCCCTGAGGGAGCAATCCAAGAGTACAAGATAGAAGCAGAAATGTCTGTTATGACTCGCTCTTCGTAGTCATCCACATTCCCTTATGGTTGCAAAGGTAGACTCTTATTCATTATGAAGAAGAACACACGGGAATAAATACCAAGAGATAAAGATCATTGATGTTATGGACTAACTGTGTTCCCTCAGGTTTTAACATCCATGGGATGGTATTAGGAGATTGGGCCTTTGGGAGGTAATTAGGTTTAGATGAAGTGATACTTATGGGGCCCATGATGGGACTAGTGTCCTTATGAGAAGAGGATGAGAGAACAGAGGTCTCTCCCCTATGTGAGAAGGTGGCTACCTGCAAACCAGGACCTCCCCAGGAACTGAATCTGGCTGGCACCTTGATCCTGGACTTTCTGGCCTCCAGAACTGTAAGAAATAAATGTTGTGTAAGCCACTTAATCTACTGAATTTTTTCTTACAGCAGCCAAAGCCAACTAAGACATTTAGGAACCACCTTGGAAGCTTGCCAACACCAAAAAACATGATAATTGTAAACAGCTAAAATTAAGTTTTCTCATGTTGACATAGTCAAACAATCATATGACCATGTGACCACATTGTTATGGTTTCTACTATAGCCTTAGAATGGGGGGACTAAGAGGAAACTGAAGCATACAGTTTCTTTTTTTTTGTTTGAAAATTAGACTTTGTTCTGCTATTCAGATCAACTCCTGCAAAAATTCTCATCCTTTGAACAGAGTCTCTCACATACAGCAAACTTTATTTTTATTTCTACCATTGCCTAAGATGTAGGGAAGTTCAGGGTTAATGCTAATAATGGGGCTCCATAAATTTGTTTACACCACTGAAGTCGACTTTTTAAAAAATACTATGAGTAGCTTGAAAGGAGAAAAGAAGTCAGAAGATGGTGGCCTTGAGCCGGAGGTTGGGTGAGTGGAAGTTGAAAGCGCAGTCTTATCTTCTGGTCCTGCTTGTGACAGTGAACCTCAGATCTTGTTTTGACTGTTAGGGCACATGCTGCTAACTGCCTCCAGAATCCATCCTCCTGATCTTGCTTTTAGAATAGAAGCCTTTCCCCATGAACTACATGTAACTTTTATCAAAGCACTTGGCTTTCTGGCTACAGATACCACATTGTACAGCTTCCTTGCAGGTAGGTGTGTGATGGAGCTCTTGCCGATGGAATATGAGCAGAAGTGAAGTGTGTAATTTGCTGTTGTTTCCTTGAAGGAGATTGCTGGTTCTGTTTCTTCTTCCTCCCTTCCCTTTGGGGAAGAAATGGACAGTGCCATCTTGGATTCTGATGAGGAAGCCACATGTTGGTAAATGAGCCACCCCCTCAGCTCTAGAACATTCACCTCTGGACCTTGTTGTTAAAGTGAGAGAGAAAAATAATCTTCTGTTTTATTTAACGCATGGAAATTTGAAGTCTCTTTGTTCCAGCTCCTTAGATCGGCCCTTCAAATAGTAACATAACTAGTTAAAGACTCATTGCCCTTCACAGAAAGATGTTTTTCTTCCACAATGAATAAATCATTGCTCACACACTTAATGGAAAATGACCCCAAACCCAGGTTAGAATAATCCACGCATTTCTTCTGTTGTTTCCATGCTCTGGCCTGGTTGTAGGGGGTCCTTATTTATAGAAATAGCCTTTCTCTCAGCAGCATCTTTTTAGTGTGAAAAGGCTGAAAGAGTGATTATTTCATTCCTGTTGTCTCCTCTTTGCACATGTGTGAGCCAGTGCTTGGCCTGTGAAATTCTCATGGTGGGATTTTTTTTGCTATTTTCTCTTGCTCACCTGCTTTTTTTTTTTTTTTTTTTTTTTTTTGGATGGCTCATTTCAGACCTTGTAGTGGAAGAAAACGTGTCAGCGTGTGTGGGTGACAAGAGCGAGGTGAGAACTGGATGTATGGTCTGAGGTTACAGGAAATGGTTGTTTTTGTAGCCCCATTGGTACTCAGGGGATTGAAACATGAGCATTAAATTCAAATGTTCTGACTCACTCTTCCCTTGAGAGAAGGACTTCAGAAAACACAGGTGTGCGGTCTACTGAGCTGGTGGTTTCCCTTACACTTTATTCCTGTAGAAATAAACTTTGACATTCTACCCCAAGGGTCGCAAAGTTTTGCCTCTCAAGGAGACCCCTGGGGTGATGTGTATTTTAGGAACCTCAGACATGAACTTGTACGGAGGTGGGATTTACCCTGGGTGATGTCACTCTCTTCTGGGTTTCCGTCTCTCTCCCTGGATGGTGCTTCCTGGCCTTCCCTTTGGTTCCTTCTTTTCTTTTGACTATTGAATGCAGACTTCTGGATCCGCCTTGGCCTTCTTTCTCTTAACTATAAACTGGGCCCCATGGCTGTAAATATTATCTAGGCTTCAATGACTTCCAAATTCCCACCGCAACCTCTCCCTGGAATCCCAGACTTGCACATTCCAAGTGCTGACAAGGCTTTCTGCTTGTCTCCTGGGTATCTCAAACCTAACATGAAAAAACAAAAAGCAAAACAAAAATGTGTTTCTCAATTTTGCTTGCTTTGTTCCAAAACCTGTTCCTCATTTTAGTTAAGATAATGCTGTAAAGACCTCATGATGACTCAAATATAACAGAAGTGTATTTCTCCCTCACTTTTCGCACTAACTTTTAATGCGAAAGTTAAAAACAGGTGTTCTTAATCAGCAGTAGCTCATTTCGATGTCATGTTTTAGGGTTCTGAGTTCCAAATCTTATCATTCTACCATCTTGAAGATATTCTTTCTTTTTTTTTTTTAAATTGAAGTATGGTCAGTTACAAATGTGTCAATTTCTGGTGTACAGCGTAATGTTTCAGGCATGCGTGTACATACATATGTTCGTTTTTATATTCTTTTTCATTAAAGATTACTACAAGATATTAAATATAGTTCCTTGAGCTATACAAGAATTAGTTTTTTAAATCTATTTTTATATATAGTAGTTAACATTTGTAGATCTCAAACTCCCAATTTACCATGGTAACTCTCAGGATTTCAATAAAAGTGAGATAGACCATTTTTCTTGTTAAACATTAAGCTTTGCAACTAGTTAAGTCAGGAGTCGGCACATCGTAGTCAGGAACCAAATGTGGTCCACCAGCCATCTTCGTAAATAAAGCTTTATTGGAAGAAAATATCACCTATTGGTTTATGTAGTGTCTCTGGCCGCTTTGCTCTACAAAGGCAGAGCTGAGTAGTTGCTTCAGAGACAGAATGTTCCTCAAAACCTGAAATATTGAGTATTTGGCCCTCAAAAAAATTTTTTTTGTCAACCCTGTTAAGTAACCTATTTGCCCTGCAACCTCCCTGCCCCAATCCTTATCCCCACCCCACAAAATGGTATCAATTTACTAAAATATGGAACTTTCTCATTGAGAAGTTTTAAAAATACATGCTACCTATTATCCAAGTGCAGAATTATGCTTCCATTTTAACCACCGTGTCTAATGTAACCTGTCCTTTTTTAGGAGGATTCTGACACATAAAGATGTTCCACAAATTTTTTTTTTTAAAATAACACTGAGCCAACTAGAGATTCAATTATAGGTCATGAAGAACTATCTCTGGGTTGTCTCTAATGTTTATATTTTGTTTTTTTCCTTTAGTAATTGAACTGTTAATTTTAGCTAGACAGGTTGCCATCCTGCTGAAACTGCATTTTTTTTTCCCAGCCTTTTTTGAAACTCAGGGCGTATCCTTATGTTCTGGCCAATGATATGTGTGCGGAGGGGATGTGGGCAATCTCTGGATCTTGCCTTCCCTTCCCGCTGACAGGAATGCAGATACAACAATGGAATTTGAAGCCACCACCTTAGACCACGTGCTGCAAGCTTCATGTTGAGGGTGACTGAGCAACAGGAAAGAAAGGGTGGGGTCCGCACCACCACCATGGATCCATCATGTGGGTCCAGGACTGTTGACCAGTGCATCCTAAACTAGTACAGCACTAGAAAAATGAATAATTATTTAGGGAACTGTTATTTTGCAATCGTTGACACCGTAGTTGAATTATATACTATTACGGGTAATAATTACAGTCTTAAAAATTCTCATTCAATTATAAAACACCAAATAGTGTGTAAAATGACTCCATATCTCGTTGAAGCACCTTCCTACACATTTTATAAGCGAAAACTAAGTTCCAAGAGAGAAGTGCTCAGAATACCGTAATAACCTGGGTGGAACTAGAGACTGGTTCCAAAGCAGGGTCTTGAACTGATGTATTGAAATCCTGACCCAAAGACCAAAGGAAATAAAGATGCAGGCAATTTGGTGTCTTTTAGGGCTTTGATCTTTTTTTGTCACTAGTCATTTAATAGCATTAACAAGTGCCAGACCAGTACCATTTATTGAGCATATACAGTGATACAAGGCTGCATGAGAAACACTTAATAGCTAATTTCTTATTATTTAGCTTTTCCCACACCTTACTTTTAAAATACAGAAGCTGAGGCTAACAACATTGGTGTTGCCAGGGAGACACATTCACTCAGCAGCGTGAGATTTATTTTCAGTCTTCGTTTGCTCCCAAGGCTGTAATCTTTGCAATCAGTTGTGCTGCTCCCACATAGTCAGTCTTCGTTCATGTCAACAGCCTGTAAAGTGTTTTGAAATCACTTTCCTAGTTTTTCTCCATAAGAAAATGCAACAGGGTTCTGTGAGAAACTGTTAGAAGTTGGCCACCGTTACTCAACTCCTGAGTCTACTCTGTTATTAAATCCTGACTCTTTTTATTAGTATTAATTCAGAATTACCAGATTCTAAAAGAGATGAATGCTTTAATCCCAGATAAATGCCAAAATTGTAGTAATTAATCAAAGGTGTGACGTAAATTTTGCTAACTTAATCTTACAGATGGGGAAAGAAAGGAACAGAGATGCTAAAAAAAACTTTCTCAAGTGTGCAAGGGAAGGACTGCTAAGCGCCCTTATTCGGATCAAAGTCAGTGTTCTTCTGCTGAAGAAGTGCTACTTGGGTGGTCCCCAATGAATCAGATCTTCTGGTATGTTCTCTCTTGTGTTGTTTCCCCTCACATGGACTCCGTTTGGCTATAAATCTAGCTCTGGTGTGATGCCAGAATAAAGCAATCTGAGGCTTGGTATGTGTTTGTGCGGTGGATCGTGTCCTTTTGGACTGCTAGCTCGTGGGACACTCCCTCTCAGAACCCAGGTGTCATGCTCAAAGAAGTCCAACTAGCCATGTGGAGAGGCCACATGGAGGAAATTTCCAGGCCCCAGCTGAGCTCCCGGGGGATGGCCAGCACCAACTTGCCAGCCATGTGAGTGACCCATCTTGAAAGCAGATTTGGTGGCCAGAGTTAAACTATCCCAACTGATGCTGTAAGGAGTGGCGACTGAAGCCCTAGCCAAATCCCTGAATTGCCAGCAAATAAATCTGTGTTTAGATCTCTGGAGTTTGGAATGATTTGTTCTTCAGCAATAGATAACCAACATTTCTGATGACTCGCCGCTAGATTGCAATGCCCTGGCTCACAAGCAAAATGGCCAAGGTTTTCCACACCAAGATCCCATCAACACCTTCCCTTCATAGATCTAGAAAAGCATTAGACCCTAATAACATCTTGTCTCCTATGTGTTGTTTTATGGGAAAATAATGTAACTCACTCACAGTAAGATGCGTTTCTGTCTCTCTCTCCATCCTGATGGTAGGAAAAGGTACCAGAGGCTCCAAAGTGGGAAGGAGGCAGGTGGGTCTGAGGTTAAATCCTCCCTCAAATCTGTGGCTGTGGCCAAGTCACTGAACCTGTCTGATCATCTGTTTTTGTATTTCTAAACTGCAAAAGTTGGTCACTCTCAGGTAGTATGAAGGGTCAACACAAGTGTGCATGGAAGGTTCTAGCATCCTATCTGTCCCATAGAAGGTCCTTAATACATGATAGTTACTATTATAACTCATAACTTCTATCTTATAGAGGTCACAGTCTGCTCTCCTAGAATTGATCAGCTATTTAAGGTCTACAGTTTATGCTGGGAGGGGCAGGTTTATTGGTCCAAAGCCCTTGCTCTGTGTGACCCTAGATGTTGTGACCAAGGCTCATGATCTCCATCCACTGATAACAAGAGGCAAAAGATGCAGCGGTTATTCTGGAAACAAGGAATAGGAATCAGCCTTGCCAGTGAATCTTTGTTTGGCTTCCTTGTTCCATGAAATGAACCCCTGGAACTTCAGAGCCCAGAAACGTGAAAGGCAAATTGGAGATTTCTCTTAAAAAGCATTTTCTCCTCAATTACTCCTGCCCTGTCAATTCCATTCTGGCATAATTCAGCTCTCAAGATTTTCAAATGATTCCCCCATTATCTTCCCTAAAGTGCTGCTGATAGATGGAAACTTTGGGAAGGAAATCCCTAAAGAGGTTTGACATCAATGAAGCGGATAAAGACATCCTCGGAGAATGGTGTAGCATTTGTGCCAGGGGCACCCGAGTGTCTCCGAATGGTGCATGAAGTCATTGGTGATAGAGAAGTAAGATTTCGTAATTCCCTTTGCAAAGTGGTCCTCTCTTTTTAAACTCTTTAGAGAGTGCTCTTTCTCCTCACCGGGGAAGTTTAGGAAGTAAACTCAGCAATGAATAATCAATGCACAGCTCACAGCGCGGAACACTAGGAAATGACTGACGTGTGACAGCACTCACTTGTCAGGTTCCCCTCTGTGACATTAACATGCAATCTGCAAAAGAAACCCAACTTAAGATGCTCACAGATCAGAGAATGATGAAAAAAAAATGCGTATGATACTTTCTACAAAGAGGGGACTTTAGCTCAACTTCTATGGTGGGCAAGAAGAAAACAGGAAATCAAACATTAAATGTTGAAACGCTGGCGACAGCCTGAGGTGGGAAAAAAAATACAGCACATCTGGAGAGCTTATTCTAAGACCATTACTGGGCTGGTCTGCTCCTTGCTTCAGTCTTGTCTCCCTCACCATTTTGTGACAGGTTTTAATCTACCTTCATTAGGTCAAACCCAGGAATGTCTTGTTTGTAAGAGTGCTCATTGTTCTACGCTGGGTTTTGGAGCGAGCGAGACATCTTACTGGAAGGTTGGTGCTGAAATTCAGAGTGTGTCAGAGATCCGGTTAGGAAAGAGGCAAGGTGACTGTTCTCCTGCAGAGGCTGGGAGGGGCCCTTTGCTTCTGCTGGGGAGTCGTGCAGAGTGTCAAGGACATACCCGGGATAAAAAATTAAAATAATACTGCTAGGTTCTGAATTCAAGTAGGTTCCAAGAAGATAAGTCCAGCTTCTAAGAGAATGTCCTTGAAGGGGAAAGTTATGTGACAATGTGTTGGAAAGACAACAGCTAACAGATTGCTGTTTTATCGGAAGTGTAGACATAGAGGCTTTGCTGATTTGTATTTAATTGATATATCTTTGCAGGGGATTTGCAAGGAAATTGAACTTGATACAGTAAGTGTTGATACAGTAAGTAAGTAACTTGATACTGCCAAGTGCCTGGAGCTAGGATCTGCTCAGAGAATACAATGGTGATTGTAATGCAACCCCAGGGACAGAGTGGGTGCTCAGTTACCACCAGAGGTGATTCACCTGGGCTGATGGACTCATCTACAGCCAGACTTGAAGGGCATGGCTTTCTCCTGGCCACACTGCCCCTGCCTCGGGTCGACTCTGGCATCCTTTCTGACACAGTCACTACTGTCCCTGTGGGCAGCACCGTCAATGCCCTGCAGGCATCAGGATGCCAGTGTGGCCGGTGCTCTGTGGCCAAGTGGGAGAGCTACAAGAGAACACCTCTCTTTTTTAGAGAGCATTCTAAGTAGGACAGTTCACGCCTCGCATTTAAAAGGGATTGATGGAGAGCCTTACCAGGTTTTACCCCATCCCCTTATCACCTTTGCCTCACCCTCCAGGTCCCAGCACAGATCCCTGAGGCCAGGGTGAAATCATGGCAGACTATCAGAAACCACGTCATGTTCAGAATCACTGATTCCCTCCAACGGACAAGACTCAGCTCCAGAGCCGATTCCTTCGCACATGGTCCCCTTGATGCTTTTCTATCCCAGTCTGAATGAATGAGTTCCAGGCAGATCCAACCACCAGCCTTTCAGGTACGCGTAGACACATGCAAGTTGCCTTGACATATCTAGGGTTGCTGATACACAGATATTTGAAGAATGCGTACTTTGGGGCCTGCGTAGAAGGACTTTTTCCAACATGCACTTCTCTGTGACCCTGCCCGCCTGTCTAACCTCATTTCTGATGCTTGTCCATGTTCGTCCTACCCTCCATCCAGCCTACGTGGACTGCGCGCCGTGCAGTGCTTTACCTCTGAGCGTTTGCCTAGGCTGCTCCCGATCACGCGTTTTCATCCCCTTTCTCCACCTGATAAGCACTTTCTTAACCATTCAAGAGTCGGGAGAAATGCTTCTCACTCTCTTCATCTTCGTGGCTTCCATGGTGTCTTGTGCACACCTTTGACTATCACTGAGCCCGTTACAGGCTAAGTATGTTTCTATTCGTCTATCTCCTTCTTTAAATGCTGAGCTCCTCAAAAACAAAATATGTTTTATTGTTTTATTTCCTAGGCCTGGCACAGAATTTGACGTGAGAGTCTGAGCCTGATTGTTGTTGAATGGAAGTCAAGACAGGCGTTCATGTTTCCATCAAGAGGAACGATAACTGTAAACGTTACTAGAATTATCAACGATATCCGCTGAGAGAGACTGGCCCTCTCTCCTCCAGGAACTGCGTGGAGGGACGTAAATGGGGAATGCATGTTTTCACTGTTGATTTCAACTCAGGTAGGAGCCAGTGTCCAGAATGCCACGTTTTATCTGACCCTTAAGGGCAGCGAGGAAGGCAGAGGAGAAAGTGACTGAAGTTATTTGCATGTCTGGGTCCTGTGCTCTTCAAAACCCCTTGGAGACTCTGCTAACCCTCTTAGCAAATTAGAATATTGTTAGCTACTTTATACAAGTACACTCAGAGTAGAAGCAGACATATGTTGAAATCATCACAAGAAACCTCATTGCAATCTCTTGAGAAGTGACCACAACTAGTGAACAAACAAACCACTAAAATGATAAGTCAAAACAAAATAGCACAAAACAAAGCAAAACAAATAACCAAACTTTAACAGCATTTTTTTTGCAGGAACTAAGGTCCTGTTAAAGTTGTATCGATGATAAAGGCAGATTCTAATGTCTCTTGTGAATCTCCTGTTCTGATGGCAGTGGTCTGAGATCTTGGGAGACTCACTTCTCCAAGACACAGTTTAGAAAGGATGGTGCTATTTTTGGACTGGTTGGTGTGGGAAGTCAAATTCCTAGACTTGAAGTCACCAACACCCTGACACTCAGAACCCTAAACAAAAGTTTAGCTGTGCCTTTTTCACATAGTTTTTCACAATCCCCCATCTTTAAATCGGGTCATTTACATTCGTCAAGTGGCAGATGACGCAATCTTGCTCAAGTTCTTAAGAGGACTGTTTATATCATGTGCTTTTTTACAGGAAAAAAGGGAAAGCAGATTCTCATTTTTTAGCCAATTTTTTTCTTTTTTTTTCCAGTGTAGAGCACAATTTTTCAGTTATACATGAACACATGAACATATATATATTCATTGTCACCTTTTTTTCTCTGTGAGCTATCATAAGACCTTATATATATTTCCCTGTGCTATACAGTATAATCTTGTTTATCTATTCTACAATTTTGAAATCCCAGTCTATCTCTTCCCACCCCCTGCCCTCTTGGCAACCACAAATTTATATTCTATGTCTGTGAGTCTATTTCTGTTTTGTATTTATGCTTTGTTAGTTTGTTTGTTTGTCTGTGTGTTTGTTTTTAGATTCCACAAATGAGCTATCTCATATGGTATTTTTCTTTCTCTTTCTGGCTTACTTCACTTAGAATGACATTCTCCAGGAGCATCCATGTTGCTGCAAATGGCGTTATGTTGTCAGTTTTTATGGCTGAGTAGTATTCCATTGTATAAATATACCACATCTTCTTTATCCAGTCATCTGTTGTTGGACATTTAGGCTGTTTCCATGTCTTGGCTATTGTAAATAATGCTGCTATGAACATTGGGGTGCAGGTGTCATCCTGAAGTAGGGTTCCTTCTGGATATATGCCCAGGAGCAGGATTCCTGGGTCATATGGTAAGTCTATTTGTAGTCTTTTGAGGAATCTCCATACTGTTTTCCACAGTGGCTGCACCAAACTGTATTCCCACCAGCAGTGAAGGAGGGTTCCCTTTTCTCCACAAGAGGCTGTTTCTTTAATGAGCTTATGAATCATGATATTTGTTCATCATAAAACAAATACATGGATTCTCACCTTCTGCAACAAATGACTTCTTGTGTCTATGTAAAGAAGGGCTTGAATTTTTAGCATTTTATTTAAATGGAACATTTCAAACATGTACAAGAGAAGAAATAGGTAATAAATAAATTTGCATATAATTATCACTCAGCTCAACAATGATGAACTTATGACCAATCTAGCTTCATCTCTCCCTCTGCTCCCTTTCCCTTTCACACATATTATTTTGAAGCAAATCCAAGACTTATCATTCCATTCATAAATATTTCAGTATGTATAAGAGTTAATTTAAATAATAGGAATTGAAACTTCTTTTTGGTTCACTAGATTAAAAAAAAAATCTTTAAGCACAAGGGAAAGAAAAGTATTGACCCAAATAAATTAAATGATCTACATTCTGTCAATATTATAGGAGGCCCATTTCTATTTCGATTGATGGTCTCGTTGCGTGTGATGTATCAGTAGTCATCAAAAGAAAGAGTTCTGCAATGAATTTCACCCTTAGGTGGCATAAGTACTATGTGACCCTTATTCATTCCTATTTAACCTGTGCTTCATTAACATTTCCATCGATTAACTCATTAATTCAGTCATTCATAAAGGGTATACTGGAGACTCATTATGGACCAGGAACCAATGCTTGATTCTGAGAGCACAGAGATTTATTAGGGCCTCTGCCCTCCGGGAACTTACAGCCTTGTGGGGAAAACAGACAAAAAGGTAATTGCAATGCAGTGTGAGGAATACGGTGTTATCGGGAGCTGAGGACAACCCTTAGTTTACACAGGTCCCATTGTCTTCCTTCCTTGCCTCCATGAGTTAGTGTTTCCATGCGCCCCTGGGAAGATGCATCTTAGGGGTGTCTCCTTGGTGTTCCTGGTGCTGCCCCTGATTGCCTAAAAGGGGGTTAGACTTCCTGCAGATTTCATGAGAAAGGAAGATCACTCATTCCTCAGGTTTGCAATTTCAAAGCTCATAGTATTCCCGGGCTCCTATACATTGTATGCGAATTCTCAGCCTACCTAGGGGTCTAGCTCCTCTCCTGGTGCAGCCCAGTCAACCCTGTACTCAGACCCCTTCCCCCGTCTGCTGTCACAGGTGCGCAGCGTTTCTGATGCCTGAGCTTTCAGCGTTCCGGGACGTGAATTAGTTTCTTCTGTTTGGTTGTTCTTTCTTAGCACTTAGGGTCTTTATTTGTAGTCATTGTTCTTTTTGTACTTGAGGGTTGATCTATTTTTTAACAGTCAATTTAGTTGGCATTCTGGGTAGAATAGAGATTTAGCTATATTTAACATACTGAACTAAGAGTCTATTTGATACACTTAAAAAATGGATATATAGACAGTGTACAATGTGTCAATGTCTGGTGCACAGCATCATGTTTCAGTCATACGTGTACACACATATATTCGTTTTCATATTCTTTCCATTAGGTTACTACAATATATTGACTATAGTTCCCTGCGATACACTTCCATATCTGCATTTAATTTTATTTATTTTATTCTCCTATTCCTTTATGTGTTCTCAGGGGTGGTGTATACTATTGATTTTTTTTTCTCTCTGAGCATCTTTAACATACTTATTTCTAAGTAACTTTCATATTGCCACAGGAAGTGAACTGCCCTGAGTTTGGGCCAGTCAACTTTTCTAGCACAACATGGTTTGCTTCTGTGTTTTGCTTGCTGCTTCCTCTGTTGACTTCTCAGATAATCCAATATATGTACTGCTTTTTTTTTTCTTTTTCATAAACAGAGTGTTTCTTCAGAGGATGAGGTGGGGTTACTTTCAAGGTTGCGTCTTTTTTTATCATTCTTTATAAACCAATTCTTACATTAGTTTCTTGGCTAAGAGTTTTCACCATTCCCGATTGTGTAGATGTGGTATTTTTTGTCTAGTGAAATAATCCATTGTGTTTATCTTTCCTTTATATACAGATAATCACAGTGATGAAACATGCCCAGGCTTATTTAGCATTTGTATGCTGTGGTTTTTCAAACATTTTTCTTAAGAGAGCCAGTGGGTCCCCCAAGGACAGGAACACGACCTGTCATCTCTGTATCCGAATTCTAACCTAGTACCTGGCCCTTCCGAGAGGCTCACAGATATTTGTTGGATGAATGCATAACGGGAAAGGTGGCAGAGGACTAAAGAGTGACACTGCTTCAAAAAGGGATGTTGGAGGGAGCGGCCAAGAGATGAGACGTGGTGTTTGAGATTCCAGAGATAAATCCACCTATCTGTACGCTATGGTACTGGGCTGAAAAAAATTAACCAAAGAACAAAAGAAAATTGATTTTGAAAATCCCTACCTGAAAAAATTGTCACCAGTGTCACTGAAACAATGACAATGTCGTCATTCAGTGGAGATGACGGATGTTAATACTCGTGAGAAGGGCTTCCCTGCATGGTATTGAGCCTCAAGTAAAGAAAAGAAGCCAAGGACAGTCCACATGTGGCTTTTTCTATTAACCCCTTTTAAAATGATGGAGAGGAAAATGTGATCACAATTTTCACATCAACTTCCCACCGGGCCTCCAGGGAGCCTCCAATTTTATCCCATCTCCATTTGGCTTCATGGAAAGACATGAGTCCTTTGTTTCTCCTGATAAGAGCCAGGCTCCCCGGAGAGATGATGCAAAGGGCGATTATGTGCACAGCAATGGTACCACAGCTTGGAAGAGAAGTCACTGGTATCTAAACAAGCAATACTGCTTTGCAAAGCCTCTCACCTTGGCTGTATTTGATTGCATAAACCTTTCCCTCGTCTCCAGTAGGTTTTACAGTTCGTAGGGAAGGAACAATTAAACAGGTAAATGCCAGTGGAAGCACGCTTTTTGAGGAGCTGCACAGTTGCAACTTCAGCATAATTTCCTTCTCGCCCATCCAGTGAAGGTGTGGTAAAAATGGATGAAGGGGCACACACAGTGCAAAGCAGATTCGGTCCCTGATGCCTTTTCAAGTATTTCTACCAGGTTTTCAGAGCAAAGCCTGCTGCCAATCACAGCAATTCACCAGGGAGGAGCTCTAAGAAGGAAAATAAATCATATGCTAATTCTCTTAAGTTGGAAGGCAGTGGGGGGAGAAATGTATGCAGGGAAGGTCAAGGAACTGTATTATAAATAAGTAAATTTCCTAATGACTGAAATACATCTTTGAAAACGTCTAGACTAGCTTATCTATACAGATTTCCATTTTTCTCCCCTATTGAATACTCTACCATTTCTCTAGTTCCTCTAGTAAATTAGTAAAACAGAAATTTCTCTCTGACGTGAAGTCAGCATGCAGAGCAAAGAAACCCTAAAGCTGGAGCTTTGGAAACACACTCAGAACTACTCAGAAAAGTACAAGTCATTGTTCCCATCCTGCAAGGGCTCCTGTCCCTCTGGTGTCGTAAATTATATTTCCAGTAAGGGCACAAGTCCTGTATTGTAATTCCCCTTGGGAAGGCGGAGCTGGGATGCAAACTAGGGAATAAGACCCCAAACCCATACCTCCCCAATGAATATTTCGCCCATTCATTTTTGTACCCCATGTAACCAACTTGCCAAAGAAACTCAGCACAGCTGCTCACCTGAGTCTGCCGGCTCTGCCTTGAGAGTGCACCATCTATCACATAATAAATCCTACTTTACTTTCTTGACCTCCGTCTCTCATCTCTGAATTCTTTCATGTGAGGAGACAAGAACCTAACCGCCAGCAACACAAGAATCATCTGTGTCAGAATTTCCCGAGAAGTTGACTAAAGAGGTGTATATTGCTGGACTCATCTTTAACCTGCTAACTCTGGGGGATGTGGCCGGAGAGTCTGAAATTTGCAGCCAACTCTCTATGAGATTCTTATACAAAATAAAGCTTGAGGTCACAATGTCTACCATCTTTGATGTTCTTGGGAACGTTTTGCAGAGAAGGGATACAATGTGTGGATCAGGGAATTCTGAAAACTTTTCATTTATTCTATTTCAAGAGGTACCATCTGTCAAATAAGGAAACTTAGGTGAATTTGGTTAATTCTTTAGGCATCACACTCTATGTAACTTTCAGAAGTAAACTAAGTCTTAAGCAGGGGTGAATATGTTTCACACACTTTTAAGGAAACCTACAAGCTACAAAATGAGAATCTACGAAATATAAAACTATGTGCAGAATAAAATTTCATGTCTTTTTTGCTAGATCCGTGATTGTCAAGTCTAATTTTATCAGACCCCAAGGAAAATTAACTTATGCAAGGGGAATCAAGTATTTTGACTAGATTTCCAGTAAAAATAAGTTTTTAGATATTCCTTAAAATATGCACTGTCCAACAATTTCAAGAGAAACTAAACAGACAGTTTGCTTCCATTATGAAATGTGGTAACAGCCCGTTCTTAGCTTAGGTTCTCCTAAAAAGCAAAACCTGAGGCAAGCGCTTCACTGCAGTTTGTTTAATCTGGGGATGTGAACTCAAAGAGGAGGAGGAGGGAACTGGGAAGAAAAAAGCCAACCCAAAGAGGCTGATTGTGACTAAGGATAGTAGGGGTGGGGTCCCAGCAGGGACACTTTGATGAGACAAACAGAATTAATGTGTTTCAAAATCGCTCTCCAAAAATTGGACAGAAGAGGGGAGCGTTTATCCACCAGTCTTGTCCTTCCTTAGTCAAGGGTTCCTTAACGGTCTGTGCACTCCTCACGCTTCCAGGCACGTGCAGGGTCAGAATGGCTGGATGGGTCTCTGCACCCATCCATGTGGTGGTGGCCAGTTAACCCCGGGGCAACCTGCTGAGATTCTGCACCTGCCCAGAGCTGCTGTGATGTTGATGGCTTCTGTAAAAAGGTGGGCAAACTATGACATATGACCCAAGAGGGACTCCTTCTTCTTCAGATACTGAATAATCAGAAATGACTCCCCAGGCAACAGAGTGTGTTTTTTTCCCAAATACATGAATTACATATATTTTATCTCTAGAGATGGTTTTTGTATTTTTAGTCTGGATTATGTTTATACCCCATCTCTTCTCCTCCTGGCCTGATGGGAAACATTTGTCCCTTTGTAGTTAACATGCAAAACTTGGAAAGCACCCATGAAATAAAAGCAGGTTAAAATAAATTCCCTATGAGCGATGCCTTGAAATTGTTTATTTGGACACTGGAGAAAGTCTTGTTGGACACTGAGCAGATTATGAAGTTGCCACCAAAAGGACTTCCAAGGAAAGGTTGCTTTTAAATCATGTTGATAGGAACGTAAGCTGTGGCTTGCTGGAACCATTTGAAAAAGTGCAACGTGTCCCCTCATGCTTACTTCGAGTAAGCACAATGAGTCATTTTTTTCTTCTCTGGCTGGTCTCAGAGTCCCCCATGCTGTCTACCCTAACTCACTCTCTGTGTTCCTCACTGCTCCTCACCATACTCCCTCCCTGTTTTCCATATTTTTTTGTTTAACAGGAAAGGAAGAAAAGAATGTCCTCTATCTTTTCTCTTATTTCTGCTGGCATAGATCCATTTTTATTTACCTGGATCTAACACCGTATTCTTCCAGAAACTATTTAGGCTGTCAACGCTGGTTTAGAGTCTGGGTCTTGGTAAGAAGGTAGACCCCAGAGTTTGTCAATCCTGGGTTTAAATCCTGACTCTACCATTTATAAACCAAATAAATTTGAAATGTCCCTTAACTTATGTGAATCTTATGTCCCTTTCTGTGAAATGGGACTAATTCTCTTTTATAAAATTATTGTGAGACCAACATGTGGTAATAGATGGAAAGGGTTTAACATAGGGTCTGGCACATAATAAACATTTGATACATGGGAGGTAAACATCTTCATTATTTAGTGCTATCTATAATTTGTATTTTTCATCTACACCCTTAGATGTCATCTCTGAGTTTAACGTAAATGTGTGGACAGGATCTCCTGGTAACAAGAACTTGAAGTCAATCCTGTCTGCCAGTTTTAAACTGATGCTCTTTGCCCAGAGTGTTAATAAACTAAATGAGTGGAGAAATGCAAATAGAAACAAGACTGAACAAGTCTTGTTTAACAACAAAATCTGGCCAGCAGAGACAGTTCTTAGAAGCCTTGAAGCAAAACCCCTGGACTTCTGACCCAGTTTGGAAAAGGTCATGGAGAGCTGACCTGCCTGGGATGAGAATTTCAAACGTGAGCAGCGCTTTGTTGAACCTCTCAAAGTCAAAAATAGCAATAGATTTTGGTGCTTTATCTGCAAAAATGTAAAAAGAATGCAAGCTTCCTAGGTGCACAGTGAGGAGACGGTTCCTGGTCCTATTTTGTGTTCTTCAGTCCCACCCAAAACTCAGTCAATGCCAAACAGTACAACACCATTGCCCTAAAGTTGGCGGTTCATATGGGCATCGTGAAGGTGGAAACAGTAAGAAAATGAAGTTGTGTTCTGAGATCTAAACTCTGAACTACCCTGGAGTGTGTGTATGAGCCATCATGTGAGTAAATCAGAAACTTTTATACGAAAGTGGGAAGGAAGAGCTTGGGAACTTCTCAGATCCTTATTGATGTATCTTAGCTGTGATGTCGGGGAGACAGGGCTAGACTATGTTTGGAATGGGGTGATTAGAAGCCTAATGAATGGATGGTTTTTGACTCTCTTTGGAGACACTATGGAGATTAACAAAGGATGGTCAGCTTGAAACATGGGAAAGGGAAGTTAGGGAGCCAGAATTTCACAGGGTTTATCTAGAGACTGCCCAGGAGAGAAAGCCACTGGGCGTGATTAGCAAGAGTCCCGCCACCATAAAGATGTTTTCTTCTGGGGAGCGATGCTAACCTGATTTCATGGGTACATGACAACATCACAGAAATCTCAGCACAGTCTTTTGAAATGGCATTTAAGAATTGCTTGCTGGCAGGGTTACAGTTAGGTTTGATATCTGATCCTTCTAAAATAAGAAATGAAGTCTTGACGTTATTCATATTTTGTACAGCAATCTTATCAGAGCACGGACACTCTGCATTACTAAAATCAAAGTACTGGCACATGTGCTGTTCCATCTGCTTGGAATGCACATCTCCAGATCTGCTCAAGGTGGACCCGTCTTCTCTTTTTCATCAACACAGGAAGCATTTCCAAGCCAGCTCCTTAAAGTCATGTCACCTCCTTGACGTAGCCAGCCACGCTCCCACCCCATGACCTGAGCTCTTTCATTGCCCAATGTGAATTTCTTTGGAGCAATTTCACTATGTGATGTGACCTTCTAGTTTATTTATTTTTGCTTGTGTATTGTATGTCTGTGTACAAAAATGTAAAAGTCTATGAAAGTGAAGGCTCTGTTTATCTTGTTAAAAGCTATGTCCCCAGTAGTCAGAAGAGTGATTGATGCATAGTAGATGACCAATCGAAAATCTGTGTTGAATCAATGAATCAGTGAATGAAAAAGTAAAATATTGGACTAGATTTGTGGTTGCATTTTTCCACTGTTAACTTGATGCCAACAAATTAGCTTTAGCAAATCATCCTCTTTAATATTCAATTATTATTGTTGGTTTCCAAAATATTTTTGTGTATTAATTGTAAATCTAGCTAGTTTTTATAGTTTAGTTTTTCTACTTATCATGATATATTATCTTAAAAATAATTTATATCAGTCCTGAGAATACATCTTGATGCTTTTCTTTCTTTTAAAGTGTGTCTGCACATTATTGAAGCTTATGTACACTTAGACAAAAAAGTTGTTTTACTTATTACATGCATTCCAGAAGGCTACAATGTAAGACCAAGGACTCTGGGTAAATGAATGAATGAATTTGATAAAATTTCAGAACTGAGGAAGTGCTAGGGGACTTGTGGGGTTGAGGGTGGAGGTCTGTTGCTCCATTGATTCTAACCTGGACCATTTGAAGCTTGGAGATGCTCAGGATCTAAACACAAAATTCTTCCATCTGTGAAGCAGCCAGCTAGACATTCATTCAGAAAATATTTATGAAATATTTGGTGTGTACTAGGTACTGCTGAAGAAAAGAAATGGAATAAAGCTCCATCTTCCTCTCAGGAATATGCAGTTTATCTTTTAGAGTTTTCATCTCTGACCACGGACTAGCCCTTCATTTTAGGGACTCTCGATACCCTGGTTTTCCTTTACGAATTGCTGCTCAAGGGACCCCCTTTTTCTCTGTGATTCTGATCTTCAAGTTCTGTCCCACCCTTTGCCGAGAAGCAGCTTATACCTGATGCGGGATCTACTTGATCCTGTACCCATCACTACTCCACCAGGCTTCCTTTTTCTTCCATTTGTTTCTCAGTCTGCAGCCGTTTTCCTCCAGAAGCTCCGATGCCAGTGACTTAATCTGGCTTACCACCGGGCAACTCCATCATTATACCACTTAAAACAATCTTCTCAGTTTATCCCTCAAATATGCCTGGGCAAGCCCAGTGTTCCCTGAACCTCGCCGGGGAGCCACGTTCGTGGCTGGCTTTTCTACTGCTTGCTGCTGCTGCTGCAGATGGTGACAGTGACACCGACATCCAGGCTTGTCACCCATCATTTCATCCAATTCGCATAACAACAAAACAGAGGTGAGTGTTATCATCCACACATCAGAGGTTGGAAGACTCAGCTCCTCAAAAGTAAAATAGTCTCCCCTACGTCACCAACGGGGAAAGGGGCAGGAGGGGTCCGTCTGGGATATTGCCAAAGAATATCTTCACTTGCTATATTGCTTCCCTTGCAACTCAGTTCCAGAATCTTCTTGCCCTTAAGACCTGGAAACATTCCTGTAAGCACAGCTAAACCAGCACAGTGCCTGAGAACATGGCAAAGTGAGTCACTCTCTGTGAAAACTCTTTTCAAACATAAATACCATTAACAAACTTCTCTCTGTCTTCTTGAACATATAATCAAACTTACTTAGCACCTCTCCCTAAGTTAGCTCTTTTCTGATCATCATGGGAAAAGGCACCCCGTTACTTTGGCCATTTTACCCATTTAAACATTCGGATACATTCCTTAAAACAAACCAGTTTCCTTAGCCTACACCAACCAAATGGTATCCACGAACTACATGGTACTCTCAAACGCGAAATGTGGCTGGTCCAAACTGAGACAGAGTCTAAATGCATCTCACTGGATTGTGGAAACTTTGTATACAAAATGAACATAAATGATCTCATTAATAATTTTTTGAGTATATGTAGGAATGTTAATATTTTGGATATAAATGGGTTAAAGATATACTGTTAAAATTCATTTCACCTATTTTTTTTCAATGTGGCTAATGGAAATTATAAACCACATACATGGCTCATCATTAAATTTCTGATGGACAGAGCTGGCCTTAGTCATCACAGGGATATCAGTTCAACCTATCAGCTTTGAAATACGTTGTACAATATTCTGTTTTGCACAACTGGCAAATGTCATCCATTTTTATTTTTGAATGTATACCTAGCAGTGGGTCTTTATGGACTAATGTCCACTACGAATAGCTCTATGGCAGAGGGCAGTCCAGCTGCTCTGCAAGGTCGGTCTGATGGTCCGGCAGTGAGCCGTGCTTACAACGGCACATTGTCTAAACCAGACTTGGGCTTTTTTATGCTCTCTGTATTTGCAGCAGCAATTATGACTTCCAGGGTCAGGCATTTTCAGGCAGTTAATAGCCAGTTTGACTAAAAGTCCATCAGCTTTCTGGCCATTCATTAAGTGCTAGGAAACGCTTTACCCCAAGGTCAATACTGCTTAGCTCAGTCATACTTTATGATTGAGAGAAAGAATGCTTTCCTCTTCATTGTCAGAAGTATTGATTGGCAGTTCTTTGGGTGGCCCTGGTCATTTTGACTTGCACCTCTTTGTTTTCAAGTGCCAAGGGAGTGACATCAACTTTCCTTTCACAATATGGACATTATTGCAGTATTGAGAGCCCGGGACAAGGAGATCCACTGTCAGACATTTGGACCTCACCTCTTCGTTATTATCGTAAAGTGACTCACAAGGGAAAAGAAATTCAGAGAAGCAAGGAGGCCCAGCCTGTAAACTCTACAAGTCACCAGGCTGATAAACTACCATCTTTACCGCCAGCCACAATGCTCCCATTAAACTCAAACAGAAGAGCAGGTATGACTAATTCTTCCCTTTACCCACCAAAAATAAATCACAGCACTGAGCTGGAATGAGACATAGACTTTTCCAGGATGAAGAGTTGAGTTGGAGGCTGAAACATTGGAAACATCTTGAAAAGGAGCCAGGTGGCCTGAGCAGGGGATTGCTGAACAAGCTCCCCAGACCAGACCCTTCTATGAAAGTGGAGTTGCTCGAGGCAGGATGTGGTGGCACTTACGGAATATCACTGGATATTGAACATGCATTGTCCTTTTCGACAGGTCACTCATTAACGACTTTACGTAAGTCTTTGTCTTTCAAAGACGTTCACAAATGTTCACACGAGGGGTTCCAGATCTTCCCAAAAGCCATTTGTCTAAAATTCACAGCAGCTTAGGTATAAATATTTTGTTTGCATCTGATTCACTGCAGTTCAACGCATGACTCACTGCAAGCAGCACCTAGGACATAAGAGGAAACTGTAAGAACTTGAGTATTGAGGCTAGACACATGGCAGATTAAATTCTAATATTTTATTTTGTGTGCTGGACTCCTCATTTGTAAAAATAGGGCATTAATATATTTTTTTGTGGGATAAAATATATAAAGGACCTTTTAAAGGTGCTAGTGCCTTGTGGACATCATCATAGTAGCTGTGGTTAGCCCACACTGGATTGACATGGCTGAAATTTTTTATCACTTTTGATCAGAATCAGTATGTTTGAGAGGCCAGTACGGTGAATTACACACAAGAAGCCTCAAATAACTGGTCCCTTTTATTACTACAATTATTATTGTTCTTATCCAATCCTGACGGTTTTGGAATGATGTAGTAAAATTTATCGTCAAAGATACAGTTTGGAAAATTCATTATTAGGATGGTGGAAACTTAATTAATACAAAACTTCTTGGTGCCATCTCAGATCCTGCTTCAGCTCCATGATATGCAACCCATTACTATGGGACAGACATCTGCCCTTGGACTTGGACAGGCTGGAGAGTACAGAGATGGAAAGGACATGTTCCGGAGCGAGAACACTTGGGTCTAAATCTGAGTTTCACAACTTGACCATCCTGTGACCCGAGGTAAGTCACTCAGCCTCTCCGTGGGGAGGCACGGATTCCTCACCTACAAAACAGAGTAACAGTCTCAGACAGGTATTTGTATCCCCCTGTTCACAGCAGCATTATTCACAGCAGCTAAAAGGGACAAACAACTCAGCTGTCTACCAAAAGGTGAATGAACGAACAAAATGGTGTCCAACTACGCCGTGGAGGATGAGCCAGCCTTAAAAGAAGGAAATCCTGCCACATGTTATATATAACACGACGAACCTTGAAGATGCTAGGCCCAGTGAATTAAGTCAGTCACCAAAAGACAGATACTGTATGATTTTACTTACATGATGTACCTGCCATGAGTAATCAGATTCATAGAGACAGAAAGTAGGATGGTGGTTGCCAGGGGCTGGGGGGAAGGGAAGAAGGAAAGTTGTTTACTGGGTACAGAGTTTCAGTTTTGCAAGATGAAAAGAGGTCTAGAGATGGATGCTGTTAACAGTTGGTTAACGATGTGAGTTAATTTACTACCACTGAAAGATTAGGCTTAACAATGGTTAAGATGGTAAATTTTGTTATGTGTATTTTGCCACAATTAAAAAAAATTTAAAAAACAGAATAACAATAGTGATTTCTTTACTTTTTTTTTTTTTTGGCTGAGTGGATTTAATGGAACAATGTCTCTCTTTTTTTTTAATTTTAATTTTTTTTTTTTTTAATGAAGGTACTGGGGATTGAACCCAGGACCTTGTGCATGCTAAGCATGTGCTCTACCACTGAGCTATTTCCCTCCCGACAACGTCTTTCATGATCTATTCCAGTGCTGAGCACCTAAGGACAAGTCAAATATATTGTAGCTGTTTAAAAAAAATTTTTTTTTTACAAAAACAAAACACCAACAAGAACCAGCAGTGGAATCTGTTTGAATTCACAACAGTTGGCTCTGAGCTAAGGTTGTTAAAGCTGCAAACAGGCCTAAGGCGCTCCCCCAAACCTGGAGTGAAATAGCATTTCGAGGCCAGCGAGGTCCCCAGCAAGGCGAGACACTCAGCCGAAGCAAAGGCGAGGGCTGCCCTCTTAGGTCCCAGCACTGAATCGTGGTCGACTCAGCGGGAGGCGACAAGGAGGGGAGGACGGCACAGTGAGTCCAGACGTTCCCGGGAAGGAAGGCTGGAGGGAAGTCTCGTGGATGGTGTCCCACTGTGGCAGGAGGTCGCTGGGTGTGCCCCCAGCCTCCTGTCCTCTGAACACAGCCCCCCAACGCTCAACTAAGCAGTCATTTCCCCGCATTGCAAATGCTTTTCACAGGCTTTCGCTTACTTGGATGTGTCTTTTCCCTGAAGCTACCACGCTTGGTAAGCTTGTTCTGCCTCACAGAACAATGTGCCACTAGGAAGAACATTTTTTTTTTAATAAGAATATTTTCTAAGCCACTGAAATGGTTCAGTACCTGTTGGGTGAGTGGGCCTGTCTCCCATCAGGAGGTGCCCAAGGCCAGTTGAGGCTACCTGAGGTCAGGCAACAGTAATTTTTCTCAAAGGGCTGGGTCAACTCACTCTTTCGGCTCACTTGTACTACTCCTGCAAAGCTGGCCATGATTCCTCCCCCTGATCTCAAATATTCCAGTTTTTTAATTAGTTCCAGGCCAGGCGATGTGACTGCCCCATCTGTACAACGCACATGTGCCAATTCAAAGTCTGAAGCCGACGGACTAATAGAACCAACTGAAGACCTGTTGAAGGAGGCGAATGCAGCCACACTGCTGCTGGAAAATTCACCTGGAGGGCCTGCCAGAGCCAGGCCCCTTCCAAGCCAGGCTGAGCCACAGGCCTGTTATGAAAGGACCGCTGAATTCCACACTCTGCCCCTGCCTCTCCTGAAACCAAAGGGTGATTAAAGCCTGGGATGCAAACCCCCCATAACCTGGGGGATGTAGCTCATGATCAATGACTTCCTTGGCTGAGCACATGTTCGTTACCAGAAGTCATGGCCAAAAGCCATCAAGGGCCAGCAGAAAGGAGAGAAAAAAAGAAAATAAAATTAATGCAGGTACAGTCTTTTTTCATGACGCAGCCTCATTTGCCCCTGAAATCCAGAGCCAAGACTTCTGCATCACATCCAAGGCTCACATTCACCTTGCTCTTCTGTGTTTGACAGCGTTAAGGATTTTTGTGTCAAATATTGTCCTTTGATAGTGTTTCTTTCTACTTCTTAATATAGAAAGAAAAAATAAATGTAGAACATATAGGTGTTATATAAGTATATAAATACTTACATATAAAATTTGAGTTTGAATTAATGCATTTAAATTGTCAACAAAAATAGTCAATAAATAATCAATAATAAGAAAAGAAAATAATTTTACTTGGGTCAAACTGAGGACTATAGCTGGGACTCTGAGAAACTGCTCTGGAGATGCAGGGTTTCCAGCACTGTTTTATATCTTGTCAGACCAAAGAACATTAAGCAAGTCACGGATACATTTCTTCAAGGTTCCAAAAAAAACCAACAACAACAACAACAAAAAAAACAGATCAGCACATAGACAGCAAGTCAGTATGACCTTGGCACCTGGGAAGGGAGTCTTACCGTCAAAGGAGCACCAGTGTTGGCGTCCCAGGAAGAGAGGCATTTAATGTTTACTTTTAACATGGACATTCTTTACTTCTAGTCAATGTGCTTCTTTTTAATAATTAAGGGAAGTGTACAATGTATGTTTGGTTGGCCACAAACAGGCTGTTTTATTAGCATAAAATTCAAGTTAACTCACGTATAAGCCAGAATGACTTCCCCCTACCTCAACATGTGAGAATTTCTTTTATCAAAATTTGATCTTTTCCTTCATATTGCACTTTGTTTTAAAGTAAACAAATGTTTAAATTACACTCCCAGAAGCAGAATAGTATCAGTGATGTGGTAAAATTTCTCATATCAGCAGGGATTATGTTTGGTAGAGTTCAATTCAGATTTTATTAGACAGGTGATGGATGCTAACTTTTCCCATTTCAAATGCCCTCTAAAAACATGCCTTTGATTAATATGTTTATTCACTTATTTGATGTGTATTTATTGTGTGCCTACTATGCGTCAGGCTAAACCTACTATTTAGCAGTGAACAATAAAAAATACATAGACAAAACTCCCTACTTTGTGGAATTTACATTTTCATAATATTATTTACCTTCTCCTTATTTTCTTTCAAAATAATGAAAATGAAGTCATCTTGGATACTGAAATGATTCTGAAATGACTACTCCTAGCTGATGGTCATATCATCTCATCATGACTTCTCATAGCTTTAAGAACACAAAGATATAAACTCTGTGGGTTACCTTGGACCCTGACAATCTCCTCCGTGTCATTCTCCTATCACCTGGCGACCGGTATTGACACCTCTCCCTAAGCCATCCTATAGTACAGTGACCCATCTCACAACCCACAAAGCCTCTTTGGGGCTCATAATGGTTGGATCACACTTTTCGTGCTGGGAGTATACGCTTTCTTAACCTGGCAACCATACCGATCTTGGTTGAGATAGTCGGAAAAAGCACAGTCATTTTCACTGAGCTGAATAAAACGGGCAGTCACAAGATGGATCACTGCAAATCCTTCTTAGGGGAAAAGTAAAACAAAAACTCTCTGTGTCCTAGTGACACTGGTGTGTGAACATCAAAGTCTCACTCCTCGTTGGCAGCTCTCCTGTCGCTGGCTCTGGAGCATCCTGTGAATTGCTCTTGGATGCTGCCCAGGTCTAGGTTTAAGGGGGAAAATGCCATATTACATCTCTCAGGATTTCTTACGGGGACCGTCTTCTCCACACTCTGCCATGAAGTCTTACTTCCCAGTGTTCAACCTAATCCTTTCTTTTACTACTCCCTGAATCACGTCTCCCAATCCCGGATATCTGGTTTCTAAAGAAAGATGTCATCACGAAGCAGGAAGTGCTTATGGTGGAGGATCAGGTGGGAGGGCTGGAAGTCCTGGCCAGTGTGAACCCGTCCCGGAGCAGTGAGAAGAGCAGGAGGAAATCAGGAACGGGAGGGAGCTTACCTTTTGATTTGGCTTCCCCTCGTCTGGATTACAGGTCTACCTATGACCTGTGGTGTTGACCAAACCTGTCAGTTAAAACTAAACACATTTCACAGTGGCGGCCAGCCAAAAACATAAATTCTGCCAAAAACTAAACACTGTAAAAAGGTCTGCCTAGTTTCAAAACATCTATGCCAACTGCACACCCCACAGCACGTTGTGGGTGTGATTTTGCAGAAGTACTGGAGGCGCAGTCTGCAGGAAGGGGGACAACGCTTAAAGCCGCCGGCGCCCTGATTTGGATAAGGATCTTGGGTTTTTTCTCTTCACCGCCTATGAAATAACCAGAGCTGAGTATGGGGGAAGGACTAATAAAAAAAGGACCATTTAATCTGGTAATATGCCCACTGTATAGCTTCAAGACAGGAAGTTTCCAAAGAAACTGGAACCAGTTGGGGAGACCCAGCAGGGAAGGATTATGGGCGTGTGCAGGCAGTGTGTGTGGGACCTCCTTTAAAATATTTGAGGTTATGAGTAAGGGCAAAGTCTAGGGTTGTAAGAAAGTTGAGCTTAAGGGAACGAGGACTGCTGTTTTGTATTATTGTCTATTTTAAAATTAAATGCAATCTAAGAATATCTCACAGGGCATCAGATTTGTGGCATCTGCATCCCAAGCTAAGAATGGCACGGTGACATTTGGGAACCACATGGACAGACCCAATGACTTGGGAATGCAGGGATCCGTAAATAAAAGGCATACGTTGTCTAAGAATAAACACACGTTCATAGTTTACTGCCTTTGTTTAGCAAATATTGTTGAGAGATTTCTGCGTGCTGAGTGCTGAGAATGAAACAATGAACTGCTCTCCCCAAGCACTTACAATTTCATGGGCAATTTAGACAAGCAAGCAGGCAGTGAGGGCAGACGGAGTAAATGCTATCAGAGGGACAAGCATGAGTCCAGTTGGGGTGGACAGAAGGGACATCTTAATCTTTGAGGGGAGTCAAAGAAATCAAAAGAGTTTCTGGAAGGAACTGGAGGACTATGGGAGCCAATTCAGTGAAAGGGAAGGGAAGGAATGTCTTCAATGCATAGGAAATAGCATCTGGAAAGTGATATCCTGGAGATCCTGTTGAAGAAAAAGACATTTGAGCTGAGACCTGGAGGAGGGGGGAGCCAACCAGCCTTGCAGATTTCAGGAGAAAGGCCTTGAGAATGGCACGCACTGATGCGTTCGAGAAACAGTGAGGAAGACAGCATGGTCATAGTCCACAAGCCCACCACCCTAGTCCATTTTGATTTCCAGTCCCCACTGAGCATTGTTTCCCTCCATTACTTCTTTGAAACATGGCCCAGTGGGTCTTTCCTTGGTCCTTCTATCCTTGCCCTCACTTTGGGACATGAATTTATTACAGTTGGATGCCTCTTCAACTGTAGATCAGAATTTTTGTTTTCTTGCTTAGACTAGTGAACAGTCCTGAACTGCAGATTTCTTGATGACGCGTTAGGTAGCCCAGCTTCAGTCATGCTCCCTCACAAAGGATGCTGGCTTCCTTCTCCCCGTCTGTGCCCCTGCCTTGAATTATCAGCCTCTGTTTGCAATTCTGCTCCAAAGAATTCCTGGTGCTACAGTGGCATGGACTCCTGTTTAAACTCAAATGGCCTGGAGGAGTCTCTCCCAGTTCTCTAACCCCCGCTCCCCCATGGATCCCCCGGATAAGTGCCCTTTGGTAAATATCAATGTAATCCTGCCCCTGGAAATTATCGTTTGGATCTGCCGGGCAATCCATCAGAGCTCATGCCCTGCTTTAACTAGTCTCTGTTTCAACTCTTTCCAAGGGGCTCATGACACGAGGTCCTGGCAGGACTTGTTGGAATTATGTAAGTCAGGACAGCCTAATTCCATGTGTGATTTCTGTAGGGGATGCGGGTCGGAGGGGTTTGTATGAAAGGAAAAGTTTGCAGTTCTTGGTGGTGATGATTAGCAGCTAATGGCCTTGGACTTGCCCTCTCTTATTACCCTATTAAAACTTGCAGGCTTGCATCTGCGGAGGTGCAGAAATGGCAACTGAAGCTGAGAATACTAAGTTTCTCCCTCTATAGAAAGATTTTCTCTAAAACCTGCCAAGTCGATGTGACAGGGTGGTCTAACCAGGGAGGCCATTATTTAGCCTCCCACAACAAGAAATTGCCTTGATTCATTTGAAATTTTTAAAAAAATAATATTTAAAGCTACACATTCATCTTTTAAAAAGTCAAATAATACCATGTGAAAAAAAATGAGGTCTAAATTCCATCTAGACACCAAATTCATTTCCTTGGAGAAACCATATGCAGCTCTATAGTTTTTACCACTGATGTACAACCAACACGTTTGGTATTTTCATTTTTAGAGACCATCTATTGTCTTCCACTAAAGAAGATGACTATTTCAGCATTCTTAAGGCCCCCATCCCCACAGATGCATTTTCTTCCCCTCCTCCATCATATCCTCCTAATATGAATTTTGTGTTTATATTATTATAATTACACATATTAGCTAACATGCACAAACAAAATCCTGTAGCGTGCTAGATTATGTCTCCTTTCTTGTACACAATTTTTGCTTTCCTGGAGTATTTATTTTTTGCCTACTTAGTTTACTATGTTTCTATTAGCGATTCTTCTTCCAAACACTGACAGACACATAAAACACATCCCTAGGACGTCCGACACACCAGGTAATCTATGAAGCCCGTTTTGTAAATGTTAAAGCCTTTGAGCAGGAAGCAGTTAGAAATGACAATCCTTGGATGTAAAGTAATAATAGTAATAGAAACAAAAGTGGGGCTGGCAGAACAGGTCTTGTAAAATTGCTTTTAGTTGTTGCCATTTGCTAGAACACTTCTTTCCCGGAAAAATAACCTGAGATTACATTTAAAAAATGTATTCAAGAATAAATGTCCTTGTTATAGTAAGAGAGCTAAACAGCAGTATTTGGTGATTACTGTTTTGTAGATCATTTAAAAAGACAAACAGATAAAAATCTGCTAATCAGTTGGAATTTAGAAGAGAATGTCTCTCCGCACGCCTTCCAGCTTAAGCAGGGAGTGCCTCACTAGACCAGGGAAAACATTACGAACCCATTAAGTGGATGAACTATGTGAATTACGAACCCATTAAGTGGATGAACTATGTGAAGATTCACATCCAGACGGTTCTTCCCTGTGTCTGCCCCCGTATGTATTCATACACATGTTCATTCTGATGCATATAATCCATTCCATTGTATAAAAGAGACAGAAGTTTTCACAGTTCATTTATAAATGTAAAAATTCTGCTACCAACACCTAACAGAGTCTTGGGAATTAAATGTAAAGACTACATTTACTTGTGCATATAAATGCAAAGATATCAAACAAAAGTCCAGTATACCAATTTAGTAAAATATTAAAGAATAACTTAGGGGTATTTGTGATTTATTCCATGAATTCATATTTTTTAAAGACATCCATCACTAATAATATCCTAAACTAATATGTCAAGTGAGAATAGACATTTGAACAAATTCATACCAATTCCTGTTTTTTAAAAAGCATATTTTAAGAATAGAAATAGAGGAGTATTTTAACATGATAAGACACACAGGATTTGTGATGTTAATAAACATCAAAAAAGGAAGGGTTCTATGAAAAATGATGTTTGGGAATACTTTTTAAAACGTGTTAAATAACAGGTCAGAAACAGTAACAACAACCAGATTTATTTGCAGATCTTCTTAGAATCTTTTATATGCTAATATGTGTGTGAATTTCCAAGAAGCTATTTAATGTACAGTTTAACAATTAATCTTCTTCTTCCTGTCCCCATTAACAAGCTTTGTGACTCATTTCTTTCATGGCAAGGATGTCCATTCTTAACACTAAACAATGAATTAACTTCATTCTGGAAGATCCAGCCAAGGCGACATTCCATGAGCAGATATGAGGTTATGAATATTGGAAAGCATGATAATAATTTATCAATTGTTACAAATGACTTACTAGTCCTCTTGGTAAAACTAAGAGGCCATCCAAAAATTATGCATACTGGAAAAATAATCTTGTTCCGAACAGCAAAAATAACAAAATGTTACTTTGGCACAACTTCAGCAAAAATTAGGTACAACAATAAAGACACAATATAACTTAACCAAGAGACCTGGAGAAATAATGTAGCTATTACTGGATAGGAGTGGTACACAGATGTTTGTGTTCCAAAATTAATTTTAAGTATAATATTATAAAAATTATAATGTTATTTACGTAAGAGTGAAGGTGAAAGGGAAAAGGTTTGGGAATGTGTCTTTAAAGTACATCTGGAAGAATAAATACTAGAGACTTGCCCCCCCCAAATTCTTTAAAGGGCAAAAAGAATAAGTTTGTGTTTATTTGCCTTCACATAAGATATAAAAATATCTTGCAAAGCTGCTCTAGTTAAATAAGAGGTACTAATACAGGGACAAGTAGGCAGAAAAATGAAAATGAAATTGAATTTATAGTATACAGACAGTCTCTTTCAGTGCAGACATGTGTAGATGGTGCTAAAATACATGATAAAACCTGCTATCACAGATAATTGAGAAAAAAGGAAAGATTATTTTATCAACTCTGTTGGGGCAACTGATTCATTCTTCTTGAAAAAGCATCAAGAGATGGTCCTTCCTTACAGCTCATACTGAAATATGCATCTGATAGACTGAATAGTTACATGTAAAAAAGTGAAACCATACAAGAAGTGGAAGAAAATATAAGCGAAGTGTAGTTGACTTTGGAGTGAATGAGTCATTCTAAACATTAACCCCGAGGAAGGGTGCAAACAAAATTAACCCAAAACTACTCTAAAAGAATAAAGTCTATTGCAAAATTTTTTGAAAGAATAAAATGCCATTTGCAGCAAAATGGATGGAACGGGAGATTATCATTCTAAGTAAAGTCAGCCAGAAAGAGAAAGAAAAATACCATATGACATCACTTATATGTGGAATTAAAAAAAAAAAAAAGCCAAATGAACGTATTTACAAAACAGAAACAGATTCACAGGCAGAAAACAAACTTATGGTTACCATTGGGGAAAGGGGATGGGAAGGAATAAATTGGGAGTTCGAGATTTGCAGACACTAACTACTATATATAAAATAGATGAAAAATAAGGTCCTACTGTAGAGCACAGGGAACTATATTCAATACTTTGTAATGGCCTATAATGAAAAAGAATATGAAAAGGAATATATGTAAGTATTTGTATGACTAAAACATTATTCTGTACACTAGAAATTGATACAACATTATAAACTGACTATATTTCAATAAAATTTTTTTTTTAAATAAGTAAAAGCAAAGACAGGGAAACAAAACAAACAAACAAACAAAAACCAAAAAAACACAGCTTTCATTGCTTGTTACATAATTCTCTTACTTTTCTTCCATAGTTCAATATTTTATTGACTGTTGGTGGTGATTTCCTTAAACATATTATTTGGCACTTGATATCAAACAAAATGGATATTATTATTACTTATAAAATGATGAAGTTTGGAGGATAACTAAACAATGGTGATGATGGAGGAACCATCCTTTTCCTGACATAAAATACAATTTTAGCCACAAAATTGGGGACAATTAGCCACATTAACTGGGAAAAAAGAGTTGAGATTCAGAACTTTCCTTGGAAAGACAGGTATTTTCAATTTATCCAATGACCCCAACTTTGGCTATTTTACAGTAATCACAGTATAGACGATATCTAATTCTGTTAGATCATTGACGTGTTCTTTTGGGCTGAACTTCCCTCCTTCTTTCCATCCAACTCATCTCCAAATCTATTTTTCTAGGAGAAGCTCCATCTGAATAAACTGCAGATCAGGCTCTCCTTTCTGGTTTATTTCTGTGTAATGCTGATATTTTTCTCTTTATGGCGATCCTAATCCGAATGTCTCAATTTTTTTTTTTTAGATTTGAAAAACGATCATCTTATTTTCTCGATGTTTTCATATAGCATATAAGACTCTGCTTCCAGGAAGAGTTTTAGGTGATTCACAAGACCAAAAAAAAAAAAAAAAAAAAGGTGATTTAAAAGCTACAAAAGAAACATCATCTTGAAGAGTTTCTGAATTGCACGGAGTAGGTCAGCTTGCCTCACCGTGTCAGGTCTGTTAGTAGGGCTGCCAGAGAGGCAGAGATCCCGCCTGGCAGACATCTGTGCTGAAGCACAAAGACCTCTGTCTCTTTGCTCATAGAAAAGAGGAAATATTTCATCTCCAACAAATCAAAGCTCAGAACATTGCCAAATCCCATGGCTCAGGAAGCTGGTGACCCTTTGGTTATCTGCACCAGTTCCCATTCTCAGGAACAGCTGGGCCTCCAGTCTCCCCAAGGCAGAAGGAAGAACGCTCCATGGTCCCTGGCACTGCACAAAGTGCCCAAAGAGATTCGCAGAGCTCTGCTGAAAGGTACTTGGTTTTAAGTTGCCAGAGGGGAACTGGGCCTCCGGAAAAATATCTGTGAAATTCTGAGACTTCAGAGTCACAGGGATGGTGTTTTATCATTAATTTCCATCTTTCTATATGGGCTAATCCCATTAGAAAAAGAAGACAATACATTTTTATAAATTAGTTACAGTAACCCTCGTCTTAAGAACTTTGTATTCCAACTAATGTCTTTAATAACAAAGTCCTGAATTTTGTATAGGTTGCTGTCTAACATTTATAACATCTATGCATGATAATATCCAGAGCCTGGTTAAAATATGTATGTGTCATATCTAGTAGAATTTATACTTTAAAATTTACAAAATAATTATTGCCAAGTTTGCTAGCAAAACAAACTGTCTTTCTATTCAATGGGTGTTATGTAAATTTTAATGAGTGCTAGGTTCTACCATTTGGGTGGAAATACTAGATAGTTTTATCTGTGTATACAATTTGCATGTGTGTGCGTGCCTGTAGGTATGTATGTGACCTATGACTGTGTTGTGTGTCTGTGTGCATATGTTACATTACATTACATTGTATGGTATATTACATACATATCATATAGTGTTTTCTTTCCTCAAGCAGGACTTACATTTGATATTTGACATGATGACTAAACTAGACCCTTTATAAAGGACCACTCATGCCACACGACCCTAGTCACTGGTACTCCTTCTTTATCTTCTTCGATGTCTTGCAAAAGACTAGTCACTGGACTGGGAACCCAGGGTGTACAACATTATTCTGTAGCATCACAGTTTCAATGCATCTCAGGGTACCCTAGTGACATTTAAACAGCAACACTAAATATCTTCGAGTCTGTGAACGGTGTCCTGGTGTTATCAGTGAGGGGGACAGGATGCGCTAGCGAAGCCTGTCAGAGGCACGCCAAAGGCAGCTCTGCGGGGCTGACTGCTCCTCACCCTGGATCAGGGGGAACTGCGTCAGCCTTCACTGCGGTTAAGCAGGTTGTGCCCTGGGTGACTTTGTATTTCCTGAATGTATAAAGTACAGTACTGGGATACCTGATCTTAGCATAGAAACTCCCTAAGTTCTCCAGCAGAAACTGCAGTGTGCCTTGAATTTGAGTTTTAAAATGGAACTTAATTTGTGATGCCAGGACACACTCTTTGAGGTCAAAGTTGTCAGGACCGGAGAGGCGGGCTCCGTCCAATCGACTTGCCAGCGGATGGCAGATTCCATTCTCACGGGCCAAAGTCAGCAGCATTGGGAATCATAAACAGGCGGCCTGGCACAGTCCCCTCCAGCTTAGGCAACTGGAATCTGGCAGGAAGAGTCTGACAAGTGATTCAAATAGGTCCCAAAACACATCTGTGGAAGTGAGGAAGGACTTAGCAGAGCCAGTCAAAATCAGCAAGGGGGGTTAGATAGGAAAGGGCGAAAATTGCCCTCTTGGCGCTTAAGTTAACCAGCCACATGTGTTAAAAGTCCAAGGTGGGCCAAGCTCTGTGCCAAGTAGTGTGCAGGAAGGGAGAGGTGGATATGAGTCTCTGAGCCTTTAGAAAGTGTGGATCTAACTGGTTTGCGGGATGTGGGGATGCGTGGGACCACACATGTCGCCTGAGACTTCTCTGTGACTCTGATCCTGCTGGCACTATTTCCTCATCAATATCATGAGCTTTATAAGTTTAATTTTCAGTCAAACCACATCCAATGATAATTTCCAAACTCTAGGCCCTTATCATGTTTAATAATTGCTGGAGGGAGCAAAGGGAATGCTCAATATTGAAAGGACAAGAGAAAAGATGGTTAAAATCCAAACTGTTTCAATGAAAGGAGGAAAGAATTAAGAAATAAACCCCAGGACAACAATAATAACAAAAACAATGAACTGAAATGACCTTCGATGAGGAGAAAAGAGACAGAGAAAGTCTCTGTCATCAGAAGACTAACGTTTTATTATGCTGTACACCAGAAACTGACATAACATTGTAAACTGACTATATTTCAATTAAAAATAAAGAAAAGCTAGAAAAAAAAAAGCTAACATTTCCGAGGAATATGGTAGAGATGGGGAGGTAGACTTCAGTGATGAGAAGAAGATATAAGAGCCAAGGGCTGAATTTTAAGGAATTTTGTGAGCTGACTGTTAAACACAGCCATTATGAAACAAGGAAATATATAAACTTATCATCAAATACATTTTGAAAAAAAGGTAATCAATATTTAAAACTCATCATTTCCTAATTATTTTGCTGCATTTATTATATCTATGCTCTTGAGGTTATTTGTGTCCGTCTTTTCTGTTTGAAGGAAATACTATGTAATGGTGAACTTCTTTGCTTCTCCTTCCAATTCTACTGTTGAAGACATCAAATTTGTAGTTTAAAGTCACCTTCGGTGGGAGTACTTACACCATGGAAATCAACGAGAGCAAAAAAACATGATGTACATAAAAGTATATATACTGGGGGGCCTGGCAGTCATGTCTTTGCACGAGCTTGACTTAAAATTTTGTTGTTTTCTAGACTTAAGAAAATGATTGTGGGCAAAGTATTCATAATGCAGATTAAACTTAAAATCTGTCAAGTCTTTCTTTATCTGTTACCTTGTGAATTGCACAAATAATTAAAGAAATATTTTTTTTCCAGCATTTGAAGATTATTATCTGATTCAGGAAAAGAGTGAATGAGTGGAATTTCAGCATCCATCTTGGTTATTTCACGTTCTTACTAAAGTAGAAGAAAACATCTACCCACATTCGTGTTGTGACTACGTTCAATCATCCTTATTGTAGTTATAGGTTGGTGATGGATACAAGGGTCCGGAAAAAAAATAAACAAAAGTATTCTGTGAGAATCAATTGGCAATATGAAATTTACAACAAAGATATATTTTATATTTTAGCTATTCTAAACAAGTTATTTGCTATATATATCATTTGTATAGGTAAAATTCACAATAAACTTATGTACGTACATACATGTCTATATTTTGTTCATGTCTGTGATTTTTAGAGAGATGGTTATTAAACAATTACCAGCACATCATTGGATAAAATCTAACAAGTAGGGTGCAGTTGGTTAGTGCTAAGAACTTAGTGGTAAGACTGTAGGAATAGAACCTAAAACCATAATTAGCTTTGCTTCCAAACTGGGCAGCAGGTAGTCTCCTCAATAAGTCAGATGGACCCTCTACACACATGATGGCAATAATGTATTAAAAACTGGTGGATGCTTCAGCCAGTGAGAAGTTAGAGGAAATGCCTGTTTTCGTTTTATTCATTTATTTTTTTCTCAGTGTATCTTTATGCGAGGTCTGAATTGTGACTTGACTGACAGACTAATAAAAACATATATGCTGTATTTGTGGCTTGTAAACTTGTAAACGTTGTATGTGATAGCTGTAACAAAAAGGGATGTCCCTCCGTACCCCATGTGTTCACTCACTCTTCCCTTTCGGGAATGAATTGAACACACAAAGTGCTGCTGCTTGTATGTCAGTGATGCAGGGAATATCTCTGAGGTCCTGACCAGCACATACTCATCAGGTATGGTCCAGATTCTGAAGATGAAGGCATTATGTGCCAGGTTGGTCCTGGCAAGTCTTACTGGGGGCTTAGCTGCCATCAGTCTAGATGCCTCTCCAAGATGATCCCACACTCCAGAAACCCCAGGTTCTAGCACACAGGACCTCCCTTTCTCAGGGCTGTCATTCACCCAGAGCTTCAACCCCACCCTCATGCCAAGCTCTGTCTTATTTTGAGCTCAGGAGGATCGGGCAGCCCAGCCATCCACTCTCAACAACCTGTGTTTCATAGTGAACAAAGGAAATTTGGGAGGAGTTAAAGATGAGGAAATTCTTATCTTTCTTTAAGACACTGATTCAGTCAAAGATATGGGTCAAATGGTATCCATAGTTAGACTCACACACACGTGCTAATCTACAGAAACAGTGATGCAAGATCTTCTTGTTCAAACTAACTTTAAGTGAGGCGACTCAGATCCAGTGCCATAGTTCATGGTACAGGTATAATACACAGCATATCCAGACAGGAATGAGTGCTGTTGGATTCCTGGTCTATGACAGCATTCTGAACTACATGTGTCCATTCTGGACCCTTGTTCTTGATAAGTATCTACACCAAGGTTTGAAGGGGTCTGAAGGAAAACACACAAAGGCAAACAGAAGACTATTCAGGAACAGCTTTTGAATAAAAATCCTATCTATCTATCTATCTATCTATCCATCCTTCTATGTATATATCTATCCATCTATCCATCCTTCTATGTATCTATCTATCCATCTATCTCTCTATCTACCTACCTACCTACGGTTTTGTCCACAGAGCTTAAGCGACTAAATCATACACATTAGAGGATCAAGCAGGCATGTATTTGCATGAGTTGATTTGCCTGGGAATTAACTATATCCACAAGAAGGTTGTACATGGACAGCTGGAACTGCATCCAGAATGGAGCAGAGGGTAGGAAGGAGCAGAGGGAAAACGACAGTATGGCATGATTATGTTTTCATGATTCCTTTTGTTGGAATATGCAGTGCCTGGGCTGTGCATCCATCATTCAACAATAAATATTGAGTGTGTACCATATGCCAGGCACCATTCTAGGCACTTTGGAGATGCCCAAGAACTGCTCTGCAGGAGCTTACACTTTAGTGATGTGACACTGATGTATATCAGAGGAGGAAGATGGCAGCAGGGGCAGAGGACCTACATTATAGTTAGGAAAGTAAGAGTTTCCACAGAAATCTGTATGTCCTCTGGTTTTTGGAATTTTAATCTAATTATGGATTTTTTAAATGGTGGCCTATATTTCTGTGGCATTTTAATGGAGGATTCAGGCCTCTCTTCCCCCTCTCCCATCCCACTTCTTCAGAGAAAAAGGACTGAAATGGATGGTCAGTGGCCAGGACATTAATTGGTCCACCTTGGGTTCAGATTCTTTGGCATTCTATCTCTTTCCTCCTTCTCTGAGGCTACTCTAAACTAGACCTTGGGGTATCTCACTTGAAGCTTGGGTGCTTATCCACACTGAAAAGGTTACATTAGCTCTGATCTGTTTTGTCTTGACGTATGAATTTCCTTGCACTCAGCTAGCTGGTCTATAAGACCATTAACCTACCAAGCGTATAGTCAAATGCATCTTTAAAGGAATGGGTGTGAACTTGGGGGGGAGAAACCTAAGGAATTCCTCAGCTTGTATTTTGCTGTTTTAAGCCACTTAGACATGTCACTCGCTAGGGAAAGGTGAGTCTATTGGTTCCCTGGCGTGGACATCAGCCGGCACCCCAACTTCCGTTCTTCCGTTCCTCCTTGCGTAGCAGACAGATGGTCTGGGTGGGCTGAGTAGGCTTCATAAATTGTCTAAACCAGTCAAGGTAATGCCATCTTCCCTAACCAAGTGGCCGGTTCAGGAAATAAAGCCTACGGCAATATTTGACTAGTTACAAGGTGGTTCCGTCCATTAAATATTCAGGAACATTGCCAGGAATTGTGGGACGCCTGTGGTCTCTCCTCTTTCATGGATGGTGGGATGCATGGATGAAGCAGGAAATTCGAGGTGGGGAGAGTTGAGAGACACACAGAGAAAGGGAGCTAGAACCTTGATAAAAATGTGCCTGATGCTTACCTATTCTCCAGACTTTTTAGTTGCTTAAGCTAATAAATTCTTTAATATTTGAACTAGTTTAAACTAATTTTTTTTTCCTCTTACAACCTGAAACATCTTAACTGATCCTCAGCAGGATGTGACTTTTGGGTTGGGAAGCACACCAGTAACCCAGCTCTGTAAGGAAGAGCAAACATTTGCCTGGCTTCATCTTCGGTGAATTTTCCTTTCCCCAGGACCATGCTGGTTTCTAGCCATCTCTCAGTCACATCACTGGGGGAGACGTGAGCGTTGTTTCCTACTTCCGAAATGCCTCTCCTGTTGTTATTTCTTGCCTGGACACTGCACAGCCCCTGTACATATTGTCCAAATAATCACTCGATTTTCCTCTGGAGTAGGAGGGAAATGTAGGAGGCAGTAGGTGAGACAGGTTAGCCAGATATATTTTTTTGACAATTAACAGAAACATCTGAGCAATTCAAATCCAGCCCTTTCCTGTTCAAGAACCCTGGCTGATGATGTACATGAGTTTTATTTTTCTGACATGTGTTTCTAATAATAATAATGGTGATATGAAAGCCCCCTCAAAGTTGATAGCAAACAGAAAAATGCTCGTACTGACCAGGAATTTTTTTTCCCCCTAAAGCCAGAGAGAGCATTCTTGGGACGACCTTGGGTCAGCCCCCATCATCAAAAATCTTGCTGTTCTGAGCACTTCTTTTCTGAGGACATTTCCTTTAGTGAACAGAGAATTATTCACTTAAACAAAAAGAAAGCCTCTAAGCCTTTATTCTGAAATGTAGCCACATTAGTGTAGAAATGTTCTTGATTTTATTTGGGACATTTTTTCACTACTATTTGCTGCACTATCTTATTAAATTGTTCAGTATCCACTTCCATATTTTATTATTCTTTTCAAAGATGAAGCATTTTGTTAGTGATCGGAATAGCTTGAAAACATGGCCATCTGGAGAGAGATGGTTTGACTATTAAAGAGGCTGAAGTTGAGAACTTTCAAAAAAGCAGAGTACAACAAAGCTTTTTTTCTTGACATTGTATTAGAAGGGTTGATCTTCGACACCTTTTCTCCATACTCTTTCTTCTTTTTAAAAAAATTAGAAGTATTTTTATTGCAGTATAGTCAGTTTACAATGTTGTGTCAATTTCCGGTGTACAGCACAGTGCTTCAGTCCTACATGAACATACGTAGAGTCATTTTCATATTCTTTTCTACCGTAAGTTACTACAAGATAGTGAACATAGTTCCCTGCACTATGCAGTATGGACTAAACTTTTTTTTAAATTGAAGTAGAGGCTTTCTCTACTTCACACAATGTTTACAATGTTGTGTTAGTTTCTGGTGTCACACCCCTTCTACTGTATCTCTCTACTTCTGGGCCCGACCCCAGAGTTCCGTTGGAACCCATCCCTCTGTTCTGACCTACTCCCTCAGCCCAGGTGTGTGTGCCTTGGCCTGCCCTCTTTATAATCCACCAGCCCATGGTGGGCCAGCCAGGCCCACACTGGAAGCCACCCTTCTGTTCACAACCTGGCCAGTACCTCTCATCTGTATTCTTCATAGGCCAAGCTTTTATGACAGAAAATTAGATCAACTTAAATATTTAAAAACTGTGGGTTTTAAAAAAATACACAAGGATGATCACTGTAGAAAATGTCAGTCAGGGAAAATCATAGCTCAAACCCCACATTCCAAAGATAACAGCACCTGATATTTGATATATGTATTTCCAGATCTTTCGAATATTTCTCTATCATGTGTATAGATATATAGATACAGATATAAATAAATATATGGATAGATATGTTCTAAAACACTCTAGTATGGACATATATTCCAATGTGATATGTAAGTACTATGATTAATAGTGTTCTGTTTCATTATTGTCATTATTCTGACCATTGCCTTGGACAGAAAATAGAATTGTTGACCTTGTCAAGGACCTGAAATCCTTAATGAAATTAAATAAATTAGGACCAAATGAACATGGAATTAAAATAAATCAAACAGAGGATTCATAATATGCTTGTAGAGCAAAAAAAAAAAACAAAAACAAAAACAAAAAAAACAAAAACCCATGCTAGCCCAAATAGAAAATAATACTTATTTCATATAATTTTTACAGCAGTGATACAGCATTTATTTTCAACACATTTACTTCCCAGCTTTACTCGTTCTGCCATAAGCACCATCAAATCACCTGTTTTCCAAGATCAACACATCTGAGCTATACTTAGCACATCAAAATCATTGTGAAGTCTGCTTTATACCCCTGCTTTTTTATTACACAAAATGAAATGTACTTTCCTGAAGAATAGAAAATTGCTGTCTCCTGGTTACTTGTGTTTGTCCCATTTCTCATTCACTTGTCTTTCTATGACTAAGTAATTTTCCTAAGTTGTGACTCTGACTCAGCTACTCCCCATATCAGATGCTGTGAATGACTCTGGGCTGCTTCCTGCATTAAACCCAAATATCATAACTCTGGCATTGCATGCCTGCCTGGAGTGAATACCCAATTCAGCCGTGCATTGATGTCCCCATATTCTCTCCCACCTCTTCTCTTCATTCTCCAGTCTAGCTAAATTGGATTATTACTCTATGATATTGCTCTAAATGTGGTCTGGATTTTTTTTCTGTTCTAAAGACTTTCTTATCTTATTCCTTGTCCTGGATACTCCCCCTTCCCATCTCCTAGTCCCAAGTCTTCACTACACTAAATAACTTTAATATGTCTTTAGTGTTTAGCTCAAAAGAGACAAGGTGCCTTCTGCTGGTGAATTTCCGCTCCACTTTTGTTTAGTGCTCTGGGCATTATTAGTTATTTGTTTTCTTATCTTATCCCTGTGGTTAGTCTGTTTAGCTGTTTGTGAGCAAGGAGGGTCATAAACTCTTCTCACATCTCCTGCAGTTACCCAATGACTCAAGTGGAGCTTTTGCTCTAAAAGAACTGTTCGGTTCCACGAAGATAGGCAGGGCTGGATGGAGAATTCAGTTGGCTAATACATATTAAAATATGCTTTGATATTACAAAAAGATGTAAAAGTGATGTTCCTTCACAGTTTATGAAGCTGAAGTCACATTAGATACTCCAAGTTACATCACATACTGTACTTTTTATTCCAAGTGGCTGTTTTTCAGTGGCTAGTATCATAATAAGGCTTTATTCCATTATGCTCTACATTGATCGACAAAGCTGTTCAAAAGTTACCCTCCCCTCCAAGTAGCCAGAATGACTCACTGTAGCTGAGCTTTGATTTTTCCAAAAGAGAGAGAATAACTTTCTCTTAGATTTCATTTATTTTTTTCCCTCCAGGTCTTACTTTTTGAAAACCTGCAACACCTTGCCTTTTATAACTGGCATGCTCCAAATTGGATAGGTCTAGGAGGAAAAGTAACTTTCCTTCCTGATCAAACTTCTCCCTGAGCTCCCAGCCCACAGGAGGAAAAGGACGGTAAAACAGCTAACACCCACACTGACTATATGTTTTTCTTAGTTTCCACATTTTTACGCTACATTTAAAGATTTTTAAAAATTAGTTTTTACTGGTAATTTCAATCTCTGCCAATCAATGAAGTCAGATTGATCTATTTTTTTTAAGGGCAGTACCTTGAGTAAGAATCCTCAGTCTTGGATTAATCTTTCAAGGTCCTATATTAAGTGCGTGAACCATTTCCAGGACGCATGATTCCCTTTTCAGACACTCTTTAGCACAAATTATCTGAGCTACCCATGAAGCATTCAGCTTGCTATTGCTTTGCTGTATGTCATTGTCATGCATAATTATTTAATGGGTTTTCGATGCATGTTATTTGTTTCTTCAGTGAGGGTACACGTTTCTTGAGACATGAAATTATATCGTACACATCACTGGAGCCAACTAACAACTTTATATAACAACATATTTACTCTAGATACGTTATCAGTATTTGGCAAATATTGATCATGCGTAATGAAGTTAAGTTTGGGAACGATGTTTGCTGAGTTGCCTCTGGCTCCCTCTAGTGCTATCCAAAAACTAACTGCATGTTCTTTTTTCACCCCACCTGTTGTCATGACATAGCCATCAGATGTGACTTAGAGAACAAACACAGCTTCCAGCAAAAAATAATAATCATAATTACTATAACCTAAGTGTGTCAGCCTCTTATTGCATATCAAGAGCTGTAAAACACATTATACAAATTACCTCATCTAACGTGCACACAAACTGTGAGATAGTTACTAACGGTCTTTAGTTTACAGATGAGGAGACTGAGGCACAGAGGTGTCAAGTGACTTGCCAAAGGTCACACAGTGGGATTTTTCCTTTATTTTATTTTTTTCTAGCTCTACTGAGATGTAATCAACAAATAACATTGCACCAGTTTAAGGTATGCAGTGTGATGATTTGATATATGTATATGTGCTTAAATGATTATGGTTAAATAACGTTAATACAGCCATAACCTCGCATAGTTAGAATGTGTGTGCATGCTGAGAACTTTTAGTTCTCTTGGCAACTTTCAAATACACAACACAGTATAGTTAACTGTAGTCATCATGCTGTACTTTAGACCCCTAGAATTTATTCATCTTACAACTGGAAATTTGTACCTTTTGAGCACCTTCACCCACTTTCCTACCCCCCACCCATGACCCTAACAACCACCAATCTACTCTCTATTCCTATGTGTCTGATCTTTTTTAAGTTTCCACATACAGATGAGATCATATAGTATTTGTCTTTGTCTGGCTTTCAGCATCGTGCTGTCAAATTTCATTCATTTGTTGCGAATGGCAGGATTTCCTTCTCTTTTAAAGTTGAGTAATATCCCATTGTCTATATGCACCACATTTTCTTGATATATTTGTTTGTTGATAGACATTTAGGCAGTTTCTTGGCCTCGGCACCCTCACTTTAGTTGAAGTAGTTTGGAGTATTGGGACTTTTGAATAAATGGGCTATTTGGCCGGTGTGCTTTTTTCCTAAATCTTATACTTCTTAGTCAAGAATGTATAATTCTGACAAATACATGCACGTAGCAGGCAGGGCTTAGTTTAGTTTGAAAAGAAGCGAGCAACTGCATATGGCAATGGAAACAAGGCCAGAAAAAGCACTGTTCAAGTGGCCAATGTATCCTCAAATTTTCAAGAGATAACTGTTTTAGAATAGGCCTTATTTGGTATCGCTTTGCCTATAAATAGGCTTAATTAAAACCTCATTGTTTATTGTCATTTAAAAATAGTCTCCTTTTAAATATACAGTCTTCAAATGAATGCCCTATTCATTACATGAATTTGGTTATAATGGATAATGTTTTGATACAGAAATAACAAGATTGAAATGCACGGTTTTTATTATCAATTAAACGATTTCATAGTAACAGCCTCCTTAGTTTCTCAGCTATTAGCCTCACCACTTAAACTGAATTAAGATTGAAACAGTATCATTTAAATTGGGAAAGGGGGATATAATGCTAATATCAGTGTGGGTCTCATATCCTAGAGAGAGGAAATCAAAGCAATAACCAATGAATAAAATACATAAAAATACAAATAGCTTTCATACTCCACGCTGCCTTCTTGCAGGAAAGTGTGTGATGCAGGTGGCCTTTTATGAATAGACTTCTAATATAAATACATTTTGGAATTGCACATTGCCTCTAGCTAGACAGCACCAGTATTTTTGGAAAAATAAAATGTAAAAGTCTCTCTTTTGCCCTTTTTTTTTTTTAATCCCTCCCGAGGATAGATTACTATTAACAAGAGGCATCTGGTTCCCATTAACGTTAAGAGACCAGCTCTATCTTCGGACTTGTGAATTAAGTTGAACTGTAGGCCAGGAGAATCAGCCATCCCTCTGCCTCACATGCATTTGTAGCCATGCTGACACCAGCAGGGAACAGAGTGTGTGCTCTGTCTACCTCTCTCTCTCTCTCAGTCTTGTTTTCTTTTGCAAAATGAATTAAATAATGTGAAAGTCACTGATCTGTATGGCAGGTAAGTCATATGTGCATGTGAGCTTCAGAGTATGAGTGTGCATGTGTGTGTGTGACAGAAAGAGACAGAGACAGAGAGACAGAGAGACAGAGAGAGGGAGAGACAGCCCTTGGAAATCAGCCATCCATCGCCCTTCATCACAGGCATTCCATCCACTACAAGGAGATCAAGTCTTACAGCTTCTCCACAGTCTTGTCAAAACGACATTTAGGGATTACCCAGGTGCTTGGAAATGCAGTAAAAAAATATATATATATATATATATATATATATATATATATATATGATTTCTCATTAAAAAAAAAAAAGAAAGTGGAATTTGAAGTAATGGGTGAGAAGTGTCCAGGGGGAAAATGGCTTGTAAGAGCCAAAAGATAGAAAGTGAGAGAAAGCAGAGCTGTGCAGGGCCCAGAGCCCTGAAACCTCAACAGACAGAACTAGGATTGCAGACTCTGTCTGCCAATCACATGCTGTGTGACCCTGGAAAAATTTCATAGCCTTTCTGATCCTCCTTTCCCTCACCTGGAAATTAATGATATTTATTTCACAGGGCTGAGATCAGGATTAAAGAAAATCAAACCTTCTCTTTGAAATGCCAAGAGTGCCCAGCCCCATGGTGGGGTTGTATGCTTTTGGTACCTGTTTGCTTCATTTTGGGGTTTCTTTTTGGATTCCCTTGGGAACCCCCCCCACCCCGGCTGTCGCCTGCTTTAAAATGTCTGCACAGAATCGTGTTATTCTCACCTAGCAGCAGAGCTTACTGTCTTAGATGATGTCAGAGAAACAGATCAGAAGCTTCAGTTTTGCCTGGACTAATAAAATAATGGCCGGTTCACCTCTCATTTGGCCCCTGAACCAGACAGGTGTCAAATACATTGACCTTGACTTTCCTTAAGAAGATACTCAGCCCCTTTTGTTGCTAAAGAAGGAAGATCAAGGTTGGGTGATAGTTCTTATTCCGGCCAGAATTAGAAGGTATTTTTGTGTGTATGTGTTTGTATGTGTGTTTCTGTGTGTTTCTGTATGTGTGTTTGTGTGTGTGCGCACTCAGTTTTTCAGATGCTTTCCTCTTCCCCCTTCCTTTCCTACCTCTCCACCCTTTCTCCTACAAAAAAAGAAAAATAAATAAATTTTGATCATAGGAAATGTCCACTGAGTTTCATATTTTAGTAAAATAAGCTCACAAACCAACTGGGGAAAAAGCGTTTTGAGAAAATGGGTCTCTCGACCTTGCTTAGGAAGTTGAAGTCTTGACGGAGTCCGTCATGGCTAAAGTTTGAAACGAAGCACTGAATGTCCTTTGACTGATGACACGAAGGTAGAGGTTGAGAGGAGGAGAAAGCCCATTCGATATTCCTGCAGGAGAAGTACTCTTATGGGTCCATAACCACATGCTGTTGAAACCAGTGCTCGCAAAACACAGTGACGAAATCGGCCTTATTTTACACTCTTGCTTCATTCAGTTTCGGGTTTGGGAGTGAAGGATCATAACACATGGCCACGTGGGCTGGGAAAGCAGTTGAGAGACTAAGAGAGGCATCCAGGAGAGGTCAGATGTTGCAGAGTGAGAAAGTTCCCCTACAAACAAATAGAAACAAAAGTTATGCCATGGCATTGCGGAACACGGGCAGAATAAATCTTGACTTTTCCACATTCTACAGGAATTGTCACATCCTGTGCTCAGCAGATCCCAACTGAGAGATGTTCCCTTGAATGAGAGCCATTGACAAGTGTCATCCTGAGACATTGCTTGCCCTCAGGAATCCAAGGATGGGAGCAAAGACTCAAATGGAGTTGTTGTAGGACGAAGAAAAGGAATTATCTTTGTCTGAATGCTGAAAACTGCCAAGCACTATGCTAAATAGACCTCAGCCTTTTCCATTTTGCTCCGTCCTCAACAACCATCTGAAGCTTTTGAAGTTGTTACTGTCATTTTGTAGATGAAGCAGCTGAGACTTGGCGCCCAAATGTACACGGTTAGTGAGTAATGGAGGTGAGATTTTAACCAAATCTGGCCGAGAGTCATGCTCACTTCCCCCCATTATAGTAAACTGTGCCATGAAGGAGAGAAAGACCTCATTAATCTGGATTCAGAGATGACTTTTCTAATCCAGTGTTTCCAAAACGTTCTCTATGGAACACTAGTCTTAGGATTTATTTCCCTAAAAAGTAATTTGTTGGTGGCTCTTGTTAAGTAAATGTGCAAATTTCTATATCCTATGGTGCCTTCCCAGAGATGCAAATGCACACTCACTTGCTTGAATCTCTGACAATTCCTAAACTTCAGTTAGCTTAGTTTAGAAATAAAACTGTTTAACTCCGTTTAACTGGCCTTCAAAATTTTCTTTTGATGTCAGAGTAAATCGCTGATGAGATCATGCTCTACCCAACATTGTTTTTTAAAAATGCTATTGCAAAGATCTGCAGTAAACTCCTAATCTTTCTCCTGTTGCGCTGTTTCCACCAGCAGGGGATGAACCAATTTTCATGTCATAGAAAAAAAAATATGGTTACCAAAGGAGGAAGGGGAGGCAGGGATAAATGAGGAGTTCGGGATCTGGAAAACACACTACTATATATAAAATAGATAAACAATAAAGTCCTACAGTCTAGCACAGGGAACTATATTCAATATCTTATAATAACCCATAATGAAAAAGAATATGAAGAAGAATATATATATTATATATATATATATAAATAACTGAATCAGCAGGCTGTATCTGTAGACTGGAAATATGGTGCCATGTGCTACTATACTACACATCACTTCCCAATTCTTCATTCAGTGGTGTCACATCTGCAGCTTAAAAGTGGCCATGACGTGGGTATTTACATCATTGGCAAATACCACAAATTAGAATTTCTTTTTGCTTGTTGCTTGTCTCTGGAGAGCCAGTTGTTGAACAGTTACCAGTGCACCACTGAAGCCAGACCTCTTGCTCCTGTATCCCTAAGTGTGGTCAGGGTGCAATCAGGGAAGAAGAATCGTGATAGACAGAGTGATCTTTACAAGACTGTTGTACAAATGTTTACTATTGGACATTGATTTACATTTGTACATTGGAAAAACCTTCCAAACTGAGCAAGTAAATATACTTAAATGGTGTAAGACAGTCTTTGTAAGACGGTTGACTTTGTGTTTAATGCCAGAACTTCAAATTCACAGGACGGGCCGTTAGGAAGGGAGGATGGACATAAAGTTGGAGAAGCCAAGGGTAAATTGGAACCCACAGGCACAGGCTGAGGATGGACAGAACCCTGTGTCAGATCTTGTTGCCTCTGACCTTGGTGAGAGTGTCTTTCAGAAACTAGGGCCTTCTTCATGGAACTGAGCACACAAACCTGGCCCAGGGATCAGAGAAGCTGAAGGAGGAGTCAGTGGAAGGTGGGGTAGTTGCAGGTCCAGCAAACAAACGTCTTATGCCATTGAGAGATGTTGTTACTGATCAGACATAAGTTAAAAAATGGCAGCTGCTTCGCTTCCTCCTTCCAAATCTTGCCCAGTAATTTCTCTAGTGACTTGCTCTGATAAGAAATATAGAGACTGAAGATTGTGCTGTACACCAGAAACTGACACAACACTGTAAACTTACTATAACTCAATAAAAAAAGAGAAATATACAGAAAATAGAATTCTTGGAAAGAGAAACCTAGTCAAGTTGACATGTGTCAAAGCCACCACAACTTTCCAGCATATTTCTTTGAAAGTATTTAACTCAGTGACAGTTTAGAGAAAGAGGGAAAGTCCTTCATGGGCTATGCTTTGAGGTTGGAGTTGAGTGAATATTGCCCCTCATACTGATCTATATCTATGTAAAGGATAACCCATTCAATAATAATATTTACTTGCTTTGGAAGATTTTAAAAATTGTCCAAGTTTAAATCAATGTCAAATGGGAAACATATACTTTGCATTTTTTTTTATCAATGGAAATTATCAGCTTTATAAGCAGCCAGCTGATCATTTACAATATGTTTTATTTCCTATTCCACTGAAAAAGTTAGCCAAGAATTACATCCTGTGGATCCTAGAGCCCCTCACCAAATTCAGCATACAGATTCTTTCCTACCAGTGCACTCAATTATTGGTGTTGGTGAGAACTGACGACCTTGTGATGACACACACAAGATGTGAGAAGAATCCAAAAATGTACAGCCAGTGCACCTGGTTAAGATTTACTATCCCCAAACACTTAGAAATCCACGTGGTTTTCCAACAATGATGACGTTGTCCTGCAATAATTCCGGTGCAGGTGGGTTTCTCCAATTATGGGAGTGATATTTTACCAAGTGACAGACTTGACTTTGCATAGTGTGATCAATATGGCAAGTTGTACAATGGCCCAAGTCCAGTATACCCAGCATATCTGGTGATAAAAAGCAGCCTAAGACTAGAGAGCAAATTGGGAGCTGCAGACAGCAACAGAAGAGAGCAGAGAGGAAGGGATCTGTGGAGGGTCTGCTATGTGCCAGATGCTTTATATATGATATGCATTCTCACTTCATCAGCCTAATGTTGTGTTAAGAGAATGGTGTCAGACCACCTGGGGTTTAATTTATGTTTGGTGCTAACTTGTCAAATGTGACCTTGGGCAAGTTACTTAACTGTGTCTCAGTTTTCTCCACTGGTAACTCGTAGAGAGGGTCTTTGGAAGTCCAGACAAGAAAATGCATTCAGAAACCTTAGAAGAATTGAAGGCACTGGGAAGTGCACAATAAATGTTATGATTATGATTATTACTCGGTCATCTCCATAAGACGTTGGGTCAGAACTCATCCCAGGACGGGCCAGGAAATTGAAAAGGAAATCAAATGACTCATCAAAGTTTACTGGGTGCTGTAGCCAAGTCTTTCCCACATCACGGCACATGCCATTTCCAACTGAGCACCCACCAGGGACCAGGCACTGTGCTGGACCCGGTTGATTGGACCTTGGGTTTTTAGTATGGAAACAGAAGGAAATGGGATGAAAAGGTTATTCGAACTATAATATAGGGGTGTCTTTTTCTTTAATTCCAGGAAGAGAAGTGTACACTCTATTTGGAAAGGACTGTGGAGTTACAAAAAATTCTGAGCAGTGCAGAGACATGGTTTGTTCTGCCGTACCCTGTAGGAATCTGCTCTCTAATCAGGTTGAAGTTGGTCATGTTGAATGACTATCAAATAACCCATTTGTGAGAAAGTTCCAGCTGTTTCCTGCAGAACCCACAGGGCAGTCTGACTGGAACTTGGCTAACCAGTGCACACCTCTGTTGGTGGCATCCTGTTCTACAAGGATCTCCAATCTAAACCTCCCAGAAGCATTTTCCACTCTTTCGTCTCCATCACCACCACATCCCCATCAATTAAGTAAGCCCTGCCAACTATTGTACCTTAAAGCTTTCTCCTCCTCTCCAGCCCCCTTGAAAATACCTCCTTTTCCAGCCCTCATGGTCTCTCACTGTGTCTAGTAGCACATGCAGCTAAATGGTTAGAGCACTGGCTCTGAGCCCTCCCGACTGCCGGGAACACATCATGCTGTGTCTGTTCTAGTTCATGTCTCATGAGAGATGTCTCTTCTTTGGAGAGATCATTCTCGACCACCATAGTCAGTTCTTCTTTTCCTAACCATTATTTTCATCCCCCTTATGCTGATTTTCTCTACAGCACTTGTATGTTAAATACTCACTTGCGTGTTCGTTACTAATGGGCACCCCCCTACAAGAAAGAACATCAGGTGATGTTCATATGCATCATGAACATATGATGCCATATGCATCATGGTACTACTAGCGTCTAGAATGGTACCTGCCTAATAGCACCCGCTAACTAAGTATTTGTTGAAGAAAAGAACGAAGAGTAAGTGCAGGAACAAGTAAGGGGATGTCTCACACCTCTGTGCTTTCATAGCCTATTATCTCTGATACAAAAACCTTTCCCACACCTTGCCGTCGTTGGGAACTCTCATTTGTGCATCAAAGTCTATCTCAATCACTAACTCCACTGTAATGCCTCCCTTTATTTTCAAGTTAAGATGAAACTCCTTGTTTCTGCTGTCCTTGTGACTTGGACTTACAATCATCATAACGTGTGCAAATACTTTAAAAAGCTGTCCCAGGTGTAGACGCTAAGACCCCTGGGACAGAGGAGGGACTTGGACGAGGCCAGTGTAAGTTTTCATAGGCATTTGTAAGACCCTTGGTAGATGGTTGTTGGGTTGAACTTTGTACCCCCAGGGCCCTTTCAATGGCTTGTTGATGATTGACATGGTTGGGGGGCTTGCCAGTCTAGACGCTCTTCAGTTAGAAGTTCAGAGCCTCCAGGCTACAAGGCAGAAGCATTGTCCGTATTGCTCATGGACCTTGGCCTCAGGGATCTGCAGCTCAGTAGCAAAAGGATCACAGAAGGCAGATGTTAACGATGTCTGTGTTTGTTTGGTAAGGAAAATTCTGGGAACTTGAATGCAGAATCAAGTCAGGTACCCAGCTCATGACAACCAATTAATTGACAGAATCTGCCCATTGCCTCCCATATCCAGCCCTCATAGGTTTTGAATAAATCAGAGGAAGTCTAGAGAGTCTAAAAGAATTTCCAGTGCAAAGAAAATTGTGTGCCAGAAACATTTTTTCTCTCTTTGAGTGAGGCCGTTCTTCTTCGTTTTTTAAAGTTATATGTAGAAAGTGGATTAAATAATTGGGGAAGATGAGTTTGGGTGTATAAAGGACCAGCTGACCTAGTGGAGAAGTATCAGTTGTGAAGCTGAGTAAAGAGGAGGGAAGTTAGGGATGTGAGAAAAAGAAACAGAGAAAAGTCGAACCCTGAACACTGAAGGCTAGTTCTGACCAAAGCTATGAAGAACAGATATTTTTTCACACCTCAACTTTTGGGACCGTTTGGATTACTCTTTCTAAGATTGTTCTAACACTTTTGTGTGGCTTCTCGAGGAACCCATGATGAAACACACAGACACACACACACACACACACACACACTCATCTCCCATCCGCTATCTTTGTCCTCAGTTAATTTCTTTGATCCTTGCCTTGCCTAAAATTGGTGTATGGATTATGACAGCAGAGACTGAAGACTGGCCCTTTTGGACATTTTCTTGTGAAGAACAAATCACTAGGAAATAATCCAAAAAATGCCACGTTTCAGCCTGAGCTGCAATCACCATACGCAAGCTGCCACCATCCAGTATCTAGACAGGAAAAGTCAATCTGACAGGAAGTGCCTGAGGACACTTTGCCAAAAACCAGGAATACTGAGAGCATAGAGGGCTCCTCTAAAAGACGAATTCTCACTCAAATACGAAGGGAGAATGAAAAGCATTTCATGCAGACAGAATGGGGGGAAAGCCCCATTTTTCTCCTGCTCTCTGTTCCCCGTGAGAATCAGAGCGCACACAAAACCGTGAAAGCAACGGGCCCAGCTGCAGGGGCAGCGGGGCCATTTATTAGGGATGTGACATTTGTAATGAGAAACACTTGCTGGAAGAGAACAAAAGGGCTTGTTTGGTCAGAAAGATGCTCTTGAATCTCTTCTGAAGTGCATGAAAAAGTAATTTCATTTCCGCGTCATACCCCGAGCTGTGGAATTTCCTCCAGCTCCAGATGTGGCCCGGCACAGATGATGAACAAATGCAACAAATGTCCTGAGACGGTTTTTTTTTTTTTAACTTATTATTATTATTTAAAAAAAGTAACTCAGGGGAATTTTTTGAGTTTCGCGGCCAAGAACATCGTTAGCCAATAATGAGCTTATGCAAGAACGGCTGAGGTTGGCAGTCTGTTACTGGATATACAAAATTATTCCTAATTATCTGAAATCAAATAGGGAAGATCACAGTTTTCAACTTGGAAAAATCAAAATCGTGTCATTTAAACTTCCTCACTGACCTTCTGGAAATGACTTGGTAAATATTGTTTTGGCTGGATTCCCAAAAGGATTAAAAATAATATACTGATAGCTTGAGACCTGAAATTTTCAAACAGAGACTATTACCTTGCAGGAGTCATTCAGATGCTTCCAGAAAGGGGAATGCTCCTCCCCCTACTTCAGCTTGAATTGCCCTCTGAGGAGCATTCCCTGTAGTCCTCCACCTAGACCAGCTCATAGACAGGTGAAGAAGACACATCCAGGGACAGATTTCTGAAGAAGAAGGGAATAATCGTGGTGTCTCTCTGAGTTCCCTGGAAGGCGGAGCAAACACAGATTGCACTGTTCCCTGGAGAGCCACCAAGAATTCTCTGTGGGCTTTTCCAAGCCAACTTCTCCCTCACCAGCTCTGGCAGAGGCCCGTATGAGCGGCTTTGAAAGACCATGGTTCATGCAGGGTCCTTTATGTAACTCAGGGTCTAAGGACCAACTGTGTTCAAAAATTAAGACCAAAATAAGCCTTTGATTCAAATGTCAAATCTGTTCATAGGACTCAAGGCATGGGTGCAACTCCAGCTGGGAGGACTCCTCTTGGGAGAATTAACAAAGATGCAATCACATAGTATATGGGGCAGCCATGGGCAAGAAGAGGGAAGGAGCTGAAAGACTGTTACACTGCTACTTATGGGCTAAAGTAGGCAGGTGGCTTCTAAATGTCTCCTCAAACCCCCACCTAAGAGGACTTTGAGCCCCTTGACATGGCCAGCGTGACCACCATTTCATCATCATGGCAACAGCCTTGTTTTATCAGCACTCACCATGCACTAGCCATTAGCTATAGCTATGCACAATCTTCAGTCCCCAGCTATTCTCGCCGGAGCAAATCTCATATTTTAGGGATGAGACGTTGAAGCTCAGAAAGATTAGGTAAGTGATCCCAGATCACACATACAATAAGAGCTAGGAAAGGTGCCATGGGCCCACAGCAGTTGATAATCTGCCCATGCATAAATTCATGGGCCACATTTATAGCATTTGGGCCCAGCAAGGGATGGAGGAGATCTTTAAAATAGGAGGACAAAGCATACAAGCTTGTATTTAGAGATCTAGCTGGGGTATTGCAACTCTCCCTGGCTCCGGGAAGTGGTTTTTAAATAAACCTCTTCAAAGCAGTAAATCATCTTCCATCTCTTAAGCAGATGGGTGATAAACAAGGTCAGTGAAGTAATGCTCATACATACATTAACCCAGCGGTTGAAACGTGTGTGAGGGATCTTTAATCTGTCAATGTGATTGAGTGGGAATGCAGCAAGCCAAGGCCAAAAGCTCTTTATTATCCTCTATCAGGATAGCTCTCACTGTTGTCTGTTTGTTGACATTGTCTACCTGGCATTGGCTCAGTAATGAGGCAGAAAATGACTAGGATCAAGACCAATTAACACATTCCCTGCAGATGTTTAATGCTATCTGCAGTGAGGACGGCATCTGAGGAGTTCCTGGCAGTCATTTCCTTTCACAAGCAAAATGCAGCCTTTCCCGTGCAGAAATCAGGTTGGCGTTAAGCCAACAAGGATGCTAGTGCTTTCAAGGGCAAAGGACAATCAGGGGTTTTTATCCTAAAATGACTGATTTCTGATCAATGTTTTTGAATACAGGAAATTGGCCAAGAAACACAATTTCATTGGTTTCCATCTATCTATTGCTTATGAATGGGCACAGGGAATGACTTTTTCAGAACCCAAATCTAGAAAGATCATCTCAAACTAAAAATTGTGCTGTTGTATTAATGGCTACTAGCTGTTGAAGTCATGCTATGTCTATCATCCATGCTATGCATTTTCCCTTTTAATCTTCCTGACTGCCCTGCAAAACACTTACCATTGCTTTTCTTTAACAGATTAGGGAATGGAGGCTCTAACAGACAATTTGTCCAAGGTTATGCAGCTAATCAGAAATGGATTCAGAGTTCATAATCAAGTCCGTCTGAATTCAAAGCTAGTAACCTTAAGCAATTTAATTTTTCAAAAAAAATTAAGACAATTTATTTGTTCCAATAATCAACCAAAATGACCAATGACTACCCAAAGAAATCACCTGGATAACAGAAGCTAAGAATATGAGTTTGGGGATGAAAATGAGGTTGCTTTGAGAGGATGCTGTTGAATTTTGGATAAAGTAACACAAAGACTACTCAAGAGAGCTCAATCAAGAAATGGGGAGGATATAGGACTAGTTCATGGTCTTGAAAGTCCAGGATAATGTCTGAGATACGGTCCTGAAAAAGAAAAGGAGTGATTCCAAACTTCAAAAGGGGTTGCACTTGGATTTAGAAGGACCTTAGCACATCTCTTCATCCTTTCTTTCCTTTGTCACTTGATTTCATCTCTACCTCCTTCTGTAGATCTGCCCCTTTCCCATTCCCTTTTCAGATCAGCTTCCCCTCATAGGGCTGCCCGACACCTCCACAGCATACTCCTTCTCATGATGAACTAATTTGGGTTACGCGTCTATGACCCCTTGCTACTTTTTCCCAATTTCATCCAACCCATGGGCCCACCACTTGGTGGCCCAGGTCCTTTCTGACGTGGGAGTACACTACAGAGAACAGCAATTCTCATACTTGTGGAATCTTTCCTGTGATTTTGAACTAGTCCATTGGCTCATTTGAGTGGAATTTCCTAATAATTAAGAGTTTGGGACTTAGAGTTGGACTGAATATAATGTACGCTTACCAAGTCTGTTACTGTACAAGTTACTCAACTCTCAACTTCCCCTCTTAAAAGGGAGACCATCATTATTACTTCATAGTCTTGTGAAAATTCAATGAAATCTAACAGTATAACAATGCTCACCAAGTGCTGCCTATGAGTATCTTAAGTATCAGCAGAATAAACTCTTTGCTAAGGCAAACAAGGCAAGGGTCTTTATCCCCATTTGACATAGGCAGAAACTGAGGTTCAGGGAGTTTCAAAGATTGCCCAATTTTTTGCATTAAATTTAACCCATTGACCTAAGACTAGATCCCAGAGTGCTTCCCATATACCATGCTTTTTCATGTAAGAAACTAGCAAAGAGAAATCACCCCTCTAGAAGTAGAGGCAAATGGTGAGTGGGGGCTGGAGGTAAGATGGAGAGGATCTCCATGCAAACTACCAAACAGACTCACACTGTCCAGAATTCTCTCAGAGGTGAAGACTTTCAGATGTCTCCTCCTCTGCTCCCTTCCATTTTAGGTGTCCATATGGACTCTAGGATATTGGAACAAAAGTCTCTGCTCTAAAGGGACAAATTGAAAGAATTACAAAGAACACATTTTTCACGGAGAGGTCAATCAATTCTTGTGTTTCATCTATTTCAAATGAAGTTCTAAAATGAACACTGATGAGTGAGCTCAATAACATTGAGCAAACTTAGGGCAATGAGAGGATGAGGATTTTAAATTCCTCAAACATTCTTCCAAGGGGTTTTGAGAATGTTAAAGGAAACAGTCAAATAATTTAAATGGAGTCATCCTGCATGGGGATGGGGAGAACATACTTGTCTCCTCTTCATGGCTCTTCCATGCATTCACTGTGTCTCCCCACCATGCTGTGGAGGAGAGGCAGGATAAAATACGGGCTGCAAGGAAGAAAGGGGAAGATGCTGAAGTTGTCTGTCAGGTAGACACTTGACCCACACTGACAGTTTAGCGCCAACCCAATGGGAAATTAAACTGTAATTGCTCTTTATGCAAAAATCTATGTCATAATTTACCAGGCCTGAGAATTAGAAGGAGAAAGATGTGAGGTATCATAACTAGATACGTGGCTATGAGTCATTCAGAGTCCTCAACACTAGACCAATGGTGAAATGGAGGAATGTTAGGAACATTTGAGGATCTGAGGTGACCTCCCTTTAGAACAGAAGGAAGAATCCAAATGTTAGTGTACCAAGGGTTGTGCAAAGTCAAGCTGGATGCATTCTGTGACAAGAGTCAAATGAGTCCAAATTTGTGGGTGGGACAGAGCAGTAGGAAGCTTCCAGCCTGGGCACTGTCCTTCAGTCAGGCAGCGTCTGCAGAGTAATTCCAGTGAGGTGCCCCATCTTCTTCAGGAGATGATGAATTAGATAAGACTGGGGCCATAGCTAAAGAAGTCTTTGTAAATGAGAGATCCTGAGAAAAACAGGAACATTAGAGTCTAAAGATAGTATACACACAAAAGATAATTATGGAGATACAAAGCATAATACACTTAGAAAAGTATGCATGTGTATACCATGCAAATTCAAAGTTCTACTATGCTTGGTGTGGTGATCACTGGGATGTTCTGGTTTTTCTTCTGGGTACATGGGAGGATAGCACTTCTCTGTCCCTATCAAAGCTTAGGTAGAGCTGCAGGATTTGCCTTGGCTAATGAAAGAACTAAAGTGATGTGCATCACATAGGAATAAACCCTCAAGAGCCACGTTCCCCTCGCATTGCAGCTGAGATGGTGGAAGTACATGTTGTGATGTTGAGCACATCAGCTTGTGTCCCTGAGAGACCATGATGAGCAGAGACCCCCTTCATGATCTGCATTGGAGATTTAGCATAATTCTGATTTTAATTTTGTTGTATGATCCACTGGTCTTGGGAACTGTATGTTTCTGAAAGCACACCCTTGCCTAGCCTGACTGATGTTCTTGCAGCTGCTAATATGTCTGGAGGTATTTGGAAGGTTCTTTCAGATTCCTGAAGTACTACATGATTAGCTGCAAACTCCATGGCCTCAGTAGTTTTGACATAGGAGACAGAGGGAGATATTCTACCTTGTCAATCACATCTGTATTCCTGGATTAAGCTCCCTCTTCACTCACCCTAATCTCTGCTTCTTATTTTAGTCCCATGTCAAATTGAACTGTAGCTTTCTTCCTTTGTGCATCCCATAGAGCTCTCTCAATATGCTCTCCGTCATGGAGATTCTCCACCAGAGAAGCTGGGAGATGCTTTTTTAACTCCATATGGTTGGGCTCAGAGAACCTCAAGAGAGCTGGTCTTCTCTAAATCAGATCTGATGGCTGTCTGGTTACAGCATTGGACTTGAAATTAAACACTGGTTCAAGCACAGCCATTTTCAGTAAAGACAACATGAATTAATTGGAAGAGCATTGGCTTTGGAATCAGAAATTATGGTTTTAATGTAGAGATGTTTTTGACAAGATTGGATGAGCTCAGGTATTGAAACTGTTTTCTGAGGATCATTAGAGGCTCCTAGGAAGTAGTTGAGAGAGAAAGAGGGGGACTGGAACAGATGGAGTGCTGGTTTCATCTCTACTTCCCCAGAGCCCCTCTGCCTTTATTGTCTTTAGCTATTATGCTCAGGAAGATGGCCATTAAGAGAAGTTTATTTTGCTCTAATTTTTTAATGACTTAATTATTGTTTATGATTTAATTAGATTATCGATCCTGAGTCACCATATCTTTCTACCCTTTCTTTGGGAACAGATAGAAATATGGGTCTTTGGAATCAGAATTAATGGATTTGAATCCCAATTCTCCTTTGGTTAAATTACTTAATGTTTCTCAGTCTATGAAATGAAGAAAATAGTATTTTCTTTATAACTTTTTTTAAGATTTAAATTTATGTGATGTGTGAAGCATTTAGCTGAAGTTTGGGGCTCAGTAAATATTACTTTACTTGTGTGTCTTTTCTCTTAACCCAATCTTTTTCCAGGATGACTGGGTTAAGGGGGTCTTAGGCCAGCATTCCCCTCTTCTAAATAAGCACAACCTAAATGAGTGATTTTTCATAACTGAGATGATGGCAAATGTACATTTTTTGAACAGAAGGATCTTGCACCACTTAGGAACTTTTTAATCTTTTGCATAAGAATTAAGATGAGTGTATATACTCCCCAAATCTCACATGCCAGCAAATCTCATCACCTCGTCACAAAAACTCTGCAATAATATTTATTATTTTTTTATGAAAGAGTAATATAGTTGTAGAAAACTTTTCAGAAGGAATTTCCATAGGAATCTTTTATATGTATGTATTTCCTCAGATATTAGGGTTGGTTGGTTATTTTAGTAAGGAAGAGATTGTAAGACTTTGAAATTAGCCAAAACAAACAAACAAGAGTCCTGTCTAGCTCATGCATCCAAGTTATCTCAGCCTTTCATTGTCTTTGAACTATTTAACAATTCTGTAAGTTGTAGAAAACTGATGCTATTGCAAATAATTCTCAAAAATCAACCATGTCTAACGGAATGCAACTGATTGTTGCCCTGTTGATAACCAATTTTGCATCAATTCATAAATCCATTTCAGAATTCCCAATTTCTTGGGGGGAGGGTAAAGCACATGCTTAGCATGCATGAGGACCTGGGTTCAATCTCCAGTACCTCCATCAAAAAAAATGAGTAAATTGAAAAAAAAAGAATTCTCAATGTCTCATATGTGTCTCTCCTCCTTAAAATCTCCTTTAAACGAGTGATGCCATATTACCTTTGACATGCATTTGTTTTATATCTGTACAAGAGGCATGATTATATCATCTCTTAAAAATTATCCTTTAATAGTTTTAAAGATTGCTCTTTTGGCTTTGATTGGGGAAAAGTGGGGAAAGGATACAAATCACGTTTAAAAAAATAAGACTCTAGCATTTAAAGAGACACCACAGGTTGCCATTTTTATTTCTCCATTTCTAATAAGCATAGAAAATATAAACCTCGAGGAAAATCTCAAATTGGATCTTTTGGTTTGTAATGAAGATGGCTGGGATCAAGAAAAGAAAGAGATTATACAGTTAAATTCTCTGGGAAAAATCATGACTTTATGAATGTTTTAGTTTTGTGTATCTTAAAATCCTGAGTCTAGAGGATTTACTTTGTAAGTCAAGTATTTGTTCCTACTTTGGGTCCAGGCTCTGCATCATTTTTGAATAGGGGCTCACTGGACCATAGTTTTATAAGTGGATTAGTGGAGGACATCTGGCTTAGCAGAGCAGGATGGTCCAATATGATTTCCTCAAACGAGGCAGGCAGCCAGCCTTGCTGTGGATCTTTCCATTATCCATAATGTCTCTCTTGCTCAATGATGTGCAGCTGAAGGAATTGTTTGGGAGCAATGAGACCCTGGGGAAAGCAAAAGGAAATTCAGCATTGTAAATTAAGAGACAGTCATGGTCTTTTAGACCAAAGAGAGTAAGATAAACAGGGTCATGATAAGAATACAAAAATCTGCTGGAAAAATCCATTATATTCCCAGAAATGTTTTCTTCCAAAAGATTGATAGATGAGCTAATTCTCCAATATAGTAACTGACATAGTAATATAAAACTTCATAGAATTAAATGTATTTCTTCAATCTTAAAGGAGCTGGGCATTTAAAATCAAACACGTACTTGTAAATGGATTATTAAAAGGATATATGGGAACTGGAAAAACCAAGTGGGGTAAAACTCTTTTAGAGGAAGAAATTGTAGGCAAAGAAAAAAGAATTTCATTACATTTAAAATTTTTATGTTAGACCAGAGAAATGACAGCTGTATTCTAAGATTTGATATTAATAATAGGAGTCCTATATTTCATTGTCCTTTTTTGTTTGTATTTCCTCTGTTAAATCCAGGATGTTAAGCTATCTTTAAAATAATTGATCCTAATGGCAAGTGAAAACACATGCTGTATTCCTAGGGACATGTTTAATATCTACAACTTATTGAGTTTGGAGGTTAGTCTATACCTGTGAAATTATCACCACAATCTATGCTGTAAATTTATCTATCCCCTCCAAAGGTTTTTTCCCAACCTCTTTAATTATTATTATTATTAATTTTATGTGTGTGATAAGAACACTTCACATAAGATCTAATATTTTAGCAACTTTTCAAATATATAATACAATATTATTTACTATAGACACTGTTTCTATACAGTAGATATATTCATTTTGTAAAAATTAAACTTTGTACCTTTGGATCAAGCTGCCTATTTCCTCCTCCCATCAGCCTCTGACAAATGTCATTCTACTGTCTGCTTCTACGAGTTTCACTATTTCGGATTACTCACGTAAGTGATACCATATAGTATCTGCCCTTTGGTATTTGATTTATTCCACTTAGCAAAATCTCCCCCAGGTTCATCCACGTTGTTACAAATTACAAGGATTTCCCCCTTTTTTTAGGCTGACTAATATTCCATTGTAGGTGTACACCATATTTTGTTTACTCATTTGTCCTTCCATGTCTTGCCTATTGTGAATAATACTGCAATAAATATGGGAATATTGATATCTCTTTGAGATCCTGATTGCAGTTCTTTTGAACATATACTCCAAAGTGGGATTGCTGGATCATATGGTAGTTCTATTTTTAATTTGTTTGAGGAAATTCCACATTGTTTTCCACAGTGGCTGCATCAATTTACATTCCCACCAACAGTGTACAAGTTTCCCTTTTCTCCACATTCTCATCAACACTTTTTTTTTTTTTTTGACAATAGCCATTCTAACAGGTATGAGTTGATATCTCATTGTGGCTTTGACATTCATTTCCCTGATAACTAGTGATGTTGAGGATTTTTTCATGTACTTGTTGAACATTTGCATGCTTTCTTTTGAGAAATGTCTATTCAAGTCCTTAGCCCATTTTTAATTGGAGTATTTGTTTATCCCTGATGAAGATCAGTTGACCCTAAATGTATAGGTTTATTTCTGGGTTCTCTAGTCCGTTCCATTAGTCTTTATGTCTCTTTTTATGCCAGTACCATACTGTTTTGATAACTAGCTTTGCAATTTATTTTGGAAATATGACACCTCCAGGGTTGATCTTCATCAAAATTGCTTTGGCTATTTGAGGTCTTTTTTGGTTTCATATGAATTTTAGGATACTTTTTCCTATTTCTGCAAAAATTGCTTTTGGGATTCTGATTGGGATTGCATTGAATCTGGAGATTGCATTGGGTAATATGGACATTTATTAATTCTTCCAATCCATGAACGTGGGATATATTTCTATTTATTTGTACTTTTTGCATTTACTTTTATCAATGTTTTATAGTTTTCAATGTATAAGTCATTCATCTCCTTTGTTAAATATATTCCTAGGTGTTTTATTCTGTTAATGCTGATGAGAATGAGATTGTTTTCATGATTTCCCTTTTGGATAGTTTCATTCTACTCTGGTTGGAAAATATACTTGGGATGATTTCAATCTTCTTAATTTTTTAAGACTTATTTTGTGACCTAGCATGTGATCTATCCTGGAGAAAGTTCTGTGTGCACTTGAGAAGACTGTGTATCCCATGCTATTGGATAAAATGTTCTGTATATATCTGTTAGGTTTATTTGGTGAATAGTGTTGTTCTAGTCTGTTGTTTCCCTATTTAAGAATTATACTATACAGCTACAGTCATCAAGACAGCATGGTGTTGGTATAAAAACAGACATATAGACCAATGGAACAGAATAGAGAGCCCAGAAATGAACCCACAAGCCTTTGGTCAACTCATCTTCGACAAAGGAGGCAAGAATATACAATGGAATAAAGACAGTCTCTTCAGCAAATGGTGTTGGGAAAACTGGACAGCAGCATGTAAAACAATGAAGCTAGAACACTCCCTTACACCATACACAAAAATAAACTCAAAATGGATCAAAGACTTAAACATAAGACAAGATACAATAAGCCTCCTAGAGGAAAACATAGGCAAAACATTATCTGACATATATCTCAAAAATGTTCTCCTAGAATAGTCTACTCAAGCAATAGAAATAAAAGAATTATAAGCATGTGTGATTGTACTAGTATAGTATGGATATTATAAAATATACATAATAGAAATGTTTAAAGGATTGGGAAAAATGAAAATATTTAGAAATTCAATACTTTATCTGGAAGCCTGATGCAATCTTCAACACTCCTGGAGTATATACCTCCCAAGTGGCAACAAATATGATGTGCTACATTATATTATCAAGAAGGTCATTATACTCTCTTGTGCATGGTGTTTTATCATTTGTAAAAGTTGTTTAACTATGGAGTCCTTTTATATTGCTATCATGCTACAGGTAAAACTGGCTAAATACAAATGCTAATAAAAAGTGCTTTACTGGTGACATTTAAAGTTCTTGACCATCATCCTCAAGTGGATCAATTAATGGTGCCTGAAACTCATTCATTCCCTTACCCGTCTACTCTCCCAAATGTATCAGAATTTATCCTGTCTCCTCAAACCAAAACATCTCTGCCCACTCTTCACTCTCAACTAATGACCTTGATTCCTATTTCTCTGAAGAAAAAAATACAATAAAAGGAGAACCTCTGTGCATGAGTCTCTACCACAGCCACCTATCTGCGTCCTCAGCCCTCAGACTCAGCCCGCCTTCCAGTTACCATGGGTTGAAATTTCTGTGCTCCTAACAAAAGCCAAATTATCACAGAAATAAGGATATTGCTTTCACATTTCTTTCTATATCACTAGCAAAGAAACTTCCTCTCACTTCCCCTGTTTCAAAAAAAATCAGAACAAAAAACTCTTGACCCCATTTCTCCCTTCAGTGACTGTGTTATTACTCTGTTTCCCCTATATAATAACACTTAAAAATGAGTTTTTACATGCTATTTCTAATTTCATCTTCCCATTATCTCTTAAGCCCTCTCCAATCAGGTGTTTGGTTCCGTAATCTCCACTGAAAATGCTCTTGTTAATTGCACACGTTGGTCAGTTCCCAGTCCTTATCCTACCTGGCCCATCAGCACATTTGCCAGAGTCCACCGTCCTCTGCTTCTTGCAGCTCCTTCTTCCATCTACCACTCTCTACTGCTTTTCCTTCCATCTCACTGTCTGCTCCCCCTCAGTCATTTTTAATTTCTTTGCTTGTGTTGCTGACCTTTGATCTGTAGAACATCTGGGAATGCAATCTTTGGGCTTCGTCTCTTTTCTATCTACAGTTCCCTGAGTGAACTCATTCATTTCATGACTTTAAATTTTATCATGTTGCCAGTGTGCTTCATTTCTGTTTCTGGCTTGCAGATTGCTACCTTTCTACTGTGCTTTTACACGGCCTTCTCTTGGTAGGTGTGCATGAAAAGAGATCTCTTTCTTCTCCTCCAAAAAGGTCACCAAATCTACCATTATTAGCACCTGATCTTTATGATCTCATTTAACTTTACCTCCTAAAAGCCCCATCTCCACAACTGTCACATTGAGGGTGAGGGATTCAACTTATGAATTTGGGGAGGACACAGCTCAGTTCACAGCAGGACCATCTAACCCCAGACTTTCTCTGCTACCTGAAATCCAGCCAAAATTGGCCTCCGTACCCTCTACTCCTCTCCCAGGGACTAGAAGAACAAAATTCCACATTCTGGAACTTATCAATGGATACAGAGTTAGCCTTTCAGAGCTGTAGGATGTTGAAGGAACTGGTTGGGATTGCCAGGGTCAGGACTTACAGGTGTATGTGTTATGGCACCATCAGAGCCCTGACCTCTGGTTTCCCTTTCCAACTTAAACTCTGGAGGTCAGATGCTATATCTGTGGCAACTGAAAAACCGTGAGAGGTTAAAGAGTTGCTTGGAGCTGCTCTGTAGTCTTCCAGTCCACAGCCAGGACTGTGGTCCTTTCAGCTGACACACACACAATTCCAACTATAACAAATATCCTTTCAGTTAAAAGTAATAAATCTCCTTTTGTTTAAGAAATAGTCCTTTGGGACTTCTGCTTTTGCTCTCAGCAAACTCATATGAGGGAAATTGAATCCATATGGCCTGGAGAGAAGGAGATAGGCTCAGTAATTAGATGGGACCCAACTGCTTAGCAGCCAGGCTAAAGATGGGAAAGGAAGCTTGTTCTTCATATTAGAAACTCTTCCTTTTGTTGGGAATACTGAAGACCCAGAAATTGTCCATTCTTTCCTACTTGCGTTTATTTTCTGGGCCTTGTCACACCTATTTCTCGGAGCCCCTTGCCCTCTGTTTAATTATCCCAGGGTCTCATTCTCAGCTGGCAAATATCTTATCCCAAATGTTAACCACTCAAGGTTTAACATATGCGTGTCCTCCTTAAAAAAGGGGACAGGACTCTATAAAAATAAATTCCTAATAGTAGGTAACTAGGAAAGAATATTTAAATGAAAGGAAATATGAATACACATTTTTTTAGCAGTGACTACATTTTTTTGTGTGTTCTGTAAGTCATACACTATAGACAGGTGATTTTTCTCACCTCTGAATTTGACCTACATTTGGACTCTCATTAAATATTAAGTCCAATTATCTGTCTTTCAGTGGTACAGCAAAATGGTCCAGTGTAAGACATCTACCCTGTTATAAGAGCCCAGAGCCTCTACTACCTGCTGATTATTGGACAGTTTACTTAACATCAGACTGTCTAGGCTTTCTGATCTGTAAAACAGACCTTAAACAGTACCTACCTAATAAGGGTCCTCTGAGACCTAGAGTTAATTCATATGCAGCAATGAATCATGGTGACTGCTAGGTATTAAATTCTCAATAAATGTTACTATGATTATTTTCACATTTCCATGAGTTCACTGCAGAGCTGTAAAATGGGGATAATCGTCACATTTACAGCACAGATGGCTGCGTGATTGCATTAGCATATGTACGTGTACGAGTGTCCAAAACGTTTTCTGACTCATAGTGTATATCCTGTGAGAACGAGGTATTACTCGTCTCCTGCCTGACCTTGTTCTTGACTGACCAATTCATTAGTTTTTAACATACCCTGTTTCTCTTAGGCAATTATAGAAGGAAAATTTTTTCCATAATTAAAGGGTCACTCAGGTTTCTTTTCTCAGATCTCTCCAAGGCAATGAATGGCAAACCTAAGTGTTATCAACCAATGATAATAATTAACACTTGTTGATCTGAGCATAATTTGGGAGGATGATCCCCTTGCCCAGCCCCTACTGTCACCCCCTTATGCTTACAGGGGGCACTCCCTCTCTCAGACAAACAGGTTATACTGCGGTTAAAATGGATTTTCATGCCTTGAAGACGCAATTCACCAAGTGTAATAGGGAAGACAATTTGGGGTACTATTAGGGTCAGACAGTCTACTTCCCTATTAGAATGTCTATATTTTAAAAAATAAAAACAAAGATGTTTTGTGAAAGACTTTTAGTTAGAGTGCCTCAAAGCCAAGAATCGACTGTACTTAATCTTTGCAATTTAACTGGCTTTGTATTGCTTACTAATTTTGGATGCTGTGACAAATTGGTTTTAGATTGATTGCTAAAGCAGGCAAATTGGTTATTGTTTCTCCTGGAAGGCAAATATGGCAGGATTGACTAGATGTGGCAGATGGATTCTATTAAATTTACAAGTCTAAGTGAAACTGGCTAGTTATAATGGAAAACCTTAATAACTTGAATCATAAATGATATTTGATGGTTGTTTCATCAACCATGAATGAAAAGGAATTTAGCACATAAATAATCTTAAAGGACCATCATCCAAAGAGCCATAGACTGGTGTAGTGGTCTGTTTAAATATTGATTCTAGACATTTGCCACAGAACTGGTGTACTGGTCTGTTTAAACATTGATTCTAGACATTTGCCACAGACAAGCTACAATAGTTCAGTGGTCTTGAGTCTCTACCCTTTCTTTGAATGCCCCCGCCTTGACTGACAGTCAGTCTGTCAGATGCTCCACAGAGTCAGGACTGGGGTCAGGTTTTACCTAAAATGATGGGCAATTTTTCAAGAGTCCTTACAAAGTAGAGAGTCAAGTGAAAAAACTAAAGTCAGTAAATCAGAAGGGGGTTCTGTATGAATCACTCAGTCAAAGTGATGGACCAGGTAAAGTGTCAATATTTAACCTAAATACAGAGGTAGGGGTCGTACATTTAGGGAGCTGACGAAGCAAGGAGGAATATGTCAGGCCAGAGGGCTGGGATGTATGAAATATGAGATGTGCTATGGCCTGTGCCTGGCTTCTGGTGTTTTACATGACTTTCACACATTTAATGAACTAGAAATGGAATGGACAGTCAGCTCGTAACGTAATCCTCCGAATGGTGGATGAGCTGTGCCCGTGTTCTAACTAGGGACTGTTACAACCACATCTCTTAATTATTGTCAGTTCTATTATAAATATTAAGACTTGGCTATGGGCACACACACAAAAAAAGAAAGAAAATTATAAAATTATAATGTTAATAATCACTCCGGCCATATTTACTTCAGAAAATCTGCTTTTCACACGCTTCCCAAACGTAGGGACTAAGACGTATTCACCTATGTAGACAACGCAGTCCTAAACAGTATCTAAATTATTTTTATTAAATGGATGAAGAAAACTTACAGGTGGTAGGAAAGAGTTATCATTGCCAGTGGACAAACCTTTATTTGCAAGTTATTATTTTTTTTATTGCAGGTAGGGAGCATATACTAGAATATTTTCATGAAGTACACAGCATATACAAACTTCAATATATATACAATATATGGTAGTCAAATTATTTTAAGAACTGTCTTGAAAATACTATTACAGCTATCTAATGTATTTCTGCTCCCCATTATAGTCAATCGATAAACACACGTGTGGGGACTTAGAATAACTTCTGGCAGAACACAGATTCTTGTGGTCTCCGTTGGCTTGGCCTGGAGAAGGTTTCTCTAACTTGACGTGGGAAAGCTTTCATGAAAATGACAACAGTAATATGAGTCCATGACTGGGTGAGATTCCCACGTATGGGAAAGGGACATAATGAGGAAGCGACAAGTCATACAGGAAGCTGAGTTCATGGATCATATCCGCGCGGGACAGAGTAAGAACTCAGTTTATTTTGAAACATTCAAATTTTAATAATGGCAAAGAAACTAGACATTCCGCTGCTAACTTTCTTCTGTGATTTTAAGAATTCGTCTTTGTCATACGAATAGTCTTTTACCTTAAAATTATTTTTCTCTCTATTTCTTAAGAAGGACCTGGGATCTTTATGGACTCATGGAATCACTACTGGTCCAGTGAGAAGCAAGGAGAGAGAAAGAGGAGTATGGACTCCTCGCTTTGCAGTCCCGTTTCCAGGCCATGGAGCTTCATGCTGTTTCTCCATGTCAGCATTGAAGTCTTATCAGTACGATCATCTTTGATATACTGATAATCTCATTTTCTGTCAGCAACTATTTCCACAAAATAAATTGAATTCTTGTGCTACCCCCTCCCCTCTCATCAGGACTCTGGAGTCAACACCCACATTTGAAAACACATAAAATTCTTTGACTTAATTCTTCATTCTGCCCCACAAATTTTGTTTCTCACCCATTTTCCAACATTTATCCTATACTCTGGACATGTAGGGCTCCTCTCCATCCTGAAAACATCCAAACTTACTTCTGACTTGACACATTTTCTCATCATTATTCCACTTTGCGCTTCTTTTTTATGCCTAGCCAAATTCTACCACCATTCAAAGCAAACGTCAAGTCGTCCTTTTCTAATATCTTCTATCTCTGCTTGAACAACTGTAGCTTCATCCTGCTCTCAATATCTACACTCTCATACAGATGTCCATCAACAAACGTTGAGAGTCTTACTGGCTTGAGCACAACCTCTGACTAATCGTTGACTGAACACTAATATAGCACTAAGAAGTCAGGCTCAAAAATAAACATATACATAATATACATATTAAAAAGTTAATGGGGCAGAGAAATCAAGGGCTGTGCAATATAGGGGAAAAAGAATTTACAGATTTATTCGATGCAAGCTGCAAAACAGAACAACAACAACCCTCAGAGAAAAAACTCAAATTTGTATTTGCTGGATTTTTTATATGAATAGAACATACTATGTGTGGTCTCTTGTGCCTGACTTCTTTCCATCAAAATCAGGGGCACGCAATTTCAGATTTTCCTGCTATTTTATTTGATCATTAGGTCAGGCAGTACCTACTAGATTTATCTGCTGTAAGATACCTTTTTCTTGCATAATTAACAAGAAATCTATGGGGTGATATTTTGATACTATGGGACTACCCTGTCCCCTCCCAGCTGCTTGCTGTCTAATTAAAAAAATTTTTTTTTCTTCAACTTTATTTGCTGGCACCCTTCCATAAAGAACAGCTCACTCTCAACTCCATTTTCTTTGCATATCACTATGGACACCTTTTATATATATTTAGTGTGCTATAATCCATTCTCACAATGTTGTCTTACACTCATGCTGTCCTCAGTTTGGCCAGCTAGAATCTCTTTAAGTCAGTGTCTTTTCCTTTGTACATGTCTGCAACAGTTCCTTGTTTTCCAGCACAGCAAGATTTCCTAGACTCAAACTATACTTTTCCTGAGCCAGTCCTGGACTCGGTCATTTCTCCATGTACACCTGATTGCTTTTGGTGGCTACTGGTGTTTAAAACCAGAAGCCATATCTCCTTTATTGACTACCCACTCCACCCAATTAGAACTCTAGAGAGTGCTGAGTCTATAATAAATACTTCCCATAAGTGCTACTGAGATGAAATCTCATCATAATTATCTGGGGACACTTGAGAGTCGTGTGACAGAGGTGCTGGTGAGCCAGAAGTGACAAGGAGGAGGACTCTGGCTCTAGCTGGCATTGCTTCATTGGGTAGCATTTGTAGGTCAACTACACAGTCAGATTCACTCTCTCCAGCCGTAAAAATAATTACTTGCTTCCTAAGAGTTCCGGGAAAATTAATTTGCTAATGACTTTAAGGAGGCCTGAAGATCGAGAGTCCTATGTGTATGCTAATATTATTATCTCAAATGCTTCTCTTGATCCTGACTGAAACTGAGGCGATGGTTAAATGACGGCATCATTATGAAACCACATACGATTCACAACCGCTTTAATGTCTAAGCAGCACGAATCTGAATGGTGGCACCACAGCAGGAACACGCTAGAAGCAGGGTAGCACAAGTGGCTCCCTGATTTTTAAAACGTAGGCGCTCATTTAGTTGAACCAATATTCATTGGCTCTCCACCATGCCTATCCACTGAGGGTAAAGTAAGAGGCATTGAAGCATTTTTTCTCACTTGTTGGAATGTGAGGCAACTGTGCTGTGAAGGCGTCTCAGAGGGAAGCTTACATGGGGAGATGCCCAGCTGTCGCAGCCAGTCCTGTGGGCCCCCGGGGTTGAGCCCTGTGCTGTATGAATGAGCTGTGGCAGGGCCAGCAGAGGAACCAACTCACAAATGCATGAGAAATGACAACTCTTGAAAACAGATTCAAATAGCAAGAAGTTGTTTTTGAGGGCTAGAGCAAGGGAAGTAGAAAACTGAAACCAAATGTCTCTGACAGAGATATTTATTGAGCACTGACTGCATGCAGGCACTTGTCCAAGCCCTTTCACTGTAATAATTTAATAACTCAAGGATCCTCTTAACAACTCTATGGGTTAAGTACTATTCTTACTTCTATTTAATGGATGGGAAAACTGAGTCATACAGGGCTTAACAACTCACTAATGCTTTTGCATATATTAAGTGGTACAGCCAAAATTCAATCCCATGTAGTTTTTGCTCCAAAGTCTATGTCTTAATCTTTCCACGATGCTACATATTGTACACATTTCCCCATGGCCTGCTGGGCATCCCTTTGGTTTCTGAATTTTTACAGGTGGAATTAGGCATGTGTAGCAATAACCTTTCATTCACCAAAGGCTGTCCTGCAGTCTCATGTCAAAAGAAACCATGAAACTTCCTTTCACAAGACTTTTGGATTATGGGTGTGTTTTTAGAATGTGGAAAGAGCATCATCAAGCCTGAATATCCATTTCTGATACACACTTCCTTTAGGAGAGGTCGTGGAGCCGTAGGGTCCAGACATGCAGTTCTGGGTAAAAATGGGGACAGAGTTTGAATCACCAAACATGTTTGTTGGGATTTTGAAACAATCTACCTTAAAGCAGTGAGCTGGTAAAGCTGGGAACAGCCACACACTTCCCCAACGTACAGACCAAAGAGGAAGTCACAGCTGTAACGTGATCTGATCTGACAACAGGACAAATGAAGTGCCAAAAGAAATTACCTTCTTTACACAAGCAGATGAACAATTATCCTCCCTCAGTCTTGGATCCAGGCAATCAAGAGAGGGAGATACTCAAAGGAATGTGGTGTTAGAATGTCAAATCTGGACAATGAGTTTCTTTCTTAAGACAATAACAAAACAGCTCCTGAAAAAGAATGAAATCAACATTGTGTTGGGATCATTGTAATGAATCATATCTCCCTCTTCATTGAACTATCCGTGAGTATCAACTTATACAGAGTGGAAAGTATAATTTCAGAACTGATCTGAATTAGAAATGTGAAGAAGCTAAAGGCTGTCTTATTTGGATAAACTTTCATTATGTATTGACAGGAGTTAATAATTATGAAGTGTTTTCTCCTCCTCTGTAATATATGGTAAGCAAAGTGAATAGTTTCTGACAGTTCTTAGAACAGCCTAATAAGGTAGGCACATTTTGCATTTTAGAAACAAAAGAGGTTCAAGAACAAGAAAGTTCTGGAAGTTCAGAGCAAGTACCACTTGGACTTGACACTCCTACATTCCTAAGATATGCATAGGAAACTGGATTCTTGCACCTGTCTCAAATCAACACTCTAGGCTTAGGTCAAAATATCTCCACAGCTATCAAGTCTTCTCTTCTTTGTGGCTCCCTTCAAAGTTACCAACACTGTCCATTATGGACCCAGTCCTACTCTGTTTTCATTAAAGCAAAGGGAATTCAGTATTCACATTGCCTGTGTTTCCTGTGTTTTAACTTTTCATCGTTCACTTAATTATCTTAATTGAGTACTTATTATGTGCAAGGTGAAATGTTACACATCAGAGAATCAACAACAGACAAGATGTAAATGCTGCCTGCCTTAAGCAAAGAATCACAGAGCCAAATGTGGAACCATAAATCAGTATTAAGTCCTACAAAACAGAGATCCATGGTGCTATGGAACAGCGTGGTCCAAAATAGTAGACACTAGCCAACTATGGTAATTTAAATTTAAATTAACTAAAATAAAATAAAATAATTCTGTCACACTAGCCACATTTTTAAAAGTACTTCATAGCTACACCTGTGGCTATTGGCCACCATAATGGGAAGCACAGATATAGAATATTCTTGTTACGGTGGGAGATTCTATTGGACTGCTCAAGCAAATCCCTTACCTCGCACTTTCATCATAAAATATATAATAACCCTCTAGTTTACTTACATTGATTTATCTATTTCATATCTGTCTATCCCACTGGATAGCACATAGAAGTCACACAACAAAGTTTTCGAATAAATGAATTAATGAAGTAATTAATTAATCTGGAAAGGCTTTTAGGAATTCAGTTATGAATTAACTAGGAGAGGAACTGGGGCAGGAAGAACATTCTAGAGAGGCTAAGTGAAGGACTTGATTTCGACCTTGAGGAGAAGGAGATAATTACCTGTCCTTAGAGGTTAGTAGTGAGCGAGCAATGGAGGAAACCATACTGTGCGATGAGCTGGCGAAATAGGTGATGAGACCTGATCATGCAGGGTCTTATGGGAAGTGGTCTTCCTATTTTTCTATTTCTGCTCTGTTGGCCCAGTCTGGGCAATATGGAACAGGACTATACAGTTTCCATGCCTGGAACTGTAATTTCTTCACATTGCCAGAAGTTTACCCTACACCCAGGCTGACTTGACCGGAGCCTGATTCCCTATCTCACCCCTGCCAGATGCTTCCTTTGCCCACAGGTCCTCTGTGTACTTTGACAGAGCAGAACTCCTTTGTTGCCAACATCTTCACCAGTGTGAGCCTCTCTTTTTTGTTATTACCAACCACTGCCCAAACTCTATTTGAGTTCACAGCAAGCTTTTGGATAGTTTAGCACCCCATAAAAGTCATCCCCTGGAGTTTGTACTTCCCCTAGCTCATGTCCAACTCATACTACGTCCTCTCCTTCCTGTTCTCTGCCAGTCAGTTGGGCTGAAGTCCCTTTATGCCTCACCCCTGAGCTTATCTGACTTACGAACAAGTCCTACATGTCCACCTCTGTAATCCCCAATAGCACAACGAGGATGCACAGGTGTAACTCAGATACGTCTCCTTATGGAAGTTCATGAACTGAACCTTTCATTCTAAACTCTGTTCCTCTCTTCAGGGATAAATGAGATGTCTCTGCCCTGAAAAGCCCAAAGGAGAAGGCAGAGAATTGAAATCAATAGGGAACCAGCAGAGATCCTCTAAAAAGCAGCCCCTTGTGCCTAATGGCTGCAAAATAATGCTGATTTTAGTTGCAAAGAACTAACTTACGTTTTTAGTAATTTGGCCACTTGGCATAAGACATTAAGAAAACAATTTGGAAACATGGAAAACTAGCAGTACAGTATGACAGCAAGACAGCAATCACATTTGTATGTATGTACTTACATAACGTATGTTACATATGTATGTATGTGTGGTTGGATGGATGATAGACAGATGGATAGATAGATGGATAGATGGATAGATAGATAGATAGAAAGATAGGTAGGTAATGAATGTTCCTATCTTCTTTTCCCTGTACTAAGAAGAATATCTTTTGCCCACTCAACTGTCCTTACTCTGTTTCCAGGGAGCTTTTGGCAGCAGCTTGGGGGCCCTTAATAGATTCAGACAAGGTAAGAGCTGGATTTAGAAAGATTATAAAGCCATTGGCAGGAGAGTTAGGAGAGGATAACACAAGCTTCTATGGAAGGAATTAGGTGGGAAAGGCAAGGAGGACTGGAGTAGGGAGGAGAGAGACTGAGTTGGTGATAGGTGTGTGTGTGGATGAGGAGGGAGATGTAGATTTGTGAAAAGAGGATATTAAGTTTTGCTTCTTATCAGGAATTTTTTTAATGCAGTAAACACTTACACCTCTTTCAGTTATTTTTCTATGCTGGGCTTTTTTTTTTTTTTAAGTTTGGCACTGTACTAAGATGGGGTTATAAGAACAGCTTTCCATGGGTGGATTTCAAATGTTCAACTGATCATTTTGCCCTGAAAAATTCAAAGACAAGAAAAAGCTACAAGCCTAATGATATTCACACAAGCGTTACTCATGATGTCAGAAGTGGGAGGCGTGCATATCGCCACCGCATGGGAAAAGGATCAGGTGAATTACGATTCGCAGCTGGCTAGAAGCAACACCAACAACAACACGACTTCACCTTCGTTGGACTCCTCGGCGGTGCCATTTTCCTAAGCTCTCTGCGTATAATAACTCATTTAGTTTTCATAGTAACATGATGAGGTGGATGCTCATCATTGCCAATTGTCACACGGGGATGTTGAGGTATAAACAAGCAACCTGATCAAGGTCACAGAGCTCGTGAGTTACAGAGCTGGCATGTCAAAACCAAGCAGTGTTATTTTAAAGTCAGTGCTCTTTTTTTGGGGGGGGGGTCATTAGGTCTATTTATTTATTTATTATTAGCTTTTTTTAAAATGGAAATGCTGGGGAATTGCACCCAGGACCTCGTGCATGCTAAGCATGTGCTCTACCACTTGAGCAACACCCACCCCGCTTAGAGTCCGTGCTTTTAACCCATACATCGTACTGCTGTTAACACTATGTAGGATGCAGACTACGCAAAAGATGAGAAAAAGTCACTCATGGCAAGTTAAATGAAAATGCAGAACCAAAACTGTATGACATGTCACTGCCACAGATGTTCACATTTATATGTGACTATGAGCTGGGTCTGGGGAGGAGTCAGGTAGGGGTGCGATCACGGCTGACCTACTTGATTATTTTGAACCTTCATGATATTATAATGTGATTTTTACAAACCAAAGCACGGAACCAGAATAATTAAACAAATGCAAATCTGACAGCCTATTACAATTATTTACATTTCCTCCCTATGCTTAATTTTATACATTTATTTGAATATGATTTTCTTGCTGCTTTCTGTCTTTTTTAAAAACAAATTGTCACATACCTCTTCTTTGGTAGGATTTTTAAACATGGTAATTAAATCCACATATAAACATATGGTTATGTCTAGTTACACAATTAATGTTAATATATGGCATGTAATCATCATCTAATTTGAATTATATAGCATGTGGTGGCGTAATTATAACATGTAATGATGGAAAGATCCATATTTAAGCCGAGTGAAATGACTGCAGTTTGAATTGGATGATTCTTAAATTACAATTTCCCAGTTGCCCTAAGGGCCCTTCAGGGACAGGGACAGGCTGAGCTCTGACTATTGTTATGAGGGAAAAAGAAAACCATTTAAAATCGTTAGGAAATGTGAAGTGTGGTGCTTCTTGTTTTAATCAGAGGGAAATGAAAGATTAGCCGAAGGTTATTTTTAGACTGTTAAATAAAATTTACTTTCAAGCTGAGACAAAAGAATATACAACTTCAGGCTGCCATTGAATGTTCATCTCACTGGTCCAGGACGAGTGTGTCCATTAATCACGGGACAGGGAGCAGAATGAAAGGACTGTCACCCTGGTTATTTTCACCGCCCCCCACCCTCCTGTCACCCCTTCGCTATGGTCCCTGAAGACTGTTTTTCTGGGCCAGGCATCCCGTTACAAATGACTCGTCCTTTGCGGAGTGTTCTGCTTCTGGAAAGGGCAAAAGATGACATCCCCATCCCGCAGCCATAATAGAAAGGAGGGACGTGAACCACTCCCCTCTCCCTCGCTCTGGAGAAAGTGATGAAAGTTCGCGAGGCTCTGGCTAATGACAGGAAACGCCTAAGTGGACCACGTATCAGGTATCAAGAAATGAAGTCTGGGAGTAATAAAACAAATTAGGGAAGAGAAAATGTAAGCTAAACATGGAAGTGTCCCCTCGAGCTGACCTGTATTAAGCTGTGGAATCCTCTGCCAAGGAGAACGCTCTGATCCGCCCACGTTTAATCACTGAAAGCCCCACAGGTGTATACGTTGAAGATGAGATGCCGCGTGACCTGCTTATGGAATATTTTTGTTTTACTCTGCTTCCATAAAAACCTCAAGCACTGCCTCATCACTGGGACCCGGAGGCTTGGAAGGGGTACCCTTGGTGTATAAATTGTTTTGGTTGTGTTTTTCTTTCTTATTTTCTTATTTTAAATGTACTGCCAGAAACACATTCAGAAAACCTACACTTTTTGTAGAGCCCGGTTTAGAAACCCCAGCCTTCCCTCCGACAGGGTACCCTCCCCCGAATCTGAGTGGTGTGGAGGACCCTACACAACCCCAGGGGTGTTGGACTCAGGGCTCCATCCCTAACCCTCTATGTTAGGCTGAATGAATTGCTTTATTCTTCTAGATTTTCCCCTCATATATCAGATACAGGCATGAACTAGGCAAGCTCAAAGCGACCTTAGAGTAAAAATAGACCGTTCCTGTTAGAAGCCCTTATGATTCAAGTGCTGAACCATTAGGAAGGTCTTTGTCAAATCTGATGGCAGCGCCAGCCTCCACCACCGCCTTGGATTCCAGCCTCTGGCATGTTCAGCTTCTCCTAATAGCATTCACTCAACCCACAGGCTTAAGCCAAACAAGGACCAGCACCAAACCTGAAGAAAAAGTGGGATGTGACTCAGGGCTGTGCTGAAGTCGGAATTATCGTGATCTCACTTCCCAGCTGGCCAGTCTCAGTGTAGGGGCTCTCGGGGGCCCCACTGGAGCCAGGACTGGACCAGACCAACCCGAGGGAGAGCAATTATTGTTAGTCATTCTCTCCTTCATCTGGGTGCCTCTAAGCATGGCTCCTGACCTCTGCAGATCCTCCCTCAGGTCCTTACATGTTACAGGAGCCATCCTGACCCTCAGCCAGGCTCTTCTGAGAATGACCCTGGGCGGCGGAAGGGGCTGTCCTCCGGATTCCTTGGAGTGCAAGGTTTGAAGGAGTAGGTGCTCCAGGCATCCCTGGAGGGCTGCTGTCCCACTTTCTGCCATGAAGAGGATCCTCCCCAGAGGCAGGGGTAAATGGACTTGAGAGGGTGAGAGAAGCGTGAGGAATGGTATAGAGATTTCTTAAATAGGGGAGGAGAACTTTTGTTTCAAAGCTGTAATGAGAGTTCACGTTTATTGAGCTATTTATACACGCTGTTGTTCTCATCATTTTATTTCCAGGTGTCATTACTTCCTCCACCTTCATGGAGGAAGAGACTGAGGCACAGAGCGGTTCCATCACTTGCCCGAGGCAGTTACTCCAAGACGATAGCAGGTTTTGCATCGCGATGAACCTGGGCTCTAACCTACTACAGTGCAGACCTGCCTCTTGAGACATACCGAGTGGGGACTGGCTCCTCCTAAGATGCCAAATGAACAAGGTCTTGGGAAATTGTTTAGCGGTGACCGTCACATCTCAGGGATGGCTGCTGAATAGAAACAGGCTCAGCCAGACAGCTGCTTCCTGATCTAATGCCCTCCCTTCCTCAGGGCTGGCTTCTGCATCTATTACGTGGATCAAATTTGAAAACAGGGCTATGTTTCTCCTGGATCCAGGCAGCTACCTTGAATATGGAAAATACTCAGCTCTTTATCGCTGTCATAAATTACTTGTGGAGTGCTGTGAAAGGCTGAGGGTGTTGCCAAGCAAGAACCTATCAATGTGGTCAAAAGGCTGCCACCCCATCCCAGCCCCCATCTGTACATTGATTTTTTTTATAAGAGCAGTACAAAATAAGTTTAAACAAAATTTTTAAAAATGAGCATACATGTATGACTGAAACATTCCACTGCACACCAGAAATTGACACAACATTGTAAACTCACTATACATCCATGAAAGAAAAAATGTATCTCAAAAAAATGAAGCATAATGCTACTCACTAAATATATGTGCGTGTATGTGTGTTTAGTATATTAATTTATACTTGAAAGTTGGTCTGTGTCTTCAATCATACAGCAATCTGTCCTTAGAGGGAAAACTGAAGCATGTTCATGGCTGTCTATGGAAAGGCAGCATTGGAAGTGTGGTTATTTTATCCATAATATAATCCATTTATGTAACAAACAAATAAAATATTTTAAAACCAACCAGGAACAACTCATGTTCCATAATAGTATTAAAAGCTAGCGTCTGTGAGTTACATGCCTCATTTAAAAAGGCTAAATTCTTGGCTGGCAATTGAAGGGCATTATATCCTGTGTGGAAACATTTGCTTTGGATGGTTAATCAGGATATTATGTTTTAACCTTTACCAGATTAGTTTTTTTCTTTTTTCATTTTGATCAGTCCAACTCTAATGTCACTGAATATCACAATCATTCACTAATATATTTTCCAGTTTTTGTTTATTTTGATAATGGTAAAGAATTTAACAAATAAAAATGCCTTTCAGAAACAAGGCTTGGTTTCCTATGCCTCTGAAACAATTTTTTACTGTGTAATTCTGACTACATTGTACATATATAACTAATGATGTTGGTGGATTACCTCATTGATTCATTCATTAAACATATATGTTTTAAGCCACAAATATATGCCAGGAACTGTGTTAGCAACAAGAGGATAAAATGGATTTACTCATTTCTTTGCAAGCTTTTCCTGTAAAGGGCCAGATATTTTAAGCTTGGGGGCCGTGTTGTCTCTATCATAACTACTTAATTCTGTGAAGGCAGCCATGGGCAATATTCAAAAGAACGAGCAAGTCTATATTCTGATAAATCTTTATTTACAAGAACAGGCAACGGTCTGGATCTGGATCTCAAATTGTAGTTTTCCAAACCCTGGTCCAGAGGGAAAGCTGAATATTTATCAGATCATCAGGCAGATTATTTGCAAAAATAAGCTTGTAAACTGGAAAACTGCATTTGCCTAAGGGCCATGGATGAGAGCTCTATTTGATGGTGCACATGGACAGAGGTTCCATGTGGACGGAATGGTCAGAGAAGTCTTTCCTGGGGGAGGCGCTGTTGAGCTGACACTGGAATGATGGAGTAGAAGTTAATTTAACAAAAAGCCAGCTGAAGGAAGTGTGCTCCCACGCCGAGGGGATGGGATATGCAACAGTCTTGCAATATAAAGGTGTTTCCGTTTTAGGAAGTGAAGGAAGGCCATGGTGGCTGGAACAGAGTGAACATGAAGGCTTGTGCTGAAAGATGGAGAGGTGGGCTAATCTTTTCAGATGACGGCATGTAGAATGGTGCCAACACCAGGAGGGGCTTTGTTAGGGGCCTCCCAGAGGCCAACGCTGAGCTTCCACTTCTAAATCTAGACTGGGAACCCAAAACGTGATCATTGCCCACAAACCCAAACGAGGCTGGCACGTGTCTCCTGGAAGTATAAGCTTGGCCTTGACTGACCCTACTGTTCCACGCTTGGTGAGGGCGGGCACAGGGCTGGAGGCAGTCTGGGATAAAGGAGAGAGGTGCTGGCGAGGGCGGCAGGGACATCCAAAGACTCAGCTGGAGACTCAGCTCCTGTCGGTGTAATCTCCAAGAAATCATTGATATTCACGATGTGAGAAAACTTACAGACCATCCAGCTCTGTGGTTTTCACACTGTGTTCTGAGGAGTCCCAGAGCTCTGCAGAGGCACTTTGGAGGGATGGGCAGGTGGGGAGGACATGGTGGGCTGCCAGGGCTTTCAATCAACATTTTCCATGTGGCCTAAGAAAAAAGACTTGAATGCTGGATAATATTCCAGTTTAATAAAGGTGTCTGAAGGGAGAAAAAAATTGAATTCTATTGCACCATTGACACCTAGTTTCTTGGGGGGAAGAAACTGAAGCCCCATGAGGTTAGACAATTTGCTGATTAAGAACTGACCTATACTCTTTATGTTGCCGAGTTCAAACTTGTTTTGCTCCCTCCACAATGGGACAATAAATTACGAGACGAGGTATTGGGGCAAGGAATAATGACCTTATTCAGAAAGCCAGCAGACCGAGAAGATGGCAGACTAATGTCTTGGAGAACCGTCTTCCCTAAGTCAGAATTCAGGCTCCTTTTACTGTTAAGAAGGGGAGGGGGTGTGGTTGGTTGTTGCAAACTTCTTGGTGTGAGAATCCTTTGTTCTTGCAGCCGTCCCTGTGGGTCAGGTCATGACGTTCCTGCAAACCTCCAACAAGACAAATGTTATCCTCTGTTCTGCAACTTTTTATCTCCCTATGAATGGAAAAGTGTTCTACCCCTGAAGGTCAGAGCTTGAGCATGGGCTCTCCCGTCTATTTCAGGCTCCAGGCAAGATCTTTTACAAAAGGTGCAGAACCAGCGTGACTATGGCCAGGAGACAGAGCACAGGGTTAGAGCTAAAGGAACAGATCCAACATGGAGTCAGATTCGCTCTTCCCTGTTACACTTCCACGTGACTCCAGACCTGCCACTCAGCCTGGCCAACACTTGTCCAAGCATCAATTTCCTTATCTGGAAGTGATTGTCGTAAGACATGTAGCCGAGGGAACAGGGTAGACGGCAGCAACACACTTTCAACCTGCCAGAGCTGGCATAGAAGCAAGATGGACTGAGCAGGGATATTCATGGAATTTAGGTGCTTTCAGGGCTTGCGTGCTCACCACACCCTAGCGACGGTGCAGTAAGCAGGGCGAGATGTGCGTGGGGGCCCTGGAACCTGCATGGGGAATCCGAGATGAGGTGTGGTCCCTGGTGAGAGGCAACAGGTGTGGTAGAAAAGGGGGAACAACCTCCCCACCACAACTCCTGGGAAACAGAATAGAGACTGGGAAAGAATTTTTCAGGCAACCCTTGTGTGCTGGGCTGCTGTGGGCTTGTCCTGTATTGTGCACCTTGAGCCTGTCCTCTAAATAGGTATGGGTCCACCCTGCCTCCCTCACAGGGCTGTGGCCCCGTCCAAGGAGCCAGCTGGGTACTCGAAGTAACTCTGAGCTCCGAACTGTATATTATAATTGGCACTTGGAAACAGGAATGCCCCACTGTATCTAATTATTGTTTCCTGATCCCTACTCTCAGGGGTGGCTCCAGGGTTCAATGTTCAAACTGGAAAATTCCCATCATTTTAAAGTAGGATAAATTCTACTGAAATCCATAGGGCTCCATTCTTCTCTGTCTCCTCACTCCATTGGTTTCACGCCAGCCCACACTACAGGTGGCATCCTCATCATGATTCTGCTCACGCTCCCTTTGGATTTAGTACATTGCTTCCAGATCCATGCTTTTTGCTGCACAGAACTGCAGGGTCTTATCTCTACTTGTTAAATCCAGCATCAGGTGGACTCTGGTGAATAAGAGATCAAACTCTCATGCCTGAGGTTGGGCTCAGCTGCGCTGAACCAGGTTCATTCCAATTTGGTAATGTACTAAATCTCACACCAGCTCCCTCTGTCTTCATCTTTTGACCTCTGTTGGCAAGTGTCCTATCGTACAAGCAGCGAAGAGATCTGACTTTTCCAAACTCTTTTAGCCAGAAACTGCCTTAAAGCAGTGACCATCAAAGCACACAGGTGGCTTGGTGATTTTAGCCCCTAGGCACTTCAAATTTATGCATATTTATTCTCTAGTTCTTCAACGGAGCATATGGGAGACAGACAGAAGACATCCTAATAGCCTCTGTCATTAAAATCTCTCTTTCTGTGAGCTCACAAAGCCCCTTGTCTCTATTTCAGGCTGGGATCCTGCTTTTCAGCTTTGCTGTTGGCAGTGAGACAGAGTCAGGCCCCTGCAGCTGGTCCTCAAATGTGCTATGTTCTTCTCCCTCAGTCGGGGAATTGGATTGGATTGTCATGATAAGGAGCATCTGCTATCTGGACTCCCACAAGGCAGTAATATAGAATAGCTGTTTGTCACATTTTATGTGGGTTGATTATACATTTACCCATTACTCCCCCGCTGCCCTCAAGAAAGGGTAAAAAAATAAAATAAACCTATTTGATTGAATAGCAGAATAATCAACCACGTGGGTGTCCTTTTTAAATGTATGAGACCAATTTCAAATAGTAAAGCTTTAGAGTAAGGAGAATAAAGATCTAGTCTGTAGAAAAGAAGAAAAGCATAATGAAAGAGGCAGTTTAGAAGAATTTTTAAACTGCTGCTAATGGGAAAAGTGAAACGAGGCAAGTGGGGATAAAAAGTACGATTTTGAGATTGATCTTTAGAGAGAAAGAGACTTCTAAGGGCTGCAGAAATGTGTGTTCCAGAGACAAGAGAAGTAGATTTATTAATTGTCTAATAATCTGGCATTTTCTCTAAGCATCAAACTCTAACGTGGTACCTGAGATTCCTATTCCGTCACACCAGGAAAGTACGTGGCGTTTGGATGCAGCAAAGTGTTATACCAGAGAGAGGGACGTTCACAAGGGGTCTGTTGATGCTTCCTGGTCTAGATGCAGCAAGGATCAGAGCAGAGAGCCCAGAATTAATGGGTGGAAAAAGACATTTAAAAACTAGACACGAAGACACGATGTACTCAGTGCTTTGCACGGATTCTCAAAATCTTATATGATCAATCTCTTTATGCAGAAAAGATTACTAAGGACTAGGGACGTGTTAGAATGAACTTTCACTAGCTCATGAGAGTGGATTTTTAATTTCCAGGAAATTTTCAAGTTGGTTGTTAAATACAGCTGTTATTTTTTTTTTAAAGAATACAAGCCGTGCCACTCGGTGGGGGGCCCTACCAGGAACTGACTGACTCAGCGAGGACCGTATATGTGCACAAGCAGGGACAGAGGGGCCCGCGGGGGTTTGTACCCAGGTGTTACCCCCTAACCCCTGGGGAAGGTGAGGCAGAGTAGGGACAGTCCCTGGGGTCAGTCCCCAGATGGGTGGTTACCTCTCCTCCCTTCACTCTAAACCCTGGGGTCCTCAAATGGGGTGAGAGGGAAGGGGTCTTCCAAGGGGGTTTGGCAAGTTGGGTTCCTGAATGCAGCATAATTGCTTTATGAAATACTAAAAAGCCTGAAGTAAAGAAAAAAGAATATAAGCTAACTACTAAACACAATATAGTAAAAAGGCAATCCTCAAAACTTAGCCATTTTTATCTTACTGTATTTTACTAATGTTTGTGCTTTAAGATTAAATATAACTATTGTAACTATATGCTGTAAAGGCTATAAACTGGTGTGATAATGTGCATCTCTTTCCACCTCCACATTCAGAGAGGTCATCTTGTGGCTTGAAATAGACCACAATGGTGGTATTTACACCACAAAAATCAGCAAATGCTACAAACAGTAGCATAACTTATTATTTTGTTGCTTGTTTAGACCTAAGAAATTTATGGAGAGAATATTTATGATCCAGATTAAATTTAAAAGAATATTGTGTTCACAGTCAGCACAGAAATTATGAAACTATCCTTTCAGTCCTCAAAAACTATCATTATCTGCTTCTGCAAAAATATCATTTAGGCCACTGATGGATAAATGAAGTTCTCCCACGCATCTTGGTTGTTTCATTTTTCGTCTGACCTGTAAATGTAAATTTAATGTCAGCTAACGTTCCTTTCAGAACTATACTGCTTAGGCAAGTGCAACCATAGGTTGGCTATGGGTATAAGAACTTGGCAAAAATTAATGAAAGTATTATGTGATAAGCAGTTGGCTCTAGGGAATTCATAATAGTGTTATATGATGACTTTTATTTAGAAAATGCATGCTTTACATCTATCAGTAAAATTTATAATAAACATATGCATGTAAATATATGTCCATTTTTAAAAATCTTTACCAATGCACAAGAAAACTTAGAGAGGCTATCTTATCCAAGAGCATGACGTGGTCAGCAAGTGTTACGGGACTTAGGGTGGGGTAAGAGGTGGCACATGTAGAGGAACTGAGATATTTTTGTCTCCAGGTCCCATTCTCACTTGCTCTCTAAAGCCTTTCTTTTGAGACCCCACCTCTATTTTCTCTGCAATCTCCTGGTTTTTTTTTTTTTGTTTTTTTTTTTTCTGTTTTCCTGATAGTTATTGAAAAGACTCGGTCTCAGAAAACACATCCCCACCTCAATTACTAGACCCTCCTTCTTTAAATTCTGCAGTTAAATCTGCACAAGCCTAACCAGATCAGGTGTTGTGGTCTTTCCTAACTTATGTTCCCAAGATCCATCGTTGTCAACTCTCTGTTTGTTTCCCTTTCCAATGAGGTTTAACCGAACATAGACGCACATTTCAAATAAACGATTCTCTTGCTCTTTTTAAAGGAATATCACTGTCAGACTAAACGTGTGCTTTCAGTAGTTCCCTTCCATAGGTGCCAGCAATTAGGACTGGTGGCTGATCATTTTTATCCATGGTTTTCTTCCTTATCATATAACAGCAGTAAAATAATGAAAAGAGCTTTTATTTTGACAGAACTTTAAGCTTTATAATGTACCCTACTATAACTTTATCATTCGGTCCTCATAATAGTGGTGAGATATTTAGGATAGCGCTCATTTAACTGAAGAGGAAACTGAGGCTCAGGAAGATTAAAGGATGCCTCTGTAGTTACGGCCTCATTACATTGTAACTCACGTCTTATTTTCTGTCATCGCAGCACCACACGCCCTGGAGTGGAAATATGAACAAAATCCCTCAGGTTTATTGAGCAAAGCAAGGCAATAAAGAAGGGTTATGGAGTCCAGATAAACAGAGCAGCAAAAAGCCCATCAGTTCCTCACTACAGGAAAAGGAGCAATTGGAAAGCAGAGAAAAGATATTGGAGGTAGAAGTTTGTTCCTTCCAAGTGACTTTTCTCGCAGAAATAAAAATTTCGGCTCACTGTGGAAAATCCCATTAATTCTTGATGTAAATTCACATCACAAATGAGCTGATTCTTTTACAGTAGAATCAGTAGAATGGAAAGTCACTGAAATGGTAACTTGTATTAGGTCACATATAGGAGTAGTTACCAGGTGCCAGACATTTTACTTGGTATTTTTAGATCCATCACACATTAACTTCTCAAAATGTTCGTATGAGGCACTCACTATGATTGTTCCAGTTTATAGAGGAGGAAACCGAGGCTTAAAGAGATTAAAGCATTTGCCTAAGATCACTTGGGTAGCAAGTCTCGAACCTTAGATTTGAACGCAGTTTGGCCTTACTCCAGATCCTGTACTCTTAAAATCCCTATGCTAACGTAGGAAGAGAATTGCTTGTTGCTGATCATCTTAAGGCATTTTACAGCTTCTGATTGGATGGTCTACATTCACTTGACAGGAAATTATGTAACTCTGGGGACAATATCAACTCAGGTGTGAGCCCTCAGACATCAGCATGGAGTTGTGTGTTGGAACCAGTTCAGTCTATGAGAGGAACCCAAGGTTTGTGTGGACTGGCTCTGTAATTTTGGACAAATGGCATGAGCCCATTTCTTCATTATGATATATGCATTTTTGAGAGGATTCACCGAGGTAAGATGCATTAAATTGCCAAGTACTGGAAAGTTCAAGGTGCTTGATAAATGCTACTGCATCCTTGCCCATGTGGTCTTGGTCATCAGGGTGCTCACACCATGAAGATTCAAGCAACATACCATAGAGATGCAAAGTGGACCCTGAGAGGGTCCTCCTCTAACGGCCAATGGAGAGCTGCACAGAAAGGGAGAGAGCAGATCTTTACTAGGTTCCATATTCCACATGCCACAAGCACGGAAATGGCATTGCATGGTGTGTACGTGGGAACATTCAGACATAAAATTATGCATTTGTCTTGATGTCCCCCTCTAAGACCATGTGCTCCATGGAGTCTTCCATGGCTATGGTCTGAAGGTTATTGAAACTAAACATTTTTCACAGTCATTTCTTTCTTTATGGAATTTCCTTTACTTCATTGCCTCAAAACTAAAATGAATTCATCCTAGTAGAAGGGAGAAATCCATGTGAATGTAAATTAACAGACTGAAGTTCAGGTGACCTGGATTATTGTTTCATTTTCTTACTTGGTTTTTTGACCTTCAGCCTCCCTCCACTTAAGATCATTGTCCTTGGTGATTCTGTCTAAAACTCACATATCATCTTGCTAATATTCCTTCATTGGCATATGCTGAATTCCAGGTAAAGACCAAACTATATTATCTTTAGAGCTTAAGCACCTGATCAGATCTCCAGCCTGGCCTCCTGCCACTTTGATCATGTCAATGATATTCTTTACTTGCACTGAATTACTTGCAGCTTTGCTAATTCAAGTCTTTGCACATGCTATTTCATTCTTCAAACCAGAAGAGTATCACCACTTCCTGGCTAAACTCAGGCTGAGAAGCAGCTTTTATCTTTGATGGTTTTTTACATGCTTTATAACAGCTCTTACCAGACAAGGTTATAACTGTAGGTCACTTATCTCCCTCTTCCACTAGCCTAGGAGTCTCTGTACACCAGGGGTGTAATTTTCTTTCTCTGTTCTCAGCATCTTCCAGGGCTTTGTCCATAGGAAGGAATTTGTCAATATTTATTAAATGAGGGCATCTTCCATATTGAAATATAATATTCTCAGATTTAGAAATAGGTACAGTCATAACTATATCTGTATCAATCTTTGCAACTTTAAAACAATGGCCGATATATAGTAACCAAAATCAAGAAAATACAGGTTTTAGTCTCATCTCTGCTACTTAGAAGCTATAAGAATTTGGGCAAATCCATGAGCCTTTTTTTTTTGATCTTCATCTGTAAAATGAACTAATATTTAATTTCTACTTAACCCATAGAGTATATGATGATTGCATGTGACTGCATGATGGATCTGGTCATACCCCCGTCATTTAAAAATGCATCTCATGATGCTCCTCTTTCTGCTGAATTTGAGGTCATGGATGCAAACGTACCTTGCCAAAGATGTTCCATTGGGTAGACTAGTTACAAAAGGAGCCCCTTCCCCTTCAGGGCCCCCAGGGTGGATCTCAGCCCCTTTCACCCTTGAATTTGGCATCTTCAACAGGAACAACTTTACAGTCAAAGCGGTGGCGCCATTTGAAGATAAATTCATTTCTTCAAAGCTAGAAAAGTAACATATAGATTCATCAATACATTAGAGCTGATAGTAACTTGAGAAGTAGACGTCCCTCATTTTATAAGTGAGATGCCGAGTGACGGTGGGACCTGTTCAACGTCACTTTACTTGTGGTTGGAGAACAAGAACTTGAAACTGCAAAATTCTTGATTCCTCACCCAGGTTCCTCCAGTACTCTGTGTCACGCTGGATTTTGTTGTCTTTTTTATTTGCTTCTTGCTATAGTGTCGCAAGTAAAACTTTGGGTGATCAATGTAAGTACTTGCTGAGGACTCTTTGATTATTAATAACGTGTAATAATGATGAGGTGCCTTAAATGTGAAGAGCACTTTAGAACCACTGTGGTATTTTTTTTTGTTGTTTTCTTTTTTTTATAAGCCTGCCTATCTCAGGTCGGGATTCCTGGGGAGCAGAGCTGGAAATAAACAGATTAGTAGGCAGAAGGCATATTACAGACTATCCCTGAGATCACTCTTGAGGAGAGGGAATGAAGGCAGCAGGGCTGGGAGAGGGAGAAGTGGAGCCGTGAGACTCTCTCAGTGGAGCCCTCAGACCCAGCAGGAAGTTCTTGAGATGGTAGGACCCTTTAGAGTTGTCCCAAGGCTGCTCATGGGGGCCAGGCCTTTGTATCCTCAGAGCATCAGTCACTGAGAGAAGGCCTTTCTGGAAAAATGAAGGCATCTTGATCAAGGTACTCTCTGTAGAGGTGGATGCTGCCGCCAGCATCCCCAACACCTGGATAAACTGATCTTTCACTCCAAAAAGGAGGAGGAAATGAAGACCACTCAGTTTGCTTCTCCTCACCAATCAAAAAATGATCAAAGATGTCAAATCTCCACCAAAGTGTCTTTGAGTTCCATACCTTCATGAAGACTTCTTCTGATAATAATACCAAGACTGAGAAAACTTATACACGTGTTAGCTCATTCAATCCTTTCAACAATGCTGTAAAGCAGAAATTATGACAGTAAACAAAAAACCTAGAACTTAATAAGAAGTTAAATATCTTTCCCCAAATCTCACTGCTGGTGAGCAGCAGAGCTGGGTTTTGTGTCAAGCTGAAACTAGGACTTTCCTCTGTTCTGTGACTTACCTTCCAATGAGTTACATTAAAAATGAAATGAAGTTATTTATTATGTTATTTTTATCACTTACATTATATCATCATAATGATGTAATGTTTTGTGTCTCAGTAGCTTTAGAGCATCAGTAGAGGACATTATGATACTCGATTAGACAAAAGAGGATTATCTTTGAGATAATGCACTAGTTAATTGGTTTAACTCAGCTTTTACAATCTGCATCATCAAACTGGTAGTTTTTAAACGATTAAGGTGCACAGGAATCATGTGAAAATACAAATTCCAGAGTCCTCCACTCAATGAGGTCTCGGGTCTAGAAATCTGCCTTTTAGCAGGATTTCTCAAGTGATTCTTATGCAAATGGATCCCACTCCCCACTTTGCTCTTAGCTAGACTCTGATCTAGCTTCAAGGTCTAACATTTGAAATACACAGTCATTCAAATGTAATGCTTAGTGTCACCCTATTAAAAATAAAATCAAGCATTAGATACATAACCATGATTATTACCTCACCTCTACGACAGTTTAGATTTGGTTTACAACCGTTTTTATTTTCAGCAACTTTAGTGTCTATTAGTAAGGGATGTATACCTAATGTAATGATATAGATAAATAATATAGCATCAGTTACGTGCAAAGCATTTTCTTACCTTGCCTCTAACCCTTGCATCAACCCTGTGGCACCTATAAATTAGGAAATTAGAATTCAGAAAGGTTAAAAAATTGTCCCATATCATATGGCTCATAAGTGCCCAAACTACGATTTAGATACAAGTACAGTGAATTGAGCAACCAGTATTGCTTCCACCAAGTCATGCCTTTTCTCAGTCACGGTTCTTAGATCTGTTGAGTTGCTCTGTGACTTCTAACCAATAACAAGTAAGTCGAAAGTCCAGTAACGATAGACTCTGGAGACAGAAACAGTGGGATCATCTTGTGGTACGGCCACTTTAAACCAAACACATTCAGCTCCTCTTTGTTTAGAAACAGGAAACTCCCACGTGCCTTATAGAGGAGAGACAGGATGGGTAATTGTATGACCATCTCTCAGATGAACTACACCACTAACTGCTACCCCCCAACAATTAAGGAAAGGTAAAGAAAAAAAAAAGAAGGAGAAAGGTTATTATTTAGATTAGTGAGCCAAAATGTGCCTTCAGAATCTAGTACTTGCTTTCCTTCTTTTTTTTTTTAATTTTTATTTTTTGGTGGCAGGTGGGTAGGAATGTGCGGGACCTATTTAGGCGTATCTTATGAATTATGTGGTGTTGGCACAACCCAAATCTCCCTGCTTCTTGGTCTCTATTTCTTCCCAGTTCCCACAGGGGTGGTTTTCTGAGAATTGCTAATTTATTGAGGATGCTGAAGAGGACAGGACCTGTGCCAATGACTAACGTTTTTGCAAATACGGTCAAGAGTGGGCTCGAGGACTTTGGTTGAATCCCATTACACACACCCTCCTACTCTCTGCAAACTATTTGTTGAAGCAGGCAGACTGCTCCAGGAGAGACAGTGCTTGTCAGAGGGCTGGGAGCAGCACCAGAAAAACTGTTTCACCCCCAACTCTGACTCAGATACTTCCTGCCCAGCCTGGAATCGGATGTTGCCAAGACAGCTGCGAAAAAAAAAAATGAAGAAAACCCAACTTTTCAAAAGTAAACTTCTACTGTTTAACTGCGAGTTAATCAAGTAGTTGAATTTGGACAAAGATGGAGGTTTCTGTGCAGAAAAAGCAACATGATTGCACAATACACCCAGCAAGTCAGTTCCCAATGCCAAAGTCCCCGGTGGCCAAGGCCACTGGCTCTGGCTGGGCGGATCTGGGATTGTGCTAGGCGTTGGTTACATGTGGACTCTGCAAATTCTTCTAGGGGTTCACTTGGATGACAACACCAAAGCAGCCAGGTTGGGGTAGAGTAGAATCTAAAATGCATTTAATTTCCTTTAGTGTTTTTTTAAACTAGTAAATAGCCAAGTTTTACAGTCCTTATATTTGTGTTGATTATAAAGGCCCTATATGATTTATAACAGAAAAGTAGAAAATTCAATAAAGCATGAATGGAAAAAGCCATCCAGAGACTTACCATCCAGAAATAATGACTGAAAAAAAATTAATGTGCTTTAATCCGGATGAGGAAACATAGTCTTGCTACGTACTACATGTATGTGTGAATGACCTCATATTATATAATCTTTTTAGACAACTTTTCTCCTTTATATTAATTAAAATTATTTATAAACATTATCATTTAAAGTTATGGTCTCTTTAATCTCCCCTCAAGTTGTTTCACTGTATAACAATAATAATAATATTTGTAATAGTAATAATAGAATAATGTAACAAATATAATTTAATAATATTTATGCTGAATGCTCACAATAAGTACTTTCTGTTATGCCCTAATTTAATACAGTAAATATTAATTTAAATTTGGGGAAACTGAGACACAGAGAAGCGAGACTGACTTGGCTAATGTCACACAGCTAGAAAGAGGTGGAGCCAAGACTTAATTCAACCAAGTGAATGAACAAAATAGCTCACAGTCACTATATATACTTCTTACCTACACAGAGTTTTCCACTCTCTCCTACTTTTCCTGACCATCACCACCTTCGCTCCTTCTTTTCCTCCTGCAAAGCACAACTCTGATTATGCCTCACCCCTTCCAAAATCCCGCGTCCTTGACAGGCCTCCCTGAGGCCAGCAGTACCCTGGGAAGTGGCACTGGTGGCCCACTCTGATGGCGACTTGCAGGAGACTGCATCCCACTGAATTCTGCTGGAGAAATGTTTTCTACAGAATAACCAGCAGAGCATTAGTGGCAGCATTTTGGAAGAAAAATGCAAAATCACTGTTATCTTTAATCATCTTAAAAAAAATCAAATGAATGAAGACATTTTAACCACAATAGTTTTTTAAGGCACAACACAATAGAGTTCTGTGGCACCAGTGGAATGGAAAGGACTACTGAGGCCTTTCTCTTGCCCTGAACTGCCCCTCCCCTGGGTGTCTGAAGATTGGCTTTTATTCCAAATCCTTTAAATTGCCCTGAGATCCAGTCACAGATCCTGGGCCTTCTGCGTCATTATCCTTCCTCAATGAAACTTTTTTGTTTCCAAACCTAAAATAACTTCATTGGGCTTTTTTTATGATTATGAAAGACATAGAGGCTTATCACGAAAAGTTGAAAATATACAAAACTCTAACGAAGTAATAAAAAATACTGTCTCCACCAAGCATGACAATTGTGAACAATTTGGGATACCCCACTCAAGACAATGTGTGTGTGTGTGTGTGTATGTATAAATATAGACACACCTTTTTGTTATCTCAAACGTATTTCCATGTTAATAATATGTATCTACATTGTTTTAATTTTCTCTTTTAAAGTTTTCTGTGTTAGAATACCACTGAGATTAAGAATTAGTGCATGTGCATGGTAGTAAGTGAGGCAATCCAAAGATGTGTAAATAAATTGAACATCTCCTCCACTCTTTTTATTCTTTGTCTTCTGAGCCAACGGCACCTCCATTCCCCTGACTTCCAAGGTCTTGGGCAGGCTTTGGAAAGCGCGGATTCACGGGATGGCAACTGCTTCTAGCAGAGCTGAGTACCCGCCCTCAGCGAAAGGCCAGGATGAGTCTCCCAAGACCTGCTGAGAAGCTGAACTGGCTCCTGGGCCTGGGAGTTGGTAGGGGAAGTGGTTAGCAGCTCCCAGTGTACCCTTTTGTCCTTAAACACCATATATGGCACATGGCAACAATCAGCATTAGCTGCTCATCTATTATCGGCAGAGCATTGTTTGATGCCGCATGGCCTGCTACCTCATTGAATCCTTACAGTTCTTAGAACTAGGTACTCTTATTAGCCTCGTTTTGCAGGTGAGGACATTTAGGGACAGGCACAGAGTGTTGATGTCACTTGCCCAGAGTCACACAGCACGGAGGAGACAAGATCCAAGTGGAGGCATTCTGACCTCTGAGCTGACGCTTCCATCCACTACCATAGGCTCAGTAAATATTTCTGAATAATGAATGAATGCGACTTGAAATAGCCAAAGGTGGTATGAAAAAGTGCTTCACTCGCATTTGAAGAAATGCTAATCAAAACCGGGATAGGTGATTATTTTTACGGATCAAATTAACAAGACCTTAAAAACCAAGAATCTGATGCTGTTGAGAACACAGATCCACTGGAGGCTCTTGTGTATTGCTGATAAGAATATAATTTGCCATTATTTTTTTGATAGGTAATCCCTATCAAATGAAAAATTCATATATGGCAAAAGATACAATATATAATAGCAAAGATTAAAAAAAGACTATGAAAAAAACTGTTACATATATAAGTATAATTAATTTGTAATATTTCTAAAGAGTACACCCCAAAAATTGGAGTGTAACATTTTTGAGTGTTGTTCTTCACCTGCTGAGAGTCTGCCGGTTGGAAGCAGGAAGATCCATCTGATTTGCTCATCTATATTCTGCTAATTTTGCTAAATACGTTTTAATGTTTATGTAATCAAGTATGTTTATCACTTCCTTTGTGAGTCTAGGTTTCCTGTCTTCCTTAAGAAAATCTTTCTTACCTAACATTTATACACATGACTTAAATTTCCCTCTCCTGGAATATTGATATTCCCTGGGAAATTCTGGTTTCCCAGACCTTCAGACTTGAACTTAAATCTACGCTGTTTGCTCTCTGGGTCTTAGACCTTCCAAATACGCCACCTGCTTTCCTGGGTCTCCAGCTTGTAGACAGCAGGTCATGGGACTTCTCAGCTTCTATAACCACACGAGCCAATTCCTTACAATAAATCTCTTTTTATAGATAAAAAATATATATATAATTTCCTATTGGTTCTGTTTCTCTGAAAACCCTGACTAATACAGTCACCTACTAAATTTCCAGGAATATATCAGAGTTTTTCAAAGTCCCCCGTGGACATCTCCTTCCTCGCGATTTCCTTTTAAGTTTTTGGTCAGCCTTTGTTAGCTTCAATTGGTAATTCTATCTCAGGCAGCTGCAATGGACACTTGCCACTGGTTCTTTCAACAAAGGAACAACAAATAGAGTTGTTCAGACAGAGAAGCTGAGTCAGGCCAATTAAAGATAAATCCTGAAAATGAAGCTTTTCAACGAGCTGCCCAACAGGTCAACCAGTGATGACTACAGATTCTTTGGGTACGGCTTGTCCGGGGAGCTCCAGACCCATTCAGTGCCCTTCAGTGGCTTCTAGGGCGTTGGTTTTCAAATCTCTCCTGAGGCTGGGGGGAAAGAGATGGCATTTGGTCAAGTTGTAGTGCCACAAAGCTTGTGGTTCTTACCAAAATCTAATCATTCTTCTTCAGATGGTAATAAGCCTTTATTTCCAGAATTCTGCAAAAGGCGATTTGATAGTTTTTTGACAATATTCTCATTTTTTTTCCTAGAGTAGTGGATTTTTTAAGATCCTTACTCTACCATTCTGATGGTCAGAAACCTTCAGTAATTTTTTAATAAAAATTGTTTAGACTGTTTTCCTGCATACACTTGAGCTGTGTCCCAAACATTTCAGTAGGGAGTTAGGGAGTGCTTTTCTATTTGTTACTTTAAATCATTTATATTTGTTTTGATTCCGTTATTGAACCAGGGCTTAATTTGGGGAAGTGCTTCAGATGTTCTCCGTATAAACTCTCTTATCTCTTTATTTCAGTTTCATTGTATTAAGGAAAACCTGTGATATTAGTCCGTCTTTCCTTTTGTGTGTTTATAAAGGTGTTCTTTGTGGACACTTCCATGAATAAGTTTCGTACGTGTCTCTGGAAATGCAAATGTATATTTTTTGCATGTAAGTATAATGGCATCAATATAATCCATTGAATAATACCATCAAAATATTAGTCAAAGATAATGCATTGTTGACTCTATGATGGAAACTTCCCATTTAATTCATATTATAAAATTTTATATACCTTTTTAGGGGCTTTTGCTTTACATTTACTTTTGCACACAAGCATTTTAAAATTTTGTTTCTACTTGAGACATTTTCTTTCATAAAACATCTTATATTTTCATGCTTCCTGCTTTGGCCCTGGGAATTCTTCTGTATCTAATATGCATCTGCTATTACTACTGCCACTCTTGCTTCCTTAATTATCGGTCAGGTATATATTTGTTAAACCTTTATTTCCAATCTCTATTTTGTTCATAGTGTTCTTTGCCAAGGCTTTAACCTAGTTTGCTGACAGATTTATAGCTCTTTCATTCACCTTTTGTTTTTAATACCATCAAAGAGAAGCCTATGAAGTCACAACAATCACAAATCTTTTTGGTCCCCATAAAGCACCAAAGAAAACCAAGTCCTGGATGTGTCATCTCAAGAGTTTTGTATAAATTAAACTGTATTGCTAAGTTTAAAATAATCTCAGGTAGAATTGGATTGCAAATCCAGGAAGTTAGTGGTCTGCAAAAGAATGGGGCAACCGGAATGCCTTTATTAAACTGATAGAAAATATTATAATTCACAGTTTCTCTATGGTCTGAAAAGTAATTTATTAAGAATGCTATTTATGGCTACATACTAATTATTTTAATAAGATTATCTCATTTAATCCTTCCCCGCATAGAAAGTATGTGGGCCAGTATCTGGTATACATTAAATATTCAATCCATGTTAGCCAATTTTATTATTAATAGTAATAATTTATTAGATTAAGAGCACATTGGGGGTGGCATAGCTCAGTGGTAGAGTGTGTGCTTAGCATGCACAAGGTCCTGGGTTCAATTCCCAGTACTTCCACTAAAAAATAAAATCAAATAAAAAACTAATTAAAAAGACATAAAGAAACATAATTACCCCCCTCCCTCCAAAAAACAAAACAGAAACAAACAAACAAAAAAGAGCATCTTGGGAAGGACGTGTTATCATGCTCTGGGAGCAGGTTAAATGACTTGACTGGGTACATTTGGTTAGTAGCAGAGGAAGAATTCAAAGTTCTGTCCATTGTATTCCAATTCCTTTCCTTCTTTGTTTTGTTACTTTAAAAGACAAGAAATGCAAAATGTTGAAAAGTAACTGAGGCCTATTTTGCAACGTAATCACTACTATTGCCAAGAATCCTCTTATATAAAGAAAACTACTTCTGATTGTTTATGTCGAGTGAGTCTAAACACTCCTTATTCACTCTTCTGGGCTTGTATATCCTAATTCACAATGGTTATGACAGGTCTTCTGTGCAGGATGTTGTGTTCCGACAGCTCGCAGGGACTGTTTTGAACAACGAACTCTTCTCAGAGAGAAGACAGGGACATGTATCACCGTGAGACTAAACACACACTCCTGGGATGACAGCCACTGTTTCCACCACTTTCAGGGGCCTCCCTGTTCTTCGAGAGCTATCCTAGAAGATGCCTCTCCAAAAAACACCAACTCACTTGCAAATCTTTCATAAATCCTTCCCTGAGATCTCAAGGTCACCCTAAGTTTTATCTTTTCTCATCCTCCAAAAGCCTTCCTCATCTTCACAGGAGAGACTTGAAAGGATCTCCAGACCTTCTGCCACGTTCTCTCCAAGTACGCCCTGTCTCTTCCTCCCCACTCCAACCCTGGTCTAAGTCCACAAGGCTTGATCTGCAGCTCCCTTATTCAACGAGAACTTCTCTAAACTGGTCAGCTCACATCAATCTTTGAAGTGAGAACAAGTCATGTTATATTTTGTATTCTTTCACCCCAAATAGAGTGTAATCTTCACAAACAGGAACTGTCATATGCATTTTATCACCCCACGAGAGTTGATAGTTCAATAGTGGACACACAGTAGTTCGAAAATAAAATATCCTAAGTTAAAACAAGAAGTTTAAAAAGCACTTGGCATAGTATGATGGCTAAGTTTAAACACGTTCTATAGATTTGGGGTAGCTGTATTTTTGCAAAAGCAATTTTTGGTATTTTATGCTATAGGTTGTGTAAATGATAAAGTGAAATAAAAATCAATGAAAGGAACGAATCCCATATAAAGATTTTCTAACCTCACACAAATTTCATTTAAGAGTTTAAATATCACTAAATGTCAAACCAGAGCTTTGTATCCTCACTGATCAAAATGAAAAGGAGAATTGAGACCATTTTCTTTAATGATACAAAATTTTCAACCTTACTTTTCTATTAATTATTTTAAAAAAATGAGATATTGTAAAATAAATAAGTATGTAATTGATTTTACTAGCAAGTACTCTGTTTAAGCGATTGGCCAACAAGTTAGATCAAAATATAAAGAAATACAGATATTTTAACTGTATCATGCAACTACCTTCAGAATCATTGAGGAACTTAACCCAAGTTTCATTCCTAAATTTTAACAGGTTTCTGGTTTCTAAGCAACCTTAATCCATTGGTTTAGAGTCCCAAATCTCTTTTAGTAAAGTCAGGACTTCAACTTCAGAACTTTAGTTTTTCAAGAAAGTTGTATGGACCGAAGGTTTGTGGTCCCCCAAATCATATCTTGAAAGGAAATCTTCAGTGAGATGGTACTAGGAGATGGGGCATTTGAGAGGTGATTAGGTCCTGGGCGGGGGCAGGGGAGCCTTATGAATGGGACTAATGTCCTTTTTAAAGATACCCCAGAGTTCTCCCTCATCCTTTCTGCCATGTGTGGACACAGTGGTTCTCACCAGACACCAGTCTTCAGGGGTCTTGATTGTGAACTTCCCAGCCTCCAGAATCGTGAGAGATACATTTCTGTGTTTCTAAGCTACCCACTCTATGGTGGTCTGTCATAGTAGCCCAAACAGGAATCCTGATATAAAAATCCAAGGTATGTAGGCTCATTGTAAAGGTTAACATTTTTTAATAAAATAAGTCTTCATCTCTCTGCTTGAACTGATGTGAAAATGGCCCATTCTGATATCACAGCTACTTCTTTTCCTTTGTGCCCTAAGAGTAAGAGAAAATATGCATTATTTGTTTCCTTCCAGTAACTCTTCTTTCTCCACATTTCTCTCTGTGTTTGTCCACATTGTGAAACCACATTTGTAGACATCGTCACTATTTTGACAAGACGTTATTTCTTTTCGTTCTTTTTAAATGTCTAAATATACCAAAATCCTTAAACGAAACTCTAAAATGAGTCTATGTTAATAATTCGACCATTCCAATGTTCTCGAAACATTTGGGAAAATACTTGATCCTGTCACGTCTGCAGTTTCCTTCATTTAATTTGATACACAAAGAGTTTTTGAACACCTGCTGTATGCCAATTACGGGTAAGAGAACAGTTGTTTCAAGCGCACATGCTTTCCCACGGAAGAGCTCAGCATGTGCTAGGCTCGATGTTTCCAAAACCCTTGTCATTGTGGAAATGCCATTTGTTCTCAGCCCAAAAAGATGCTGTGAAAATGTCTTAGTCAAAATACAAAAATCAAATGTGTTCTGTTTCCTTAAAAACTCTCTACTCTGCGGCGATCTGAACATCTTACCTTCCACGTGCTGCTTCTGCTGGGTGATTTTTGGGTGACTTGACCATCCTTGCCTGTTCACACTTGTCTGCTGGTTTCTGAAGATGCAGTTTTATTACACGCGTAGACTGTGCAGTGATTTAGTGGCTAGAGGTCCCTTCGTGTGACAGCATCCCGGTTTTACAGCAAGAGTTGAACTGACCTGAAGAAACAAACTTGGAGTTGTTAGGATCAGCAATTTTGAACCTGTGTGTAACTCTCCAACAAAGACTGGCCCTTGAGCTCCCTTGTTTTGGTTGCACCTTGCAGGTCAGATATGGGACTTTGTGGTAACCAAACAGCAAATGGCATGAAGAGGGGTTATTTTAGCTGCACCCTCTGATGCTGCAGCAATCTGGGGCCCATCTGTGCTGACGGATGTATTCCTTTAGTTGAAGGGAAGACGTCTCCCCTTGTAAAAATGGCAGCTAGTATGGGATGATTGATTTATTACCTCCCCCTCGCTGCAGCATATTCATAAGAGATAAAGTGATCCCAGTTCCCTCCCTGGTGATGAGGGAGGGGTGAGCACTGGTCAAATGCTAAGATGAGGACCAAACTCCTCAGCAGCAGATCAGGTATATTCTGGAAATACTGTGGAAAGAGTCTTCAGATCTTGAATTGATTAAATATCTATTAACTATATCATGAATGATTTAAAGCAAATATAAGATGAACCAACAAACATTTATAAAGTGTAAAAAAATACTCATTTCGCTTATATTTTAAATTCTAATGAGGTTATAAATGCAGTTATGTTTAGGACTCAGGAGTCATAAATTTGTTTCCAATAATAATAATATTGAGGAAAAAAAGTGAAAGTCATGTTACTGTAAGATGAAGAAGTCTCAGAAGATTGTTGAGACAGCATGTTTCAGGGGAGAGATCCCAAAAGATTCTTAATCACTTTAACATGTGGCTGTTCACTGTTTTACATTTTAAATAAATATTTTTATTACCTAAGTTTTCAAATAGTCCATCCTGAGAATTATCCAGATATTAAGAGTAGTTTTATAACTACATTATTCGCACTTTCGAAGTATTTAGGAACAGCGTCCCTTGAGAGTGCGCTGAAAGGAAGAAATGGTCTAGGAAACGAGATTATCTCTGTGGAAAACTGTATGTACTGCAGACAGACGACCCTTCCTTACTTATATATTTGTCTCTCCGGAATAAATTTTTTAATGGACTTTATGACCTTTTAACAATGTGAATTCTCATCTGTTGTTAATCATCACGCAGATTAAAGTGTACTTTGACTTCAGAACCATTTTTCATCCCTGTGAAAAACAATCCCAGGGAACGGGGAGAGTCAAGGACAAAGAGAGTGGGAAATATTCAGGAGGACGCCTGTGAATTTTTATAAAGCGAGACAGTCATGCTCCACATGTTATTCTGACGTGCCTTGTAGTTGTGTTAGAAAAAGCATAATACAATTAGCAGGTGATTTTCTGAGGCAGTATTTGCGACAGTCTCAGACAGCCATGAAGCAACATGAATAAGTGGAAATGGGGAGACGTTACTTGCTATCACTGAACTCTGCATTCTTTGCTGTTCCCCGTTTTGTAGAAAACTTCTTTGTAATCAAAATGGGACAATGCTGGTTTGGCTGATAAGGTTAAACATTTGAATAAAGTGAGAAATCATTAAAAAAAAAAAAGGTACATGCCTGTCTTAGAGAATGTATTTTAAATTAATATATAATAATGTGTACTCATCTGCACAACATTTGATGTAGGACTAGAACCTATTTGCATGCATGCGAACCTGTGTGCACGCGCATGCGTGCACGTATGTATTTACTTTGAATAGGGCCGGCTAAGTGGATATTTCTGTCAACAGTTTAGTATAAATTATATCCATGCTTCATTATATAAGATCTCCAACTTTTTTTTTCGTAAAGGATGTCTGATATTTAAAGACAGGAGCAAACTAAGTACAGGATTGTTCTAGATTCTTAACTTTTCCTCACTCATTCTCAGTAAGATTTTTAAATGAATGGCCTCTGTCAGGTTTTTCCCAAAGCATTTTAACTTAGTCTCATGAAAACAAATTTCCTTTCACACTCATATTTTATTACTTTGAATACTTCTCATTTAAATCAAATAATTAAAATAACAAATATAACCTCCATAGACAACCTTGGAAGAAAAAAAAAAAAAAAACCCCAAACCATCCATTGGTGTGAAAAGAGGTGTGCGAACATGCAGTGTACTCTGGGCATTCTTGAAGGATCAGCATGTCATTCTGGGAGTCGGTTAAGTGAAGGGTACTTAAGAGAGCTTTTTGTCACGTGTAACACTGCATGAAGAGCAACACATTTTTAAATGTAGTTGGTGGGGTGAACTTTATAAACAATAATATTTTATCCTCTCAACTCCAAAAAGGGAAAATGCTTCTCTTCAAAATTTATTTATTATTACCTCTCTTGTTGACTAACTTACAGTGATGCTGAGTGGATAAAAGCAAACATTGCTGCAAGAAGTTATGACAAGGTTACAGCATGCTAATTTAGGAGACAATATGAAATTTTTTTTAATTTGTCTCATCTAACAACTCAAGATTTTCCATGAACCTGTCATATGCAAAGTAAAAAAATATCTAAATAAAGAATACATTTAAAATATAGTGAAAAGTGTCTCCAGAGGGCTTTATAAGATATTTCAGTGCCCACACCTTTGCAGGGTTCAAAAGTCAATGTACAAGTCAATGTACAGCCATAATACCATGGCCATAATTTTGCTGTAATTTTTCTACATCAATAGCAACTTAGAAGGATGAACGTTAAAACTATTTCTCTTGGTCAGATGACCACTTCCCAAACACTTCAGCACTTCTCTACATTTTATAAGATTCATCCAATTTCCAATGGAATAACAATCGCGGTGAATTTGTGAGCTGACATTTCCATCCATACGCTGGGATTTCACTAATCCCTCACATTTAGATGTTCCTTTGGTGAGAATATCTAAACAAAGCAATGGTTCACAGCCTTAATCCAGGAAGGAAAGGAAAACACTTCAGTGAAGTAAATGTCATTACCTTTAAGCTAAAATGTGCTCTATGGAACTAAATTTTTTGGAATCCTCTGGTTTTTGGAATGTCTTTCTGTATTTTGGATAAGCCAATAAACAAGCACAGAGAACTGCCAAATGCTGGGCACTCTGCGAGGTACTAGCTCTGCTCAGTCCTGCATGACGCAACTCTGGCCCCTCTTCCCACCCTCTTCTTTCATGATCAAACTAGAAAATTCCCTTAGGTTACTGTCAAGAGTTTATAATGGGGAAAGGCTGGAGTTGGGAGACAAGTATTACTGAGGACAAATTGTGATAGTCGGCATCAATGTGGTAATAGTAAAAGCAAATTTGTTACCAAGTCCAAACATTCTGCTCACCACACGACAGGCCAATAAATCAGGAGACAAGGTATTGGGGCAGGGACTGATGACTTTATTCAGAAAGCCAGCAGACTGGGAAGACGGTGGACTAATGTCCCAAAGAATCATCTTCCCTGAGGTAGAATTCAGGCTTCTTTTATGCTAAAAGAGGGAGAGGGTGTTGTTGCAAACTTCTTGGTGTCGGAATCCTTTGTTCTTGCAGCTGTCCACTAGGTCAGGTCATGATGTTCCTGTAAATCTCCAACAAGACCAATATTATTCTGTTTTCTGCAACTTTTTTATCTCTATATGAATGGAAAAATGTTATACCCTTAAAGGTCAGAGCCTTGAGAATGGGCTATTCTGTCTATGTCAGGCTCTAGGCAACATTTTTTTAAAAAGGTGCAAAACTGGCATGACTAAGCCCAGGAAACAGAGCACAGGTTTAGAGCTAAAGGAACAGACCTAATATGGAGTCAGATTCGTTCTTCCTTATTACAAATTGGAGGGGATAGATTCAAGAAATATTTAACAGATAGAAATGATAGTAATTGGATTTATATGGGGAGCTTGAGTAAGAAGCAGGGATAAGTTAAGAATAAATCTCAGGTTATTTTTATTTGTTTTTTAGTGTCTTTAAATGGGTTGAAAATTATGTCATTTCTTGTTCATCTTTAGACTTGATAAGTCTGAGTTACCTGAAGGAGAGTCAAGAGGAGATGCCTCTGTAGCACAGGGATGATAATTCAGAAGAGAAGTTGCATTGGGAATACAAATTTGTACAATGCAATGAAAGTGAATGGATCACCCCGGGGGAGTCTTGAGTAGTGACAGTGAGAGAGGTCCGAAAAGACCCCAGTGCCTATAAAAGTGTCTGGCACAGATGTAGTTGTTAGTTACCAAGTGCATGAAATAATTAACTAATAAAAGGATAGATAGACGTGGAGAGAGAGAGAGATATCTTTCTAACGGATAGATGTATAACAGTAATGATCATTCCATGTGTCATAAATAAAGTCCTGTGGAAAAAAAATTAAATGTCTCCTACAGTCATTCATTTAACTTTGCAATAAATACCATAGGTTAGGCATGGAAAATGTTATTCTTATTTCAATACAATTGGGGCTAAGAAGGGTGCTTTTGTCCATGGCTACATTACAATGATGTAATTCATAATGATAGAACCAGGAGTAAAACCAGCATTTTTTAAATATTGAATGAAGAGTTGTTAAAATACAGGTTTTATTTGTTATGTTGCAATCAAAAGAGAGGATGGTGGTAAAGGAGTGAGAATTTGATACTTGAATTATGATGCAAAATCATAGGCGTCTGAAGGCAGCTTTGCAAATTGAAACCATCAGAAGGAAGTGGAAGAAGATTAGAGAACAGTGGTCCTTTCTGCCTTTCTCACAGTCCAGTAGCGCACCCCTTCTCTACTACCCCACAGAGTTCCCAGAATGCACTCCTTTCCTGCTAGATTTACAAAGCCCTGGGTCTGTGTCCCATCAGTACTAACATAGCAAGATTTGTATTAATAATGCTGTTCCCCAAGTGCATGACCCAAAATTCCTTTTAGATATTCAGGTTGTGGATGGAAATTTTGTTTGAATTTAACATGCATTACAAAGCTAGGCCCCCTTTGCCCTTGTATATCAGAAAGCCTCTCTGGAGTGGTGTGGAGTCTCTGTGTTGCATTAATGGGTGTTTTAACACGTCAGAAAAGCAAATATTCTCAATGCAAATAGTTATTCTTTTTTTCATCCATCAACTAGCAACTCATTTCCAAATATTTCTTTTCTTGTACGTGTGTGCCTCTCTCCACAAACTTGAAGAATGTAGGATTAGGTGAAGAAGGAGGGGCAATCTCTTTCTCGGTGTAATTAATCAGTCTGCCCCAGGGACCTCTAACGAGTTAGGTTATATGGGACTTTAAAGCATATTTCTCTTCTGTTCTAACTGGGCATTCCATTTTTATAGAGCGTGAGAGGGACCAGTGTTTCCATCCCAATGACGCTCGGTGTAAAGTCATTATATTTTCAAGAGAGACACAGGATTCGCTTTCAGGAATCCTTAGGGCGGGAATGTCAAGTGAAAAATCAAAGTAATGATAATTTCACAATAAAGTACTGCTGAGGGAAAACAAAATGGAATGCTGTCCTTGACACTGTCCTAGTGTTCCAGGCCAAGGGGGAAATTGCTCGGACTTAGGGAACCACTGCCAATTGCTCAGGTCTAAGCATCGTGAGATATTTATTCAGGGATCCAAGTTGTGAACATATTTCTTCAGAATATCCACTTCCCCTTTTATCGAGTTCTTCGTGCAACAAGCAAGTGTCTGATTTGCTGTTTTATCTCCTGGGTTGACTTACTAGAAGAGAAGTTTCCTTGGGCAAATAACCCAACCAAGCCAGTTATCTTAACAGTGTCATCCTCCAGTATAAGTTAATGTATGCTCTTCTGATTTATTCATAACCATTGGGATTAGATTCATAGAAACAGGTTCTGAGCCCAGTAAACGCAGGGTGAGCCGGTAAAATAGTTTTATTAGCCAGTAAATCAGTGAGCCAAACCTGGACCTTGGGCCTTCAACCAGGAGTTGCAGAATCCCTGTTGCAAAGACAATGAATTTTAGATCCAAGCGATCATGGTTTGAACTCTGCTTTTTACTTGGCAGAAAGTTATTTAATCTCAGGATTCTGAAGGGGAAGAGGGACAAATTGGGAGTTTGGGATTCTCAGATACTGCTTCATATAAAATAGGTAAACAGCAGAGCACAGGGAACTATGTTCAATATCTTGTAGTAACCTATAATGAAAGAGAACATGAAAACAAGTATGTATGTATATATATGCACATATATATGTGTGTGTGTATGACTGAATCACCATACTGTACAACAGAGACTAACACAGCATTGTAAATCAACTATATTTCAATAAAATATTGATTAGCAATGATTTTATTTTAATTATTGTTTTAGCAGAAATTCAGTCCTGTCATGTGAAAATTGATCTTGTCAAGTAGATGTCAGCGCTGCTGTGGGGGCTGATGCACTCAGAAAATGTAACAAGACTGTTAAGGACTGAACTGTGTTCCCCCAAAGTCATATGTTGACGTCCTAACCCTCAATGTGACTATATTTGGTACAAGGACCTTTAAAGGTGATGAAGGTTCAGTGAGGTCATAAGGATGGGACCCTAATTCACTAGGGTTGGCGTCAAGATAAGAAAAGGAAGAGACACGAGGAATGCAGGAGGGCACGGGGAGAAGACAGGTCTCCCAGAAACCGTCTACACAAACACGTGTACTGAGTGCTTTCTTGATTCTCACCACTCGATCATGAAACTCTGTAAGGTGAAGAAAAACCAGCCTTTGTGTCCTTTACAGGACGTGCTTCATAACGTGTAGCTGGAGATGCTCCAGTGTTCCCCGGACCCCGTCTCCAGGCACTTCCGTTTCTCAGTTGCCCCTCTCTGATCTCCTTCTGTCGTGATATTTATGGGCTACACACTGTGCTGAAGGTTTTCTATGTAACACATCATCTGTTTAAGCCTCACAGCTCCAGGAGACAGTTATTATTAAACTCACAGTGTCTCATGTTCTGCCCCTGCTCACCTCTAACCTTAGAGGAAAGCATTTGCATTTTGGCTCAGAGACAGGCAGAAGGCTGTGAGTTTCAGTGATAGCCAGAATGTGATCTGTTTTTAAGTTACTTCACTGGGAATGCTGACAAGTGAAGCCCCTCTCTAGACAAATATGTGACCCTCTGAATTGCCCAAATATTCAATTGCAGGTCTTGGCTCCTTAGGACCAGGAGGGCATTGGCAGAGGTGGGAAGTACCTGCCTTTTCTTTCTGAGGCTCAGGATGGGTGATTGTAAATTGCTTTGGACATGTGTAAACAGGTCAGAGGAGCTTTTCTCAAATTTGGAGAACTCTTAATTTTTTTTTTAATTTAATTTTTTACAGAAGTGTAGTTGATGTACAATGTTAGTTTCAGGTGTACAGGAAAGCAATTCAGTTATAAACATGCATACATATATTTTTTTTTCAGATTGTTTTCCATTATAGCTTGTTACAAGAAATTAAATATAGTTCCCTGTGCTACACAGTAGGTCCTTGTTATTTATTTATTTTATAGTAATGTGTTTTTTCTTTCCTTCTCATTTTAAAACTCTGTAACAGTATCCTCAAACCTCCACTTTTCAAGGCTCTGTTCTTATAGAATATTTTTCCTGTTTTGAATATCAGAAGCCAGAATGTTTAAGGCTTATACTATCCTGCCAGGCGACTCTGGGTAGAGCTTAACAGCTTGGTTTGAAAGTTCTAAGTAACTTTGATAGTGTTCACCCCTTGAATCTAAGGAAAGGTATTCTGTAAAGAGGATTCTATGATCCCTCCAACTTTATAGAGTTGCCAGATAAAATGCAAGATGTTCCGTTAAATCTGAATTTCAGATAAGCAATTAGTCATTTTTAGTACGAGGATGGCCCATGTAAGTCGGACACATGCTTGTACTAGAAAATCACCTGTTGTTTTTCTGAAATTCAAATTTAACTGAGCATTCTGTATTTTTATTTGCTAACTCTGCCAAACCTACCCAAATGTTCGTGATGAACTGCATGGGTGAAAACTCCAGATGAGGAATGCCACTTAATATTTTCCGAGGACTCTGTGACTATAAATTCATGTAATCCTTATGATAATACTCTGATATAAGCGCAATCATTCTTAATAAAAAAGAGAAATGAGCCTCCAAGAGCTGAAGAATCTTTCCCCATATCTAACTGCCTGTCAGTCACAGAGCTGTGAGTTAAAAACGGGTCACCTGATTCCAAAACCCACTGCCATTCCAACTCGTTGAAGGCATTTAAAATGTGTTAGGAACAGGCAGGGGCCCTGCCATCCCTACGGAGAGAGCAAATACCTAGAAAGCTGACCTCAGGTAAAGTTCACAAAGTAATTATTGACCTTGGCATTCAAGGCAGACGGAAGCATCATCATATCCAGTAAGCAACGATCTTAATTATCAGGTTCCCTAGGGAGGCTGGTCTGCCAAGCCCAGACTTTCACGAATAGACCTGCAAACAGACATCATCTCTTCTCCCAGTCAAGAGAGAGTGATGAAGGCTCAGGACAAAAGGAGGCGGTGGGCTGATGCCACCAAGGGACCACCATCAAGGACACCTGCCCACACCTTCTTCCGTGACCCTGGAAAAGATGGTCAGAGCCACTGCCCAGCACTACAGATGCAATGGCATCTGCTTTATTGAATCTCCCCTGGCACTCCTCCCTAACCGGGAGGCAAATGTTTGCTGTACTGTATTTTGTTCGGTCCTCCTGACCTCATCAATGATGGGCCTATTTAAAAAGAATTTATTACCTTTTCTAAAGGTGGCAGAGTTGGCTCTGATTCAAGTCTGTTTTCTCCCTCCTAGAGGAGGAGCATCCTTCTTGTTACAAACTATCTGGTCAAATAGAAGGTAATTCAAACAGCACTGGTTGAATGACCGCCTGGCAGTGCTTGACATTCTAAGTGGGCCTGCAGCTAAAGCAACCCCAGAGAGCACACCATCAGGACCCTCTCACCACCAGCATCGCCACCGCCCCCTCCAACCCCTGGAAGCACAGCACGCGGGGCATGTACCATGGTGTTGTCAAATGCCATTCCTCATCTTCTTTCTCTTAAACTTCTGTTTCTTAGGGGGTTGACAGCAAAAAAAAAAAAAACCTTTTGAAAACAGGATGTAGCCTGACGGTTAGCCGCACAGATGAGAATTATCTGGCAACCTTTTGGTTCAAGGTTGACCGACAAACTCAATAAGCACGAGGAGTGCTGAGTATCTGCTAGGCATTGTTTAGTTTCCCTCTTCTCTCATTTGATCCCTGCTACAGATCAGCAGTCAGCAAATTATAGCCCTCAGGCCACATCCAGCCCACAGACTGATTTAGTATAGCTCAAGAATTAAGTTTTTTTTTCTCTGCATTTTTTAAGGGTTGAAAGGGGAACAAAAAGAAAAAGAGAGGCAGAAGAAGAAAGAGAAAAAGAATACATAAAAACAGAGACCATATACAGTGGCAAAGCCTAAAATAGCCATGACCTGGCCCTTAATAGAATAAGTTTGCTAACTCCTGCTGCAGACCAGACCAAGAGCAGAAATCATAAGAGTACATGTTCTCAATATTGGCTGCAGAGTGTTTTTATGGGCTAAATTATGTTCCCCACAATGATACGTGAAAGTTCTAACCCCAGTACCTGTGAGTGTGACCTCACTTGGAAATGAAGTCTTTGCAGATGCCATCAAATTAAGATGAGGTCATGCCAGAAATTAACACAAGGTTGTAAATTGACTATAGTCCAATTGGGAGAAAAGAAAAAAAAAAGAGGTCATACCATATTTGGGCCCACCTAATCCAGGGTGACTACTGTCCTTTATAAGAAGCAGAGAAGAGACACAGACACAGGTCACAGGGGTGCCCAGGATTTGTTTCAATCAGCTGTGGCAAGTCACACAGACACAGACACAACCATCATAAAGAAAGATGCCTATAACCTAGTTCTACAGATGCAGGGGGCACGGGATGCTCTAGATGGGGAAGAACCTGGGTTGGTTAGGAGATAGGAGGCCAAAGGGAAAACAGGGGGAGGAGCCGTTATTGGGGTCTCCATGCGAAGGGAAGGGTGAGACATGGTAAAGGATCAGCTAGTTGGAAGAGTTTGAGTGGGTGCTGGAGCAGAGCGACTGCCCCTAGTTGCCTGGTAGCTGGCACCGGGGTGATGAGGGCAGGTAGACAGTGGATTGGTGTGTGGGAGCCCCACACAGGAGGCAGCGCGGATGTGGGCTCTGGACGGGTCGGTCTGCATTTGAAACGGGAGCTCTTCCACTAGCCTTTAGTGTGTCTCGGAATTGGCTAACCTGGGGAGGGGCCACCCCTCCGGGGTCAGCAAAGCCCACCGATGTCAAAGCATCAGATACGGAAACTAACAGCCATGGTTAAGGCAGCCTATGATGACAGGGACAGAGACTGGCGTGATGTATCTATAAGCCAAGGGACCTCTATGATGTCAGGTCACCACCAGAAGCTAGAAAGAGGTGAGGAAGTGTCTCATGCAGAGTCTCAGAGGAAGTTTGGTGCTACTGACACCTTGATTGTAGACTTTCAGCCTCCAAAGTGACAGAGTGAATGTTTAAGCCGCCTAATTTGTGGTGCATTTTTACAGCAGCCCTGGGAAGCGAATTCAACCACTGAATGTAGTAGCTTTACCTTGGCCTGCGAATGTTTATGACCAGTGGGCATTTCAGTATGTTTGAACTTAGAAACACTGGGAAACAGCTTTACAGACCTTGTGTGATGCTCTAGCTCCTGGGATGTTCACTAGCATGGTGGAAGGGAGGGGAGCCCACTGAGGATGGGGGGCTGAACTGGGATAGCCACCAAGTGCTCTATCCTGTGACACCGTCCACCGAGAAGCCATTTCACCAAGTCTTGGACAGTGTGTCTGGGGGAAGAAAGCGGAGAAATTCATCTTCTAGGGGCTGCCTCCCAGCGAGCAGACCTTCAGCCATTGCAGCGTTGCGTCCTTCACCTCTGAGCTCTAGATGCACCCGTACTGAGTGGGGTCCTGTGATAGCCCGAGCCACATCGGGGGCTGCAGGAACGAGGGGAGCATCATCCAAGGTGGAGTCAGGAAGCAAGTGGGGGCCCAGGAAGGGCTGGTCACCAAAGCAATGGCTGGAACAGGGGACAGGTGGGGTGGCCACTGTGGTCCTGGCAAACTTAGAGCTGGTATGATGATGCAGTTATAACTACTATTATGAGTAACAAAAGTAACAACCAACATCTACTGAGAATTTACTGTGGGCCAGGAGCTGTGCTATGTTCTTTGGATCAATGCTTTTCAAATTGTTGGTTAAGGACCAATTCTATTTTTTTCCCCTCGATATTTTTATAAAATACAATAAAAATGAATTCCTAAAAATTGACTGAAGTAGAAGGAAGCATTCACTATACATGTTCCTTTAAAACAATGATTTGATTCAACAAACATAAAATCACTTTGTCAAACTGCCATAAAAGCTTCTGAACACTCTCCATCTTTGTATTCATTTCGTCATGGAATTCATCATAAAAATCAGGCTGTTGACTCTGCTCGGAATGCCCCTCTCTGTACGCGATGTATCATTTGATTTCTCAACAAATCAGTGGGCAAAGTGTTAGGATTACGTCCATTTCACAAGTGAGACGACCGAGGCGTATTCAAGTTAAATAACTCATCTCAGCTCTCACAGGTTGTGGGGGTAAAAGCAAGCCAGCCCGACTCCAGATGCCACGCTGTCAGCCACTTCCCCGCACTACCTTCTCCAGCCGTTTGAAAGAATGATTTCTAGTTTATAGTTTAATCATTTGGCTAAAAATTAAAGGATTCCTTTGATTTTCAGTTTTTTTTCAAGTAGTTAACCAAAGTTTGAAAGTACATATATATACACACATACATATATATATGTATGTATGTGTGTATATATATGTATGTGTATATATATGTATATATATTTATTTCCTGCATTCATAGTTTTATTTAGAATATAAAAATGCATATTTGGTGCTTTGCTGTCTTTTACTGGATAAGTAATATATTGTTCTTTCTTTCCTGGATAAGCAATACTGGAACCTGTGTGACTGTTTACGCAACTAAGCATTCAGTCTCATAGTAAGTGGGAGTTTCAGTCCTCCTCCGTCCTGGGCTGGCCTTCTGAATTTATTTTCATGAGGCCTCAGCATCCATCGTCACCACTAATTGCTATTTACTAAGGGACCACATGGTGCCGTGTAATCAGAGACACTTGACAGAGCTTGCTCTTTGCTAGGAGGCAGGAGGCAGAAGTAAGAGTTAGTGTCTTTCCCCGCATGTGAAGATGCTTGCGCGTTCTTCCCTGACTCCCAGGAATATTGCCAATGCTCCATGCGCCGGAATCCTGATCTATTACCGCTGAGTAACATTGTAAAGCTGACACGAATACAGATGAGAGGGCGCAGCTGACACCTCCCGGTATTAACGTCAAGAGCCTGTGTAGCCGTATGAAAACAAAGGATTAACCACTTCTTGTTTGGGAGTCTCGTTTCACCGCTCCTCATGCCGACAGTCACCTGTAGAAAAATGAGAAGATTTGGAATTAGGCTGTTTGAGTCCCTGGAGGGTGATCAGTACAGAACAAAATGCCTTTCCTCCCTAAAGCCCTGGTTCAGTCAATGCCCTTGATTGCTCTCCCTCTCTCTGTTTGTTGGTTGAGGGTTTTTTTGTTGTTGTTGTTCCTAATAATTCCGAGCCTTCTGGCCTTCTCAAATTGCACGGGTTTGTCTTGCAAGTGAAATGCATGCATACCTGCATACATAAAACACGTACTGGTGAGCTGTCATCTATTTAATGGAATAATTCTTCTTTCTCCATCTCTATTAAGGCATAATTGACAAATAAACATTGTATATGTTTAAGGTGTACAACTTGATATTTTAATAGACGTGTACATTGTTAAATGGTTAACACAAACAAGGTAATTAACATATCTATCATCTTAGTTGCTTTTTTTGTGGTGAGAACACTTAAGATCTACTCCCCCAGAAATTTCAAGTACGCAATACAGTATTAACTATAGTTGCATTCTGTACAGATCTCCAGAACATACTTTGTATAATTGAAACTGTGCTCTTTGACCAATATCCCCCCATTTCCTCCACTCCCAGCCCCTGGCAGCCACCCTTCTACTCTTTACTTCTGAGAGTTTAACTAATTCACATTCTTCATATAAATGGAATCAGGTAGTATTTGCCTTTCTGTGTCTGGCTTATTTCACTTAGCCTAATGTCTTCCAGGCTCATTCATATTGTCACAAAATGCAGGATGTCCTTTTTAAAGGCTAAGTAATATTCCTGTGTGTGTGTGTGTGTGTGTGTGTGTGTGTGTGTGTGTGTGTGTGTGTTATCATATTTTCTTTATTCTGAAGTTTTCCAAACACCCTGACTGGATTCTCTTGAGGAGTAAGGAAGACTATCAGACTTAATAACAAACACTCAGGCTCAAGGGACATGAAGTCATGACACCACGCATGATGCACAGGAAAGTAAACACTCAGAGCACCATGCCCTTCCATGATGATCATGATGGCAACTGAAACTGATTGAAGACTTGCTTTGGCCAGGCATGTGCTAAAGGCCTTGCATAAATTATCACCAGTGGGACCATACATGGCCTCTGAGATGCCTCAGACATATAACCAGCCTCCCTTAGTTAATGATGTAATTACCAAACGTTTCTAGTGCGTGTGCAGCATGTAACCTAAGCATTAGGAAACTGCAAGAATGTCTTTATTTAGGTCCTGGAGAAGTGCGAAATGAGTAAGATTATAATCTCTGGAGCCATGCTACTTGGGATCATATTCCAGCTGTATGACCTTGAGCGAGTGACTTAATCACTCTCTGTCGGCTTTCCCACATCTATAAAATGGGGAAATAAACATTTAGGGGGATAAAGTGAGTTAACAGATGCAAAATGTTTAGAACAACGCTTGGCTTATTGTCATTGTTGGATAAGAGTTCGCTCATAGCCACATGCCAAAGTTTTAGTAAAGAAATGCAGGCCAGATGAGGACGCTTGATTTTATATGATATGCTCTCTTTGTGTTGCTGGAATGATCTCTACTTGACCATTAAGTATGGTTTTTAAATATACTGCTGCAATCTGTTAATATTTATGTTAATAACAAAACATGCTAATATCATATGTTTTATGCTATCCTCTGAAATTATATTTTACAGTATGATATTTATAATATTTATAAGAAAGACTGGTTCTGTATTTTTCTTTGTGTGCATATAACCTTTATCAGGCTTTGGTAAAAATTAAATGCTCATTTCATAAGTGAGTAGGCCAGAAAGAGAAAGAACAATGCCATTAAAAAAAAAAAGGACACAAATGAACTTACTTACAAAACAGAGACAGACTCACAGACATAGAAAACAAAGTTATGGTTACCAGGGAGAAGAGTGGGGGAGGAGGGAAAAAATAGATAAACAACAAGGTCCTACTGTGCAGCACAAGGAACTATAATCAGTACCTTGCAATAGCCTATAATGAAAAAGAATATGGAAAGGAATATATATATATGAATCACTATGCTATACACCAGAAATTAACACAACATTGTAAACCAACTTCAATTAAAAAAAAAAGTATTTGAAAATTTTTTCATCTATGGCTGTAGAATAATTTAAATAATATTATCTAGCCTTCAAAGATAGGTATAATTCCCCTGATCATTTTTTAGTAGTTATTTGACACCTCTTATCTGTGTCTATTTTGGAAATTGGACTTAGGTTTTATAGCCCTTCTGGAGTAAGCTTTAGTAATTCCACTAATTTTTTTCTGTTTCCCAAAGATTTTCAAACCTGTCTGCATAAAGTTGAGTAGCACCATTTCTATGAGTCTTTTAATTTCTCTTCCTCCTCTTGTTACTTACCCCCATATTATTTTTATTTTGTGTATGTACATTTTTTTGTCTTGATGGATTAGTAGATAATCTATTAAAATCAGCTTATAAATTACTAGTTTAACTTCTTCTTAATCTGATTTCTAACATTTTAATCTCTTAATTTAGTTTCATTGGTCCCTTTTGCTTTTCCTTAAATCTATTTTGTTGTCTTTTTCTAACATCTCACATCAGATGTTTAGTCTATTCTGCTTAGTGATAAAAATAGCGGGGCATATGTATGAGCTTTCTCTGAGCCCCAGTTGTCTCCCAAATACTGTTTGGATTTTTATAATCTTCTGGATGGGCTGTGATTATAAACTATATATTTCCTTGGTACCAAGGATTTATTAAGATATAATTTATAAACTTTAAATTATAAACTTATATACTACAAATGTATAAATTTATTAAGATATAATTTATAAACTGGTGGAGTATTTGTTTTCTGATTATAGTTAATAGTTTTATTGAATTGTAATGACATAATGCTGTCTGAATATTTACTATTTAGAATTTTTTTTGTGGTTTATTGGGTGGCAATTTATAGCCAATTTCTGTGTATGGTCTGTCAGCAAGGTATATTATCTCCTAGTGTACAAAGTCTGGTAAATATCCATTAGGTCCACTTTTTAAATTAAGTTATTTAGATACTCTATACCTTCACTTATTTTTTGTCTACTTTATTATGGAGCAACAGATAAATTAAACCTTTTTTTTAATAGTCTTTTGTTTCTTTACATGGTTGCTACTAGTTACTTGCTAAGAGCAATAATAAATTTTAATACACTTATTTTTTCTCTTACATGCTCTAATAGCTTTAAGTAAAATTACTTCTAACTCAGGTATTTTTTGAGGTAATCAGCATACTTATTTTACATCTCACCTTCCTTTTCTCCCCAGGTTGTATCTGTCGGGTCATGTCTACATCGTCAGGACATATAACATGTGAATCTGTTCTCCCACCCTCATGTGCACAATGATTTAGTCTTCCTTTTCCACTCAGATGCACTGACCATAATGGCTACCTCCACTTCCTTTGCTCTCACCTCCCAGGCAGTGCTTAGCTCCTTGAAGTTTTTTTTTTTTTTTTTTTTAGTTTTGTCAAGAAGGGCTCATGGATCAATGTTTTCTGAGATTTTTCATGTTGAAAATTGTCTTTGAACACTATTCCCTGATATATTGTGTGCCCTTGCAGTATGTATGTTCATAGCCTTTATGTGTCAGGAAGTATTTTTTTAATTGCCTATTTAAATATTTGTTTCATTTATAGTTTGACTTTCTTCTTTCAGGACTTAAATGACATGCGTGTTAGATATCTTTTGTCTGTAGTGCATAGCTTGTTATTTTCTTTCTAAACATTTTAAACTTTTTCTTTTTCCATGTCTGATTTTTTCATTTCTATCTTCTATGTCTTTACCATGACTCTTGTGTTTAGTCTCTCTCTCTCGTATGCCTTTCAACTTTGTCTTGATTTCTGCAATAATTGTATTTTTTCATTTATTTCTTTCCTGAAATTTGCCAGCTCGCATTTCATATCTTCCTGCTAAATTTGCCATCTCTTCTTGGCATTCTTGCATTTTGGTTTCATGATCTTCCTTATGGAGGTTGTTATTCTTTAGGATTTTAGGATTATGGCGGAACTGTTGCCACACCCACTTTCTGTCATAGTCCTTCACTAGCTGCGCAGTTTCTATCGCGTCTCACTGAATCCAGCCCCTATGGCAAAGGTGAGACTTCCTTTAAATATCCATGCTGCAAGAAACTAAGCCAAGGGGAGAAACTCTGGAGACCAGAAGCTGCAGGAGAGAGACCAAGGAGCTCTGAGACACCAGAATGTGAGTGAAGGCGCCATCTTGAAAGAAGATTCTTCTGCCTCAGCCGATGTAATGTTCGTCAGAAATGACCACCCAGTCAAACTATTCCTGCTTTCTTGACCCACAAAATCATGAGCAACATAAAAATGGTTGCTTTAGTGGCTGCATTTTGGGGTAGTTGCCGAAACTGCAAGCGCTAACTAAAATAATGAGCATATTACATGACATACTCAGTAAGTCATTTGGTGAAGTTAGTTGCCAGATTGAAGAGTGGGGCAGGAGAGCAAAACAGGCACAAAATCCAAAGTATGAAATGCTTGGTGCGCCCTCATAAACACTGTCTAGGAAACAGTAGACTTTGTGGACTCTTCTGAACAGCAGAATGACACAGTTCCATCTGTGATTAGAAACAGTCATTCTGGGGAAAATGTGAAAGATGAGCCTCAGAGGAGAGAAGGTAGGGGAGGGCAGATCATTTGTATTTCGTCTTGAAACTAACTGTACAGCAATGCTGAAGGCAGAAGGATGGAAGTGTCACCTAATAAAGAAGAGTGAACATCATCAGGAACATTTACTGATTAGAATTACATCTCTTTGGTTAGACAAAAGGAGCTAGATAACAATTGTTCCAGATGATTCTTGTGTGTCTAGCCATTATCTAGGGCAGGAAACAAACACAAGAGGAGGAGCAAGGGATGGTTAATGAGTTTGTTTTTCGTTGTGTTGAATTTGAGGTGCCCATGGGACTTTCAGTGGTTGCAGTCAAGTCCTAGAAGAGCAATTACTGTTAACTTTCACTGTACCATAATTTTCACCTTTCTCTCACACTTTCTAATTATTTTTAATAGAGGTCAGCAATCCAAGAGATGTTGGTTGCTACTGAGTTCTTGCTAAAAGCTCCACACAGATTCCTACATTGTACCAGTCCTAACATCCCACCAACCCAATTTTCCCATTTGGTATTTTTATAATCCCTAATTATAGGCATAAGATCCAGGTAATGACTGGGTTACATTTTCTGCTAGACATAATTATAGGCACATGTTCACCGAGATATGGAAGCATCTGATGCTTCTATAGAGAGAAGATAATTGTCAACCTTTGCACTGTAATTAAGTCTAAATGGGAATCCTAATCATTTTCCAAACGAGCAAACACTAAGCCAGTCTTGATTGGCTGTGTCATGGCAGTAAATGAAACAGATCTGCTGCCCAGGTTAATTAGTCATCTGTGAATGTCACCACCCTCCGAAACCCCACATTAGATCTAAGCATTAGTGCTAATTGGCAGTACATGGTTGGAACCTTGTATGAATTTTACCTGGCTTGTCTTTGCAGTTCAAAGTCTCGCAGGTCTTTTTTTTTTTACCCCCTGAATCTGTCTTCTCATAGAGACTCATACCAAGTCATCTAGATGTTCTGTCCACTGACTCCAGTACAGGAACGAGCAAGTGAGTCAGAGCTCGATTCAAATCCCACTCAATTTCATTCTTCTAGTGAAAATTTGGACTATTTACTCTTAATCTCTCCCAACTTCAGTAGTTCACCTATAAACTATATGTGATTCATTTTATTATATAGAATATTAAGATCACCCCAGAAAGTTTCCACATGCGTCCTTCCAGTCAAACCCCACCCCACACCTCCAGAGGCTGCAGGTGGCCTGATATTTTCCCATTAGTTTTGTCTGTTCTAGAATATCATGTGACTGTCCTAATGCAGTCTATAACTTTTACACAAGGCTTTCTTCACGCAGCATAAACGGTTTGAGGCTCACCCATGTTGCCATGTCAGCATATGCTTGCTAGAAAAACTAATAAACCTTGATATTTCTGCCACTTAATATAGAAATGTATTTCTCACCCATGTCAGGGTACAACATAGATGATCCTAGTTTCAAAGACAGCTTTCCAGGGTGAGGGGAACTTGGTGACCTCGGGCCCCTGTCATGTGTAGTGTCACCTTTTCCTGAGGCCTTGGTACATCTGCATCTGACAGCTGATCCAGAGAAAAGAGAGGACAGAAGGTAACCTCCACTGCTTAAGAATCCAGCCCGAAGTGCCACACATCATTTCCACACATCCTCAGCCCTAAGGGGGATCACACATCACTTCTACGCATGCCCAGCCCTGAGATGGGTCACAAATCACTTCTACGCATGCCCAGCCCTGAAGTGCCCTGCATCACTTCTATGCATGCGCCATCTGGGGGCGGGGGGGGGTGGTGGTGGTCAGGCCATGTGGCCATGTGTATATACTGTATATACAGAGGTAGAAATTTAAGCCGCGGGTGGGCAGCCTCATTCTTGCGGTCACTCCACACCATGGAAGGAAGGGCGTGACTTTTTGATGGAAGGCTACTTATCTCGGCCATGTCTGACTCCAGTCCTCAACACTGGGCTCTTTACTGAGTGTGTCTGTGAGACGACAAGAAGCACAAATCCTACTGCACTTCTTGGATCCTGAGGCAGGGTCTCACCTCTCCTACAGCAGTTACCTGACAAACTAGCCTTGTCAGCGACCACCTTGCTGCTTCTAGGGCTGCCAGGTGGCTGCAAAGGCTATTTTTGTTGTTGTTGTTCTGTTGAAATTGGGGAGGTAATTAAATTTATATTTATATTTTTAACTTTACTTAATGGAGGCACTGGGGATTGAGCCCAGGACCTCTTGCATGCTAAGCAGGCACTCTACCACTGAGCTACATCTTCCCCTTGCAAAGGCTCTTTTAAACCTTACCCTCTCTTCTTTATTCAGAGCTTGCTCTCCCCTGCTAATCTTTTCAAATGTTAGCTATGAGAAACCACTTACTTAGGTAAGGATCTGCCTGGTACCCAGAAGCCCTTTTCAAAAAAAAATTATTTTCTTTTCCAAGTCATCACTAGCAAGGCTCCTGCATATGTATTGAAAGATTTACTATGTGTCTGGCCCTTTGTTAGGGATTTGCACATACATTATCTCAATTAATCTTCAAATTACATGATACGATGTGCCCTGTTGTTGTTATTCTAGGATACTGGGGACTAAGGTCCAGACGTTGAGTAATGGTGTCCCAAGACATAGGATTAGAGAATGACCTGGAATTTGAATCTGGAGAAGGTGCATCTTATGACCAGAGGGGAATTTGCAGGTTATCTACCTAGTTCCTTCCTTTGACAGGTAAGGAAATAAAGGCCTAGAGCGTTCAAGTGATCTGTTTCGCGTCTGGGAGCTGGGAAACAGCAGAGGCAGGCAGAGTCTGAGACTTCTAAATATCTAGCATGTTGTTCTGTTCTTTTCACAATGAAATGATGTCACGTATATGCCCCACCTGCATTTTGCCTGAAATCAATTCCCAGCTGACACTCGCTGGTTGGGCAGCCTCCATTTAGGGGGTCGCCTACTGCAATGCTCCCACCTTCCACATAAAGGCGGTGTTATGCCAAACCAGCTAGCTGCCTGCAATGATCAAGCATACCCTGCCTTTGCTAAATATTTTTTTTTTTCTTTTGCAATCTCCCCAGAACCTCTTTTGCAGCAGCAAAAAGCCTTTGGCAAAATTATGCCCAGGTTCAATGGTATGGATTCAGCGTCTGATGGCGCGTCGGTGCAACTGAAAGTGTTTTGTGCCTCAAGAATCAGTCTCTGATGTTTCATTACCAACTTTGCTTTTACTATCTGTGAAAAAAATGACTTTGCTCAGTCCTGGTGACTATGTTGTATTGAATTACCGTAAATACATTTTTTTCATCAGCATGCATCTTTTATTTACTATAATAAATGTGATGAACCAGTGTAGGTTAGGTATCACCTACCCTCTGAAAATGAAATGGAAAAATATTTCTGCCAAGCAAATAAAGTAATTTTTGAAGGCAACAGGTGACATCGCTTTTGCTTGTCCCTAGTTGGGGGCCTTGTGAACACCCAGCTGGAGTCCCCCTGGGAACGTACCTAGGATGATAGGCAATAAGTGGGTGGGAATAAACGGGGGAGGGAAATACTTGAGCACTGAAGAACAATGAAGTGCAATCCCATAAGCCAGTCAACAAACACTTTAGGAAGACTGCACTTGCCGGAGTGATGTATAATTTGTGGGAAGCCACTAATTGCAACTCATATAGCATGGCTTTAAATCCTTGCAGAAAAGTACCCTGCTTATTCAAAGTGAGGCATTTAAAAGCTGCCAAGCTGTCAAAACCTCTTGTCTGAGGTGACTGGCATGCTTCTGCCCTGGGGAGACAGTGTAGCTGCTAATATATTAACAGTTGGACTTCAGTGTCCCATGGGAGTAGTGGAGCTATTGGCTGATACTAAAGAATAGAATAGAATACTAAAAAAAAAAAAAAAAAATCTGCTGTTTGGCTGGGGACAATCTGATTTCAGGCTACCACTTCACATTTCTGGATTATACCCACAGAGGGATGGATCTGCTAATTATCTTGTAGAAAAAACATAAATGCTAAAGTACTTACTGACCAGAATGCTACCTACTTCCTAGAAGTCAATTAAAACATATTTTTTGAATGATAAATATAGCAGTGACCATTTGTCGAGAACATACCCGTATCCAGCATGTAGTAATGCAGCCTTTCTAGGTCCCACGGGGCCTTCCACCTTCGGGCCAAGCCTGACCTATGCTGATTTCCTGAGAGTCCCCTGAAGCTCCTTGGACTTTTTCAGGCCTTTACTCACATGGTATGGTCTCCCCTCTTTGTCTTCCCCCAAACCCCCTCTGTCTAACTGGCCACCCCTCACTTTCCGGCTCTCAACCAAAATGTCTGGTAGCAGGTGAACCGGGGATTTCCTCCTTTGGCAGTTGGACGTATCCCCTGAACTTGTATGTTGTGACAGTTTCCTTCCATGGTCCCAGATTATGTAGATGCCATGCTGTGAATTCCTAAAACATGCTTCACCTTTTCTTTCATGACACTGACTACAATTACTTGTTTATGGAAGCTTCCTGGCAGGAGCCCCAGGAGGAGTTGAAGAACACTCTTGTCTTGTTCATGTTAGTATCTTCTTCCCTTGGTCCAACTCCTGGAAGTGTTTAAAAATATTTGTAGAATGAATGAATCTTCAGTGCATTCTCACATCAGTTCCCTCAGGTAGAAGTCATTATCTTCAGTTTACACATGATCACACTGATGATTGGAGAACAAACTCTCGACAGTCCTTAATGTAATAAATAATAGAGCGTATCTACCTTGTTCCCAAACCTATGCTTTCAGGTTTTATGAAACATTGTCTTATGCTTTAAAAGGAGCTCATATGACATGAATGTAAGCCGTAAAGGTGAAAACAATACAAACAAATGCAAAAAAAATTAGTGATATTTATGTATGAAGCTTACAGTTAGTGGGTGTTGGCAGTACTGGTGTGCTTAAACTTGCATTATCTGCTTTGCAATACCATGAGCATGAGCTCAAGAACCAGCAGCTCCTGAAGACGCCTCATGGTTACCTAAGTGGAAGATGGGAGACTGAGAAGGGAATGAGGCCAAGTTGCATTTTCCTATCCACCCCCAGAGTTTGAAATCTCTAGGAGGGACCTTGCCACATAAGTCAGGACAGGAATCAACCACAAAGGAGAGGAGCATCTCAGTCAAATGGGGACAAACAATCATCATACCCCACCTCTATTCTCTTTTTGGCTTGAGCTGTGGCTGTGTCAGTCAGAGGTAATAAAATTATAATCGTGTGGAACCCCTTCAAAAGATGACTTCCCTTGGAAGACCCATCATGGGTGAGTTCATTAGCATAGGACATCTGGTTAACTTTTTATAGGCATTCAGTGTGGCTTAGAATGCTGCAACCAAAACAAATGTTGCTGTTTTCTACAATAGAGGGCCTGTAAGCAGAGCGTGGACGCATAGAGCTGCATCAAGGGCTGTGTAGGCTTTATGGGAGAGGTCCATAACTTTAAGTGGATGATGCTTCCTCTGAGAGTTAAAAGCGGGAGAAGTCACTGAACTTTCATTGTCTGACATCTCACCAGGCTGTCAAGCTCATTAAAAAGACAAAATGAATCATTAGCTGAAGCTCGATGATGAGCAAATTTTAAGCAGGGAAGTGTGCAGCTGCTCACTGGAGCCAATTTCTCAGATTTCTAGATTGGAGACGGAGCCAATAGGAAGCACAAAGCCCCTGAAGTGTGAACTGGGCTCTCCGCAACACGGCCAGCTTTGATGAATTTAATTGTGTACCCCTAAATGTGATGTCAACCCCAAGATATGGAAGGCATGGCTGAAAGGTGTCTTGAACAAGCAGTTGAGCAAGAAATGGACTCCAGGGGGATTTGTTGAGCCAACGATGAGACAGATAGAAGAGGAAATGGGCAAGGATGGGAGACAGGAGGATCATAAACCTCATGGCCAGGAATGAATTTTATTCACATATTAAACAAACATGCTTGGCACATTCTTATAAGCCAGCTTCAGGAAACTTGCTAAATCTCAGGAACATGATAAAAGAATCTCACAAGGTAATTAATGAATTTTTTCTCTTCATGATAATCTCTAGTTTAGAGGAGGATCCAGTTAGGTGGAGAGACGTTTACATTAGTGTAGAGTTGTTCCCGTGATGACCTGGCTACACAGCACAGAGAGAGCTACCAACCCACAAATTGGAGAATTTCTAAAAGAAGTTATGCAAGCAATGGGGACCCCAGAAGAATATTATTCTGAATGTTAGTTATATAACATATTAGAATAAGCCAGCTCTGAAGGTAGGAAAAGATCCTGGATGCTGTTGTAACAATCCAGGTTCCAGTGGGGTCATGTTTGAAGCAATATTTGGCATTAGAAACTGACTTTGTGAGCAGCAAAGGAGAAGTTTGCTTTCCTGTCCATTCTCTTGCAGAGTTCCCTCTCTCATGTTCTGCAGTCACCTCAGAGCCTGAGATATGCAGAGCCATAGCTCTGTTCCACCCTTCCACAGAAGTATATGTGTGTGTATAGCTATGTATTAATCACTTACTGTTTTCCAAGAAATAAAAAGAACTGCCAGGACACAAGTGGGTAATATAAGATAAGGGTCCCGTACAGTGGGTACCAGGAGTTGTCTGGCATTTTACTTTGGTAAACTTTAGCCTAAATTGGCCAAAGGCTGACAGTAACCAATCTCTTCTCACATGGCACCATGCTGCGGGGATACCAGTGATGCATGGCCCATCTGGACAATAGGTCTCAAGCTTGGGAGTAGATCGCAATCACTTGGAAGGTTATAGCAAGGTTTGCTAGACCCACTCCAGAGCTTCTGATTCAGTAGGTCTGGGTAGAGCCTGAGAACTTCAGTCATAAAATGTTTTCCCAGAGATGCTGATGCCGCTGATCCAGGGGCCACACTTTTAGAACCTCTGGAGACAGACTAGTTCCCCGTACCTTCTCTCCTTCCACTACAGCTCAAAGCAGCTGTCCCTCCTTGCCAATGCCGGTGACACCACAGGTTGAGTTGTATATGGACTAGCTTTCTGCATAATAGGTGGGCTTCATTTTTCCATAGGACTGAGTAGGAACCTGTTAGATTCCTCTGACTTTATTTCTTGCTAAGGGATAGCTCTTCATTAAATTGTAGCTGAAGTATGAAATGTCATGGTCTCCAGGCCCAGGGGAAGAGAGCCTCTTAGATGGGGGCAGGGAAGAAGTTCAGTAGCAAACATCCATTGAGCATTTGCCAGATGATCGCGCTGCCCTGTGACCTGAACTGAAGTCCCCTGGGAAGGAGACAGTCTTTATCCAAGGGCTTATGCCTCACAAGCTCAAAAGGGGCTTTCAGTGTTTAGAATGTGAAGGAAACACAGCCAGGACAATTAAAAATGTATTCATTCTGGGAGAAAATGAAATTTAAATATCTAGTTCACCAAAATACGCCCTGAAAAGAAAGGTCATGCTTTCAACCTTACGATAATCACTAATGAACTACATGAATCTCTATGTGCCCTTAATCAGGTCACCATCTAACTGGGCCCAGAGGAGTGACCTCCCATGGCCAGGCAATAAGCTCATATAATTGGGGAGAGTGTAAAGAAAGACTTACTAGGTTAGTTTGCATACATTTGCATACTGAGGTCAAAACTCCAATGTGTAAATTGAAAAGGAAGACATTAATTAGCACAATTTCTTGCAAAACTATTTGGCTTAGAAAAATAGCAGTTTAGGCTCAATTTAAGTGTGGATAGGTGATCTCCCTCAGCACAAGTCTGTCTAGATCCAGTAAAACCCATCTTGCTCATATATAGGGAAATCAATCACTATTCTAACATAAGTCCGAGGACCCCTTTGCTGGATGTGAGCAAACCTGAATTACTGTGGGGAGAAGGCATGTTGCACTTGGCCAAGCTCTGAGAGTGTGGGGAAGGATGCGAGGGACTTTGTATAAGCAAGGTTTCCGCTTTAGAAGAGTGTGGGTATACAGGTTCCCATCTGAATTATCCATCTCCAGCCCAGTGCTTGGCACATGAGAAGCTGTTCATAAGTACTTCAAATGTGGAATTTAGCAGAGAAATAAAAAGCCAAGATTTGTTGGGTTTTACTCATGGACCTGTAATTCATTGTGACCCCAAAGCATTCCTCAGTAAAAAGGCTCTAGTTTTGGCCATGCATATATATTTGTCTTAACGTTCCATGATAAGTCCTTAGCAAGTGTAAAATTATAGAAAGTTGAACACTGTGATGTCCTGTGGAGGAAATATCTTAAATAAGAGGTCATTTTCCCAGATGCTTAGTGACTCTGAAGATCATCAGGACCAACTGTAAAAACCTTGCTTTTCCAGATGGTGAAGGGATGTGAAAAATTTTACAAGCATTTCTTTTCCAAATATTGAAGAACTTAAATTTTTTTCTTGTTATAAAATGTTGATGCTCCTGCCATTGAAAATAGTGCAATATGAAAACTTGCTGATCTGCTTTTTGTCAAGAGAAGAAAACAACTTGTTTGGCTCCAGACATTGATTTTCCAGCAACATGAGCAATAAAAGGACTAAATTTTTAGGCAAGTTCCAAATCCAACCCCACCTGCCTGCTGTTTCCAGAAGATCTTGCATATTCAGCTCGGAGCCTGGAAATATTTATAATTTGTAGTTCTTAACGAATGATTCTTAAGAGGGAAAGATGAAAGATGTTGATAATTTCTACATTTTACAAACTATATTATATCCAACTCCTAAGTAATTATGAGCAAACATTTAAACTTTTGGTCGCAATCTACCCAACTATAAAGTAGGTAAACCAAATTATTTGCCTCTCTAAATATTTAACAAGTAATAGGAAAGATGATAATAATAACCCTTCTTTGAATGTTACCATTTTGTACCTGTCAGGTATTATGCTAAGGCCTTTACTTGAATTAGTTCATTTCATTCTTACTATAAGCCTAAAATATATCCTATAATCTCCACTTAACATTAAACACAGACTGAGGTGTTTAGAGGAAAAACAACTTTCCCAAGTCAAAAAAACTGACCAAAGATCAAAATTTAAGTCTTCTAACTACAAGCTAGTGTTCATAAACACTTTCTTAAATGATAAATACACTTTTAAATGAAAAATAATTATTCTCCTTTTTACAAGTCTTGTTAAAGGATCACGTGTTAAGCAATAAAGGATAGATAGATGGATAGATTGATAGATCAACAGATGGACAGATGGATCGATAGACAGATGGACAGATAGATGGACAGATGGATGGATGGATGGATGCATAGATAGATAGATAGATACATACATACATACATACATACGTAGATAAGGTATAAATACACACAAATACACACACACATAAGCATGTTTAACATTTTTCAATCCTAATAGGCTATTCTGTTCTTTCCATGACCTATAATTGATTCTTTCTATAACTCTGGATAGATGAATCCATTTCATAGCTCAGAAGGGAAAGAAAAAGAAAAAAAAAACTTGGCCACTTTTAAACATAAAATGACTTATTTTTACAATGAATATGTTCAGTTAAATAATAAAATTTCAAACTGGTTTCACAGTTAAAAATTTTCCTTCCCCCAGCCAGGAGCAAATCCAAGTTTTGTGGGCCTAAAGCATATATCTTAGGGTAGGATCTGCTTAACTCTAATTTAGGAAGCAAGTTCAAGTGCTGAGAATTGAGGAAATAGTGTGGAGTGAGATATCCAGACTGGAGATAGTCTGACATAGACATTGTGTTTAATAGAAGAGTTGTCTGATCAGAGAAATTTAGCAAGGTCTCCCATCTTTCCCCCATCTTTCTGTCTCATCTCTCTCTGCTTTATCCTTCAGTCTACCAACCTGGAGCACAGATGCCTAATACCCAGGTGATATTTGAGTTCCTTCCTAAATATCGACTCTTAATAGGTTTTTATGACTCACAGGGCATTACACAGAGGCATTCTATCAGTAGAATATTTGTTCTGTGGGGTTTTTTTTCTACTTTAAAACCACATCTCTGGATTATAAACCCAGCTTTACAAACATGTCAAAACCCCAAAGATTTAAATTCTTCTTGAGAACGCTTTCTTCAGTATAGACAAGGGAGCCTGGCTTGTCTCAATAATCAGTATAGGAAAAAAACAAGATCAGAAAATGACATGTATTAGTTATCAGAAATTGGTGATTTAGTTCGTTAATTATGTAATTCAGTCTTCCCCACCACCTTTGGAGTAGGTTTTATTTTTCCCATGGAGCTGATCACAAGGTTGAGGTTATTCACAGAGTAATTGGCAGAGCCAAGATGAGAACCCAGGCTTGTTCTCTGTCAGCGATACATCATGACTTCATACAGCCTCAATTAAATTAATAAATTCAGCTTTTGAGGGAGAAGCAATTACAGCTATGGGAACATTTACTCCAGGGTTTAAAAACCGAATGTGTATTATTCATTCTTCTGTTATCCTCCCTTTGTAAGGCTGAACTCTGCAGGGACCAAAAATTATTTCTTGTATGGTCTCCAATCTCAAGGAACAAATGTTGGTTTAAAATGAACTAGAAGATAACACAAAATAATTAAAACACGTTCCCAAATATGTGACACAGAAGCAGAGGACTTGGAAAGTCTGGAAGGGAGAAAGAGGTCAGTGTGGCCTAGAGACCTTGGGGCAGGATTTGTGGAGGAAGTAAGAATAAGACAGGTTTTGGAGCTAAGAAATATTTAGACAGCTGGAGGAAGGCTGGCCCTTGGAGCTGCTCCTTGTCCAAGCAGATTTGTAATAGAGCAGATCCTGTTCAATCTGGAGATGATGAGATTAGGTGATTATTTCCTTCCTTCCAGGGGGAATTTATTGAAAGATGGACTCCTGCAACTCTTCACAAAGCAAGATACTGCACATGTCCTGCTTGGACCATTGACAACACACAAGTTAATTCTCCAAATTACGAGAGGTGAGTAAAGGCTGTTCGATGACCATCTTTTGAAAAGCATCAGAATTATATTTCCTTTGATTCAGATTTCTTTCTTAACAACAGAAATGTACTATTAGGAAAGCTAACATATCCTGTTTTTCAGTATTAAGTGGATTTCTTATAGTTGGATGTATTTACCTATTTTATTTCAATTTTCCCTGCAAACCCGTGTTACTCTCGGCATAGAAAATTATGGCACAAAGAGCAAGTGCTTTGAAGTCAGATAGAATTAAAGCCACTGACTTTGAACTCCTAGTCTGCTGGCCACTGGGCTAAGTGGGAACTGCACTTAGGTGCCAAAGGGCAAGTCTTTCCAAGTCACTGCATCACACAGTGACAGTTCCAGGTTCGAATAGGCTGACCTGAAATCCCTTAACCATTATTTTAACTTCTCAACATGATTCCAAACATCAGTGCTAGATGAGCTCCGGCAAGTCACCTGGGTTTTGGTTTTGTCATCTGGATGGTGAAGACACGTGAGACCTTCTCGAATGACTCTGAGGGTCCTGTGAGAAAATACAGGCAAAGCCCCTCATCCAGTTACCTGCTCTCAGACACTTAGTGAGGGAGCATCTAATTCTCACTCCATCGCCACCTTCTCCTGCGCTGACCAACCAGACTCCCTGCTTACCCAGCCGATGCCATTAGAGAATGGAATCTTCTTTTGTTCTCAACTTCCTGGCCCAGAAACAAAGGAAAAATTGCTCTGACATGTTATCACTTTGATTTTATTTTACCTCTGGGAGTAAAAATAATGACCATCAATTATAGCACTATCAAGCGGGGTTGGGGGGAGGCCGTATATACTTCCTATGAGCTGCTATTTCTGTCAGGTTCTCATGCTTTGAAGATTTATTCCCAAAATGTGAGCTTTGAAACTTTATCAACCCTTCAGACCCTTACTCATCAAGGGATTCTCAAGAACATTCCTCACCGGGAGTTAAATCATTTATTTCAAAGCGACACGGCTAATTTGTCTGCTGTGGGATATCGAGAAGAAAAAGTCGAGTGCTTTTTTTTCTTCTTACAACAGCTGTGTCCCTACACCACCGGCAGCTGCTTTATAAATCGCCCAGCCATTAAGTAGTTATTTCCTCATCATAAGAGCAGCTGGGAGAGATAGCCCCCCTCCCCGCCTAGTACACCCTCCACTTCCTTCTGCCTCCTCCTCCATCCTGCCCCGAAATGGGCCAGGCCTACAGAAGGATCCATTTTCTTCTTATAATTGAAGATTGTGACTAAGCATTCTGATTGCTGATTATTTTTCAACAGTCTCTGAAGGCAATGCGGGGATGACTTAGCAGTATGAGATGCTAATCTCGAAGCAACAGAATTTGTTATCTAGGACATCGCCCTTATTTTGTTGGCAAGGAACTTAAGGTTAGAGAAATGGTTTGTTCAAAGTCTTACTTAGCAAGTGGCTGAGCTGAGTCTTGGATTCAGGTCTTAACACTTCAGGGTTTTCGCCACTACTTTTTTTTTTTTTTTTTTTTTTTTTGCCTTAAAGGAAATCTTTATTAATCACGTATGGTTCACAGATGTTTGTTTAAAATAAAACCAACGTTCTAGAAAAGCGCAGTCCTCATGAGTGGCTTCAGCTTTGCATCACAAGTCTTGTTTTAAAAGAAAAAGTGGTACAATTTGTTTACGCTATGATACTTTCTAAATAAACTTTTTTTTTTTTTTAAGATCTGGTCTTTCCTTGAACATTGCAGCAAAATAGACAAAAAGTAAATAAAAAATTTTAGTTTATATTTGCAAAAAAGCTCTAAGTGTAGTTGTAGAGCAATCAGGCTTGGTGCACACAGTGTGTTGCTTTTAAAATATCAAAATACGGCCACGTTGGATACTAGCGATGAGCCTGCTACCTGACACACTCCTGGCCTCCCACTGCTCCAGGCCCCGCTCTTGGTCCTCTCCCCTTTAACCCCCTTTGGCCACCCTCAACCTCTGTGCTTTTCCAGGATCCAATGACTTAGAGTTTAACATTCTGCACAGTAGGAGTCACCAGTATCTGCTCCTGGTTTGTGCTCCCATCTGGTCCGTGCAGCACCAATTTTATATATTTTGCTCATCACCCTGAATATAGAGTTAAATTTTCCAGCTACTCCATGGTAAGCTAGGGTTTGCACTAAGACAGGCAGATTACTGGCAAAAAATAAAGGCCAGATGGAATGTGTCGTACAAAACAATAGACATGATGAACTGAATTTCCAAAAAAAAAAAATCCTTAAAATGATCAAGTGATGAATTATTTTTTAAAAAGTCAGGGAGTCCTGTGGGAACTAGAAAATGAATAGTGACCACACCCCCCCCCTTCCCTTTTGGCCAATGAGAAAACAGATTCCATGGTTTCCCAGTCACACTGGGTGTGCCCAGGCTAGAGACAGTCAGATGTCCCTTCTCTACTCTTTCCAGCCTTTGAAGACTATGAAATTATTTTCCATACGCTGTTGATAGCCTATGGCAGAGACCATGATAGGAACATACTACAAAAAAGAGCAATTGAAAAAAAAATGCAAATATAGCAGATGTGCTTAAAGAAACAGCAGTAAAAATTGAGGTAGAAAAATATTAAGCCTTAGTTAACAGCATCAAACAATTTACATACTTTCCACCCACCTGCAAATCCGGGTCTTTATGCAGACCTGATAATGAAAATCTATATTCTATAATTTGCAACTTCCTGGCTATGTTATGCCAAATGCATGTTAAACAAGGCATTTTCCAACCTAATTGCATGCGATTTCTCCCCACTCTTAATTGTGTTACAAAAATACATCTTTCTATCTCACTCGTGCACACCCAGATAAATTTGCTTTTCCCCTACGGCATGGCAGTAAAACAAAACGAAACTGATGAGTTTCTATTTTGCTGTGCACCCAGGAATCCTGAATGGAAGTATTAAGGGGACTGGCAAGCACTTTTTTACGTGAGGCCCCAGGGATTTGCTACTTGTTTCCAAAGTGAGGGTTGCAAAGAACAGCAACACGGCACAGGAAGATAAGTGTTGAAGACAGCGATTCTCAACCAAGGGTGAGTTTGCTTACCTCTCCAGAGGACATGTGGCAATCAATACCTGGTGACATTTTTGGTTGTCATAGCTACTGACATGTAGTGAGGAAAGACCAGAGATGTTGACAAATATCATGCAATGCTCAGGACAGTCCCTCCACACACCACACACACACACACAAAACCTACCCAAAGTGTTAATAGTAATAATGTCAAAGTTGAGAAAGTCTGGTCTAAGGTAATATTAAAAGCCAACTGGTTAAACTCATCCGTCATGACACATTGTTTGTACCTTTGGACATGAAGTTGAAGAATTTTATTTGAAAAGATTTTTGGTTTATGTGAAGGAAACATAGACAGCGTGTCCTTGTCTGTGGAGGTCTTGGCTGATTTCCGCCAGTGTTCTTGCTACATGAACTTTAGCCCTAGGTGTCTCGGTTGTCTCCTCCACTTCGAAGGCTGAGATTGGTACCCAAACATGGAAACAAGCTGATGTCTCAGATTCAAGGAGCAGGAAAGTCCAAAGTTGGGTGTGTGAATGGCAAAGCCAAGGGTCCTGAGCATGATTGAACCAATGTAGGGTGAGGACAGTCTGATAAGGACAGATGAGGAAGCCAAAGCATTAAAAGGCTTCAGGACACCTAACCACAATTTTTGTGTATACATAACATGTATTGTGTATATAAATATAATATATAGTAATAAATATATAATTGCATTTTATGTTTCAGTTTTATAGATGAGGAAACCAAAGCGAAGAGAGTTTAAGTCCTTTTTCATAAGGTCACAAGGTTATTATGAGGCAGTAAACTGTTTTACTGCCATGAAATGAAAAAAAAAATGTCCCTCCTTTTAAGCTTTAAGCACCCTGTTCACATGCTCATTAGCATGTCAGTTGGGAAGATCCGGTGGAGAGGCTGAGGACCACGTCGTCACATCACATCTAACAGGACCTCTTCCTTCACGTCCCCATCTCACCTGACCAAAGTATTTGTCACAGTTCATAGGACACTCTTCATATTTCCTTTCATCCTCCTGTGTCTCTTCCTCAGTAGCCATAACAGGCTCGTCTTCCTGCTCTTAGCTGACCTGATGGAGTTCCTCCAAGCTGTGTCTGAGTTCCTGTCTTTCCTCATGACCCCTCTCCGAGACAGTCATCGGCACCCCTAGCTGCAGGAACCATCTAAATGCTGATGATTTAGGGATGTCTGTCTCATCCAGGACCTCTGCTCTGAACTTCACAACGATGTATTCAACTAGCCATTCACAATCTCCATTTGGAGGCCTGCATGCCACGTGCATCTTATTACGTCCGAAGCCAGGACCAATCTTTGAATTTCTCTGCACCCCAGCCCAGCCCTCTTCTGGTGCTATTTCTGTGAATAACACTTGAATCTATTCAGTTGCATGGGCCAGAGAACTAGGAATCGTCTTTGTCATTTTAATTTCCTTCAACTGTGATACCCAATTCATCACGCAAGTGTTGTTGGTTTTGTTTCCTAAATAATCTTGATACCCGTCCAGATGTCTCCGTCTGCACTGCCAATAGCCCATTTAAGCTATCAACTATTCTTGCTCAAACTGACGATAATAATGGATTTCACCTCCAAGCCTTCGTCCATCTGGCAACCAGGACATCTCTGTAGCAATTTCCCATTGCTCTGAGGCTCGTGACAAAATTCGCAAGGTGGCTCTGCGTGATCTGCAACTTACCCATTTCTCCTTTTGCCTCATTTTCCAAATCACTCTCCGACCTCAGCCACACTGCCCTTGTTTCAGTTTTTTAGAAATGCTGTCATCCCTCCAGCTACGGAACCTTGTCATGCACTGGAACTTCTGTCTGGAAAGCTCTTTCCCTACTCAGCCCTGTTGGTCTGCCTGCCTCTAATCACCCTTCAGATCCTAGGTTCGTCATCACCTTCTCCATGACCTGGTGAGTCTAAGCCATGTTCTTATGTGATGTGGTCTCCAAAAGCAGATCACATTCCTTCATGTTGTTTATCTCAGTCTGTGATTATTTAATTATTGCTGTGATTATATATCCCTTCTCCACTAGTGTATGAATTCCATGAGAGGAAGAGCCATGCTTGTTTTTCTAATAAATATATCCCAGGCTTGGAGTACAGTGAACAGCACAGAATAAGATGCAGTAAATGGTGAATGCATTAATAGGTGAATAAATGAATGAATCGATGAAATGGCTAGCCAGCCTTAGGTCTCTTTGTCTTACTCATCTCTGTGCAGAGTCATGGTGAGGATAAAATGAGAAAATCCATGTCAAAGCACTGCATAAGCACCATTCGACTTATACTGACCTGCTGCTAATGGCTTGTCTCCCGTCCTTTCCTCTCCATGTAGCCCAGTGACAGAGCTCCAGGCAAACATGGTCAGTTCACAACAGCATGCTGTGGCATCCACAGGCTGACCTCCAGGACCCTAACTTCATCTGCAACATTCACTTTTCAGATTTTGAAATTTAACAGGATGCTGAGAACAAGGACTACCTGGTTGATTTGACGGTTCTTAATCTTTTTCAACGTTTAAAGTAAACAAAGTTCACGAGTTTAAAATCCTGTTCAACTAAGAGTCTAGGCAATAGAATCTTATTCCAAAAGACAACTTGTTTTAATGTCAGGGTGTGGAGCAGACAGAGCTGAATGTTTAAGGCCACATGTGTGTTTTAGCATCCAGCACATGTGTTTGAATTCCCACACTCTGACACATGCATACTCATACCCCAAAACAAGGAGAAAACAATCAACTCTGGGTGGCCTCAGGGCCTGGGGATTATATAATATGAGCCCTTTCTGAAAGCTACCACCAGCCGACCTTGCCTTTCTGAAGGTCCTGTCAATGATTTATGGAAAAGGAGTTAGTATTTTAGCCAAGAAATGCTGGTGCTTTCTTGATTGTCGTTCTGTCTTTATTCTATAGCTTTGAGCCACACCAACAACAAAGTTATTAGATCTCAAAATAGCCTAGGAGGCCTACAACCACAAGAAATACATCAGAGGGATATGTAGAGGTCAGGAAAAATAGAGACAACAAAAGAAAGGGTAGAGGGTTTTCACAAATGTCAGCTCTGTGGCAAGGACAAAGAGGAAGCCCCTTGGGTAAAGGGGTTTGAACCCCACCCATCCCCACCCACTGGCCAGAGCTGTCCAGTGGACCAGTGATGCAAATTATCACACAACTGGTGTGTTCCTGCATCTGCAATTAATTGGAAATGCAAAATTCCCCCACCTTCCTTTCCCATGGCAAACACAAAGCATTTAATTAGCAAGAAGGGACAGGGAGAATGAACAATTCTCTGCTGTGTTTGGTCAATTTTGTTGATTCCTTCAAATATTGAAGAAACTAGGTGGGGTTCTGTGGTATTTGTGACCAAGAAAGCAGATTTGAGCGTGTAGATGAGTTTTTCTTAAATTTTAAAAAGGTTTTATTGGGTAAAAATATTGTATATTTTGTATAAAATTATTTTATACTAATATTGTATAAAAATACATAGAATTTTTTTAAGTCCATAGCAGAAGTATCTCAATATCTATCAGTTTAAAAAGTGATCATTTACATGATTATGGAATTCAAGAGCGAATATGAGTATTTCATATTTCCTTTACTTAAAAAAATGTATTCATGTATCAGCTTTTCTCCACCAATCTATCCCCCTGTTTATGTACATTTTTTCTATCTTCTTTCTTACAAAGCTTCTATAACCAAAATTAAAGAATGTTTTATTATGGGAGTTTTTAAGTTGGAACAAAAGTAGAGAGAACAGGATGATAGATTTCATGTACCCATCACACACTTTCATCATTTATCAATATCATGCCAATCTGGCTTCATCTGTCCTGCTGATTTTTCTTTTTTTCTTGAGCATTAATTCTACCCTCTGTCATCTCCACTCAACTATCAAGATTTCTAGCAATTTTTATTTATGCTACTGTATTTTTGGTTCTATAATTTCTATTTTATATTTTATAACTTCTATTTCTTTGATGGGATCTTCTATTTTTAATTTGTTCCAAGAGAATTTATAATTGATCATTAAAGCATTTTTATGAGAGCTGTTCTCAAATCCTTGTCATATAACTGCAACATCAGATTTACCTCAGTGTGATGTCATTTGATTGTTTTTTCTCATTCAAGTTGTGATTTCTTTGGTTCTTACATGTTATTTCAAACAAACAAACAAACAAAACCTTACAGCTAGGACTATCATATTCAAGCCTCAGAAAACCAAAGAATTGATTTTGAAAGAAGACAGAACTTATAGAGGAACAAAGACCATAATAACAGCAGAATTCTAATCAGAAACCATGTAAATAAGAAGAGAGTAGAGTGAACTATTTAGTGTTCAATGAAAAAAAAACTCACTAACTTAAAATTCCATATTTAGCAAAATTGACTTCAGAAGTGTAGGAGAAGTACTTTCTCACAAAAACAAAACCAATTTATTGACAACAGACCTGAAAGAAATGTTAAAATATGTTCTTCAAGAAAGAAAAAAGATGTAGGTAAGAAACTTGGATCTATATAAAAAATGGAAGAACATTGAAGGAGGAGTAAATGAAGATTAAAATAAGATTTTTAAAGTTCTTAATTAATCTAGAATATAACTATTTGCTTAAAGTAATAGTAGTAACAATGTATTGATTATAGCGTATGGATGAGTGAAATTAATGGTAGCAATGTTATAAGGGATGAGAGGGATAAATTGGGAATACTCTCTTATAAAGTATCTGTACTTCACATGAGGTACTAAAGTATTATTTTAGGTTAGTTAAAACTGTATATCATAAACTCTAGAACATCTAAATTTTTTGAAGTCTTATTGATGTGCTCAGAAAGGAGATAAAATGAAATAATATAAAATGCTCAGTTAAAACCGGAGAAAGCAGAAAAAGAGAGAAAAAAAAGAACAAATGCAATGAATAGAAGACAGTTATGAACATGGTAGGTATTAATCCAAGTATAAAAATGCAAGACCCAACTACAGGTTTTTCATGAAAAACCCACGTTAAATATAAAGACAAATATAAATTAAAAGTAAAAGGGTGGAGAAAGATATATCATGCTGATTGTAATTAAATGAAAGATAGGGTAGCTATATTCATTTTAAATAAAATTGTCTTCACAGCAAGGAAAATTATCAGGGGCAAGAAGAACATTATTTAATGATATTATCAATGATAGATGAATTTTCCAGAAGATGTAACAATGCTAAGTGTATATGTTTCTAACAACAGCATTGAATTATGTAAGGCAAAACTGTGAGTTTGGACTTCTGCTCTCCAGAACTACGAGAGGATAGATGCCTGTGGTTTTAAGCCACCAAATTCATGACAATTTGTTCCATCAGCTCTAAGAAAGTAATGCAATCCTCAAACTAGAAGAGACTGGGTTGTCCAATCCTGGAGCCCGTTCATTGTCCCTGTGCCCTCCAAACCTGTGCTCACACCCATCGCCCTATTCCCACTCTGGTTTCTCAGGGTTCCTTGTGGAAGCTCCTCCCTACCTGTGTTCAGTCACCACAGATGCTCAGCATCTCTTTGACCAGAGTCTCCATTTTGGCAACTCTGAGAGATCATACTTTCCGGTCAGACTTGGAGCCAGGTTCCCCAATCCTGTCCCAGCGGCCGGGTCACAATCCTGGCATTGTCTCATTCTGTGACCTGCACCAGCCACCTCACTGACTGCCTAATCCACTGGGGAGAGCCATGCCCATCATCTTGGTGAACTTCACCTCAGAGGACTCATTTCAGTTACTTTGAATCTCTCGGAAGTGGTCTGGGTCTTGAATTCATTCCATCCGAAGGTCAAAGTGCTGCTATTGAAATTTGCCCCATCTTGCCCTATGGCTTCTAACTTCCCTGTATTAATGGGTATGGAGATTGGAGTGGCAGGAATTCCTCGGCCAGCGCATCCCTGAGGCCCCGCCCAAAGGATGGTTACTCGCTTCATCAGCAGAGAACCTGTACTGCTGCTTTTCCTACAACAAAGGAAGTTTGCTGGAGAGATGAAGTTCCACCCCTTAAAACAGAGCTTTAAATGACACTCCTGCAGTTTAGAAAATGTGCTACAGAGAATACAGTCACTGAGACAAATGAGCAGGGGGACTAACTTAACAGAAGGAATCGGAAAACTTGTTTAAAGCAAATGATGGATATTCCCTGATGACTCCCTGATCACTTGGGAAGGACATAGAGAGCCCAGAAGACCTGAATTAGTGGTTTGTGTGTGTCTTGGGGGCAGTTATTATAAGATGATGAGGACTGGAAAAATCTGGGCCACATATTTATTCCTTCATCAAAATATTTATTGAAGACTTAACATGAGACAGGCACTTATCAGTGGCTAAAGGATAAATATACACCCCCCGGGGATATAATTAGAACTAGTCCCTTACAAATGGAGTCAACAATAATTTGAACTATGAGTTATGAAATATTACAGATGTAATGATAGAATTCTTTACAGGGTACAGTGGGAGCAAGACAAAGTGAAGTAGAAAATTCTATGGGAGTACGACCATAGCTCGTGCATTCTCAGTGGAGAGGAGATAGCCCCCAAGGGGGCAAAAATTGATTCCTGGGGAGGGAGAAGCAAAAAATAAAAATTAGAGATTATAATGGCTTGTGGCCCTCCAAAGGGCTGCATCACATAAACAGATATACAGTGCCTCTGTTCTATTAATATTTCAAGAGGTAACAATTAGGAAAATTAAAATGTCTTAAAAGTGTCTTTTGGAGGACAATAATGAATCAGAATGGTTGGAAAACACAGTATTAGATTAATCTTAAAAAAAAAATGGCTCTTCCTCCGCAGTGATGCTGGAGTAGGAGGCTGCAGGACCAGCATGAGCGCAGGTCTCAAGGAGGGAGGTGGAATGGCATTATTAGGGCCAGGAGGGAGCAGGGATTCTCCACCCAGATTGATATGATTGGAGAACAAAGAGCAAAGATACCACAGCAAGCGATGAACTTGAGGAGGCAGACAAAACTGATTCCACACTGGCATCTCTCAGAAGAACTTGGCCTGCTGTGTTGGACTCACGGCCAAGGCATGTGCCAACAGCAAGAAATGGCATTGCCAACAAGTCCCACAGCTAAGGTTTCCCCTTGACTTTGACCCCTCTGACATTGATATTGGCTAGTCCAGACCAGTTGGCTTTGGGATCCTCCTGACAGAGGGCTGTCCTTTCTGTCCAACTAGTTCAGACTCTCCTTTGCTCTGGACCAACATGTCTCTCTCCTGTTTCCTCTACAGGGAACCCCCATAGGCCTTATGATGAGGGGGACTTGTAGTCCTGGTTTGCACAGGGTATGGGACTAGGACAGTCTCAGGCAAACCAAAATGGTTGATGACCCTATTTAGAATCAAGATTATTGGTGCAAAAAGGACCAAAGACTTTTTGACCTTCAATAAGTAAGCTATTTGGTAGCCATGCATCTCTGCCCTTATGTCATCCACCCAACTATTTAAGCACCTGTTGCTGCTCAGAGCAGTGAGGCTCAGTCTTTACTGCAAATTGTAATCACCTGGAAAAATTTTAAAACTTCTGCTGCATAAACCACACCCTAGAAAAATTAAATCAGGATCTTTTGGATTACAGCCAGGCATTCATATATTTTTAAAGCATCCCATATAATTCCAATATATAGCCAAAGTGAAAACCACTGGCTTAAAGCAGTAGCAGCGATGAACTGCAGTATTACAGTAGGGTAACCACCACCTTGAGTTGACTCTAATTTGGAGATACTAGTGTTTTTGACCTTGATGCTTTAGCACATATGCCTCCATAAGGGTCTATCAGTATTTTGGAAATTAGAACCATTTAAATCAAGAGTTAAAACTAAACTACAATTAGATGTAAAAACACTTTATTTCCAGTATCCATATGCCTCTCTGGTTTTTGTCTGCGTAGATTCCTTTTTTGGCAGGTCAGAACCGATGGAAGCCCACAGTCTCGGTTTGCAGGGGTTTCATCCCACGAAGAGAATCTCAGATTTAAACTCACCCAGTAACACTTAAAACTAATGGTTCACTGCTGTTCGCAGCTGGTGGGGCTCTCCGAAGTCGGCATGAGTAATCTAAAATCATTCCCATCAGTAACCTCCCCTGTGGTGTACCTCAAGTCGTCCCTGGGGATGCTGTCACAATTTGGAAGGATTACCCATCCATCTCAATGGTTAGCATGCAGGCAGCTGCTTGCTAACATATGAAAGAAATTTTTTAAGTTAATTTGAAGGTGAAGTGCAGAGTCACACAAAAATGTTAGCATTCAGAGTGTGTATTAAGCATTGGACTTAGACCCACTGAACTTTTCTAGGACCTTCTATAAAGCCACCCTTACAAGCATTGCGGTTTTTACTATCTAATGATAACCTAAAGGAAATAAAAAAGGAACAACCTCAGCCCCTTATAACCACAGATATATTTGAGGTGAGCTTGAGTCTGATTTGAAGCATATTTAAAAATATTTTTCCTTGAGGTGGGAAGGAGGGAGGGTATAGCTCAGTGGTACAGTGCGTGCTTAGCACACACGAGGTCCTGGGTTCAGTCCCCAGGATGTCTGTTAAAAATAAATAAATAACTACTGTACAGCACAGGGAACTATATTCAATGTCTTGTAGTCACATATAATGGAAAATAATCTGAAAAGAAAAAACATATATGTATGTGTATGTATACCTGAATCACTTTGCTGTACACCTTGTAAATCAACTACACTTCAATAAATTTTTTAAATAAATAAATAAATAAATAAACCGAATTACCTTGCCCCCAAACAAACAAACAAAAAAATTTTAAAAAAGTTTCCAATTTGACACATTGTAAAATGATTATAAGTCAATAAAAAATGTTTAAAAAATTTCCAAAGGATATTCTTTCGTTAGTGGGTCTCAAGTGGAAAAATAATACAATTGTGCTGTCTCCTTCTATGAAGAGGAAAAGTACGACTGTTTCGTAATGGAACTTTCATCCTTTGAAAACATTCAACTGTTGCATTTAATCCTAGGACATCCCTACTTCCCGCTTGTCTTTTGGTTTTATATGAAGAATTAGTTTGAAGTACTCAAATCACATGCCTATGAAGGAGAGGCCATGAGGCCTCCTGGCCTAAGGAACACAGCATGTCTGAGCACTTCTGAACATACGAGAAGAAATAAATAGAAACATCTGCCCCTGCTGATCACTGAATGTGTGAAAAGGAAAGGAGACAGCAGGGAGGCAAACCAAGAGATCCTGGGTCCTCATGTCCTCCTCTGGCCAGAATCCTGGAGCGGGTGGGCACCAGTTAGGGTCTGAGTACAGTCACAGAACTCCTTTTCACAATCACATGGTCACTGTCAAGGGCCTAGTTAGCCCCGTGAATTGTGGGTAATAAAGAGTGGGGTAGCTCCAAGTGACTATTAAAAGTCTTGGCCTGTGTACTTTCTGGCTTCTATAAGTGGTTATTTCTTGTAATAGAAGCCACATTGCTGATTATAAGGGTTCATCAGAGCTGTATCCTGCATGAGTCTCCATAGCCATTAGGGTGTATTAAATCCAGAGTACGTAGGGCAAGGCCAGCATGATGTAATATAAGATAATGCAGTCCAGTCCTGGCCCCTGTTCCCTATCGGGTGTTCCCAGAAGGATGTCCTGACAAAACAGACAAGAGACAACACACTGGAGACCAGCAGGCCCAGAGGACAGCACTGGAGTCCATGCACATAGAGTTGGACATCCTCTCCGTCACTCCTGTGAGGTCCAGGGCACCCACTCCTCCATGGATCCTGAGGTCATCTTTGGTAGAACAGTCGAAAGGGCAGGGAATTGGAAAGGCTGAGTAATTATCTGAAGGGGGGCTGGGTTATCTGAATGAAACTGTTTAAATCCAAAGAGGCTGAGATATATTCATTATCAAGTTGGTGCTTCTGACCAACACTACTGCTCCCCTTTCGTAGCCCATCCCCTCTGGGATTCAGGGAGCTATGAAAAAGGTTAGATCAGTTATAAGAAATAAAATGCACACCTTTAACAGAAGCAGCAGAAAACGACTTCTCCATCTCTCACTGTGTGACTTTGGGGCAAGTAATTCATGTATTTATTCATAAATATCCTGTTCCCAGTGTGGTCCTGGCCACTAAGAATGCAGTGAAGAAAGACAGTGTCTTCAGATCCAACCGCTTCTGTCTCTATTACCCTCAATCTCCTTCTTTTCTTTCTAAACCTAGGATCTGTGGCCATTAAATATAACTTTTCTTACCCCTACTCTGCCTCAGAAAAGTTTTTTTTAACTTCAAGAGGAAATATAGCAGAACTTACCTCACTGTTATTGTTAAGAATTGAATAAAAGGATGGCCATAATTATAGGTAAGATTATGGATGGTTCTGGTGGGTTTATTTTTCATGCAGAAAAGAAAAATCAACTAACTTTATTGTATGTTTTCTAAATTAAAAAAAAATTAGCAAAGTGTACTTGATTTACAATGTTAGTTTCAAGAGGTATCACCTCACACCAGTCTGAATGGCCATCATTAAAAAGTCTACAAATGATAAATGCTGGAGACGATGTGGAGAAAAGGGAGCCCGTGTACACTGTTGGTGGGAATGCAGTTTGGTGCAGCTATTATGGGAAACAGTATGGAGATTCATCAAAAGACTAAAAACAGACTTACCATTTGATCCAGCTATCCCACTACAGAGAGAACTTTAATCTGAAAAGATACATGAACCCCAATGTTCGTAGCAGCACTGTTTACAATAGCCAAGACATTGAAACAACCTAAATGTCCACTGACAGATGACTGGATAAAGAAGTTGTGGTATATTTATACAGTGGAATACTAATCAGCCAGACAAAAGAATAGAATAATGCCATTTGCAGTAAAATGGACAGCCCTGGAGATTGCCATTCTAAGTGAAGTAAGCCAGAAAGAGAAAGAAAAATATCATACGATATCACTTATATGTGGAACTTATTTACAAAACAGAAACAGACTCACAGACATAGAAAACAAACGTATGGTTACCAGGATGGGAAGTGGGTGGGGAGGGATAAACTGGGAGCTCAAGATTTGCAGATACTAACTACTATATATAAAATAGATAAACAAAAGGGACCTACTGTAGAGCACAGGGAACTATATTCAATATCTTGTAGTAACCTGTAATGGAAAAGAATATGAAAATGAATGTATATATGTATATGTATGACTGAACTATTATGCTGTATGCCAGAAATCAAAACATTGTAAACTGACTATACTTCAATAAAAAATAAATAAAAATTAAAAAAATAGATAAACAACAAGGATCTACTGGATAGTACAGGGAAATATGTTCAATTTCTTGTAATAACATATAATGGAAAAGAATCAACTGACTTGTTTTGAAAATAAACTCCCCCACCAAATACGTAGCCCACACATCAGCATTTCTATTCCCCGAGGGCACTCTCCCTGTCACACATCGGGGATGGGAAGTGTCTCATTCCTTCTTCTTACCCTTCTGGCTGTGCTGGCTCCACATCCTAGGCTTCTATACCTTCCCCTTCATCTTCCAATGAAACATCACTCATCTTTCCCTGGACAGTACTTGCGTCCTTGCTCCTTGGATCCTTTCTCCCAAATGCCACTAAGCCAAAACTGTATGCAGCTTACATAATTTATTGTAAGACTGGGAATGGCTAGAAAGATTGAGCAAGATGGACACTTAAGCATTTTATTAGAAACCTGTTCACATTCAGCTCCCTCAAATATGAGCATTGCATCTCTGTGGAGTTGAAATTTACCCTTACGTGCTAATAGAGAACCATGCTTTTCATATTTTAACTGTAAGATTTCTTACCCTCTTTAGAAAAGTTCCAGCCCCTATCTGGAGAGTTTTTTTTTTCCCCTAAGATCCATTTTACTCTTCCAATCAAAGAATATAGAGTAGTAAAATTCCCTAACATACATTTTCCCCCACTGCAAATTATTCAGCTTGTTTTAATAAAATGTGCAGAGGGCTGGCCATGATAAATGCATTAGCACTCCAAGTCCAGCAGCATTTTCCAGGAAAATGTTCATATTCTATGGTTACGTTTTTCTCCTCTGTGGTACACACTTCATGTCTTCTTCAGCAACTCCTGCAGTCTCCTCCCTTTAATTTCTGGAAGGAATACACACACCTGTGTACACACACACGGCTATGCACACACATGTATGGGTTCCTCTTGCTAATTCCTGGAAATCTCACACACACAACTACGCACACATACACAACAATGCAGATGCATTGTAACGACACACACCTTCAACAAACAATCCCTAGAGAAAAATTCATTTTACAGTCAGGATGCAAAGAATGCAAAGAGCCTTTACTTCCATGGTAGCAACAGGTAACAGGATGAGAAAAATAGTCAGTTTTCTATGGGACAATTGAATGAGGACGAAAGGGAGTCTCAAGGATTCCAGAGGACAAACCTTTCTCAGGCAAGAGAAACATGTAACATTTGCCATCACTTGGTGCAACATTCTGATGTGCTCTAGCCAAAAACTGAAACCAACTCAAACGCCTATTGGAAGAGAAAGTGTAAACACATTGTAATATGATCACACCACAGAATGTCATTCAGCATCAAAAAGTGAATTACTGATGCATGTAAAAATATGGATGAATCTCAGATTCACTACACTGAGCGAGAGACGTCAGACACAAAAGAGTACCTTGGGTATAATTCTATTTTTATGAAATTCAGAAACAGATAAAACTCCTTTATGTTGACAGAAATCAGGTGAGTGGCTGCCTGTGTTTCATGGGGATGGACAAGGAGACCTGAGGAACTTTCTGGGTTGACAGAATGTTTTAATATTTTGAGGGGTTTAATTTATCAAAATGGATCAAATTGTTCTTAAGGTCCATGCATGTCACGTTATGTCCATTTTGCCTCAGTTAAAACAAATACCCAGAAATATATCAAACTGTGTGATTAATATTTGTACATTTCACTGTAAGTAAATTATACCATAATTTAAAAAATATATTTGAAAATCTTTAACTTTTCCTTAGATTTACAATATCCTCTAAGTTAATTAAACATATTTCTCATAAGATCTTTTGTAGTGTTGCAAAAGGCCTGTTATACTTGTCAGATATACCAAAACACACAGACACACACAGATGCACGCACACATAGCCTTTCTGGTCTGACATCCCATTGCGACGTTTCTGACCCCATACTCTCCATGGAGTGGACCAGTGTGACAAGGCCAGTGCTGCCAGTTCCAGAACCACAGATACAGGAAAGGCTGGGCACTTCCCTAGGTATCCATGATGGCAAGCAAGATGCAAAGGGTAGGAGATTTTCATTACTTTTAAAATTCAGCTAAGAGTTGACTTCCCCACACCCCAGCATCTTGATTAAAGGGGCAACGTCATTACAATCTCAGATAAACCAAAGGCCCAGGGATACCCTCTTGCTCTGTAAAAACTCTAAATCTGATGCACGTAATGAAACAGGCTTTAGAGATAAAGGTTGGATGTTTCCTGATCAGTAGAACTAGAGGCTCTGATTTTCTCTCCTCGGAGCCTTCCGGAGGTGAGACCTGGGAACAGCAAACAGAAAGGGCCAGAAAGAAGTCATCAGTGGCCTTTGTGTGCCTGCTTGAACAGCCAGGCTGGACTTGCTGTGGTTGACAGATACACTATTTCCTCTGTGAAAAGTGGCCCATATGTGTAATCAATCTTCCTTAATCCTTTGACATGAGGTTGAGTATGAACTTGGGTTTTCAGACTCTCAAACAAAACTTCACGGAATTCCACATGGCCTGAAGGGGAAAGAACAGTGGTCGGGCAGGAGCTGAGGAGACATTTAGTGGGAATGTTTTTTGTCTGAGAGATTTTTCCAGGAGTAGCCCTTTCTCCAACACTATGAGCATCCAAACGCACATATACGAGCTGGAACTGCCCCAGCCTTTGCGCTCAGCTTGAGACTGATGCCGATTCACGAGGAAATGGCAGAGCCAAGAGAAGCACAGAGAAACAGGACCGGACGGTTAGATCACGTTCCCCCGAGAGCCGACTCTTCTGTGTCTCCAATCCTGTGAGCCCAGACGGTCCCTCGTTGTTTACACAATTCTGAGCTGGGATTTTGCTTTCTAGAGGCCAAAGGACTCTACCTGACATCCTCTGAATAAGTATTTGTTGCAATCATGTACGGCATTTTCCTGAAAATTCACAATCACCTTTTGGAAAAGGTTGATCCTGCCACATAAGGCTATAAAGATGCTCTCCCGTATATTGTCTGCAGAAAGGTATTTTTTAAATTGAAGTGTAATTGATTTACAATATTGTGTTAGTTTCTGCTGTACCACATAGTGATTCAGGTACACGTATATACAATTTTTCATATTCTTCTTCATTACGGGTTATTACAAGCCTTTGAATACAGGTCCCTGTGCTGCACAGTAGGACCTTGTTGTTTATTTTATATAGAGTAGCGTGTATACAGAAAGGTGTATTTTTAAACGAATATATTTAAACAACAATAACCTTACGTTCAGAGTAAGCAAAGGAAAAAAAAAATGGGAGAATTACTTCTTCAGCAGCTTATATAAGAACTTTGATAATGAGTTTGCCAGAATTACCTAAAACTATATTAGCAGAGATCTAATCTTTACTTACAGTTCTCAGAAAGCCCTTGCAGGTTATATGAAATGGTCATTGTGCTGACTGGAATCATATGGTCTCTCTTTGAGTAACAGTTGTTCTTACAAATCCTGTGAGGATGCAGATGGCAGTGGGGATCAGGAAAAGCCATCACCTTGGTGCATATGGAAGCTGTCCCAGGCACCCCAACTGCAATGCCTGTTAATCACAGCATGAGTTCACTTCCCTCAATCAGACTTCATGCTCTTCAAAAAAAAAAAATATGTGGAGGAAGCATACATTATGTACTTAAAGATACACCATCTGCTTTCCTTCTCTGCCAAGAGAGGAATTCCTTATTAAAATGAAAGCCTCAGGTCATCATAGGAAGCAGAGAACTAAGATAAATGTCTTTCCTCTTTCTTCCCTCCCAAAGCACATGCACAAAACGTTTCCCATGGCTACTCAGTGAAACAGGTGGATACACTTAACTTTCATGCACAGGCTAATAACGGAATGCAAACCCATAGCCTGAGATTCCTTAACATAAAGGTAGGATGTCTGGATGTCTGAGGGAACAATAGAAGCAAAAGTCAAAATGCTGAAATCTTGGCCAAAAGACAATGGTATCCTTTAGGGCAAAGCCCTTTGGATTTCCCAAGCCTAGCCCGGCCAGGCATGGATCCAGTACAGTAAATGTTTGCCAAATGCTTACAGATGCTTAGAACCGTATCATTGACCCAGTGACCTCAATCACTGCACATGAAACTCACCCAAGTCTCTGCTAAACCATAAAGGTGTCGACAATTCTGCCCAGGTTATTTCAGTCTGAATGCCACCCCTCTCCCCTGGTGAGCCTAACAAAGCAGTTGTCTGTATATTCAGCTCATACTGAAGCAAAATACTTAAAAACAATAATTTTTGTTGGCTTTCCCCTTCTAGTCCGTTATATCCATTTCAAGGAAAAGTTTTGGTTCAGTAATAGAATAAACCTCAGTTTGACTGTGCTATTTTCTAAGCCACACCTACAGAATCAGAACCTGTGTTTTAACAAGACCTGGGGCCACGTGTGTGCGTATGAAGGTCTGAGACGCACAGTCCAGGCTAAGTGCATCCAGACTGCGGATCATCACAGGATCTCGGCAGCAGCAACTCTGCACAGGAGGAACTGTGGCCATCTGATTTGCTTGGAACTCAGCAAAAGTTGTATTCTTAAACGGAGACCCTTAAAATTAAAAATCTTTGCCTTTACATCACTTATTTTAAGAGCAGTGTTCTGGGGGAGACTCACAGGCTCAGAGATATTCCATGTCTTTGGAGAAACAGACATCTTTTTCCCACCATGCCTTTGGCTCGGGAGGAACTACCCTGCGTTATGTGTGTGAAGGTCCAGGGTGGATGGCTGGGACTGAGAGCACAGGGCATGCACCCATCTGGACAGTGGCAGAGAGCCCCTGCTTGCTCTGAAATGAATAATGAGGGAATGACCTGTATGAACTCTTGGGGAAAAGACCAATGAGGGTGGGGGAAAAATGCTTAGGCTGAAAACATTTCCCCTTTCAAACTATGGGCTAGGCTCCTTTAGACAGCCTTCTCCAGCATAGACAGCCCTGGTAAGAAACATAAATTTCCAAAGTCAGCGAGCTAATCAACAGATCTGTTCTGCCCTTTCCAGCCTTCAAAACCTGCTCTGTGAGAAAAATCAGAATTGTCCCTTCTGCATCCACCATTTCCTAACCTAACTCTCCAAATCTCTGCAGACAGTAATTTTCAGTAGATCTCTGATGCTTTCAAAAAATAGTCTTTGTTCAGCTGTAGAACATATTGCTTGCCAAAATGATAGCATTTCTTTGGATTTGTAAGAATGAATGGTCTTGAGCTGGGAATGTGGGCATAATATTGAGATAAAATATGAGGAAATGTCTATATTCCAAAATAGAAGATAAACTCATCCTTGAAATACACACAGCAGAGCTTGAGTCTTAATTGTTTCTGAGTATCTAGCTGTCCACCTATTTGTGACAATTCTCCATCAGCAGTGCCATGTGGAACAAAGATAATTAGCAAACGTGTTTAAATCAATTATATATAGATGCCCCATCACCCACAAAAAGGATATGTCTTTACGTTATTACATCAGAACCTTTGTAATTAGAACACTTGGGATTCTGAACACAAACTCATTAAGACATTCCTTTCTTTTCCTTCCATACTTATAATATGTACCAGTTAGTAACTGGGATGAATTCAATGAGATAAAAGATACCACGCTCTTGGCATAGGTCCTGGTACAAAGTTGGAGGTCAATAAATGTTGCCTTCCTCTCCTCTTTCTCAAAGACAGAGAATCAAGAAGAATTTCATGCAGGAAAGGGCATTTTCATGGAAACTTGAAAGAAAGAAGAGTTTGCATAGATGGAGAAGTTGAGGATGGAAGGGATTCCACGTTGGGACAGTAATAAGCAAGTTCGAATATTATGGCAGTAAGCAGAGACCAGCAGGAAGTATTATGTAATGGAATGCATCTAGAAATCTCGTGAGAAGCAATTCTGGTAAAACAGGTTGGAGGTAATTTGTGAAGAAAATGTCTCTTGCAATAAAGCAATCGACTCAAACTATATATTATGATGGTGAGTAGTTTTTTAAAATTCTGACAATATATGGAATATTCCAAAATCATTTTTTTCTTTATGCTATGAAAATTCATACTTGGGGATTTCAATTTGCCTAAGAAAATGGCATGCCATTATTTAGGGTTGAGCAAATCTATTTTGTAGCAAGGGACTGTGTTTCAGGTCCTCTTCCCATGAGCTTAGGAGCTGAAAACCTCCATCAATGATGGTCATCTCACCTCAAGGTTGTTCTTTTTTTTTTTTTTACAAAGCTGGCTACTCTGGGGCATATTTGAGAAAACAATATGGACCAGAACAAGTATTGGACTAACACAGACCAGGAACTGGCACATACAATGTGTTTCAGTAATTTTTTTTTTTTTTGAGATAAACTTGATTTTAATCCTGATCTAGCAGTCCCGGGACATCCTTATCACCAACTGACTGAGTGCCTTCAGGCAAGGCTTGAAAAACAAATCTCTAAGCTTCAATTCCTCAATTAAAAAAAGAAGAATTATAATCCCTGCTTCATAAGAATGATGAAAGAATGATATCAGATGGAACATATGAAAGAGCCAATCCCGATCTCAGGCTGTAGAGGGTGGGCAGACAATAGAAGTTGACTGGTTCGTGATCCCTGATTCCAAGGCCAAGCAAAGCTATGAGTTGTAACTCCTATCTGAGCCACTTACATCAACCACAATCAGATGATCTTTAAGGATTCTGTCAAGATTAAAGTTTTGTTTTAATCATTTTCTCTCTTTTTGATTTAAACATTGGTGACGAGTTTCTTTTGTAAATCCATTCTTTCTGACCTACCTCTGAGAAGCGACATAAGATGGAATAACAAATCTAGACAAACAGCTCCTCATTCTGCTGGGAAGATCTGAATCTTTGGCCTCCATTTTCATTTTTTTTAAACATTTTTTTTATTGATTTATAATCATTTTACAGTGTTGTGTCAAATTCCAGTGTAGAACACAATTTTTCAGTTTTACATGAACATATATATATTCATTGTCACATTTGGCCTCTATTTTCTTATCTGTAAAATGGGAAGTACAGTCAAATGGGTGCCCAAACACACTTCTACATCTAATTCTCTGAACCACATTTTATATGGACAAGATATACATACATAAATCTCCAGATTACATAAATATAAATCTCCAGAAGAGAGCTATGTTCAAGTCCTTTTCTTCCCCAGTTTTTATATATATTTATAAGTATAAAATAAATTTATATATATAAAATATATAGAGGTTTCAAATACATATTTATAAATAAATTAATATGTATTCATATATTTATATAAATATATAAAATTATATATATTTATTTATATATAATTACTCTGTTGTCAAAATATATAAATGTTTTTATTTATCTTTACAGTTTTAATCTTATTTATTGTCCACAAAAACCCTGTAGGGAAGTGTTTACAATCTCCACTTGTTTTACATAAGGAAACTTGAGACTCAGAGAGGTTAAGTAGCTTGCCCAAGGTCACACAGGAAATGAGAAACAGAGCAAGGACATGGATGCGTATAATCAGACTGAAATTCTTTCTTCTCTACCAAATGTGCCTGGAAATCAACCTTCTGAGACTGTTTGCTTAAGAACATCTTGTAGTTTTAAGAAGCTGCTGCGGATGAAGGGTTCTCAGGTCTGGATTTGTTTGTTTTTATAATTTTTATATGTTTCTTCCTTCCTGTCACAGTGACAACTGTCATTTCTCTTTGCTATCAATATGCCTACCTCTAACAGTCACCTCTCTCTAATCTTCTTTTAAAACTACTGTGGCTTTAAAAACTGACAAAGACTGTTAGAAGCGTGTGAAAAGTGGTAGATTTGAGAGGCAGGGGTTCCAGGGTTTCTCCTGGAATAAAGTGCACAAGACATGAACTTTCTCAGACCCTTCGTCAAGGAGGCTCAATCAGCTATTTCCATTCCCTGATGCTCTGAATAAATTAGATTCATAGATGAGGAATTCCTGGTACATGAGGTTTCATTGTAAAATAATTGGTCCTGGGGTTGTTTGTTTTATTTTGTTACTGCCTTTCCTCCTCTGGAAACACTAGACTGTGAGCTCACTCAGAATGTGTCTTTCAGTCACATGTTTTTCTCTCCTGCCCAGCACAGAGAGAGCAGCTGTTTATTCATTCACTTATTCATTCAACATACAAATTTTGAGAGTCTGCTACACGCCGGGTACTATGGGAGATACTGAACACACATGGATTAAGAGGAGACTAGGATCCTGACCTCAATCTGATGACAATTTGGTACAGCCATGAATAGAAAAACAGGCTCTCTAATCAAACAGACTCTATGCAGAGCGAAAATATGTCTTGAAGACACTGGGAGAGCTGCTAACATCTCATCAAGAGAGCCTTGCATTTTGTACAGAAATAGGTATTTTTCAGGAACACAATATGGAAGAAAATGTTTCCGGCAGAACAAGCATCGCGTGCACAGACAGGAGGCCTCAGGGAATGAGGCTGGTATGATCTGGAACTGAAATTAAGTTGATATTACTAGGGCACAAACCAGCCATGTGCTGGCAAACGGTCTTTCTGAAATAAAAAGCCTTGATTTGCAGCGTTTGCTGGTATCCCAGGGCAAATCCTCCCACCGGGACCAATTTCAAGCTACCTGTGGTTTGACAACTGCCTTGCAAAATTTCTGCATATTTAACCATCATCTCTTGATTTGGGCTCCAATTGTTTGCTCACCATTGAGACAAAGATCATTGTCTCTAAAGCAAGTAAAACCCAGTTGTACCAAACTTGTTATCCTATATACGGTGCGAAATCCAATGACCTACTCTGCCTTATAAACTCCCCAGGGCCTTGGCCTTTGACATGCCTGCCCCACAAGGACACACAAGGAATTCCATCCTCTTCCTTTTCTCCCCCCAAAACAACACACTCATGGCATCTGTAAATATAGGGATTTGTACTGAAGATTTGGAGTTCACCTAGCAGGAAAGCAAATAACTTAGAACTAGAGATTTGGTCTTGTTCTTTACAAGCCCAGCGGCCTCCCTGATGTGAACGGACTGGACCCGTCCTCTGCTGCCTCCAGGCACCTTGTCCATCTCTCAACTCTCTCTCCATGGGATTGCCCAGGTTCCCTTCTTCCAGATGCCACTAGACAGTCAATCTCCCCCACTCCATCAATTAGAGCATTTTACTTCCCTACCTGCTCTGCACTAATGCCCCACTGTGCATCCTCAGAGGCACAATTGTGAATTTTGCTGCGCAAGGGGTTTTTCTGTTACCTCCACCAGCTCACAACACAGAAGCAAGGATGCTGAATGCAACCTTCCCTTCCTCATGCCTTCCCCAGTCTTGTACATGGAAGAGTGATTTTTAAAAAAGTAGAGTTTCCCACTGATAAAAATGATATCGTACGTCACTCATTGAGACTACTGTGTTTACAAGTAATAACTTCTTAGCCACTGTTACATTACTTGACTAGGCTAAAAGTGCAAAGCAGTGAGCACCAAATGGGAGAGTGAACAGGTGTGTAAGAATATGGTAGATTTTAGTCAGTATTTGCTAGATGTACTGTTACTGGACTCCTAGAGAGGTGTCTTATAAAGGAAGGCAACTATGAACTTAGCCAACACCTGTCCTGTTAACAAGAAAAAAAGGTTTTAATTTCATTTTGTTCTGGACACTTCCTATTAAAAAAAAAAAGAGAAAAGAAAAATACAAATGAACATAAATTCAAAACAGAAACAAACTCATAGACATAGAATACAAACTTGTGGTTGCCGGGGGGAGTGGGGTGGGAAAGGACAGACTGGAAGTTTGAAATCTGTAGTTACTGGCAGGTATATATAGAATAAATAAACTGTACAGCACAGGGAAATATATACAAGATCTTGTGGTAGCTCATGGTGAAAATGAAGGCAACAATGAATATACATATGTTCATGTATAATTGAAAAATTGCGCTCTACACTGGAAATTGACACAACATTGCAAACTGACTATAACTCAATAAATGTTTTTTTAAAAGGACACTTCCTACAGACATGCTAAGAGAAAACACTGATTTAAAACCAATATTTTAATAAATCTTTGGCAAGGTTGAACCAATTCTCTAATCAAGAAAATAATTCCCATGCTTGCCTGCTCTGGAAGAAGTCCCTTTCCTAGTGACATAAGTGCCCTGTGCCTCCTGGAAAGCGTCTGTGCAGACAACAGACGTCTGGTTTGATTGAAGGAGTATCTTTAAGCGGCTTGGACATTGGTGAGCTACAAACGACGAGGGGTTTTATATTTAACGAGGAGGTGGGACTTCATTGGAGGAAAAGAGGGTTCTTTAGCAGGAAGAACTTGACTTAAAACCCCCAAAGCAGTGCTTGACGAGATGCGTGCTTGGACATACACAACTAACGGTTGCTTTGGGGCCAACAGAATGGATTGGTTTCTGCAAGAACTTTCCACACTTAGCAACCCCAAAGAGTAAGATGAATTTCAAACAAAATTAAAGGGATGCTTGGGGAGTTCCTCGGCGGTGTAGATCTGGGCTGTGCCTTTGATCCTGGTGACACTGGTGGCGCTATCTGGGAAAAGGGAGAAGCTTAGCGATCTATCGGGCTGGACGTGCCCCGGGTCCCTGCCACTTGGGCTGTTTGGTGCCTGCACACACACGGGTGGTCCTGGGCACACCCGCCCCTCCCACCGGAGCGCACACTTACAGGGCGCATTGCGAAATAAAGCGCTGGGCTTGGCCGCTGGAGCCCTGAAGCCGAGCCAGACAGCGCAGTTCAGATGGCTTTTCCTCTGGCTCGAGAAGCAATCCCTTCTAAATTAAACGCCAGGTGTGAAGCAGGTTTTCTTCTTTATGCTCCTCGACTGTGAATAAACAGAAATTCCTGGGCAAGTGCAAGATAATCCGTGCATAATTCATCCCGGGGCTTCGTTTTCCAGATGTGCAGCCACGAGCGGATTCCCAGGTCCGCGGGGCTTTGTTTCTTGGAGACGCAACAGTCCATGCGGCCGGATCTGACTCAGGATCTGACTCCAGACTGACTCCTGGCCCCCCAGGCTCCTTGGAAGCCGCCGTCCGGCCACCTCCCCTCCCCCCGACCCCGCCGCCCCAGCTCCCCGGTGTGCTGCTGTCTGAGGCCCTCTGCGCTCTGGCGGCATGAACTTTACATACTTCACTTTCATGCTTCCAAGCTAAAACTGAATTTACCTTTACAAAGTCAGCATGTCATGTTTAACGTGTAAGATTTGTAGTTTCCTCTTGCTCGCCTGTGGAAGACCTCTTTAAAGACTGAAAAGGAACTTCTGAAGTTTTTAAGATCATTCTTTATTTTTATCCTGAGACCTTCAAGAACGGGCTTTCCCCCCACCTCCCGTTGTTGTACCTACTGTGTGCCGGGCGCCGCCAGGCCCTTCGCACACGTCGTTTACGTGTAATCTGTCAGGACCAACGTCAAGAAGATGCTCGGTGTTACTCAGCATCCTGGCCTCCTCTCTAGTAAATGTACTTGGGTGAAAATAATGTCGTTTGCAGCAATGTGGATGGACCTAGAGATGATCATACTAAGTGAAGTAAATCACACACAGAAAGACAAATATCACATGATATCACTTAAATGTGGAATCTAAAAATATGACACAAATGAACTTATTTACAAAACAGAAACAGACTCACAGACACAGAAAACGAATTTATGGTCACCAAAGGGGGAAAGAGGGAGGGATAAATCAGGAGTTTGGGACGAACAGATAGATACACAGTACTATATATAAAATAGATAAACAACAAGGACCTGCTGCATAGCACAGGGAACTGTATTCAATAGCTTTTACAACCTAAAATGAAAAAGAATCAGAAAAAGAATATATGTGTATAACTGAATCACTTTCCTGTACACCTGATTGTAAATCAACTGTACTTCAATAATTCTTTTTTTTTTTTTTAGAAACGTCCTTGGGAAAGGATCACAGAATTTGCTGAAGGCTGTCGGGTTTTATTGCTGCCCCAGTGTCCCCTAGCTGAGTGATCTCAGGAAGCTAAGCTAACCTATCGGTGCTCTTTTTCCTCAACTGTAACATGAGAGTTGCGAGGATTATTAGGCGGATCAAAAGAATACACATACAGTGCTTAAAGCCGTGCCTGTAACAGTAAATATTTCCCAAATGTTCTCTGTTGCTGTTTTATCCTATTCAGTCAGCACTCCAAGTTGCCATTTGCATCCTTCTTTTCAGCCATAAGAACACTGAATCTTGGATTGACCCCATGTCTTAAACTAGGAGCCCCGCTGAATTCATAGGCATTCTGCCTGAATTCACATCCTATGGGCGTCATGCTAGTCTACGCCACTCTTCTCTCTGACTTCACCTTCTGTAAATGAACCCTGGAATCCTGTGTTATTTCCAAGTTGGCGAGGAAAACAACAACAAACAAGTTGTATTCAGATTATAATTTTCACCACTGCAACATCTGTCTCACTGGGATGGGTGTGTAGTTATTCTTCTTGTGTCTTGGCAATTTAAATAACATTTTGTTTGTTTGGAGCACACATTTGCATGCCTTTCCGAAGCAAGGTCAATCCTGGTAAAATCAAACTGTTTGCTGGCCACAGTGTTCAGTACTCCACCTGGATGTCACAGGTGCCATTTCAAAGGGACACTAGCCTGGTATAATCGTTCAGTCCATCCTTCCTGGCAATAATCATAGACATCAGTGTGGCCTTCATCTCTCAATGACCATTTCTAATCTTTAACTTCTCTTCCTTTATTGACCTTTTCCCTCCTGGTTCTATGACATTTGTTCCAGATTTACCCTTTGACTTTCTAGTCCCTGGTGCATGACATGATTCTGTACACAGGAAGTCTGCCGGAGACCCATGGGGCCACCTACCATCACTCCCCTCAGGATGGTTTCCTTTAAATGGATGAACTCAAGCTTCATGTGGCTGATAAACACTGCCCAGGACATGCAAAGATAACAGAATATATTTGTGATATATAAATAGAATGTATCAGAAATATTTCATGCAAACAAACAAACAAACAAACCATTGTTCCCGTGAGGCTCTGAATGAACAGTTACAAAAATTATATGATGTTCCGTTTATTCCCATTCTATTAATTAGAAAATTGAGGCTCAGAGATTCAGTGCACTGCCAATTACCCACAGATGCCACAGTGTGGAAGAGGGGACCCCTGTCAGTGTGGCTCCAATTCCCCTTGCTCCCTTCATGGAAGTATTACTCACTAAGGTGGTGGGTTTAACATGGGTCTCATCAGTTTTAAATGTGACCAAGGGTTTGATTTCACAAATTAGGAAAGTGAAAATTCCAAACCCTGTAGGGAATGGTGGAAGGGAGGCACTGCTTTCTTTTATTTTAGGAAGATGGTGAGAAAGACTGATTTCTACTGCAAAAAATAAAGAGAGGTAGAGCCCTAGTTCATTACTATCTCTTCTTTTTCCATCAAGAAAAATTTTATTTTTTTTATTGAAGTATGTCAATTTACAATACTGTGTTCGTTTTCAGTGTACGTCAAAGTGATTCACTTATACATATAGGTGTGTATTCTTTTTCAAATTCTTTTCCAATATGGTTTATTACAGGATATTGAGTATAGTTCTCTGTTCTATACTATATGACCTTGTTGTTTATCTGTTTTATATGTAGTAGTTTGTATCTGCTAATTCCAAACTCCTAATTTATCCCTCCTCCATTCCTTTTCATTTGCGTACATTTTTTTTTTTTTTTTAGATTCCACATGTAAGTGATATCATATGGTATTTTTCTTTCTCTTTCTGGCTTACTTCAACATTCATGGCAGCACTAGTTACAATAGCCAAGACATGCAAGCAACCTAAATGTCCATCGATAGATGACTCAATAAAGAAGTTATGATATACATATACAATGGAATACTACTCAGCCATAAAAAAGGAATAAAATAATGCCATTTGCAGCAACATGGATGCACCTGGAGATCGTCTAAGTGGAGTAAGCCTTACGCATCTCTTAATATAGTGTTGTGCTTACAAGCAAACGTTGCCTCGATGAAATCTAAGAGGGGGATCTGCTGCATCATGCAGGGAGGGCCCCTCTGGGAATTCAGAAGGGCAGAAGGAGCCTAAGATTTGGAGCTAGATGCACCTCCTCCTTTATGTCATTGCTGCAAGTCAGTGAACTCCTCTGTTTCCCAATTACTTCTTGTGGAAAGTGTGAGTAATACTACTTGCCTCTAAGAACTGATAGATGAATTAAATGAGGTAATATGTAAAGTATCAGCATAAGAAGTCACTCAGTAGTTTTATTTCTTGTACCTGTGATATACCTAGAGTCCTGAAGATGTTGTCAGCAGAGGAACAGTTTGGTCTTCTGACCCAAGACCCTGGACCACCACCTTGCATCAGCCATTAGTATTTGTCAACACTATTGTTATCCGAGGACTTTCTGTGCATCCCACCATCCCCTAACATTTCAGTTTCTGAGCGGTATCAGAATAGACAAGACTTTATCTCCACTTCAAATCCCTACTCTCCCACAAGAAAAGCCCACTGTGACAAATTTATTTTTCTTTATTTCTTCTCTACATTACTACATTACTACATGTACAGGCTTAGAGACAACCAGATTTAATGTAGGGCTCCTGTATTGGAAAACCAAGTAAAAGACATGTAAAACTCTTTGGGGTTCTTGAACCCAGTTCCAACATGTGTGTGTATAGTGGGGGCATGGTTCCCCTTCAACAACAAGCAATTCTCAGATACCAGCAAAAATCCAATTCAATTCTGACACTGTCTACACAAAGGTAGCATCAGATGCCACAGGTTAAGGGCTGAGCCCCATCTGTCTGACCCCACTTCCTTCACTTCAGACACTAGTCTTAAGCCCAGATTGTCATCTGTGATTCTGACCTACCTACGGGCTACAAACTGAAGTTTCCAAGGACCTCCTTATCAGGTTCCATTAGTTTGCTGGAGCAACTCACAGAACTCAGAGACACATTTTACTTACTAGATTAACAGTTTATTAGAAAAGGGTATAACGTAGGAACAGCCAGGTGGAAGAGATGCATAAGACAAGGTGTGGAGCGAGGGTGTGGAGCTCTCATGCCATCTCCCAGTGCTACTCTCCTTAGCTCTCCAAATCTCCAAGTGTTCACCAACCCAGAAGCTCTCTATACCCGGCCCTTTGGGGTTTTTATGAAGGCTCCATTACCTAAGCACGACTGATTCAATCACTGGCCATTGGCAGTTAACTCAACCTCCAGCCCCTCTCCCCTCACCCCTCCCTGGAGGTGGTGGGTGGAACTGAAAGTTCAAACCCCCGAATCACATGGTTAGTTTGCCTGGCAACCAGCCCCCATCCTTAGGAGGGATCCAAGCTCTTCAGCAGCTCTGCCCCAGAAACAGAGATGAAGATCAAATCTATATGTCTTATTAAACATCACAGTGTCATAAAAATGCAAGTGTGTTGAGTGTCCTGTGGGTACCAGTTGCCTTGCCAATGATACCATCTAACAGGTATTTTGCCGTCTTTGCCTGAAATTTCTCGGACATCCCACATTAAGGCCTCCAGATGACAAGCAGAGGTTCCTCTACTCCTTGAAATCCAGACTTCTCACTGAGAGGTCAGAACCAGAACTATTGGCTGCAGTCCACCTTTTATGATGCCTTTGACTTGTGCTGATCTGAGGGAGCCTCCCTAGCTGATGTTGTAGGAGAAAGATTCAGGCTGGAATGGCAGCGCCTTGAGGAGAAGGTTTCCTCCTGCTGCTCTGATTGCCTTCACCTTCCTCATGACCTCCCGGTGCTTGCTTGAGCGTGTCTCCAGGCACATTCTCTTCATCTCAAGGGCAGCTGATTCACTACCTCCATTTTAACATTGCCCTCGACACAAAATTTCAAGGGGAGAAAGCTAAGAAGGTGAATGGGGGAAGGGATGACATGACAAACTACCCAGAGCTGACATCTTGCAGAAAAGGTGCCCCTGGAGGGAAATTTTAGATAGAAATCTATAATCTGGCATCAAAGTGAACATACATCATTTTGTAATTAATTTGGAGAATTGAGCAGAAACATTAACTATTGATTCCAATTAGCTTTGGGGTCTAAATGAATTGTTTTCTTACTTGCAAATTCCTCAGCTAATGGCCAGAAGTGGAGGAGGTGGGGGAAGCCATGCCTGCAGTATAGAATTACAGGCTCAGAGGATTCCTTCATCTGATTTTGCAGCTGCTCTGTCAACCCATTCAATGGTATTTCTTCACGACGTGCACAAGATTCAGGCATCGTAAGCCATGTTGCAGCCACAGTCCCAGCCAAAGGCCAACAGTTCCAGAGTCATTTAGGATTTAATGGCTTTTGCCATTTATAGAAAATTAGCACATGAGGGTTAGCGATCATTACAGTTAGATGTTTATGGAACACCCTTTCTTACTTCCTAATCTTAAAACAACCTACATTGGGGAGAAGATCTAGGTGTCTGGTCTTGAGGGTTGATGTACTTACTTTGTTTCTTTAGTTCCAGGCGTAAAGTTCGCTGTGCCCACTGAGACCACTACAGTTTTACTCACTTATTCCTACAGCCACTCCTTAAGCCCACTGACCTGTTCAAGAGGGTTCTCATCTCCTGTGTAACGAACTGATCAGTTCCAGAGGGTTCCCATCTCCTATGTAACTGGCCAAGAGCCCTTCCCAGAAGGCTGCGCTGCTCGGTGGCCATGTATGCCCTTCTTCATGATGACATGATTGTATTTATTGTTTCATATCACTCAAGGAGATAAAAGCCAAATTTTCTCAAAAAGGAGTAGGAACTGAATCTATTGCTCAAACCCTTGAACTTACCCAAGGCTGACAAGTTAGCTCTAAGTAAATCCTAGGAGATTTGAAAGGCACCTTTCCTTTTTCTCAATAAAGTACATTTGAGGAGATTACTGTTAGTACTGAGATAGAAACGCGTTCCCAGCAGTGCAAGTGGAGGAAAATGTGTGTGACTAGGTGCTGAAAATCTCTACGCCATATCTAATACGCATATAGTATTTTTGCTCTAAGAGACTCAGAGCAATCATTTTATATTGCAGGAAAAAATACTATGCCCTGTTTTCAATATCATTAAATCCTACACGTGTCACAATTAGGAAAAACAAAACAAACAAAACAAAACAAAACAAAACAAAACACCAAAAACATTTTGTCCTCTGAGAACTCTGAAATAAACTAAAAATAACAGGGTCACTCTGACCAGTTCTGTTTCCCCAAATAATAAACCTCTGAGTATCTCCCATTAACCCAAATTCAATCAATCATATGAATCAGTTGCTCTTTTTTGACTATGAACAGACTAAAACAAATATAATAATCTTGGAAATCTAACTGCTTTTACTCTAAATACTTTTTTTAAAAAACTTGGTGATGCAAGATTTTAGTCTTTCCAAAATCTTACTTTCTTGAACACACTGAAAATAAACTCTCTTAAAATTTCTGACTCTGAGACTCCCTTTTGCAGTGACTTCTGGAGAATCTACTGAGATAAAGTCTACCCGAGTGCAAGCAGGAATAATTTATCCTCTTTCCTCTCAGAGTATTATTGGATATAAGCCCCAGATTTTATTTAAATAAGTCAAGCATGCTCAATATTAAGGAATAAGGGACATGCTTCACATGAAGAAATTGTATTTACAATGTACTCCAGGAAGAGTCAATTAACAGGAGCCCCATGCTTATAAAATCTACTCGTAGGTGGTAAAGAATGTCACTCCCTGGCACTCCAGGAAAATGAACTTGGGGTACCCAGAGAAAAAGGACACCCCTGCATGGAGGGGTCCGCAGGTGTAACCGACAGAGGTTGATGAAATAACCTTCTTGATTCCTAATCTCAACCAAACTGATGTGGACAGTACAATACTTCTGATACAAAAAAAAAAAAAAAAAGGAAATGATAAATCCAGAACCTTTTTAAACTTCCAGATCAAAATTAACTTTTAAGTTTAATATCATATATCCCTAGTTTGTTACTGACACAAAAATGTGTAAGCGTCAATCAGCATTTCTCTTTACACTGTATTTTTAAAACCTCTTCAAGATTCACACTATCAAATTAATAATACAAAATTATAAAATTTCTAAGCAACTTTTGTGGTCAAATCCACAAAAGTTGATGGCAGGAAATTGACTGTGAGAAGGGACTGTAGAAGGAAAACACAATACCTGAACTGCTTCCAATATGACTAAGAAATTTATAAACCACAGGTAGGCAAAAAATAAGGCATTTTGTACCTGGGATAAATCAAACATAGCAGGGTCACCCTGACCCGGTCTGGACCACAGATAATAAAACCTTCACTATGTCCCATGAGTCTGAACTCCTTTACAAAAGCATTTTCATTCCTGATGCTTGCAGTGAGGATGTCTGAGGATATGTCCTGACATTTGTTAACACGATAACCGCGCAAGAAAACTGTTGTGGGTTTTGGTGTTTGTTTGTTTGTTTTTGCCTTTAACAGATAAGTGTAACTCGGGAACATAATATTTTGGGTTTTTCTCTTTTAATTTTTGGCAGCATTTTTCACTTGCTGAGCCATGCCTTCTGAAATCAGACTCATTTCCTTTATAAATTTTGTCTTCTTTTGACCATACACAGTTATAAGCTCAAGTATTTCTTGAACGACTAATTTAAATGGAACCCCACCAATTAACCACTGTATAAAATAGTTATCTAAAATAATTTTAAATTAGACTCTCTTTCATAATATAAAACTTTTATTTTTCTAATTAAAAATATGTTGCAAGTGCATCTTTAGACAACACAAAATATTTTTTTATAAAGATCTATAAACCACAACTAGGACAAAAATCACTGATATATTTAATATATATATACTACTATATATGGTATATATGTAACCTACATATTTTTATATAGACAATGTATGTGAAGAATATATGTATTTTTTATTTAGCCAATTCAGATTGCTATACACTTAGGTTGTGCCCAAATTTTCCCTGTTACAGATGAGGCTGTTACTAATTCTCACGTATCTGAAAGTTTTCTCCCACTCTTCATTATTTTCTTAGGTTAAATTTCTAGAAATAGACTTACTGAGACAGTATTCACAGAGTTAGAGTATTCAAAACACATTGTCAAATTGCCCTGCATAAAGATAAAGGTTGTATCAATTTATGCAATTTATGAAATATTGTGTTTTCCTTATCTTTACATCATAGATACTAAAAACTTAATTTTTTCCAGTTACATGGAATCTGTCTAAATAAATTATTATGACCAAAACTTTTTAATGCTATTATTTGACTGTATTAGAAAAAATTTTAAAACATTTATGTTTGATTTTATTTCTGTCTATTATAAAAATTTATTATAAATAATCTTACATTAATTAATGGTATTAGAACTCAAACATTTGATTGTTTAATATTCAAGATTTAATATTTAAAAAAAAACTTATACGAAATTCCAACATATTTACCAGAAAAAAGTTATACCTACTACTAAGTACATTAAGTCATTGTGACCATCGTTTAAGGAAACAATTATCTTTAGAAATTGACATTTTAATCAAAGCCACATGTGTGAGAATTTGCAAGTTATCTTTTCCTACTGTGTAGACCAATCGCCACTTGAGTTTTAGCTCTGACATGTATTAAGCCATATATATATATTCTATGTATAAATACACAAATCACAGTCATAGCAATACCAAGTCAATGCCGAGTTTCAGTTCTCTAGGGACGTAGCTTTGTAGTTGGAGTCCATTTTGGGCTAAAGGTCATGCGAGTGATGGGATCGAGCAATAAATATTAACTCAATTTCCTGGTCGCCCCTCTTGTGCTAAAGACCTGTTGATAACTGGTCAACCCAGAGGCACCTTGGCTCTAATATTCCTGTAAGGCATGGTGCCTGTTCACTCATCTCACACTAACATGCACAAGCCACGTTTAAAATGAACCAGATGTGGAGTGCATGGCTGGGAGCCATGGGCAGAGAATGCACATTCTGGAGGTTTGCTTAATGGGGTGTCTCACAGTTTCAGACGGGGTGATTAATTTCCTCACGGCTCTAGGTAATACACCATGAAATGCTACGAAGCTGGATGGTTTTCTTTCTCTGCAATCCTACGTCCACACGTTTTATAAAATACAACTTTAATTAAAAAAAAAACATGGTGGCATGACAGCTGTGGTCAGTAAGTTATCCACGTGGTAGACAGGTCATTCAGATTCTACACTGGTCGTTGAGTGTGGGCCAGGCTGGGCACAGTGTCAGTCAGTGGGCTCACTGGGATGTGTGGCAGGATGAACAGCGTGTGGTGCCCTTGCTTAAGTGTCCAACTGAAGTGTGAGAAGAACCCCAGAGACACATTGAAAGCCTAGATTAAAGTAGTCATATTTGACTTATAGACGCCTGACACTGATTAACAGAAAAACAAATAGAGCGTAAGCGCTGAGAAACCAACATGCTGCACCTGTAATGACAGGGCAGTCCGGTTTTGGAAAAAATAAGGAAATGTGCTCCTAATTGACAGGATTTTTGCAAAAAAGATTTACTTGTATTCTTCTTAAAAATCTTTCTCCTTTTAAAAAAATGTTTATTCTATGGCAGGTTCTCCGTTAAGAATACATTATTTACTTCTATGTTTGGGAGAGCTCTTTGCTCTTGGAAAGGGATCTGTAAATAATGTTTCTAGCATTTGAAGATAGTGTCTATCCTTGCTTCCCGTCTACAGGGCTCAAGGCGGCTCTGGAACTGTCTCTCTCTCTCTCTCTCTCTCTGTCTCTCTCTCACACACACATACACACAGGCATGCGCACTCAAACACACATAGACACTCAGTCCTTTATCATTACTTGACGTTGACTTAGAAAGTATAGATATATGGTTGACTCTTACACATTCTACAAGATAAGCTGAGTAAGATTTTTTTTAAGTTCATTGCTGGCAGAGAGGGTATATCTCAGTGGTAGAGTGCATGCCTAGTATGCACGAGGTCCTGGGTTCAATCCCCAGTACCTCCATTAAAAAATGATAAATAAGCATAATTACCACCACCACCCCCCAAAGTTTATTGCTAACCCCAGGGTTATTCAAGGTTTTCAGGTTAGGCTGTTCACAATCAAGTGTAGGCTCTGAGGATACCAAAGATGCTTCCAGATGCAGCCCACAAGCTTTTTCAGGCTTGACCCTCATCAGCTGGTGGATGGGACACCTCCATGCCCACATCTGTGGTTCCTCAGACACTCCTTTCCCTGTCCTGGAGCAGTCAGTCTGGAAAGCCCTCATTCCCTCTGCTTAAATGCTGCGGTGAGGTACACCCTTCTCAGGAACCCCAGACATACTCCCAAAAGCACAGCTCATGGCACCAAGTCATCTGACCCTTGACAAGTCCCAAACTCCCAGGCATAAGTGCAGGTGTCTTTATCACCGTGGCCTATTCTGGGAATAGCCAACATTTCAGCAAGTCCACAGGGTGGAATGGCCCAGCAAGTTGCAGGGAGGGCACCTGTAGAGGGAGGTGGGACCAGACCATGGTGTACCGAGGTGAGGAACCGGAGAAGGGATGAGCACATTTAAGTTTGTGAGTGAGGCTGTCATTTCTGTTTAGGACTTGCCAAGAGTCAGCTGGTGACCTAACCACCCAGAGAAATTTCATTATTTGACTATTTGTTCCTAGTGGGATATTTCCTAAAAACTGATTTTAAATAAAGAGTCTTGACATGTTTTCAGAAAACATTGGTGATGGCAGCATTTATATCACAGTTTTGAGACCGTGGTGTGTGCCTCTTTGGACAAAACAGATGAGAGATGATGTCAGTTTCGTTGATCAGTGGGATTGTCAGTGTGGGTGACATTGGCATATTGGTGAGGTTAAGAAGATTGCTGGTGGTTCTGAATGTGAATTGGCAATATCCATCGGTATGAACCCATCAAGTATTTTATTTTAAAAGCATCTCATAGCTCAGTTCACTGAAAAACAACAGAAAGCTATGACCGACCCCATAGCAAAGGGTTTTCAAATCTTCAAATGTGGTCTCTTAACTAAAAAACCAGGGCTCCTAGGATGAACAACTGATTAAGAATAACCAAACCTAAGAGGTGTACACACACACACACAATATTAGAAAGAGAAAGGAGACATGATTACAGGTATAAAAGATATTTTTTAAAATACCATGAAAGAATATTCTTAATGTACGCCCATAATATTTTAGTAAATTATACTTTACCAGAATTAACTGTAATTTAAAAATAAAAACTTGAATAGACTAAAAAATACATTTCATGCCGTCAAAGCTCAGCCATTTAATTCAAAACGATAAGGCTATAAGGATGGATATATATATATATATATATATATAAGGATATACTTTAAAATGTGGATAATTAACCGACACGTGGTTTTATATGCTTCTCTTTGCTTAGAGGCATTTTAAAATATATATTACATAAAATTTTTTCTAACTTATTACAAGTATAATGTCAAGAATAAGTAAACCACAATAATAGAAGTAATTTTTAATTTAATTTAATTTTTATTACTTTTTTAAATTGAAGTGTAGTTGATTTACATTGTAGTGTTAGTTTCTCGTGTACAGCAAAGTGATTCAGTTATAACATCTCTATCTATTGTCTTTCAGATTCTTTTTCATTACAGGTTATTAGAAAATTTCAAATAGTTTCTTGTGCAATACAGTAAGTCCTTGTTTTTTTAAATCTATTTTATATATGAAAGTAATTTTTAAAGATTTTTTTAATTTAATTTTGTTCCTTGTCTGTTCTTAGCTTATATTACTGTACCTCTATGGTTCTGCTCACAACAGCCTATCCAATGAGAAAGACAATTATTTGTTTCTCCTGGAGCCTCAACCACATTTAAACTTCTGTCTGGCAAGACTGTCCCACTTCATCCGGTGGGTCCCGTGTCTCCACCTGCCTTAGGTGCTGAGAACACCATCCTGCCTGTCTTCCAGTTCACACCTTACCAGGGAGTAATCACCCCACTAACCCTGGAGAAGGTGGCTCTCTCCCCTCTGTTCTTCATTTGTTGTGGGACCTTAGCCCAGTTCCTCGGTTGCCCAAACCTGTTTCTTCATTTTCAAAAAGAGACAGCAACCTCTCATGAAGATGGGGTTTTCTGTAAAGCAAAGAGTGTCTTTCCTGGTACGAAGTGGATACTGACTATACTCACGGTTAATTTCATCCTTGGCTTCAAAGGAGCACAACACAGCGTGCAGCACAGCCACCCTGACCAACTGTGAGCTGAGCAAAGTGTCACAGAGACCCTTAAAGTGAAGACTATTGAGAAATACCAAAGCTGGAGGACATAGTTTTTTTTTCTTATCACAATGGCAGAACTTCTTTCCCACTGTTGCGGGCCAGAAGAGCACGGAGCACCATCCAGCGCGAGTGTGTGCACTCACATGTGCACTTGTGCATATGCACATTTTTACCCCAGCATCACTCTCCCTCGTCTAAAGCTGCTTCCACACTTCCCCTCATCTTTCATCCTGCATCAGGGGAAAAGTTGGGAGGCCAATGATAAAAATTTACCTGCATTAGAAACATTTGATCCATCACAACATCAGCAAAAATAAAACAAAGCCAGCCCACTGCATGCTCTCTCCCTGGAGCCCCAGACAATCTGAGTGTGGCAACAAAGCTTGATAAAAAATTGACAGCATGCCACCTCGTTATGATTGCTCAGAGAAAACATCCCTTTCATAATAATCGTATTAGGACAAGAGAGTGGATTTTTTGTCTCTCCTTTGTGAGGAGCGATTTATTTTTATGGATAGTAAAAGGAAATAAGTTTTCCTGAAATGGTTCCTTGGTGGATCGGGGTCCACGCAGCTCACTCTGCATTTATAGATAAGTAAAAGGTCAATTGAATGTTACGTCTTTTATGGTGAGGCAGTTAGACGCCGCACCACGTGGTGTGGGGTGGGCGCTAGCTGGGGAATTCAAACTGCTCTTCTACTTTTTTTCAGAGACGGGTTTGAGGGGGGATTTCTGTGCCAGCAGCTGTCAGGGGAAACACCTATCAATCACCTGTCACAAGGCATTTGTTTTGGTGGTGGGATTTAATATTCTGTAGGAGATTAGGATGTATTGCTTTTGTCACTGTGGAATATACACAGATGATTTTTTAGGTACGGGTTTGACAGATTCCAAAGATGTGGCATATGTGTCTCTGATTAATGATTCCTTCTGTGTTCCTGAGGCCACCTGCAACGGTTCGTTAAACTATAAAAGCAGGGACTTGTTTGGAGATTGGGAGAGAATCTGGGTCCAGAGCCTGTGCTGGGAGAGACGTAGGGTTTCAAACTCAATTCCTCTCCAGACACGCACAGTGTAAAATTGCAATCAGCTCTCATTTGGAAGTTCCCTTGCTTTCCTAACAATATTTCTCAATTATTCAACAAAGATTTTATCAGTGGGCACCATGCACAAGCTTCTACATACCAGACCCAGAGAGGACCCTGCCCTAAAATGTTTAATTTTTAATAGAGACAAGAAGGAGGATTAATTCAAAGAGCATTGAGTGTCTTCTGTATGCTAACTCACTAGCTATTGAAAACCTCGGGGCACAGCGGTTGAAACACAGGCAGGCGACGTGGACAAGCCACAAAGTACCAACACTGCAGAAGAGCCCCTGGACCCCAGCAGGCTCAGCCTGGATGAGCGAGTCTATGTGAAAATGAGAAATGACAGAGAGAGGCAGGTTACATGATGATCAACATTTAAATGTGATATTGGGAGATGTGGAGGACTCTGTGACAACTATAGGAATCGATGAAGAAACATGCAGAGACACCGTAAATCAACAAAATGGAATATTCCAACCCTCTCTGTCTGGGGAGATGGCACTGTGCTAGTTGCCCCGCCATTGAGTGTTGGCTGAAACAAAGAATTTATCCTGTGTGGAAAATAGGAGAACTTCTATGATGGCCCCTTTAAATGGAGAAGATATTCAAGAGAGATACCTGTGTCCATTTTGATATTAAGAAATAACCAAGAATTCTTCCATTCCTGAAAGAAGTTAATTTTCAGATAATGCACAAATTCTTAAGCTAAATGGCATTTTAATTTTTCTCCAACCCTTCCAGTAAATGTGATCACCAAAATGCAGCACTCAGAAAGAGAGAAAGAGAGAGAGAGAGAGAAGAAGGAAGGAAGGAAGGAAGGAAGGAAGGAAGGAAGGAAGGAAGGAAGGAAGGAAAGAAAAGAAGAGAAAAGAAGAGAAAAGAAGAGAAAGAAAAGAAAAGAGAAAAAGAAAAAGAAAAAAGAAAGAAAAAGAAAGCGAAAAAGAAAAGAAAAGCCTAATAAGCAAAGAAGCAAGAGAGTCATCAATATTTAGTGAGAACCTGCAATTGTCCAGACAATATATTAAGCATCTAATCAAGATTTTTCTCAATTTCATTCTTGTCAATATTCTTATCTCTTTCTTTTTGTTTTTTTTTTTTTTCCTCCTCCAGGTAAGAAACCTGGGACTCAAAGACATCTTGGTAATGTAATGCGATATCAAAATCCAAACTCACATAACCGGGTTACCGCTGAGTGAGAAAGAAGGGGATGGGGTGTGGGTGGGAGGTGGGCAGGAGGTGGGCGTGCGCAGAAAGAGCTTCTTCCAGGAAGTGGAGAGGAACTGACTGGGAAGAGGAACAGCATCGAAAAGCAAACCTTAGGTGGGCTCTGAGGACAAGGCAAAGGTGAAGCTGCTCTGCGTGGACAACAGCGACCCTCTCTGTGCCCAGCCTTTGTTTTTCTTAATGCAGAAAAGAAGCTACTGAGAGCAAGCACGTCTCTCCTCGCCCAGACCCAGGCCAGTGGAGCAACCCCTGGACAGGGGACAAATATGCATCCGTGCTGACCACTCCCTTCTGAGCTCTCTCTTCGTGGTGGCCTCTGTGGCTGTCGCTTCCCTCACTGCGGCCTTTTTTCCTGCTTCTCCTTCCTCTCCCCTTTGGGGTCTCCAAGCCCAAGTTCAGGCAGCAGCCTGCTGACTCAGCGACCTCCAGCATCGCCTCCATTCAGCTCCACCCAGGCGACCTCCAACCCTCTCTTCCTGCTTGACCTCTTGCTCCGGACTTTCTGAAATGTCAGTTCTGACTTTGAGTCACTCCTGGGAGCCCTCTTTGGTACACATTCCTGTTTCTCCAGTTTAGTTCAAGTTCGAATTCCATCCCACCTGGACCATGGTGGTCCCTTAATAGCCCTTCATTTCTGGTTCCTTCTTAAAGCCCATGCTAAGTATGGCAAAACTGTGTTCATATGCATCCATCTTATTATTCTGTGAGCTCTTACAGATGATCACCGATGTGTTCCTCTCTGCATCCCAAGTGTCTATCCCTCGCTAAGCTCTCAGTGACACTTGGGGGATGAACAGCTTCTCCTATGCCCTGCTATCTGTCCTGCACACAAATGTAAATTCAACCACCTTTATAGACAGAATAAAGCTTAAATTCCATAGCCTTCCATCCGAAGCCACTCACAAGCTGGCCCTGGTTAACCCTTCCAGTCCAGTCTCTAACCACTCTTCAAAAGTAACTCAAGATTCCAGAAAATTCTGCTTCTCCACTTGCCCAGCATACCTGTGCTTTCTTGCCTGACTTCATTCTGTCCTCTCTTCCTTCTCTTCCTAATTAAACCTACCCATTTTACAAAGCAAAATCAGAATCCCACCTCATCTGCCAGCCTTTCTAGATTTCCCTAGCCTTGTCATGACTTCCTTTTGGAACTTGATTGGCATTTAAGATCTAAAACACTTTCCCCAACTGCCTTTTCCTATGAGGCATCCTCTGTGGGACTCAGACTCTACTTGACTGTACACTGTGAGGACCAGGGCCCTGGACCTCATGGCATTTGCACACCTGATGTGCTCTGCACATGCAGGATGCTGAAGGAAGCTGTCATGGTATTATCACCTCCTGGAACTTACAAAGGGTAATTCTTCGGAATGAAATCAGATTGCAATCATTATTCAACGTGCATGCACAATGCAAGTCAACTCAGAGCCCACAAACCAAGCCCTCGCAAGGTTTCTTCCAAGGTGGCCGTGTCTGCACAGGCATGTACCTGCTCTGACTAGCGAATGGGCTGAGTATGTGACATTTCAGGTTCCACTGGGGACTGCGGTTCAGTTACATCACTTGATACCATAACTGGGAGCTACTTCTTCTTTTTGAATGACTTTTGGGGAAAAAAATAAAAACCAGCCTTCTTGTAATCAGAAGGTCTTGCTGAGCATATGGCTCACTCTTCATTTATGTCATCCCACTTCATGTGAAAACTTATTTTATACTTCTGATACATTGTGGTCCAGTGAGGAAATGGCGTATGCCAGAATCTGCTGCCTGATGGATGGTGCATTGACTTTCTCTGCTTAATGCAATGTCTGCCTGCAGAGTTTACTGCTGAAACTTGAAATCCTACCAACCTGCTTCGCATACTTCCTGAACCTGAATGGCCGGGCTGAAATGCCTCCAAAGAAAGAAGGCTGTTGTTGTGAAAAGAAGTTGCATTACCTGCCCGTCCAGTGGAATGAATTTTCATTGTGCTGAAAATCTTAAACTGAGCAAGACGCTGGGATCCTTGTATAGGGAGAAAGGTGATTGGAAAGTTCCACTGACTTTGCAAACGAATCCTGTCCCCTTCTTACCTGTCTTAAAAAGAAATGCAGGAATTATGAGAGAGCATGGGATTTCAGTCTCGGCCTCTTTGCTTTTAACTCTTTAGCTACCTGCAAGTTTCCCACAATGACCTCATGTTTCAGAGACTCATGTTAGCATCGGTTGGCTGTTGAAGATTTAGATGCATGGACAGTTTGCCTCGTGAAGGGCCAGTCTCTAGTTCCCACATGTCCATTCACTTTGCCTTCCCAGAGGCTGCTGGCAGCACCCTGGCCATGAGAGGTTTCCCAGTGTGGCAAGCCAGGAACTTGCTACCTTAAGATAGAGGCAATCCAATTTAGTATTAAGGTCAATGTGTGTAACTCCAAGAAACTAGGTAATCGTGTCCTATTTCTTGATGAAAAGTATTTCATTCACATTACAAATTGCCCCATACCTTCCCAGATGTGCAAGTTCATGGTAACCAAATCTACACCCTACATCCACTTTTACTGATGTTTCAATAACAGTTTTGGCAAAGGTCATGATGTTTAAGATCAGAGGAACCAGAATTCAAATCTTATACATGAGACTTTGACGAAGCCCCTGCTGTCTTCACTTTCTCCTTTATAAAAGGGGGAAATAATACTGGTTCCCACCACTGCAGTGAAGATGAGGGAGACAATGGTTTTACAGGGCTTTGTCCCATCCCTGCCATATAATAGGTTTTAAACACATGGTGCTTAATTTCTTCTTTCTTCCGGATGAGGTTCGTATAATGCCAAAGGAGCTTGCTACTTTAGTTCATAAACATTCCAAGAATTTATGACCAATTAGTAACAAAAGGAAAAATCGTGGCTTGCTGGTATCTCATACGGCTTATTCAGAACACAGTCAGACTGTTGCCTGGATATGGCTCTTGTGTCAGGAAGCAACAATGAGTGAAGAGGTAAGAGAGATCGCTAAACAAAAAGCAAATGCTTTGCATCGAGTCTCCTTCTTTCATTGAAGAAACGGGTGTCCTCTAAATCATCGCACAAGTGTGTTTATTCATCATCCTTTAATTTCATCACATCTGTCTTTCTCAATTGCTCAGCTGAGACCTAGTCTCAAATTTTTCATGATACTTAATTTCAAGAAAATTGTTTCACCATGGTAGCAAAATAACAACAGTAATGGAGACGATATTAAATGTAATTCACAAAGGCACAGAACTTTGCAAGTGTCATCAATATTTATAAAACATGGAAGCGGAAAATCAAAGCTATCTGAGGATAAGCAGGGTACGTATCTCGACTGGGTCCCTTCCTGATGGTGGGATTTTCTCTGCTGGGATGAGAGGAAAATATTCCGGGTTATTTCTCTAATACAGCATTTCTCCAGCATGTCTGAAAATTGCTCCGTAGTCCAGATGCATCCTGTTTGTCCCATGAGACCAATTATTCTTATTTACCTTTCTAAAAAGAGGTTGCTGTTGGCCAAATTGTCATGGTATTACAAATATGACAAGATCAAAGAAGAGTGTGAGGATGGCATATGATCACAAATTAAGGCATCTTATACAAGCCTTCAATTATAATTATAAAAAAGGAATCATTTGATTAAAAAATGGAATTAAACTTTTGTTGAATCATAGTGAGTTGGTAGAGCCTTTTTGCGTAAAATCTACTGAGAATCCAGGGAGGTTGTCACGAAACAGTATTTTTGGAATCTTTGACAATGGAGGAATGCGTGTTATTTTGATAATGTGTTAGACCACCACTGACATATGGAGCAGAGCTTCAAGTTCTGACCTGTTTAAGCCACCTGCTTTGTACCTGCCACTGTGACACTTGTTTGCCTTCAGTTAAGACAGACAAGCAGCACACATCTCAATTTCTAAACCACAAAGTACGCTCTGAAACAAGTTTCTTCTTTACCGATACATTTAATGTATTGTCTGGAATTAAGGTAAATACTGAGATTGCAGCTCATGGCTCTGTGGATTTCAATCCATCCCTCCACTTTCAAAAGCAGGAATGATGGTCATCACTTACTGGGCAGCAAGTCTGCTTGGCATTTTCCGTGTATCACATCACTTCCTCCTCGCGGCCGTTGTTTGAGACACGTATTACTGTGTCATATTACAGCTTAGAAAGCTGAAGTTTGGGAATCTGTCAAATGTCCCACAAGAAGCAGCAGAATCGGGGTTCAAGCAGAGGCATGTTCAACTATAGACGCCTATTCGTTCTCCTCCACCTTGCCATCTCTCTCAGAATTATCACAACCACTTCATCTGGACAGAAGGCTCCCCAAACAGCCATTGATGGTTTGTTTTCCCCAGTGGCACTGCAGGGAATCTGCCCCAGAAATAGGTTTTAAAAGTAAACATGCATGCAAGTATTTTCATTTGGAGAATGCAAACTACTTATGTTTACTCTCCCATTCAAATCTGGTACTGTCTGGTCTTTTTCTTTTTCTTTCTTTCTTTTTTTCCCTCTATGTAGGGAAATTAAGATTAAGCTGGGAACTCTGCAGTCATGGGTTTCCTAAAACTGTATCTCCTCAGAGAAGAGGAATCACATGGAGCGTTGCTGACCGACAGACTTAATCTCACAATCTAGTACCTCCATTTTGGTAGCTGCCAAGACAAGAAAGAAGAACATGAAGGCCTGAGGGGAAAAGGTCATCCCCAAAGTTGCCAAGAGCTGAGTTAGCAAGCAGTGTTCGTAAACAAGCTCAATTATGTCCTCCCTCCCCTGCCCAGCTGGGTCATCCCGCCGAGCGATATTCCCATCACCAGATGTGCCGATTCCCCCGTGCAATGAGCAGCTCGCAGTTTATCTGACACACATGTATTTAGTTCTGAGGTCACCACTTTCCCAGGTCAGCATTTTTCTCACTTCTCAAGTAAATCAGGCATGACAGACCCGGGTGTCATCCTCGCTTTTTCTTTCCCAAAGATGTAGTTCAATCAATACCAGTTCCCAACTGGTTATGACAAAGGCGAATGCTTTTACTCGGGGCTGGCGAGCTCCCTGCCTGGAGACTGAATGGTGGGTGCACAACATTAGAAGTAACACATCAGTCCATTGGGATGCACTGGGAAACATCATCTTTCTTGAAGTGCTTACAAGCCCAGGAAAGTCAGGATGGAGCCCACACACTTAGACAACACTTCCCCACCTCGCCTTTCGCAGGAATATTTCTCAACAATTAGGCTGTAAGGTTACAATTTTCAAAGTAGACAGCACAATAGCATATTGACTTGAGACAAAAAATAAACAGATAAACTAGAATTCATGAGGAATGTCATCGGGTGTCGGTGCCCCATAAAGCTGCCATCCAAGACTTTTAAGAAGGCTCACTTCATGGGTGGGTCCCCTGTGTGTGCTGTGGTATGGGTTGGGGGCGGATCCCAGGTGTCCTTCTGCTCCTGGAGTGCCTTCTCCTGGGCAGCTGCGCCTGCCCCAGGCAGCCTTACTCTTCCCATGAACAAACTTAGTTTTGTTTGGTGTTTTGTTTTGTGTGTGTGTGTGTGTTCTATTATCATATTTTTAAAATTCTTATTTTTATTGACATATAGTCAGTTTACAATGTCAGTTTCAGATGTACAGCAAAGCAATTCAGTTACGCTTCATTAAAAATACTACAAATAATAAATGCTGGAGACGGTGTGGAGAAAAGGGAACCCTTCTACTGCTGTTGGTGGGCATGTAAATTGGTGCAGCCACTATGGAGGATGGAATGGAGGTTCCTTAAAAAACTAAAAATAGAGCTACTGTACAATCCAGCAATCCCACTCCTGGGAATATATCCAGAGAAAGCTCTAATTTGAAAGGACACATGCACCCAATGTTCATAGCAGCACTATTTGCAATAGCCAAGACATGGAAACAACCTAAATGTCCATCGACAGATGACTAGATAAACAAGTTGTGGTGTATATATAAGATATAGATATCTATATCTATATATATCTGAACACTGCTCAGCTATAAAAAGGAATGAAATAATGTCATTTGCAGCAACATGGACGGACCTAGAAATTGTCATATTAAGTGAAATAAGCTTCACTTTTAAAGATACTGAATAAGCTTTAAACCAACCTCAGGAGGCAAGGTCTTTCTCCTTAGAGAAAAACTGCCCTGGTGGAGTCACTGCCCTGCGTTCCTGTTAGATACGATGTTTATCTCTTGCATCCCAAGCGAATTCTTTAAATTGTTTTCTGTGTGTGTCTTTATCATCATTTGACACCTCCACATTGGTTATTGTTGTTGTTTGGGACCAAATGCAAAAGCTAATAAGATTGTGACGTGACTAAATTACTAACTTTCAGGAGAGAAGCTGCTCAGGAGCTAGCTGACTTTGCAGGTTTTGTGGCCAAGTGTACCCCAGTGGTTAGAATCAAGCTCAGCATGTGCAGAATGAATGAACTACTGAAAGTCCCCAGTGATGAAATGATGTCTTTTATGCAACTTTAACCATTTATGATAATCCTGTACTTGCTGCGGTTGATAACCCAGACCTTCTTGCCCACCGCCTTCTCCCTTGCAGTCACCCCCCTTAAGGCCAGCCTGTGCCCCCTCCCCGAGGGGCTGTCCCCTCAACTGCTCTGGCTAGAAATTTGCAAAGCTGCTGCCTCCAATCCTGTTATTTTTAAATGTATACAAATACAAATACATGTGTGAGTCAGAGTTGTTTCCTGAACTTAAATCCCCTTCCACTTTGGTGCTTAATGTCATAAATATCCCATAATGCTTCCAAGTATGATTTTTTTTGATGCTTTTCTCTTTCGATTCACTGTATCATTACATTTTAATCTCCAGGAGGGATTCAGAATCTCCAGGGGGAAAAGAGGGGCATAGAAAATGATATAAGCCTCAGAACCTTGTGAGGTTTGCTGTGTATGAATCTCCCACAGCATCACAGTCTTCAGAGTAATGTGGCTAAGCCTTTATCAATGCATTTTCAGGTTTTTGCAATTTGAGCATAATCTCCCTGGGACGCTCTGGGTCTTATCCTCCACGTGACCTTGTCAGAAACCAGCGTATGCGCAGATTCAACGTGGGAAGTGCTCAGCAACCTATTTCAAAAGCTCTGGGGAGAAATTCTCAGGGATTAAAAGGAGTAGGTGAGTTCAGTTAAATGGCCCTTGGAAGCTGGCATTCTCCATGTTCCTTAAGGATCAGGATATCGCAGTTACTACACACACACACATGCACACACATCCTACTTGGTTTCTCAGAATCAAGAGAGAGAACCTCGGACCTGTGCTGTGGCAACTTTCCCTCCTCTCTGCTCCCACCCAGGCAGGGAGCTCGGACCTTCAGATCACACCTTAGAGTCTAGAGCTATGTTCTCTGCACTTTCTTCCCAGCTCTCAGAACTTGACCAGTTACTATCTTTATTTCTCAGCTTCCTCGTTGGTAAAAGGGGGTTAATCACAGCCTTTCTGTCTGAGAACCATAAGGATGAAATGGGCCAGTTCACAGGAAAGGGCTTAACACGTAGTGAGGCTGTGCTCTCGGCACCCAGTGAGTCTTCGATAAATGCAAGCCTTTGTAGTTGTAATGAAAACCTTCCCTCTTCTCCAAGAAATAATGTGCAGGCTTTGGGATGTGGGAAGTAGGAGGTTTTATGGGGAGAATAATCTGGAAATTGGATGTGATTAAAAATCTAAAAGTAATAATGTGGTGGTGAAATAGTTTTGGACCAGGAGTCAAGAGGTCTGGACTTAGTCTTGGCTCTGTGGCTAATTAATTGTGTGACTTGAGCTGAACAAATGTCTTCTGGGCATTTACCATTTGCCAGATACTGAGGATTCAGAGGCCAATAAAACACTTTCCCTGTGCTCGGGACATTCACTGACTTAGAGAAGAGAAAATTATGTGAATACGGAAATAAAATTCTAGGTGATCCACACAATAAAACAGAGGAAAGGGGATCATTTCTGTTCCCTGGAGTTCACTGATGTGAACACAACTTAGAGGGTGGAGTCAGACAGATTTGGGTTAAAAACTCAAACCAGCATCTTAGAGTCGAGTGAAACTGAGTAAGTGATTTACCCAGCTATGAGCCTCAGTTTTTTCTTTGGTAAAAACTACCTGTTTTGTAGGATCCTTAGAAGGATTGGAAATAATACATATAAAGCATCCAGCCAGGATCATTAATGTAAGTTAAGTGTTCGGCACATGGTGGAAACACAGCTGACCAACTCTTCCCCTCTGAAACCTTTTTCATCCCTCACACTCCGAGCCTCTATGCATCAGACCCAAAGGAATGTTATGTTGTCACCTCCAAGTGCAGTTTTAGGAGCTGCTATGAACTTTACTGGAACTGAAAGTTTAATGTGGAAAGTTTCACGAATAGTTTTTGGTTCAGGTAGAGAGCCTGGGTGAATAAAGACATGAACATGTTTCTAAATTTCACCAGCTTTCCTGCTAAGGCAAGGCAAAGGTTAGTCATTCGTTCTGCATTTTTACTTCTCCCTCGCTTCTTGTGAGGCGTGATTCCAACCAACAAATTATCATCATTATATTTCTCCTTCCCAGTAGGCAAGACGTACCACCCGGCAGCCTAAGCCTGATGAGAAAAGTCTTCCCTCTCTAGAGAGAATTCCTATTCCTTCACCCCACCCAAACCAGGGGACACTCCCTTCCCTGCAATGCTAAGTCCAAATTCCAAACTGCAGTCTTATTCATAAACTCTTTTTGAGTTTGAAAACTTAACTGGATGGCAGAAATGAACCCACATTCTACCACCATCAAACTCTAAAAAGAGAAGGACACTCAGCAATCATCTGGTCCCCCCTACCCCTACAAATGCAGGAGCCCAGACCAGGAGAGAGGCAATGACTCGCCTCATGGTTAGCTTAGCAACAGGGCCAGGAAGAGAGGAAGAGAATTTGAACTCCAGGCTCCTAGGCAGTGCTCTTCCCCCTGCACATTCAGTCTTCCCAAATAATCAAGTCAATGTAAACGCCAATGTAAAAATCCAAATGGAAGCAAACACATTTAGCCCTCCGGTTGCATTTTCTGGCAACACAGGGTGGTGTATTTCATAATCCTTTCACTGTTTGTTCTCAGGCAAAGCTCACAGGGAGCAGGACTGGAGTTTCCCACAAGTCTAGGGGTTGCTATTCATATCCCAGTCTTTGTGAAAAGACCCTCCCTGGAGTTTTGCCGTGCACCATCAGCCCAGCCATAGGCAGCCACCCTGCAGAGTGATAGACATAAAAAATACATATTATTAGAACTGAAGGAATGATTCCCTGGTCCTTTGGAATAAAACCCCCAGTGGGTATACAATCTATTGCCAACGGAAGTACCGAAGTCTGGGGAGCTTTATAAGCAGTGAAGAAATGTGTCATTTATATTCCACTTTCAGAGATAAGGGAACGGTGTTTAAAGGCTATTTATTTAGTCACACTCTGGCTCTTGAAACTTATGGATGGCTCTGTCAAAAGTGAAGATTTAAAAACTGAATAATAAAACCACTTTAGAAGGTAACTACCAGTATTTTCCCCCTTTCTCCTTTTTCTAAGGTGAATGTGAATACGTACTGGTATCAGAGACACAGGAAAGATACTAAATGATTTTTTTCAGTGGAGGAGAAAGCCACATCTTCCCAACTCCTGCAGAAAGGACCACTGACTGCAGAGCGGGGTTCACCCACTGACTTCTTCCCCTCTGGAGATTTGCAGGAAGAGCCATTTGTTTCCACAGAAGCACAGAAGAGGATTAGTGACTTCTTTTTTTTTTCCCTGTGGATGTTGCTAGTCAATGACAAATGCCATCCACAGGGCAGACGATCTTTATCCTATCATACGGCAGAGTTGCACTGGGGTCCGCAAATCATAACTCAATGAGACCCTCCCAGGAGAATCCTGTTCCTGCAACCTGAGTGCCCTGACAGAGCTGCCCTGGGCTGGGTATGGTTCAGATTTCAGAGATTAGAAGCTGCTAGAAGCATTGACACAACTGAAGATGAATAATGAATTACACAACTGTTACTGTGAACCCGGGGCTATTTCCTTATCAATTCATGGGGAACTTCTCCCCAGGCAATCTGACTGTGGGTATCAAAGTATAAAAGACACATAGCCTTTGGCCAATCAATTCAACACCTGGGTTTTTTTAAAATATTAATTTCATTTAAAAATAATGAATACTTCCACATGATTCAAAATTTAAAATATAAAAGAAGTACATAATTAAAAATTCCTCATGTGACTGTCCTCTACAGACCCTCTTCTCCATCTGTAGAAATAACTAATATTATTTCTTGAGTTTTTTTCCTAGAGATATATATGGGTTATACAAACAAATATGCAGATATGTTCCTCCCTCCATTTTTTGAAAATAAAAGTTATAGCATCTACACTTTTCCTTGGATTTTTAAATACTAAATGTTTGGGGGAAGTAATTTTCGACTTACTTGCAGAACAATTACCAAGATAACACAGAGAGTTTCTCTATACTCTTTACCCAGTTTCTCCTAATGTTAATATCTCACATTGCTCTGCTTCATCTGTCGAGACAGAAATTAAAATCAGTCCACTGTTACTAATGGGGCTACAGACTTTCTTTGGACTTCATCAGTTTTTTTTTCCCACTAACATCTATTTTCTGATCCCAGATCCTATACAGAATACAACGTTGCATTTTTTTAAATTGATGTATAGTTGACTTACAATGTGTTAATCTTAGGTGTACATCAAAGTGATTCAGATTTATATATATATATATATAAAATATTTAGATTCTTTTCTGTTATAGGCTATTACAAGATATTGAATATAGTTCCCTACGCTATACAGTAGGTCCTCGTTGTTTTGTCTGTTTTATATAGAGTAGTGTGTATCTGTTAATCCCAAATTCCTAATTGATCCCTCCTTTTCCCACCCCCCCACTTTGCCCTTTGGTAACTACAGATTTGTTTTCTAAGTCTGTGAGTCTATTACTGTTTTGTAAATAAGTTCATTTGTATCAGTTTTTTAAAGATTCCACATATAAGTGATATCATATAATATTTGTCTTTTTCTGACTTACTTTACTTAGTATGAGAATCTCTAGGTCCATCCATGTTGCTGCAAATGGTGTTGTTTCATCCTTTTTATGGCTGAGTAATATTCCAGTATATATACATACCAAATCATTTTTGTGTGTGTGCTGATTTTATTTTATTTTATTTTATTTTATTTTATTTTTTAACATTTTTATTGAGTTATAGTCATTTTACAATGTTGTGTCAAATTCCAGTGTAGAGCACAATTTTTCAGTTATACATGAACATACATATATTCACTGTCACATTTTTTTTTTTTTGCTGTGAGCTACCAGAAGATCTTGTATATATTTCCCTGTGCTACACAGCACATTCTTGTTTATCTCTTCTGCATATGCCTGGCAGTATCTACAAATTTTGAACTCCCAGCCTGTCCCTTCCCAACCCCTCCCCCTTGGCTGAGTAATATTCCAATATATATACATACCAAATCTTCTTTATCCAGTCACGTGTCAATGAACATTTAAGTGGCTTCCACGTCTTGGCTGTTGTAAATAGCGCTGCTATGAACATTGGGGTGCAAGTATCTTTTCGAATTCGAGTTTTTGTCTTTTTTGGATTGCATTTAAAGATGGATTCCCCCATCCCCTCTGTCTCTGTCTCTGTCTCTCTCCCCGCTTCCCTCCTTTCCTTCTAATTATATAGTAAAATTAACTTTTGTGTGAGTGTTTGTGAAGGATGTATGGTTGCATGATTTGTAACACATATGTTAGGAAACCACCACCATAATCAGCTTACAGAATAGTTTCACATCTCTCAAAAACTCCCTCCCTTCTCCCACCCCTTTCTCTTGGCAACCACTGTTCTGTTCTCCCCTGCAGTTCACTGTAGTTCTGTATTTTTGAGAATGTCATAAAAATGGAGGCATGTAGTTTGTAACCACTTGGGACCGACTTCTTTTACTCAGTGCAACGTCCCCGAGTTGTTGTGTGTATCAGTACCTAGCAGTCCCTTTCCATTGCTGAGTAGTGTTCCCTATGGATGCACCACTGTATGTTTACCATTCACTTGCTGAAGGACATTTGGGTTTGTTTTGTTTTACTTTACCTTGAAATGCTTAAGAATTTGTCCTAACCATAGATAAAGATTTCCATTGAAATATTATTGTCCTTGTTTTTAAATTCAAAACTACTATGTGATTGTGAGGAAATAAAAAACAAACAAAAGACCCCCCAAATGATATAAAAGTGAAGAAACCAAATGTGGATGTGCTCTTCTGACCCCAAACATGCATGAAGACACTGACAAACTCTTAACAGTTGTCTTTGCCTACATGCAGACTTGTTTTATCTCTTACATTACTTTTTTAAAAATTTTAAAAGTATTAACCACACACTTTAAATGTATAGCATATATTTTTAAAAGTATATATGGTATATGTATACAGCTTGGAGGACCATGATAAAATAATCATGGTGGTTCCCACCATGCAGTTTAAGAAAGACCAATTCAAGAACCTCTGTAGTCTTTACTTCCTCCCTCAGTACATAGCCCTATGCCCCCCAGAGGCGTGACCACAATTTTATCTTCGTGTCTGTCATTCCCTGCATTCCTTTATAGTTTTGCTACATGTATGTGTATTCTCAAGCAATACATAGCTAAGTTTTGTCTGATTTTGTTTCTTTAATAAATGGAATCATTCTGTCTGTGTTCTTTTATACTTGTTTTCTTATGATTGGATAAAGAATTTGTGGTATATTTGTACAATGGAATACTAATTGGCCATGAAAAAGAACAAAATAATGCCATCTGCAGCAACATGGATGCACCTGGAGATGGTCATTCTAAGTGAAGTAAGCCAGAAAGAGAAAGAAAAATAATGTCTCTTCTTTTGTTCCCACTGTCTATTATAACCCCTTCTCTCTAGCACACAGGTAAGAGTCTTTCCGGAGTGGACTGTAGGACAGTCTAAGTCACCTGTACAATGCTGGTCTCAAAACCAGTCTCTCCCAGTGACTAACCTTGTTATCTTGGATTAAGATTGTGCATCTTGTCCTTTTTCATACTCAGTGAATTCTTCTCTGCAAGTCTCTGCAAGCCGCTAGGTCCTACCAAACAGATCCCCAGACAAAGCTCGAAAATGTGAAGTATTTAGAAAGAATACCCAGCAGTGAACCCACCAACGGGACCCATGTTACACCAACAGCACTTCGTCCTGTGAACACATTTACTTAATAGAAGCCTTATTTTAAAAAGGAAACCAGAGAGGAAATGTGGCTAGAATTTAAGTAGTAGTGCAATGATTCCTCTGAGCATGGATTAAATGGCAAAAACAAGGGGTAGCGCTTCTGGATTAATGTACTGAGTGCTATGTTACCACAAAGGAGCAGGGAAAGGGGGAAGATGAGGGAAAGGAAGGAGAAAAATCTGAAAGAAACAGAACTAGACAAGCTTTCCTTTCCTCTACTTTTGCTCCAAAGAATAGAGTTCATGAAGAGTAACTTTCTTCCTGCACACGCCAAAATGCAACTGTTTCTACAAATCATTCAGATCTCAGAAACTGCACAGCATGCTCTTCAGTGACACTTTTCTTCCCAGAGCCCTGCAGTGGGCAGTAAACCCACTGGCTGGCAGCATGCATTATTCCTCGGGTCTGGAAAGAGTCTAATCACCCGTCCTATTGTTAATGACCTGTACATAGTTGCTTTTGACAAGAACATTTAACATCAGCAAGAAGGGAGTTCAAAGAGGGAGGAGGGCAAGAAACTTGAAATAACAGGGTTGAGAAACAGTTTGAAGCTCACTTATTATGGCAGATGGAAGCTGGTGCTAGAAAAGCAGCCTCTTAACCTACATCTCACGGCAGATCAGGTGAATGGTGTCCTTGAAGAACTGGAGAGAGAGTCAACTAAACCCCAAGACAGAAAATGAGAATACATCTGTAGTGATGCCTCCTGGGGGAACAGGTGCAAAGACCACCGATGGCATTGGGTAGTCAGCCCCAGCTTCATCTCACACTCTCCCTGAGCACACCCTGCCCTCTTTGCTCCTCTCTCTCTCTTACATCCCTGTGGCTTCTCCAGAACATAGTGTCTTTCCCTTTTGCGTTTCCCTGTAACCTCCAACATGTTATTTGTGTTCGATAAAATGCAAAGGAAAGAGACCACCGGGTTTTGCTCCATGCTGTGGACCTAGCAACCAAACTTAATCGGAGCTGAGTGGCTCCCTATGGAGATAAAACCAAGGGAAGTCAGAAAGCAAAAATGATAGGATTTATATTCATTTGCTTAATCACCACTCCTAGCTCCTTGATGCATGAAAGTAATCAGCACCTCACTGTATCCAGGTCTCCACTCATATTCACTGCTTTGTCTCCTTCTCACCCGGATTACATCTGGCCCACCATTTCTTCTCTTCCCGCAGTACCTGCACTGTGAGAAGGTCGCTCCCCGGTCCCCTCTCAAGGTGGCATCAGACCGCTTAAATGAAGGGCACGCCACGAAACGAAATTAGGGGGCTGTGTCCTGCACATCTATTTTTCTCCCAACAATTCACATTTTGCTCCTTATGACACTTTCAGTTTCAGTAATTGGGGGATAAATATTTCTTTTTTTACAAAAAGGGGAGAGTCTTAATCGGCCTTTTAGAGGGAAAAATTGCCTCTGGAAAGCTTTTATAATAAAAATAATAGAATAACAGCGACCTGAGATGAGAAAGATAAATGTGCTTGTATGGCTCTCTGCCTGAGGCAAAACATTATTTAATTCCTTCAGACTCTCAAATGTTGGTGCCTTTGTCTTTGATTTTCACAATTTCTCTGTTAACTAGTGAGCGTATACAGAAAAAAATCACAGTTTTAGTGTGGTAAAATATACATAACATAAAATGTATTATTTTAACCATCGTTAAGTGTACAGTTCGGCGGCATTAAGTACCTTCACACTGTTGTGCAATCATCACCCACATCCATCTCCAGAACATTTTTATCTTCCCCAACTGCAACTCTGTCCCCATTAAACAAGAACACCCTTCTCCAGCTCCCGGCAACCACCATTCTATGTTCTGCCTCTATGAATCTGACTCCTCTAGGTACCTCATATAAGTAGAGTTACACAGTATTTGTCTTTTTGTGTCTGGCTTATTTCAAGTATCACAGTTTATAAACTGAGGGCAACCTAGGTAGAAGGAGATGGTTGACATTTTTAAAGATACAGCTCTGGATTTAAATTCTACCCCTGCTACTTAATTGGTCTGTATTCTCAGGGAAATTCCTCTAAACATGCTTCTTTATCAGCCCCAAATGGTAGTATTAATAACGCTGGGTTATATGACTGTCAGGAAGACTGGTATGTCTGCAGTGTGGTGTAGGACCCAGAGTGAATACTCAGTAGACACTATTTCTTATCCCAGCTGCTAAGCCTAAGAAATCTGAGAAAAGTCCGAATGTCTAGCTTTCAAGTTAAACTAACGCTTCTGTGTTCATCACACATGCATTGAAATGGACTCTCTTTAAAAAGAGAATGGGATTCCAGAATGGCATCGGACGCTCTGCGAGCCACGTGGCGAAAGTGATACAGTTGTCGGCATCCCCAGGTCAAGAGGGAAGGAAAGATGACGCGGCATCTTGTAGCTTAAAAGGAGAGGGAGTGTGGACTCGTAAAAAGCCCTGTGTTTCCTGCATTAAAAATACTGTTGATGAAAAACACATTTGATAGAACCTTTTAATTTCATTTTTATTATTGTATTATTATTTCATGGGACTGGTAACAGCTGACATCTCGGGGACTGGGGGAGGTGACTGTGAGTTTGGTTTGAGATGTGTTGACTCTGACGTATGGGTGGAAAATAGAAATGGATATACTGACTAGGCAATGGGAAATACAGATATGGAACTCAGAGTGTCCGTCCAGCCCAGAGATGCAGAAGTGAGATTTACTTTTTAGGAGGTGAGAAAGGGGTAAGGAAAGAGGAAAAGGGCCAGGACAGAGACAAGAAGAACACTCAGTAAATGCCACAGTGAATGCCAGTCCTTGAAAAGCATCAACACAATGAAGGGTACCATCCACCAGACAACTAACTGGTCCTTGGTTCACAGACTTCCTAAGGCTGGGCTGAATTCTTTTTCCAACTTTTACTCTTCAATTGCTTGATCAATTGCTTCTTTTTCACTTAACATATTCTTGCAGCCTCTTTTTTTTTTTTTTTCAGCTATCAAAGAATATAGTTACATCCTGCTTGGAAAATATCTGTTATTAAAGTGAGAGCTGAATTGCTCAAGGTTAAAGTACTGAGAAGAAGAAGAAGAAAGATGACGAGGAGGACTGGGACAAGTGTGAGATAACATGTAAAGGTGATAACTGCAATGATGTCCTATTAGAAAATCACTGTAATTCACGGCAATTTAGCACACCCATCGTGATTTTGTAATACAGCACCTCCAAATAGAAAATTGGATTTTCTCCAGGATATTTCAGGTCAAAAGAAAAACAATTTTCACCTATAAAATATAGAAAATTGACCCAAAGATTAATTTGGATTGAATGCGCTATAAATATGGCTCAGTTTCCCACGTCTTTTATTTCTTCTTTTAAATTGCTCCAGTGGCCAGAAGGAAACATAAGTTTCTTAAAGACATTGCTCGCACAGTGTCTCACAAATCAATTTTTTTTTTCATTCAACAATGAGATGACAGGTACCTGCCGAAATGGAATGATCAAAAAATGTTGTGTCTTCATTGTTCACAATGTTAAAAATAAATACGGTAGGGTGAACATCAGTGCAATAATACCATGTCAACAGATGGGGCTGATTTTTAGCGAGTGCCTATTATGAGTTAGGCATTTTATTTGACCTTTACTGGACCATCAGATTGTAGCAGTGAGCAAGGTAGACAAGGATCCTGTACTCAATGAGTTTATCTTCTAAATCAATTATTTTAGGAGCAGAGAGAAGAGAATAAATGCTGGATAATTTGCACTGAAATATCAAGGGAGCCATGTCCTCTGCCAGTGGTTGGAGAAATTGGCAAAGGGTGCTCAGACATGGCGACATGTGCTTTGAAGTTTGACAGATAAAGAGGAATTCACCAGCTAACGGTGGAGGAGGTCATGGAAGGCAGGACACGTGACAAAGCAATAATGCAGAGATGAGAAAGCACCCAACATCTTCAGAGAGTAAGGAGCCAGCTGATCTAGATAAAGCATTGGAGATTGAGGCCAGATTCCGTCATGTTAAATACCATGCAAAGTGATTTGGGCTCCAAATATTTCTAACCAACCAGAAATGAAAAAAGGGTGTTAGTCCATTAATGGCCATAGACAGCAGAATGCTCATCATATCATAAGTCACTTGATTAACTAGTTTAAGCCTTGCTCAATCTCCATAATAAACAAAATAAAATGGGTTTCTGCTATGAAATGAGACTTATTCTTTCACTAAAAACTTCTGGCTAGTGATCAGTTACACCAGGCACTGAAGTCGATTTCCCATCCCTGGAATTCTAAGGCTTTGAGACAGTTTCAAGGCTGGTCTTGTCTAAATCCGTGAAGCAAGCCCGTACCAATTTCGCATCTCTGGAACTCAAGATTTTTATGACTGTGAGTCCTTCAAGTGCAACACATTTAAAGGACAAGCTAAAATTAGATTGTTGAGGTAAAACTAAAATAATAAAAGATTTTCGTTTATATCCATGTCCACATTTATGGCTCCTTTAAAACTTGTGACTTTGCAGAATCTTAGAGCCAGGCAAAAAAAATAAAGACAGTTTTTGTAGTTCCTGAACTAATTATTTTATCAACCATCCAGCAATGCAGCCTCAAGCTCCTATAATATACTTGCTAAACCTTAATTAATAGGAACTTTTTTTCCCCAACAACTCCAAATATCAACCTTTTACCATTATTTTCATCATGAAAGATAAGACCGTTGTCATATATCAAATGACAGGAAATGAATCGTGTTTGTCACCGCTTTCTGTTTGAGCAAATATTGTATTTCTCTCCAAGTAGAATATTTATTTGGGAGTAATTTTACAGCTACATTGAGCCATAATCTGTCTTCAGAATGATGAATTTCAAAGGCCAAGACTTATATGATAAATTCCCACTATATAATTTAATGTTCTCAAAGAATAGTTCTACCATCATTGAATTTATAGACTCTTTGTGTATTAAGAGGCAGACATGAGCTCAGACTTTGCTAGTGATGAATGGCTACAAGGGCATGAACAGCAGCTATTCATTTATGGCCAGGAACTTCTCAAATCACTCCATATTTGGGTCAAGATGTCCACAGACTATTGCAAATTCTCTCATCACCTATTAAAAATGTAAACACCATGAGGTGGCAAAGCCCATAGCTTAGAAGAAGGAAGTTTCATGGCTCCTTGCCCTAAGCCTGCAGACCCTTACTAGCATGATGTAATCCTGGGCACAAACTGGTTTTTAATGTGATGTAGGTCACAGGCCAACCCGACTCTGGAGAGGTCCAAGGGAACAGGTTACGGGACATCTTTCACTGTCAAAGCTTGGTTCAAGGTTGATGGTATGATCAATATAACCCAGGAGGTTTGAAAAAGAATGATAGCTGGCCATGAGCAACAACACCTGAAGCTATTTTAAATTCAGAGATGCTATACCTGGCGTTTAGAAAGCATCAGCTCTATATCAGTTCATTCTATGATGTCTGTCTGTCTGTTTCTGGGAACAGGATGAAAACCAAGACACGTAACACTGCCTTGAGGTAAGCAGGCTATAAAAGACAAAACTCAATGGATCAGTTAATTTACTGCATCTACCAAGGTCAAATTGAAAAGCAGGACAAAAAGCAAGGGAGGAGGATTCTTTTAAATCTCTGCAAGGGAAAGCGATGAGAATAAAAATGAAAAACCAAAGCTAAACCGAATACCAAAGAATGCCCTCCCAAGTGATATTCAAAGTCACATTTGCCTCCTTATTTTTGTAACCTGAGTAAAAGAAGCTATCAAATAGGCAAAGGAGGTGACTGAATTGGGTACCAAAGCAAAGGGGCACACAGTGAACATGAGGGAAGAGAATGAACAGTAACTGGCATTTATTGTTCAGCAAGCATGCGTCAGCGACTGTGCCCTGTGTACATCATTCCTCAGGTACAACAGCTCTGCGAGAGGGTATTGCTCTTTGTGGTGAGTGATGGAGTCAGGATGCAGATGCAGGTGTGTCCAGTAGGAAAGCCACTGTTCCTTCCCACTGTTTCACACTGCCTCCCCCGGCCCCAGTCCGGTCATCTGAGATTTAGTGTAGCTGAAGGTGGGGAGAGATGGGGAGTCTGGGGTCACAGAGAATGTCCACCATTTCTCACCTGTGAAATTGCACTCAGCAGGCATCCAGTGCATGCTGGACTTTCCCCCAAACGCTCCCTCTCTGACAACGTGCGGGTACCATCTCTGAGCTCTTCCCAGAAATGCTTACTCCTCAGTGATAATTCTGCAAGAGCACAGCAGGAGAAATGTTCAGGATGAGACGAGGGAACACAGAAGGAATTTGCTGGCATTTAACACTCTGAATGGACGATAACTAAAGACAAATTTTCATGCGTACAAAAAAAAAAAAAAAGCCGCTAGGTTTTTCAAGTTTGGTAAGAAACAAAGAAAGAGAAAACAAGATCTCCAGAGATAAAATAAGATAACTTATTTTTATTTAAAAAGCTTAGGGAAAAAACTCTGATTTAGGAAAAAGCTTTTAGTATTTGCATTTTCTGATAAATTAACCAAGAATTCTGTAAAGTGAGACTTACTTAAATTGAAAGGAATACACCAAAAATTAGTAGTTTTTACTCTGAGTTAAAAAAAAAAGTATTTTTTCAATTTCTTTAATATTATATTTTCTAAAATGAGTCTGTATTGCTTTTAAATGGAAAAATGAAAACAGACTTCAGTTTAAAAAGCAGTAGGAGGTGGGTGGGTATAGCTCAGTGGCAGAGTGTGTGTGTGCTTGGCATGCACAAGGTCCTGGGTTCAATCCCCAGTACCTCCATTACAATAAATAAACTTAATTACTGCCTCCAAAAATTTTTTTTAATATTATTTTTAAAAAGCAGTAGGGAAACATTTCTGCTCTGACAAGCTCACCCTGAAATTACTTGAGGGCTTTGAGATAGACATGCCATGTGATATGGCTTTTAAGATGATCTCTGAAATAGACTGAGTTACTTCAGTCAATAAATTTCAGTTCAGGGAGGAATTTTCCTCAAGGGTTTTTGGCAGGAATCCCGCATACTTTTTACCTAGACAGGACTCTTCCTCATTTTTTCCTATCCACCAGTTTCTCATATTTGACAAAGATGCCACACAGACGAAATTTCAGCTGCTTTCAACCCAGGCTGCCCCAAGCCATCCAGTGCAGCTCCTAAATCACAGAAAAAATATCTGAAAAAGCCAAGAAGGATTCAAATTAACGGACAGAGAGGGAATCATCCAGGTGGAAACTAAAATAGCTCTTATGTCAAATCGTGTTTGAATCCTTCTTAATTTTAGAGTATTTTTAGATTTATAGAAAAATCGCCAAGAGGGGACAGAGAGTTCCAACATAGCTTACACTCAGCTTCCTCTATTAATAGCATCTTACAATCGTGTGGTACGTTGTCATAATAAATGAACCAATATTTGTACTTTATTATTAACTAAAGCCCATACTTTGTTCAGATTTCCTCAGTTTTTATTTAACATCCTTTTCTGTTTCAGGATTTCATCCAGGGTCCACATTACATTTAGTCATCACGTCTCTCGCGGCTAAGCTCGGCTGTGACAATTTGTCAATGACATTTTAATCTTCTGAAAACCGGATGAGATGAAGGGATGTTACTGTTGCTCTCATACTTTACAAAGTTTGCAAACTAGGTATTCCCGGGAAGATGCCTGAATCCCTAAGACGTGTATGTGCTACCCATATTCAGTCAAGTGCTAAGCAAGATAGAAAACAAAAGAAGGAATTTGCCAGCATATTTATAGAAGAATGTGTCCTTTATTTCCTGCAGCTGCCCGATAGATGTAAGGGGTGGGGGGAAGCACATCTGGTTAACATCCAGTGCTTTTTAACAAGTAGAATTCAAAGACAGTGTCCGCTCCATGGGATAAGACAGAAATCAGCCAAATGCCGAATGTGATAAAGGAAACCACATACACGGTGTCATCTGGTGCACAGCACCTAGCGTAGTGGCTAGCACGTGTGTTGAATGGATGAATACAAATGAACGAATGAGGTCCTAGAAGTGGCTGTGGAAAGGACCCCTGTGCAGCAGAACTTAATTTCAAACGGTGAAACGAATCATGGGCAAAGTGAAGTCTACCATCAACTCTGGAAGAATTTAAACCAAATTCAGAGCACTATGATCTTTCTTTTTAATGCAAGCTTATGATTTTAAAAAGACGTCCATCACGGAGTATGAGGGACACACCATGAATTGCTTCTTGTTACTAGGGGTAGAGTCTTTAAGAGAGTCATGAAACTCTTTGAGAGCTGTTTTTCTCATTTGTGTAATGCAGGTAGTGATAGTTCCTACATCAATTTGCTAAGAGAACTAAATAAGACAACGGCTAATCTAAGAGTAAAACCTCGGCAAGTGGTGATAAATCATCTTCATGAACGTGCTAGTTTTTATGACTACCCAAAGGTCTCACATGCAAAGTAGGAACTACTCTTCTGTATACAATTAGCCCTTGAAAAACACAGGTTTGAACCGTGCTGATCCACTTACAAGCAAATTTTTTTCAATAGTAAATACTGTAGTATTTACTACATACTGTGTGGCCAGTGAAGTGTATGAGAAACCAGGGATATGGAGGAACCCCACACAGGGAAGGTCGAGTCTAAACTATACATGGATTTGACTGGGTGGAGGGTTGGCACCCCGACCCCTGTGCTGCTCAAGGGTCACCTGTACATGCTCCTCCCCACCCGCTCCCTCCAGCATGGGATTACTAACCTCTGAAGCAGCCTCATTATGTCCTGTGATCCGTCTGGCAAATTCCTAACCAACGTTTGAAATGTACCTCGAAAAGCATCTCCCTGTAAAGCTTTTCCCCCTCCCTCCTTTGTGCCTCCCTAGTACCAAGTTAATATTTTCGACACCAGATCTTCATTCCTATCCCAGCCACTTGGCGGGGAGTTTCTGAAGAACAGGGTTAGGCACGGGTTTATCTCAGCACACTCAGCACTCAGCAGACTGTGAATATTAGTTTTCTACAGCTGTTGCAACAGAGGACCACCAACCTGTAGCTTGAAGCAACAGAAATTTATTGTCTCAACATTCTAGAAGGTAGAAATCCAGTATCATGGTGTCATGCTTCCTCTGGAGTCTCTAGGAAAGAATCTTTCCAAGACTCTTCAGGGCTGCTGAGGCTGACAACACTCCTTGGCATTCCTTGGCTTGTAACTGCATCCCTCCAATCTCTGCATCCACCTTCAGCAGGCCATCTTCCCTCTGTGCATCTGTGTCTTCACATGCCATTCTCCTCTCTGTGTGTCTGCCTCTGTGCCTCTTTTCCTTTTCTTATAAGGGCACCAGTCATGTTGGGTTAAGTGCCCACCCTCGTTCAGTATGACCTCATCTTACTTTACATCTTAGTTACATCTACAAAGACCCTATTTCCAAATAAGGTCACATTGACGCATACCAGGGGTGAAGACTGGAACACATCTGTTTAGGGGATGCGATTCAACCCACAACATTGCCCAACATGCAGTAGGTGCCCTATGATGTCCTAAGGAGGAGAGGGATGGATCAATGACTAAATAAACAGATCCCGCTCCCCCAGTAACCAGGTGCAGACATGCAGGTGGTAGCTCGTTTCTTCTGTAACCATAACTATGTTTAAAATTCTGTGGTTTCTTGGCACCCACAGAATTCTGCCTTTTTAAATCCATGATTAAATAATCCCATGCTAAATCTCACAGTAATTCCCTCCCAGGGCTTCGTATTTGTATCCAATTATGGAAAACCCAAGCCAGAGCCTCAAAGGCATAATTTTAAAACCATTTTTCCCTTCTGAGTTAGCTGCTGCAGCAGCCAGCATATTAATTGCATGGGTCTCCCTTCACCTGGATGATGTTAATAACTTGAAGGCAAAACAGTTCTTTGCAACTACATCCTATTTAGGGGGCCAGCGAAACTGACAACGTTTGAGACAGAAGTTTGCTGTTAGTTCCTTTCAACCTTTGGCTTTTTAAACATATGTAATCAGCATCTTAATTTTCTCACTTTTTCTTTTTTGTTAGAGGAAGATGAAAAGAAATACCATAGAACATACACAATCTTTCTCTTTCAGGCACACTGGATTCTGACTTTCACATTTGCAATTTCTTCATCTTGCTCCAAAACCATAGAGAGGGGGCAGTGACTTCCAAGGTATTGAGTTCTCATTAGAAACGTTTCACTTTCTTTGTTAACGTTACTTCTTTCCTTGACCCATACTGACTTGTCACACACACACACACACACACACACACACACAAGTAAGTGACAGTTTTCTTAAGTCAGTAAACGAAGAACACAGTGAGCCCACTTGCTAATTCTCCTAGATCTTCATAGCACTTAGCTAACATGTTAGGCTAAATTATCTGCTTGCAGCCTAGGGAGACATGAAGAAAAATAAATGTTATTTATTTGTTTTAAGAAAAAGACACCAACATCTAGATTAAAGAAATGATAAAAGCCAATGATGAAGCAACTTCATGCACATTAACTTATACTTGTAAAAATACTACATTACAAAGTGTTACATCCTTGAAAATGTTTCCAAACTTTCTCTTACCAAGGATGAAAAACACAAATGAGGCAGCGTGGGAGAAGTCATAGCCAGATTTGGGGAAAAATAAATTCTGATGGACTCTTCCTCCGGAATGTTAAATGCTGGGTCTCTTGGAATGTTGTAGGCTATGATCCCACCCAACTTGGTAAAGGGAAAAATGTCCTTGGTCCAAAATACCAACAAGAAGCCTAGTTCTATCACTTGCCTGGATTTATAAATAAATGAGATAGATAATACATTTCTAGATATGAACAGAACTTGCAATAACACCATTTAAGAATTTTAAAAAAATTTTCACCTCTCCTTTTTTTGAGGGGACACTAAACTATATGTCAGACTCTGGGTTAAAGATTTTAGGTACAATATTCATTTGCTCCTGTGAAGTTCCTTTTTTCCTCCACTTTCTCATAGTGTTTACCCTTTTCTCCATTCCATATAATTTACTATTTTGCAGTTATTTTTATTTTCTGTTTCCTCCTGTAGATAGTCCATGGGAGCCAAGATCTCTGTTTTATTCACTGTCTCCCAAGTGCCTAGAACAGTGCCTGACCCTTGGGGGGTAGGCACTCATTCTCAAAATTTTAAATTAATACACAAATAAATATATGGATGATAAACATTCAGAATTAAGACTTCTGAACTGCATTAAAAATGTGAGGGAGAATAGATTAAAGAAACACATGGGCAAGACACACCACATTTTTTCACTTTAGAATCCATGTTATTTGAGTTAACTTGCCCCACAGGCCAGGTATGAAAGTGTGACCACTGATCCACGAAGGAGATTTTCACTTCTCAGACTATCAAGGGAAAGAAGAAAATGCATTCCTAATCGTTTGTTGCCACAAGGGATCTCTAAAACCTAGTTTGGTTGTATCAAAAATTAAACTTCAGCAGCACAGGGCACCAACCATAATTCTCAAGACAGAGGGATGTTTAAAACAAACTGATTTGATACAAAATAAAATCCAAGCCTCTATTTGGAATAATCCTCATTAAATAATGTTCCAAGACATTTCCCAAAGGTCTTATTTCATTCACAGAGGATTTTTTTTCTGTTGCACATTACAATTTTTTTAAGGTTTTCTTTCTATTGTCCCCCTTCTCCAATACCTCTTGCCAGATTAGAAAGTGATGACCTAGGGACTTTAAAAATTCAAAGAATAAATCAAAATGTCATGTGCATCTGAAGTCATCCCAGTAGCCCCATCTCTCTTATCTGGTCCAGCAGCCCTGGAAATGGAAGAGCTGTACAACCAGGCTCATGGGAACCACGCAGATGGGCGGGTCTCTGAGTCACCAGGCTGCCACCATTGTGGCCACCAGGTGGCCATGAGTGTGTGTGTCTCCGATTTGGTCCTTTCTTAGCATTTTAAGGAAACCGTAAATTTACTTAATGTCACTTACCACCTATTCATTCCACGTTTGAGACACGTCTGCAGAATCATTGTAAATCCATGCTTCCAAGAATAGGCTTAAAAGATAATAGAAATCATTTGTGTGAGCTGATATCATTGCTCTGTTAACGTTTCCCTCTCTATTATGTAGCACGGAGTTCAAGGGCTTTCTCTGTCTTGGATGGGAAACTTCGTACTGGATACTTGAGCAGCAGGCTGCACCTGGAAAGGCAATACGACATTGCACTTGAGGTGATGGTAAAGGACTGTTGTGGGAATAAAATAATACAGCTTGCTCCATTGAGTAGTCACTGTGCCAGAACTTTCCTGGGGGTTTTCATAAATTATTTCCTTTAAGAATAGGGAATAGGAAAATACCCCAGAATGTGGACACACTCAAGATGGTCTTAAATAATAGGCCACCAATACATGAAAGGGGCCCCATGAGACAGTCTTCCTCATGTGAGACCTGAAATATGAGAGGAGTGTGGAGGCTCTTAACGAAAACGGAATCACCACACCAGAGGGGCTCATTGGTCACTTCTCTGAGACCCGTGTTCTCCCTAGTATTTCCCTTTCTTCAGCCAGGAAGGAAAGAAAGCAGGGAGGGAGGGAAGAAGGAAGGGAGGAAACCAACTCTAGCTGAACCAGGCACTCTTCAGAGGTTTTACACAAACCATTTCATCTGGGCTTGTGATACCAATATTTTATCCTCATTTCTCTGACAAAGGAAGTGAGGCTCACTGAGCTAAGTAACCGGTCCAGGATCACAGAACTAGTTAGGTGAAGATGCTCATATTTGAATCCAGATCGATTTGCATCCAAATCGAGACTTCCTCCTTGTTCTGAGAACCGTAACAAGCACTTCCTCCAGGATGCTATCTTCAGCTGCATTCACAGGCTTGACCATTAAGTTAGCATATTAGTGTGTGTTTTTTTCATATAATCATCTCTATATTTTATTCCTTTCACATGAATCTTATTATACTCCCCATTTGAGTGCATTTTTGCATGCATGTCCACTGGTCATGAGGCTCAGGGAACATTGCAAGTTTGGTCCTTCCACTCTTGCCCACGCACTCTGGAAATAACTGAAATATGAGACAAATATTGTGTATCACAGTTTTATCATAAGACATATAATGAATGGACAATATTATCTACCAATTAGACAAAGGTTTTCCTTGAAAGTAGTACGCCGAGAGTAACAATCAAATGACAACCACTATCTTCTCTCTTTCCTTCCTCCTCCTCCCCTGCTACACAGCTTACACTGTGATTAACAGCATCCTCTCACTCACTTATCCAAAGAAGAAGAAGAAAGAAGAGGAGGAGGAAGAAGAAGAGAAAAGGGAAGAGGAGGAGGGGATGGAAGAAGAGGAAGAGAGGAGGCAAGGGGTAAGGAAAGAAAGGAAGGTAAGGAGGGGAGGAAGGCAGGGAAAAAGGGAGGAAGAAAGAGCTAAAAAGCTTACCAGGAATTGAGGAGCGTCTCCCTGAAGAAATGCCTCCAGGAAACTTTAAACCAGATCAGTTTGAAAAATGAGGTCAACACTCCAACGTTTGGAATTGGTATGTATTTCCCTGAGGAGCCAGGGGAGGACCGAATCTCCATCTCACCAGCTGTGTTGTGTTTCTTTAGGAGACACCTCTTTAGGTAGTTACCCAGCCCCACCCTCGGGGTGGGTCCGCAGCCATGGGTACCTGCCTCTCACTGGTCAGAGTGGACTGGAAGCGAAACTCACCGCGAGCTGCTGGCAGCTGCACCAAACCTCTGTTTCAGCTATCTGGAATTGAGACTGATGTTAAGACCTTGTCTCTATTGTACTGGAACTGAGAGGACTTTTCAGGAGTCTGGGAGAAGCCATATTCTGCCACATGCCCCAAAAAGCACATGAACTGGTATTCAGAGAAGGAGGCTAAAGATGCTGTGCTAAAAGTGTAAGGGGTCAGAGGCGCTGCCCGGCCCCCACCGCCCGGCCAGAGAGAAATCAAGTGGACCCAGAGAAAGGCAAAGACAGCCCAGAGAGAGGCAGAAATCTACACACCTGGGGGAATGCTCGCCCACAAGACAGCTTCGTACCTTCCAGTATATCTCCCTTTGGCTCAACCTGGGTTTAGTATTTCGTGCTTCTCTCAATGAAACCATCGCTAAGTTTAAGAATGGCAGCCATTCATAGGAGGTGCTCATTCATTCTGCCACAAACACCTCTCAGGTGGAAATTTTAGCAGCTAGCTTAGGTGAACACCTTCCTCTGTGACTTTCTACCAGGTGGTCAGTATCCTGAAGCAGCAGCTAAGTTCTTTTCATTCCCAGGCCTATCACTGTTTCAGTGGTGTCTGTGGGGCTTAATTCAGTTGCAATGATGGGGTTATATCTCCTCAGGGCCAGAAGACGAAACTGCAGGTCCCAATGCCCCTGAGTCATTTGCCTTCGAATTAAACTGAGAATTAAGGGATGTTTTTCCTATGTTTTAACAATAAAGCAGGAGTTATTTTGGTAATTTATACTTAAGTATAATTAAGAGAAGTAAATCTCTCTTTAGCAAAGAGTTTGAATCAAGCAAACAGCACAGCTCACTTAAGCAGCAACAACTATTCTGATCATTTTTACAGTAACATATTTCTTCTTGAGAATTTGGTTACACTATTAGCAATGAGAGAAGTAGTAGATTTGGTATAAGATAAAGAACGAGAGGAGAAAAAACTTGTATGTGAGCAAACCAATATCATTATGATTAAGGCGGTATTTTTCATTGTTTTATTGAAATATAGTCAGTTTACAATGTTGTGTTAATTTCCGGTGTACAGCAAACTGTTTCAGTCATTCTTTTTCATTATAGGTTATTACAAGATATTGAATACAGTTCCCTGTGCTCTACAGCAGGACCTCGTTGTTTATCTATTTTATATATAGTCGTGTGTATCTGCAAATCCTGAACTCCCAGTTTATCCCCTCACCTCGCCCCTACTTCCCCCCTGGTAAATATAAGTTTATTTTCTATGTCTATGAGTCTGTTTCTGTTTTGTAAATAAATTCATTTGTGTCATCTTTTTAGATTTCACATATAAGCGATATTATATGATATTTTTCTTTCTCTTTCTGGCTTATGTCACTTATTATGACGATCTCCAGGTCCATCCATGTTGTTGCAAATGGCATTTTTTATTCTTTTTTCATGGCTGAGTAGTAGTGTTCCGTTGTATATATATACACCACATCTTTTTAAAAAAGTTTTTATTTATTCATTAATTTTTTGGTGGGGGGAGGTAATTTGGTTTATTTAGTATTTATTTATTCTTAGAGGAGGTACTGGGGATTGAACCAATGACCTCATGCATGCTTAGCACGCACTCTACCACTTGAGCTATACCCTCCCCCCATCACCACATCTTCTTTATTAAACTTGTGTCTTTAAATAGAACCATTCTTTGGCATTCTCTGGTGAATAAGCGACAAGTTCCATCATGAGCAGCTTTTAGAGTTTTCTACCACTTGTTACTGTAAAAATTATATTTGGCGCTATACACAGCAGAAAGACATAGAAGACATTTCTTCTCTTAAAAGTCATGGATCCTCATAAAAAATGCCAGCTCAACCAAGTTCCACCATCAAGTCGAGGCTCAGCTCCTGCCTCTCTGCCCCCGGCTTGTCTCTGTTGTACCTGCACACAGATGTTTCCCTTCACGGTCTCCACTTCATCCTGTTTCCTAACCCAGGAGGCATTTCTGCTGCCAGCATTCTGCCTACTACACGGGTACATAATAGGCAGAATTTAATGTGTTCAAATATTGATATTTTGGTGGGTTAAGCTTCCATAGCTGTGACCAGATTCTTAAGTAATCGTAATTGACAACATTTTCTATAAACTTACCAAGTACCAGGCACTGTTCTTAGGAACTTTACATATATTAGTTGACCCAATCCTCATGATAATCGTATGGGTAAGTATTACAATTATGCCCATTTCACAGAGAAGGAAATTAAAGCCCTAACTGAAGAGTTAGTAACTAACTAAAAGCACAAAGTAACAGCGCTCATGAGCACTGAATCCTGGATAGGAACCCAGGTGGGGTGATGCCCCATCTCCAGGCTGTTTTTAATGACTGGCTTTCCTGCCTCTCTGATAGGGTCCCTCATATCCACTTCAGATGTCAAAGCGGATCTGGAATTTGAGGAAGGCAGACCTGGCCTCTTGACGATATTAGGACATCAAATCATAGCTTTCCCTCCTCTTGTGTTCTATTTACACACATGCATATGTGTGTGCGTGTGTGCGCATGCGCGCACACGGCGCGCGCGCACACACACACACACACACACACACACACACAGGCCCTCATGTGATCAAACGTGCCTTCGTTAAAACAGTGCCATTTATTACTTCTGATTTTTATTTTTGTGAATGACAACTGGGGGGCCATACATACAATTTTAGTTTTTTTCTGGGTGAACATACAAAGTTTTAATGTTTGTGCTTGCTTCGGCAGCACACATACTGAAATTGGATGGATAAAGAGAAGATTAGCATGGCCCTGTGCAAGGATGACTTGCAAATTCATGAAGCATTCCTTTCTTTTTTTTGGAAAAAAAAAGGTTTTAATATTTGAATTTAAGTAACACCCTAAGAATTACTAGAATCTTCACTACCTTCTTTAATCAGAAGCAATATAATTTTTTGAATAAATTGTAAGATGTTAATTCAAAAATACTGCACTGCCTAGCAAAGTCATGCTTTTGAGATTATCTGCTAATATAAGAATATTTACAGATGCAAAGAGAACACAGGCCATAAACAGTATTTTGCATAGCGTGGTCTTAATACCAAATTATTAAGCTAAAAAGAAAAGATATATACTTATGAACTCTTGAAGGCTGAAGAAATGATTTTTTTTTCTGGATTCACCTGTTAGAATACAATAACATGTAGGATATTTCAGGATGTAAACATGTAAATGAAAGAACGGGGAATATCCCCTTGCTTATAACCAATCTTATATTCTGATGATTGGACAGCGTCACATGCTGAGCTCAGCAATTTCATTGATAAACTTACACAAGTCTCACACAATCCTAGGAGCCAGGTATGAGTTTTCCCCTTGTGTAAATGAAGGAACAGGACCTGCTCAACATCACTCAGCTGGCAATAGAGACCTCTCTTCCTTCAAAAGCTTAAACAAGCTTGACATACCCCATGGTCTTCTTACTGAGGCTCCAGCAACTCCCACACTCTGCCTGCAGTTATGTACCATCTACCTGAAGATTTCGAGCTCTAACTTTGCTCCTACCACTTGCCTGCTCAGAGGACCGAGAACCCCTCCCCCAGGTCCCCAGCATCTCCTATGGCCCAGATCCAATATTCGGGGCCCCGGTTTTCCAACTCAGATCAGCCCAGCCATGGCCATCTGTCTGGAACTCCTTCCTCTCCCATTGAAGACTTTCTCCAAGTGGCTGCCCAGGCATCTCACATCTTTCTCCAGGAGCCCTCCTAGATACTGACATGTGCGAATGTTTGAAATGGGCTCAGGAGTATAGCCTGGAATGGAGCTGACCTGTGGCAGATTCCTGACTGTCAGTATACTGCCCCTGCTGGTGTCACAACATCACATATTAGCCAGGTGTAGGAGGCTTTTAGAGAAACAAATGTTCCTCTTGAGATCTGTAAGTCCTCTTCTGCTCAGACTCTTAGCCAAGCTAGTGCCAGCTTGCTACCACGGACAAAGAAAGAGAATAAGAAGAAAGGAGGGAAGGAGACCTCAGTTAGTCACCAGGTTTCTTCACTAGAATTTTAATTCGGGGAGAGGACAAGTGCTTTACAAGGAGTGCTGACATCCGCTTGCCCCACATTCAGAGGACATTTGTTCATCTGCAGGGTGCTGATCCAATTGCTTCCGCCTTTCAGTCAACACTAGCACAGAAATAATTGTCATCATTAAGGTTTATGCAGGGTAAAAGTTTACAAAGCAGCTGGACACAAAAGCTATCTGGCACAGTCACCTACCTTCTCAATTTTGTAATCACATTTTACTTTCACAATATTCTGTGCTGGCGAAAATCCGCAATTGCACCATGTGGACGTAAATCAGCTCGATAACTGAGGTTTAAAAGAACAGGCTTCGGACCTGGCCAAATCAATCAGTAACTGAGCCTCAAGGAATGCTTTGGAATGATTTGTCTGGGTAACTCTAGCGAAAAACAGCAAAATCCAAACAGATTGCAGGGAAGTTAAAGAAGAGCTCAAAGTGGGTATATGCATGTACCTCAGAGCCCAGCAGAACAAGACAAGTGAAATGAAACAGAATAAAAGCACACAAACTCCAGCCCCAACAAAAAAAAAACAACATCTCAGGATTCTGGGGTGTTTCTCCTGGATTTCCCCCACATCATTGTCCTGTCTACATCAGTTTCAGATCTCCCTGGACTTCACCTCTCATTCCCTGCTGTAAACTTGGTCCTTCCACTTGAAGACAAAATGTAGCGTTTCCAGTGTTGGCCCTTGGTGCTCTTTAGATGTACCATTTATTCATCCTCTGGACTTTCCAGTCTTTGGTTATTTCCAAATAATATTTGGATCCTGTTTCTCAGTCAAGAGCTTCCTCTGTCCGTTCATATTAAATGCCCATTGTAATTTCTGGACATTGCAGAAAACTCAAATTGGCTAGGATATTGGATACCCTAAAGGCCACAGAATATTTTGCCCCAAATCAGCCACGTCTGCATTAATCACTTTATCTCTCAAGAAAACACTAAGACCACCTTACAGAGAACACTTTCTGAAAGACTGGCTCAGACTATTGCCTGCCACCTCCGCCTCAAATCTAAGCCAAGGCATTTGGCCAAGTGGTGTTGGAAAAGGTATTCCACCAACAGGGATCATTTTGCAGAGTCAACTCTGAGGAGGAAAACTTGAAACTGCAGGAGCCACTTAGAAGAGCAGATCTAATTGGGAGAGCTGAAATGTGGCCAGGTCAGCTGGCTTCCTGGGCCACACCCAAGGCTCTGGGGCTTTGGTCTCACTCCTCATCCAACTGGCACCAGCTCACAGAGCACGGGCCACTTAACCAGCAAATCAAGGAACAGACTGACTTTTCCTGCCCCCCAAAGAGGAACAGCTGCTTCTGAACAAACTTGCAAAGTCAGGTTCACGTGCAATTGATGAAGACCTTCCCTGGATCCCACATCTGAACAAAGGCAGAAGATAAATCTAAACTCAGGCTTTCTTCCCACTGGCCCATGTGACAGCTCCCTGCACCTAGTTCACTAAACCGCATCATTTAGCTGTCCCAGCGAGGCCGGCTTCGGGACAGGAAAGAGTTCTCACGCATCTCTCACAGCATCTCCGCTAGTCCCTTTTGCACCTGGGATCTCCTTGGGGGCCTCTTAATCGAAGTCTGACTAAGCCTGACCTTGCCTTGGTTTATGAGGGTAATGAAATCACAGCGCCAGGTGTGACGGCTGCAGGTGCATTGCTTGGCCCTTCGGAGACTTGTTATTTCTGTAATTTGTCACATGCTGTCTTCTGCTTGGGGTTATGCTTTACAACCTAATGAATGTATTCTCTTATTAAGACAAATCTTATCCATGCCAATCCAATTAAACGTATATAATTAGCCAGGAAATTTTAGAGAAGTGAGCTTCAATGTAGCTGGGGTTTTTTTTCCCCCATTGTAAGTTGTTAGACCAGGACTAATTACGATTTGGGAAGCAGAGAAGTTGCTAGAAAGAGCACCTAGTTAGAGGTCAGAAGACCTAGGTTTTGTTTCAGTTCTGTTATGTGATCTCGAGCAAGTTCCCTCTCCTCCGTGGGTGTTGGTCCCTTGACAATGAAATTAATATTTTGGACACGTTCAAGCAGATAATAACCTTTCCATTTCCTGAGTTACCTTACCGCATGCCAGACATTCACATAAAAACTCAGCAGAGTGGCAGAAATATTGTCGATTGCGGGAATACAATCCCCAGACTTGAGAAAAATGATTCACCCGAGATCAGACAGTGAAGAAGAGAATATGGTTCTGAAACCCATCCATACACTTCCCAAACTGATAACCCATGCTCTTCTCAGACGATGAATCCTGGGGAGAGAGTTTAGAAGTAGCTGAAGTAAGTATCAGGTCACAAGGCTGAGTTGTATCCACAGCTCAGTTACTGACTCAGAGATTCTAGACCAGTTGGCCATCTCATTGTCCATCACCACCACAGCTAACTTTTCCTTCTCCCTCAGCCCTCAGAAAATTCAGGGTAACATGGAGGGTATATTTTAAACTCCTCTAAAACAAAGGCACAAGAAAAATGGAAGTAGAGCGAATTTTGTTACACTTTTATCTAAAAGGAGAGGAGAAGAATGATCTGTTTCTCAGGTCACAACAGGGACCACAAATGCTGGTCCCAAACATGAACCTCACGCTGTTATCAATGTTATCAACTCACCACGCTCTGGGCTTCAGCAATGTTCGTCAAGCAATTTGTTCAATGAAAAATGCGATCATGAATAAATGGAGAATCAGCACATGGAGAGCCTTAGAACCTGATTAAAATTCAGTTCAATATCTAATGAAATTACTAAAGCCTTGCTAATGTAGAATCCAGTTCTTGCATTTTACAGAGAGATAAAAATGTGTTTTTCAGCAATTATTTATTCAAGGCTTTAATTTGATGTTGTTATTATTTGGAGAAAAAAAGGAAGGGCTCTATCCTTGGACAGGGCATTTATCTGCTTATATGAAAAAAAAAAACAACAATAAAAGATCAAAATTTCTTTCTTTCTTTCTTTACTGTGTTGACACAATATACACACAGAAAAAGACACCCCCAAATTTTTCAGATTAATGATTTATAAAACCACCCAAATCAAGAAATAGAATATAACCAACAACACAGAAGCCTCCCATATATTGAATTCCAATAAATGTCCCCTCTGTGCCAGCCAAGGTAATAATACATTTATTTTTTGAAGTAACGCATGTTTCTCGATAAATTACCACCCAAAGCATACTACTGCCTGCTTAATGAACTTTAATAGACTCAACTAGTTTATGTTCTTTTGTATCTAATTTCTTTAATAAAATTATATTTGAGATATTTATCTCCATTGTATGAAGCTGTATTCTGTTCCTTTTCATTACTGTGCAGTATTGTATTGCATGTGTATACAGTATATGTATAAATACACCGTAATTTTCCATTCTTCTCTTGATGAGCATTTATTGGAGTTATTTGAAGTTTTGAGCGTTTATAATAATGCTGCAAGAAGCATCCTTGCGTGTGTCTCTTGTGTACTTTTCATTTTCTCTTATATCCACTTTACAAGTGAGGAAAATATTACTGATGTCTCTTATATCAGCACAGACTCTATATTTGAATAAACCAGTCAATCAACTAATATAGCTTGGCGGAGAAAAGTAACGCAGCAAATTGTCAGACGTAAGTTGCACCCCAGAACTGAACCTGAATTTTGAATTTTTCCAGTGACTATGATGCCTTCAATTTGATCCCAAATTGCTGGTGAATGTCGAATCGCAGCTCTTGAGCAAGGAACTCCTCACAGCGGTATTTCCTGTTGGACTCAAGGCATCAGTCTTGAAGGGACGGCTTTGGCTTTGTTTGAGACAGTTCATGTTTTCACGAGGCTTTTAGCTCTTGGTCTGTGGGTATTCCTCCACCTTGCATATCTGAGAATGCCATCTTCTGCCTGGAAATCAGGATGGGTCAGAAGGCCCCTGAGGGTTGTTCCTTTTGGGTATCCATTCTAAATGTTTAAACAAATGGGTCATAAGACTGAAATGAGGTCAATAAAAATCTTCTGAGGCACAGTCCCTTCTGATGGATGAGCTGAAATGAAAACCATTTCAGAACCTACTTTCAGCAGAATAATGAATTCTGCGTTTCCAATCATTAAAGTTGAAATTATAATAGATAGCATTCTGCCCCACTGTTCATGGGATTTAACTCTTCAAAGGTCATAAGAGATACACCCTATTAAATAATGCAGGCCAGACAAAGCTGACTTAATAAAACTGAAATGTCACTTTGGGTTTGAATTGATTTTCCTCCTTGAGGACCTTTTAAGCCTGTAAATCAGAACTGCCTTGTATTCGCAGGTCTGAAGGAGGTTGACTTTCCCAGAGTTAGTTTTAAAAAATGCAGATTGATGGGAAAGGTTTGTGTTGGGTCAGTATCGAGTAGCCTTCTCTTGGGGGCTTGAATTATTCATGAGCATCCATGTGTTTTGTGTTTCTTGCTTAATACTGCGGACGATGCGGGCAGGAGGAGAATGTAGCCAGCTGCAAACAGAGATTCCTTCTTGAACAGGGTTAGCAGTTACAGGAGGCTGGGAGTGGACAACGGTGAGGGCTGGATCTAATTTTACAGGAATTTGAATCGATAAACCTTCAAACTAAAGAACTGGCCAACAGCTGAGGAGACCCACGTTTTGTGTTATCTACGGTTCATTTTTGACCAGCTGTGTCCTCCTTAAACAAAGGTAAGAAGCCATAAAGCCAACTGTCTATCTTCTGATGCTGAATGTGGCTGTCTCCTATAATGACTCTGAGGTGGGGTGGCCCCTGTGGATGGGTAAGTGTGCAGTTGGCCCATGGAAATAAGACTCAAGAAGAAAATACAGCCGATATTTTATATTAACTATAAATGGAGTATGATCTTTAAACATTGCGAATTATGATGTTGTACACCTGAAACTTATAATATTGTAAATCAACTACACCTCAATAAAAAAAGAAAGAAAGAAAGAAAGAAAGAAAGAAAGAAAGAAAGAAAGAAAGAAAGAAAGAGAAAGAAAGAAAGAAGGAAGGAAGGAAGAAAGAAAGAAGGAAAGAAAGAAAGAAAGAAAGAAAGAAAGGAAAGAAAGAAAGAAAGAAAGAAAGAAAGAAAGAAAGAAAGAAAGAAAGAAAGAAAGAAAGAAAGAAAGAAAGAAAGAAAGAAGATGCAGGAGAGCTAAGCTTCCCTCTGGCTTACTTTCCTCTTAGCTCTGTGACTGTGTATGTCATCTACCATTTCTGAGCGGCAGATTCTTCACTTCTATAAAATAAAGCACTTTAGACATCTTTAGTGGTTTTCAAACTTGGAGGGGCATGGGGTGCAGAGCGTAGTCTTCAAACAAAGCATTCCCTGCAATTCGTGCGCGGAACAGACACAGGACTTAAGTGGGGGCCAGGGGTGCAGGGAGGGAGATGCGAAATTCTCATTATCCCAGTTTGGTCCCAGAATTGGTCTCAGAATTTTCCCTGACCCTGGACCCCAAGACACCAAGCTGAGGAAGCCAGGAGAAACGGACAGCTAGCTCTTCCTCTGTTTTTCCTGTTGGCACTCTTTACTGCCCTTCCCCCTTCCCCCCGGGGTTCATCAACTTTAGGTCTTAAAAAATGCCTTGGATGAAATACTGGAAGTGATCTTGTCTTCAGAGGAGACCCAGAATGAACCACACTGAAAATCATGACTTTCAGGGCCCAATTCCTGACTTTGGAGGAATCCTATGTGTGTAGGACTAGTTTTGAGGGCATTTAGGAAAGGAGGGAGTGATGAATGGTAAAAAAAAAAAAAAATTGAATGGAAGAAAAGGTTGTTGGATGAAAGCTATAGTATGAGACCTGGAGGGCTACAGCTTAAATAATGTCTTAATTTGGAAGAGAAAAATGGCTCCATTGGGTTACACCAACATCTGAGAGCCTGAAGCTAAGTTTCTCCAGCCCTATTTCCCTTACCAAATAAATGCCTGCAAGGAACCTGTTGGGGCCCCTATGGCTAATGATTGCCTCATTACTGTAGGTATGCATTCTAGTTTGGCGCTAGAGAAGCTGTCTTTTGTCATCTGGGCCTTGATTTGGTTCTCAGCCCTGGACAATAAGACAGTTACATAATTTTTTTTTTTCTGACAGAAAATATGCCACATTTTACCAGCAGGCAAACTTCATCTAGAGAAAGTGTCCAAGAAAAATATCCAAGGAAAACCCTACGTGGACCTCAAACATCTGTGACCTTAATATTCAATGTGAAAAAAAAAATCTTAAAACCAAAAAAAGGAATGTCTAAAGTTCAATTCATTTTTTTTTTTCTGGCTGTTAATTAAGGCAATGAGGACAGTGACCTTAAAAGTGTAAAATTCCTTCAGGCCCGGATAGGAATAATGCCACTGAACAGACAAAGTATGCATTGATTATGCATGCAATTACCCAAAAGTTGGTTATTTTACAAAACTGAATTCTTTCCTGCTGAAGTCCAATGCTGAGTAATTAAAGGCAGACTGTACTTAATTTTGTCGCAGAGTAAATAGCAGAGGTTATGGAAAGTGTTAGGGCTCAACAGTTATTAATATTCCACTGGTGTGGGAATAGACGAGCGAGCGAGGAGAACAGCAGGTTGGGATTATATGAATCTATTCAAGCCCCACATAATGAATGTGGAGAAGAGTGATTTGAATGTCTAATATCAGTCACTCAACAAAAAGAAAAAAACATTCTCATGCTTACTCTCAGGGCTTTGAAAGAGCTGTTTATTTCATAAATGTTCACTCCCTTGCTATTATAATCAGACCTATGGAAAGAGATTGCTGATAATTTTCAAGCTAAGTAAGTGCATTTTTTTTTCCTCTAGAAAATTTTGAAATTGCTTAGGCTGTCACGAGAATTCATAAGTTGTAGTTCTTTCCAGGACAAGGATTCAGAGCAGTCACGAGGTGGGGAGATTCAGATGTGTGGCCATTTTCATGCTTCCCTGAGACTCACCCTTACACTCATTTGTCCCGCTTGAATTCAACGGCCCGATGTGGCTATTTTCGCTTTCCAGTGGACACGGCTAAGGTGCCTAGCCATTTATGTCGGGCTTCTACCAAATATTTCAGTTAAAGGTAATCAAAAGGAGTTATACACTGTAATAAAAGGATGAAGGGAATTTCCCAATTCAGTGATGAGAGAGCAGTCTCTATCTGGAACTCTCAATGAAGGGGGCAGGGAATCAAAAAATAAATCATGGGTTCAGAGATGGGCAGAAAATATCAAATTTCATAAAGAGCTCTGGTGGAGAGGAAGATAGATTGTTACCAGATCGAGGAGCCGTGGGGAGGAAATTACAGCTATGGGAAGGTCCCTCAGCCTCTCTCCTGTAATGTCAGGAGATGTCTTTCGAAGAATATGATGAGCCATAACCACAGGGAAACTGGGAAAGATTTGTCAGTAATTTACCCAAGACTCTCTGAAGGCGGTTGACAATTTTCATCATTTTCTAGCTATGACACTACCCTGGAATGTGAATACAGACAGAAAAAAAAAAAAAAAACACAGGGATATAGGTGACTAAGTTTTTTTTCAAAACAAACGTCACTCTTTTTTTATGCTTCCAAAATCACTGTCTTTACATTACAAATAAATAAAAGTAAAAACTTTGTTCTACATCTATAAGACAACAGTAAGTAAAAGCTCCTTGCATGATGAAAATCGTAATACTGAAATACAATAGTCATTTTCAAAGAGGTGAAGGAGAAGCAGGGAAATTGCCTGGAGTTTCCTGTAAGTCCATCCACCTGAGAACACAAAGGGGAATTGGTTTCCAGTTCAGATTTCACTGGCTCGTGCTTCTTCCTGCTCATCCAAGGAAACCTGTCCCCCGTAGAGCCTCCACTTGGCCACCAAGCGTTTCTAGGCGTCCCTAGGGGATGTTGCCCATGTGCTTATGAGTATGCCCATCAGCATCCACAGAACATCACTGCCAAATGCCTAGAGAACTCATATCTCTGCAAGGCACCACCACTGCTAACATCCACTGGACGCTACCAACAGTGGTGTCTACTATGCTTGCCACACGCTCCCACTGCTTGAGTTTTGACCACTAGTGCTCAGAAATTTCTGCGATCTTCCATCACATGTTTCAGAGTTCCATTGGAGGCAGCTGCCACTTCCATCACATCCCAGTACCTCCACAGTACATCAGACTTCCATGGTGCCCAAGCTGTGTAGTGGTCGAAAGGAAAATCTTTTATTTTTTTCTCTTCGTACTCTGACACAACATATTGGCTCACCCTGACTTATATATTTTTCCTGGAATAGCGCCCCCAGTTTTTATCTTAAGCCTCTTTCTCCTTATGACGAAGACGAGAGTCCTTCCTTGGTGGCTGAGCTGGACTCTAACTCAAGGATTATGCATCAGCCAGCACTGACATCGCTCTGCTCCTCCCCTTCAGCTGTAAGGTTGTGCCTGACTCCTTCTTACTTTGAAATAAATTCTTAACTCTGAGATTCTCATGCAAGCAGATTCCTGAGGGACATGCCCCACTAGCCCATCAGACCCACCTCACCTAAGTCTCAAGGGTAGAGACAAAGTAGACCCTGTACCCCCAAACTAAGAAAATCTCCCCACATTCATCTAGCATACTTCTCTTTAAAATATATTTACATTATCTTCTCTTAGTCTTGTTCTGTTGAAGCCTGGCACAGAGTGGCAGTCACCGGAACACTCTTCTTCTAGAGACTTGGCCCCTTAGAAAGTTTTGGGCCACCTGAGCAAATGGAAGCCAATGCCAAAGCAAGAACTGGTCAGTAATCCTGGACTTCCCCAAATGCGGCTCATAGTTATTCTTTAAGTCATCATCCTACTGATACTTAAGGATATTTCTCTTTTTCCTACAGGTTGAGAACAATAAAATCCCCATTCAGTTCAGCCATGGGATGTCCAATAGCAAGAGGAGAAAACTCTGAGCTCCTGAGACATATGGTTGTTGCCCCATCATCATACACATCGCACTGTCTTGTAATTTCTTTTTGACTCATCTCTGTTCCCCAACAGCTCACGGCTCGTGTCTGTCCTGTTCTCATGGTGTCCTTAGCACCTAGCTCGGTACCTGACACATAGGATATTCACAGTAAATATTTTTGAACGAATGACTGTAACATATTCTGAAGTTTGAGTCACATGAATCTTATATTATCCATTTTTGTTTTACCTCCACCCTCTTTCTTCTGTCCAAAACTTAGAAAAAAATGGATGTTAAATAAATAATTGGATAATTAAATTCTGCTTATTTCTCTAGATCAGACACAAGGGGAAAAAACTGGCTTACTTTTCCATTGGATTGACAATATAAAGACTTCCTACACCTTATATGAGTAGCCATAATCCCCCAATAAGGTATACCTCCCAACTTTGGCAACAAGGGACTGATTATCGTGCTTTCAATATTTACTACAAAGTCTAAAACATAAAATGGATGAGGTTTGCCACAATCAGAGTGGTGCTCACCAGAAAGGTCGTTCCTGAGTGTGCTATGTGAAGACTGCTTTTTTCTTAACCCTCAGTCCACTAATCCAATCATGAGGCTCTTCCAGAGGGGGGAAAAAAACTGATCAGAATGAAGCTGTAAACTTCATTCAGGTAGAAATGTCTTTTGCAAACTATCGAGCTGGCTGACCTTTTAGGTGGATGCTCTGTCCACAGTGTGAGTCAGTTTCAGGAGTCAGCTGGCCTCGGAGTAGCCCCCCGGGGCGTGGCAGCCATCTGTGAACACACCGCTGCTCCACGGTGCCCAGGGGCAGCGGCCAGCCCCTCCTTGTATCTTGGTGGCCTCAGAAACGCTGTCTATTCTTAGTGAGGCCTCATGTTTTCCTTTTCCGCAAGTGTGTGACCTCAGGCCATGTGCATCTCTAAGGCCTCAATTTCTTCGTTGAAGAGTAGCCATTACACTCAGAACTCCCCCTTACAACAAATGTGTGACTCTGCATTAAATCTCTCCCCAGAAACATTCTTCCTTGGCTAGATTAATCAAATCTGACTCCATAATCCTCTGATTTCATCCAGTGTTGGGGTGAAAGTCTTATCAGGGCAATCCCTGCCAATGCCGGCCCCACAGCCACTGAGACGAGCACCTCATTCATCTGGATGAGCTCCAACTGGCATCCTGGAGGCTGTAGACGCCGCTGGCTGGAGTGTCAGGGAACTGACATCCCCCGGGTGCACCCACAACCAATGACTCCCAAGAAGTAGCGCAGAAATTCCCCAGCCTGCTTGCCCCTCGGCTGGGTTCACTCCATGCCTTGTAGTCTACACCATGTCCCAGCCTTTGCTTTCAAGATCAAATACTAATTCCCCATGGTGGCAGCTGGCTTAATAGGGCACACTCTTTGCCGCCTTCCCTTCCCTGTGTCACTCCCTCCACTCTCTGAACAGCCAGATAAATGATTTGTACTTAAAGCCTGTCACAGGGTCTGCTTCTGGGGGAATCCGAACTAAGACATAAATAGATATTAAACTAAATTGGAAGTATTGTTTCACGTATTTGAGTCTCTTTATGTTTTCTCCCTTCTTTCAACTTCTAAAGAATAGATGGATGAAGTATCAAAACCCTGAGACACACCTGCATGAATTGAACGTTATCTCTTGGGTGCCTTCCCCACAGAGTAAACAGCTCAACATGCCAGTGCATAAAACCACATAACCCTGTGGCTGCCTTATGCACCCAGCAAAGTGTTCTATATATATTCACATCATAGCACGCTGTGCAATTCGAGGAGCCCTCAAAAGAGCCAAGATTTATGATTAACACAACAAAGGCAGCCTTAGGGTTCCTGGATAGCTGCAAAGAAACACATAGCAAAGAGAAACATCTGGAAGATGATGAAAGAAAGCATCCTTTAATTTTGTGAAAATGATAATCCCAGGGCCCTGAGTCATAATTGATTTATAAATGTATGCTCACATAATTTATATATTTAGACAGGATGGCATAGATCTGTGTTGTCCAATATTGTACCATCCAAATAGCCACCTGTGGAGTTTCAGTGCTTGAAATATAGCTGGTTCAAAACAAGATGAGCTATAGCTAAATACACATTTAGTTTCAAAGACTTAGCTTGATTAAAAAAAAGTAAAACATCTCATTAGTGATTTGTACATTAATTACACATTTAACTTATAAAACGTTGGATATGTTAGGTTGAATAAAATATATTATTGAAATTAATTTCATCTATTTACTTTTACTCTTTAATGTAACTATTTAATAATTTATAATGACCTATCTAGCTCATATTATATTACTATTATACCATGCTAGTCCAAATTATGCCATGATAACAGATAAAGCCTGAATTTTCAGTGGTAAATAATACAAGAATGGTCAATTTCTTATTCATGCACCATATCCAAAAATGGTGCATATACAAACCCAGCTGGGGGCTCTACTCCACATGGTCTCTCAGGGATTCAGGCTGTTGGAGGAACTGTCATTTCGATCAGGGAGACAAAGATAAAATTTCTTTTGTTGCACCAGATGGGACAGAGAGTTTTGGGGGAATCTTGCCTGAGCACAAAGTGTTTTGAATCAGAAGGAGCACACATCAGTCTACTCATAGCACATTGTCAGAACTCATCACAACACTTCAAGGGCAAAGGGGATCAGACAAATGTCACCATCCCATGCACCAGAAGACAAATCAGAGTGGATATGGCTGCACAACCAAAGTGTCCACCACAGGGGGCACTGTTTGGTGATGTGTAATTTTCCAGCATCATTCACTCTAGTCTGGAGCATAACAGCACAAAGATGACAAAATGGCACTGGATGACGTTATCAGTCATTTACACCTTGACACGAACCACTTAAGAAACGCATTGCTAGGTGAGTGAAAGAATCTGAGACTCAAGAACTGGGTACAGAACTGACACATTAGAAGTACAGAAAACAAACTTCCCTAGTTGCCCATTTTTTCTAGCAGTGTCCGATGCTTTGATATATAACTCAGGTGAATAAAATGAGATCAAATGTTGATTAATTGTTTCATTCATACAAAATATACCTTTGAACATCTACTACTCATTTATTCAGGTAACAGGTATTTATTGGGTGCCTTCTAATATCAGGCATTTAGTCCCTGATGATTCAGAAGTAAACAAATCAACTAAGATGGAGCTCTGCGTTAAGGGAGCTTACGTCTTAGAAGGAACACACGTAATAAATATGCAAATATACACAGAAGAACATAGACACGTACCTAAGAAAAGATAATTCATATTGTGACAATGTACTAAATTAAAAAAAAAGAGGAAAATGAGATTAAACGTGCCTGGGGAGGGGAATTCTAACTTCAATATGCTAGATGACAGAAAGCCATGCTAAAGCAGTGACATTTGGATGACATTCTGCATGACATCAGCCAGGCAAAATGTGGAGGAAGAGGGCTCCAGGCAGAGAAAACATCAGGTGGAAAAGGCCATGAGTGGGAATATGATGGAGATTTTGAGGAACAGAAGGAGGGATGACATGGAAAGAAGCGGCCAACATACCTAGCTTCTTGCAGGCCACAAGGAGGGGGGTGGATTTAATTCTGAGTGCCATGCACTGGGCCACGTGGATTACATGGTCACACTCTCTGCCCTCTTGAGTCTTCCAGTCTAGACTGTGGGGTGCAAAGACTAAATAAATAACCACACACAAAATAAGTAGAACTAAGATTGGGGTATCGGCAGAGAAAGACTCCAGCTCACCCTGGGGCTTCGTAACCAGAGACCTTGATTTAATTCCAGGGTAGGAAGGTCTTCTTGGAAGGAATAACCTTTAAAGAAAAATTTAAAGGGGACTTGTATAAATATAACCAGTTATATTAAATTGATATATTTTAAGTATCATGAATAAATATAGATGGAGATGATAGATTCGTAGAATTCATTCACTTTAATTAAAATTTTAAAATGGTGACCCTAATGAGGCTTCTGATGAAAAGAATGACACACTTTCAGTCACACAGAATATATGCCATCAGAGATGAAAATTTTATTATCTTTCCAATGACAGATTGATTCACTATACAGGACTTCATAATATTGGAAATTAGGAACATGGCATTAAAGTTCACGAACTGATTACCATAATTACAGTTCATTTGATCTTGATTGCTTTTGTAGGGACTCCTGATTAAATCTATCAGCCCTTGTAATTCCTAAAGCGTGTTTCTTGCAAAGCTGAAAATGTCTTGGGGTAATAATTCAGCATTTTCCTTCCAGCCCTTCCCTTCTTCCCATACCATATTGTGATAGTTGTTTTAATCATCAATAGATCTTAAAAATTTGGAGTTGTAGTAGTCCTTTATGGTTTACAAAGATTTTCACCTACAGTATTCAGAGACTCCAAGCAAGCTGGGAAAGGCAAGCATTATTCATTCTATTTACGAATGAAAAGACTAAAGATGACCAAGGGGAATGAACCGTCCTAAGCCACGTGACTCTTACTGTGTTATTTTCTCTTCTTCAGGTTGCCGGAGAGCTCTGGGATGTTGGATTCACACAGGTAGGGAGCCATCCATGCATCTTCACCAACAGGGAAATGCACATGAGTCATGTTTCTTCTTTACCAAAGGAAAGCAGAGAGGATAGAATGAATCCAAAGGATAGAGGACAAGTTCCCGTTGAAACACACAGATTCTTTGATTCCATACCCAACTTTCTGGGCTCTCAGCCTACACCCTAGAACTAGGATTTTGGCAGCCAAATAGCCAGTCTGCTCCCTGGAGCAAGGGAAGAGGCTGGAGGGTAGGGGGAATTTGTCTGTCTGCAGACACTAACCTCCGAAGAAGCCTTCTGTAGATAGAGAGCCCCAGTCCTTTGCAAAATGATTCATCCAAGAGAGTTCAGTTAGATGAGCGGGCTTAACAGAATTCCTAGAAAACCAAGGCCACCAAGGTGGGGGGTATTGGATGGTGGCAGCTATTTTGGAAGACTTGCCCATGAGAGGTGAAGGGCAGGGGCTCAAGGAGGCTGGGACTGTAAGGACAAACCCAGAAAAGGTAATATTAAACCAGAGACCTGAGAAAAGGTTGGGGTCTCAAAAGAAGGTTCCATTTTAGCTCAGTCCCAGAGAAACTGCTGACCTCCTATAACAAGAAGCTCAGTGATTGGTTGTGACTCAAAGATAAAGGAAGGATCCAACAATCCTCCCAAAGGACTAACCCCAATTCCCTTCTATCAGTAGATACTTCAGAAAGAGGGGAAATGAGAGGACCAATAGGTACTGGTATGGGCTGAGTTGTGTCCCCTCAATTCACATGCTGACGTCCTAAGCCCCAGTACCCCAGAATCTGACTGTATTTGGAGACGGGGCTTTTAAAGAGTGGATTAATGTTGTATATGGTATGAACAAATGTTCTAATCTATTTTTTCACATGTAGCTGTCTAGTTTTCCCAGCACCACTTATTTGCTGAATTCATTTATTAGTTCTAATTGTTTTAGGGTGAAGACTTTAGGGTTCTCCATATAGAGTATCATGTCATCTGCAAACAGTGACAGTTTCACCTCTTCCCTTTAAATCTGGATACCTTTTATTTCTTTTTCTTGTCTGATTTCTATGGCTAACACTTCCAAAACTACATTAAAAAGAAGCAGTGGGAGTGGACATTCTTGTTTTTATTTCTCTTGATTTGAGAGAAAAAACTTTTGGCTTTCACAATTGAGTATGACATTAGCTGTGGGTTTGTCATAAATGGCTTTTATTATGTTGAGATCTGTTCCCTCTATACCAACTTTAATGAGAGTTTTTATGATGAAAGGATATTGAATTTTATTAAATGCTTTTTATGCATCCATTGAGATGATTATAGGATTTTTATCCTTCCTATTGTAAATGCGGTGTATCACATTGGTTGATTTACAAATACTGAATCACCCCTTCAACCCGGGAATAAATTCCACTTCATCTCTCCGTATGACCCTTTTCCATGTTGTTGAATTAGATTTAACATTTTGTGAAGGATTTTGCATCTATATTCATCAGAGATATTGGTCTGTGATTTTCTTTTTGATAGAGTCTTTGGTTTGGGAATCAGGGTAATGGTGGCCTCCTAGAATGAATTTGGGAGTGTTCTGTCCTCTTCAACTTTTTGGAATAGTTTGAGAAGGATATATATTAGCTTTTCTTTAGATGTTTGATAGAATTCCCCTGTAAAGCTGTCTGGTCCTGGACTTTTGTTTGCTAGGAGGTTTTTTTTTTTTTTTTTTTTTTTTTATAAATTCAATTTTGCTACTAGTGATTGATCTGTTCAGACTGTTTATTTCTTCCTGATTCAGTCATGGAAGCTTATGTGATTCTAGAAATTTGTCCATTTCTTCTAGGTTGTCTAATTTATTGGCTTATAACTGTTCATAGTATTCTATTATGCTCTTTTGTATCTCTCTGGTATCAATTCTTATTTCTCCTCTTTCATTTCTTCTTTTGTTAAATCGGTTTTTCTCTCTTTTCTTCTTGGTGATCCTTGATAAAGGTGAGTCAATTTTGTTATCTTTTCAAAGAACCAGCTCTTGGTTTCATGGATCTTTTCTATTGTTTTTTTCCCCTCATTTTATTTATTTCCTCTCTGATCTTTATGATTTCCTTCCTTCAGCCAAATTGGGCTTTGTTTGTTCCTATTTTTAGAATTCCATTAGGTTGTTTATTTGAGATTTTTCTTGTTTCTTGAGGTAGGCCTGTGCCACTATAAATTTTCCTCTTAGAACTGCCTTTGCTGCATCCCATAGATTTTGGAACATTGTGTTTCCATTTGCATTTGTCTCAAGGTATTTTCTGATTTCCTCACATCATGTGAAAAATAAACTCAAAATGAATTAAAGACTTAAATGTAAGACCTAAAACCATAAAACTCCTAAAAGAAAACATAGGCAGAACACTTTTGACATGAATCATAGCAATATTATTTTGGATCTGTCTCAAAAATTAAAGCTAAAATAAACAAATGGGACCTAACTAAATGCAAAAGCTTTTGCACAGCAAAGGAAACCACTGACAAAACAAAAAGACACTCTGCTGAACAGGAGAAAATATTTGCAAATGATATGGTCTATAAGTGGTTAATATCCAAATTTTATAAGCAGCTCATATAATTCAATATTAAGAAGCACAGAACTCAGTTAAAAAATGGACAAAAGACCTAGACAGATACTTCTTCCTGAAGAAGATATACAAATGGGCAAAGTGCACATGAAAAGATGCTCCACATTGCTAATCATCAGAGAAGTGCGGATGAAAACCACAATGAGCTGTCACCTCACCTGTCAAAATGGCTGTCATCAAAAAGTCTGTAAGTACCAAATGCAGGCGAGGATGTGAAGAAAAGAAAACCCTAGTACACTGTTGGTGGGATTGTAAATTGGTGGAGTCACTATGAAAAACAGTATAGAGGTTCCCCAAAAAACTAAAATTAGAACTACCATAGGATCCAGCAATTCCACTGCTGAATATATAGCCAAAGAACACAAAAACACCAATTTGAAAAGACACATGCACCCCCAATGCTCATAATAGCATCATTTACAACAGCCAAGATATGGGAGCAACCTAAGTGTCCATCAACAGAACAATGGATAAAGAAAATGAGATATAGATATATAATACTACTCTGCCATAAATATTTTATGAAAGAAAAGAATGAAATTTTGCCATTTACAACAACATGGATGAGCCTAGAGCGTGTTGTGCTAAGTGAAATAAATCAGAGGAAGACAAATACCCTATGTCATCACTTATATGTGGAATCTGAAAATAATAATAAATTTAAAAATCTGTTTCATCAGATGAATCCATGTAACAAAACAGAAACAGATTCACAGATACAGAAAACAAACCAGTCAGGGGAGGGAAAGGGGGAGCGATGACACAAGGGTGGGGGATTAAGAGACACAAACTACTATGCTTAAAACAAACAGTCCACAAGGATATATTGCACAGCCCAGGGTAATGTAGCCATTATTTTGTAATAACTTTAGACAGAGTATAATCTATAAAAATTTGCATCACTATGTTGTACACCTGAAACGATACAATTTTGTAAATCAACTATACTTCAGTTAAAAACATGAGTTGATTAAGGTAAAATGAGGCCATTAGGCTAGGCCCTAGTCCAATGCAGCTGGCATCTTTATAAGAAGAAGAACTTTGGACACAGATTCAGAGGGAAGGCCATGTGAAGACACAGGGAGAAGACAGACGTGCACAAGCCAAGGAGATGGGCCTCAGAGGAAACCAGCCTGCCCACACTTTGATCTCTGGCTCCAAGCCTCCAGACTTGTGAGCAAATGCATCTCTGTTGTTTAAGCCCCTCTGTCTGTGTTACCCTGTGTGGCAGCCCGGGCAGACTCATACAGGGATGTCCATGCTTTTCTTCTAAGCCCCTCACTTCACAGGGTGAGGACGGAGAATGTCATCAAAATATGTAGCCAAGCTCAGAGGAGATGGGTTAGGAAAGTGAGGGAGTCTGGTCTGCTGGGGGAGGGAGGGGTGGCTGAAGCAGACCATCTGTAAGGAAAGAAGAGAGACGGTGACTGGGATTTGAGGAACGGGATGCTATCCCCCTCTTCAGTTCCTACAAATTGCCCAAAGACAGCCGTGAAACAGCCTCTCGGTGGAAAAATGACCTTTCCTCCTTCTTCACAACACAGCACACAAAGAACCACCCCACCCTTCGGAGTGAACCATCTCACTGGGATTTATAAAATAAGAGGCAGTCGGGTCATTCAAGTCTTTACAAAAATCCTTGACCCAGAAGGATAAGAATCTGAAAGAAGGAAATCAAGATAGAATGGGTTACTTTTTCCAATTGTCTCACCCTTGACATTCTGCTCTTTCCTTTCTTTCTTTGTGTGTGTGTGTGTGTGTGTGTGTGTGTGTGTGTGTGTTCAGAATCATAGCCACTGTGGTTACACAGTTCTCATCTTGCTTTGGTTACACTTTAGTTTTTTAAAAGGCAGAGAAAAGTGTTCAAATGGGACATGGTGTGGGAGAAACAAAGAGAGAAAATGAGTTATGCGAAGCCGTAGGGGAGGCATGAGGCTTCCTGTGCAGCTGGGAGCCCCCCACTGCAGTGCCCTGGGGCAACGCTGTGGTCAAAAAGTACCCCCGCCTCAGGGCTCCAGGTGGAACAAATATTAGGGTGATGAGCAAGATGAGGTTGTTCCTGCCAAGTTTCACTAAAGACATCCTCAACTGAGCAAGCAGCCAGGCAGATCCAGAGTGGCACCTCCCCTCTGGGGGGGTGGGAGCCCTTCTCATATCCTTGACCAGCTGATCTTAATCACTCTGAGTCCGAGGAATCAGCAAGTCCATCACTTGGAGATTTCATTATCTCTTCTTTACTCACATCTCCTAATGAACGAGTCCAGGAGGTTATTAATTTTTCATTGCAGAATGAGCACATGAAGGCTACCTCGTATGAAATTCCGCTGCCTTTGAAACATTCCGCTCATGCCTTGGGTCTGGGCTGTGAATGGACTGTACATTCTCCTGATTAACACTCGGAATCACATTGAATCTTACTGACAAGGGCTTCAGGCAAGCTCACACTAACAGGCACCTAATCATCTGTTAACTGAGGTGTTGCCAAACCCAAACTGGCTCCCACCAGAGGCTGGAGTTTGGGGGACTAGCGAGCCCCTCCCCACCCAGCCAGCACGCAGGATTCCCTGCATCTAACATCTGTCAGCCTGCCTCCACCGCTGCCTCTTCCTCAGTTCAGGATTCACCATCTCTCACTGGAACAATAACATTAGCCTTCATCTTCCTCTGCGAGCCCCTCTCCCTGCTCTCAACCACACCAAAGCACCTGCACTTGCTTGGATATACCTCCGAGTGGTGCTGTGTGCATTGTTTGCCCTTGGCCAGGAATGCCCTCCTGCCCTGTTCCACCTGTCTAACTTCCACTCCTCCTCCTCCCAGAAACAGCACAAGGAGCACTGCCCTGAGAAACCACCCGACTTTCCCACGACCCCACTGCCTCCTCCGGGTGGGACTACTCCTTACCCAGAATGATTCACAGCTAACTGGACACGTCTAAAAATATATAATTCAATAACTAGGTTATATATGAATATACAGTATATTTCAAAGTACAATTACCCTGACATTTCTCAGTTTTCCCAATGATTAGAGTGCTGGAGTAGATTATAACTCTGAAGTATGCCCAAATAGATGGTACCTACTTTGATTATACAAGAGGGGCCCCTATTCTGGGATCTCTTTTTCAGAGGAATTCACATAGTACGAACTTATCAAAAATACATTTATTAAAAGACACACAGGCACCTCTGTCGCTTTGAATCTGGCACTCAGTACTTGCACAGAGAGATTCAGAACCCTAAACAAGCGTTCACGTGACTAATACGATTTGGACCCAGGAAAATGTGTTTCCACCTCTCTTGCCCTCCGTCCAGACAAGAACTGCATTCAGATGCTGTGAGGGTTTGGAGGGTTCTCAAATTAGAGATGGGCTGCTTTGGAGTATGAAGATGACTTGACAGACAAGAATGCCTGCGTAAGAGGAAAGACGAAATAATTAACCTGTCCATCTGTCTTCTTAGCTACAAAGGCAATGGGCTCTTACATAAGGAATTCTCGTTTCCCAATAACACTGAGTGTCCAATTTCTTGCTTCTCTTTGGTTTCAATTCTTTATTGCAGGTGTTTTCACAAATTAATGCAGCCTTCACGATAGTTGCATAAGTTGGCTGAGGAACATCTTGCAACATAAAACCATTGCTTGTGCAAACATCACTGGCCCTTCAAAACAACACCCAGACGTATGCAATCATTGAGCTTGGTAGTGTTTGCTATTTTGTCAACTTGGAGTCAAAGGAAAACACAGCAGTACATATATTTTGTCACAGTGAAGTCACGCCTGTCAGATTTGTTAGTGGGATATGTAACTTTTCAATAATTAGACATATGGCTTTATATACTTGCCCCAGATTTTCAGGGAAGCCTTGATTCCCAGATATCGGGCCCCACCAACATCTTCTTGAGAAGCAATACCAGAATCCTCAAATTCTGACCATTCCCTCTTCAGTGCCCTGAGGACATGAGCAAAACAGGATGCTGTTAACAGATTGTGGTATGTTAGAAAAGTTCTCTAATATGCTATGAAGGACAAGTTAAGCTTCCATATTGCTGTGTACAATTTAATTATGAGCAGAGTTCAAAGAGTATTTGTAATATTATACAAATAGCTGTGATCGCTTCCTTACAAGTTGGTTGTGACAACACCTTCACACAAAATCCAGCTCCAGAGTTGCCATTTTTGAGAGTGTTCCATTCTCTTGGACTCGCCCATGTACAGCTCTCACTCTTGACTTCACAGTTACGCATTTGCATAGCTGGCTTCGCTCCTAGAAGATGAGGGTGCGAACATAGTCTCCTCGGATATGCAAAACCAACCACATGTGCCGGTTTTTAATGGAATTGCTCACGATTTTCAATCCTACCTGACGAAAGAATGGAAGCATTTGTTGGGGGAAAATTTTTGCTATTGGAAAAGAAAGAACAGTTCATCAAGGACTCTTTGGCAATATAAACATTTTCCTAATTTTTTGTCACGTGACAGTTGGTGTTCCATAAACGCACTTGAAGTGAACCAAGGATGCCGCCAAGCAGCTCTCTGCTCTGTGGATATAGGGATCCCACTAGTGGCATCTGTTTCCCACGCCTACCTCAGTTTTCTTTTCCAATCACATCAAGGTCTTCATTTTTAGCAGCATTTTACCATCTCCATTCCTTAAGTTAACGATTGTTTAATTAGCATCTACTAAGTGCTTTAAACTATTTTATGTATTTATTTTTATGCCCAATTCTTTTTTGTCTTTCTTCCTCAGTAGATGCTAAATTCCATGAAAGAAGAGACCTGTCTGTCTTACTATGAGCTCTTGGACATTTGAAAACCAGTAGGTGCTAAACCATACATGTGGTCCTAAACGGATGAATGTGTACATGTATACCCACAATCTCAACAACTGAGGTGTCTAGGGTTTTTTTTCCCCTCCCTCTAGTGTTCTCTTTCTTATTCAAGCAACATCAAGATAGTACCTATCTGTTTTAAAACAACAACAACAAAGGTTTTAGGGGAGGGGTCTCAAATTAGCCAGTTCTTGATGGTGAGGGATGCACTAACGTTTTCACTTTTTCACCCTTCATTTCTAGCCTGCATCACTCTTCATTCTCACAGACTGCACGCTGAGAGGTGCTTCTGCTGGACCAGTTCCCAGTATGATACTGCACAGCGTCTTCCCCAGCAAAGTCTCGGACCATCAGTAACTCGGCCATTCTCCACAGCCAAGATTACATTTTTTTTTTTTCAGTCAGATTTCACTTGCTTGGGATAAATCCTGCAGGCTGTGAAATCTGACTTTCTGATCCCTGATAAGAGAGCATTTGAAAAACTATCAAAAGGGCACTGCCAGTGTCTTGTATATTACAGTAAGCCCTGATGGCAGCCATTAATGCGTTGCATGATGGGGAATGTTGTTTAAAGATAAAAATAGGCAGGCGGGCAGGCATCAGCCCAGTCGACCTAATTTTACACATGTACAGCCACCATCGTGTCTGCAATGAGATTAGGTAATGCCCTTGTTGGCAAACATTATCACTTTTCTCAAATAACAAATCTCTGGTTGATACTAATGCTTTGGAGCAACTAAGCAGAAGAAAGAAAGAACAAATAGTTGTTGATTCCAAAGGAACACTCTTGTTTAAAAAAGCTTGCCCATTAAGAAGACATATATCAGATAGAAGTGTGTACAGGAGAAGGATTTGCAGTTCTTGTGTTTTAAAGTAGTCGGAGGTGCAGATAAGTGGAACAGACTGAAAGCTGCAGTCAGACCCTTTTTCTTCTCTGCTTTCACAGCTTAAAGGGAAATCCTAAGTTTGTTACAGGCTCTCTATTAAATCATAATGTATGTTTCCTGCACATTGTTAAACCTCTAGCTCATTACTTGCATTTCTCCGAAGCAAGCGAGCCCCACTTAGGACAGGAAGCACTGTATAAAAATAGCCCTGCTGGATACCACCTGTGAGTCTGATGATCTGTCAAAGCCAGGATGCAGAGAGATCAAGGTCAGAAACACCCTGGGACAAGCAGAATATACTCCTGCTTCTAGGCAAAGCAGAAGAAGGGGGAAAAGCCCATGGCTAACGAATCCATCAATTTCTAGGAACTGACATCTTATCACAAGTTTGGGTATGCAGCAGATGCCTTGGCGGGGAGGAAAAAACCAAGACCTACAGGGAACATTTAAGATGCAGTCCTTCAAACTCCATTCAAGGAGAGAATGATTAGATGGGACCAGAAGAGGAAGGGAAAGCCAAGGGCTGAGGCTAAAAACGCTTGAGTCCTGTCACACGTGGGCAGGTGCACATCAAAGCGCTCACAGGAATCCTGTTTTTGTATTTCTGTGTTGAGACTATGAAATGTGTGTGTTCTTTTAACATAGTGGAAGAAAAAGCAGGTCCTGGAAAATACAGTTATTTTAGTTGCTTCAGTACTGGAGTGTTTGAATAGAGAATGTCTGGTAATTTAACCCTAAGTATTTGTTGTACCCTTCCTCCTTAAGTCAAAGGAAATTGCATGCAGGTACAGCAAAGGTTTAGGTCACAAAAAGTCCTTCCATTTGAGATCTGCCTGCTTTTTCCAATGCCTGAACTCCATGCTGGCTGAGATTATCTCTGTGTCTAATGGGAGAGGCACTGTGAATTCTAAGTGCTACATTATCTTGCTTGCTTTACAACTGCAATGCCTAATAACAGAAAGAGGGCTTTGCCATAATTAATAGCCATTCTTATAGATCTTTTAACTCTCTGCAATCTCTAAGGAGTTGGCTTTCCATTAACATTTCCAGAAATAGCTTACTTTACGTGATTAAAGTGCTGCGAGTGATAGTTTCCCAATTATCCCTAAGCTAATTATTAAAAAATGATTACTCCAAAAAGCTTTTCCCACTTTAAACTGTACGTTTAAGTGTCTTGCAGTAAATATGAAGATCGAGCCAGAGCCACTGTAAGGATCTCTGCTTATGATATAACCAACTCCATCAAGTCCATCTCCAGCGTACTCTAAAATGTGTTTTCATTACAAGTTATGGAGCTAAATACCATGGGAGAAGGTACGCAAATAAGCAATATTAACTGTGCCAGTTGGAGGAGCCAAACTAACCTAATGAAAGGGATATCACCACTAGAAAGCTATGTTCTGATTTTTTTTAAAGGCTAATTAGGCTGCCTTATTATCCCAAACTAAGAGCATATTATTCTCTTGGAAAAGCAAGCATAATTAAACTTAGAGAGGCTTCCCCTACAAGCAGAAACAAGTAAATAGAAAAACTCTGATGCAAAGTGGTTTGCTTCTGTTGAAACCCAAAGGGTGGCTTGGTGTTGGTGTAAATAGGATTGAACACACATGTGCATGCACGCGCGCACGCACACTCGCGCGCGCACACACGCACACTCACGCGTGCGCACACACACACACACACACACACACAGAGTAGTTGTTCAGTGTGGCCATCCTGAGAGTTTACAAGATATGGAAGAGAATGCACAGGTCTGAGGGCTAAGGAATAGAAGTAAGAGCCACTCCACGACCATCACCCCCAGTGAGCCACTTGGGGAGTTTCTCTCTCTCATCCTTATACATGTAAACTCGCGGGTCTAGACGTTCTGATTCCCGGACGCAGGCTGCTTCTACCAGGGGATGTGGAAGAGTCCCATTCATCTCTAAGCCTTGGCTGCTGGCCTATCACTCAGGCTCCTTGTGCCAAGAGACCAGATTGCAAGGAAAGTTCATTAGGTTGGAGGGAGTAATCAACCCTGATCTTCAGAAGGACGTTGGGCTACTGTTACACAGTGAAGCAGAAGAAAGCATGCTGGACACCTAGCTGACTCATTGGAGCTTTGCACTATTTCCCTGCCTGATGGTGACAGTAAATGGTCAAGAGAAGCCCTCATGGCCCGCGAAGGGCACACTTGGCCATGTGCTCAGACCCCTCACAGGTGGGAGTCTGGGTCACCCCGTCAGGTAAGCCATGACAGAAGAGGTGCTAGCAGAGAGTGAGGGGAGTCACAGTGGGCCACACAGGAGGGAGCATCAGTGATGATGACCCCGTGAACACCTATAGCAGTGGGGGCTATAATTTGTTTCACTAACCTTACCCTTGTAAATTTCCCTACAAAAAGAGACCAACCAAAATTCTGGAGGAGCCATTCCCAGATAGGCCGAACTTCCACAGCAAATGGATCCAAGCAGGAGTAGACTGTGGTTGATTCTGGGGTGCAGCACCAAGATCCCCCAGTTAAGGCTGAGATACTCATTCCCCCAGCTGCCAAGGTTTATTTCCAGATGACATCTCAGGTGTGAATTCTCCAGGAATTTCTCTCAGCCAATGAGAACTTGCTCATCCAAGATTATGCCCTATCTCGAGCACAGCCTTCACCCAACAACTGGTTCATGTGGAATGGATCTCTGAATGACCACTCCAGCTTCAGAGTTACCATCCAGAACCACGGAACCATGCAAAGCAAGGGTAATGTTCCTGATATTTGCACGTTTCAGTTAACATGGTGGTACTGCATCAAGCGAAGACTGCGTATAGTATATATGGGTTGTCAGAAAATAAACTTGTTTTTCCATGCATTTGATGAGAGAGCCTGCCACAACATGTATTCCTTTAAGTGGATTTCCATATCCTATGAAGAAATATTTATAATGTAATAATGTATGCCAACATAAGCCAAGAACAGTCTATTTTCCTGGAAGAGAGTCATCTAGAAGCTTCATTCTTATCCATGTGTATCCATGCAAAGACTTTGCAATTACAGGAAGAAGAAAGGGGAGGAAGAGGGAGGAGAAAACAGGACAAAGGGAAAGATAAGAAGAAAAAATTTCAAGATGTGAAATTTAGCAGTACAAAGGTTTTTCACGATGATCTATTCTCACTTGCTCCTAATTTATTGAATTCAATAATCTGTCATATAGTCCCCAACAGTCCACCCACTACAGTCCTTGGCTCCCTAATAAAATATGAGGAATAGATGAATGCTGAAGTTAGTTCTTATACCCAAGTTTCTCCATCAACAACCTGTAATAAAGAAAATGACGCAGCTCCTGTCCCTGCCTGTTGAGAGCCTGAAATATAAGTCCTGTTGCTTAAGGATTGCTGCCCTCTGATTGCAAATGTCACATTAGCTTTGCCTCCTGGGATATTTGCAAAGATGCTAATGGTAACTGGCAAGTCTAGAAAAGGATTTGAGGGAAGACTGTCAGAACATGAATTAAGGTAAACTGAGTCTTGGTTTTCTCACCTGAAAGAAGGGTTGGTTCTCCTGGACTTGCTGTCTGCTCCTTTCCAGAAGGACTTGGCCAAATTTCTAGGGCTAGCCCAGAGAGGGGAAGATGCAGGAGTTCATTCCTCCCAGCCGGGGGCCATAGCTCAGTTCCTTTCCGGTCTCCACTGCGAGTCAGCCGGGCGCCATTCCCAGCATCCTTGTCACCTCTGATGTGGACCCAGAGTATGACAGTTTTTCCAGAATCAGTGAGAATCCCCTCTCCTCCCTGCAGCAGAGCGCCATGCTCAATTTGGGAATATTTTCTCCTCCATATGGAGCAACTTGCTCTCTGTTTCCTCTTTTTTTCAGAGGCTAGATCCCTGGCCTGAATTATTTACCTTAGTCAATGAGGAACAACATCAGAAACTGAAATGGCCATTTCCAGTCCCAGAGGTCAGACCCATCTCAAAGCCAAATGTCAACAGAGACGCTGGAGGCCAAGCAAAAGCAATGTGCTTCTCACAGCGTTTTGCCAGGGAGTCCAGTGGAGTCGCCCCATTAAAATTAGTCACCTCTTGCACTTTCCGTCATCAAGGAGGTCCCCTCAGTGAGGGAAGGGAGCAATGCCCTCCTGTTTATATGAAGTGGACACAGTGGTGCTCTGGCCCGGTGGTCCCCAGCATCAGTTCACGTTAGAATCCCCTGGAAAGCTCCTTACAGCTCAAATCCTGGCCCCCCCCCCCCGAGTTCCTGATTCAGTCTTTTGGGGGGTGGGGCTTAAAGATTGACATTTCCAACCAGCCCCAAGGGGATGCTGACCCTGCTGGCCCAGGGCCCTCACTATTTTGGACTTCTATTCTGTACCATTCTAAGTCTCCACCATGGGTGTCGGGTTAGTGGGTGATCCTAAACAAAGGGCTCATCGATGAATCTGCTTGGGATGGAGATTTGATTTCAAATAGCCCATGGAGGCAAAATCAATACAAAGAGAAAGAAGTGGGTGTGGGAGAAAAACCCTGATCTTATGAGACTGGCTTTCCAGTCTCATCCCTGATCCATGCCAAACCGATGAGCCAATTTCAAAGGTGGGTGCTGGTAGCAAAGAAAACCTTCAGTTAGAACATCCACAGCAGAGATCGTTGCTTGAATATTTTGGGGGGTCAATAATCTTATCAGCCAGGCACTAGAAGTCCAGCCAGTGAAAGGCTGGTCATTGTTTTTATTCACCCTGAAAACTAAATGCTGGTTCAGATGAGAACTCAATTGATTTGCAAACTGTGTTTACTCTTTTCCTTGTCACCACACAGACAGCCAATTAATGACATTAAAGATTAATTAGCAGGGAAGCTGTACACTACCTGCCAAAGAGATGATTAAACTTACAGTTCTGTGCTGCTGCCCAGAGTGGAAGGTAAACCTCGGTAATTAAAGGTTCTGAAGCAGCTTTTGTCCTGGGTACCAAGGCCATCCAAGTCAGAATGAGAAATGTTTCTTAAAATGCCAAGCTGCAGCCAATTCTCAGCCACCTGGTGGCACCAATCCATGTGAGGCATCGTGTGAGCCAGCATGCAGAGCACCCCACGCTGCCAGGGGAGCAGGAGGCGTCACACAGACCGTTCCCATTGCCCAACCTCCACTGGAACTGACCCTCCATCCCTGCACTGTCCCAGCGCTCATAACCACATCCCATCTCCCTAGAGCATCCTCTTAATCTAAAACTATCTTTTCTCCACTTAGAATGATGATCTCCAGGTCCATCCATGTTGCTGCAAATGGCATTGTTTTATTCTTTTTTAAATTTTGTATTATAGCTGAGTAGTATTCCATTGTATATATATACACCACATCTTCTTCTAAGTGAAGTAAGCCTGAAAGAGAAAGAAAAATGCCATATGATACCACTTGCAAGTGGAGTCTAAAAAAAAGGACACATATGAACTACTTATTACTTATAACTTAGATGACTGATTTCTTGAACATGTGTGAGCACATCTGACTGTCCTTTATGATTGGATTACTGCCTTCTGTTGATTCTTATTTTGTGGTTGGTTTTATTCCTTTGATAACTATGTAAGTTTAAGAAGCTAAAGCTCTAAACTGTTTTTAGAAACAATGAACAGTACCTATATGTAAATTTTAAAAATATGTGCAGTATATTGTATATATGTATTTACAAGCAATATATTGTATATGTGTAGTCAAATTGTATCAATTTTACCTAAGAAAACTGACAAATAAAAAATAATAATAAATAAAAAAAATAAAAATATCTTTTCTCAGATGACTCTGCCGAGGCTGCTCAGTTTTCTTCCAAAGAAACAGGTTATCAAATGCATAATTAAACAGAAAGTTTAACGGAGGTTAGGAGAGGGACATGACCCCACCAGCGCACTCCAGACCACTGTAGGTAGCACACCCTGGATAGCAGCTCACTGTTCACAGTGCGTGCTTTTTCACTTGCATGCTCTCCCATTAAATACTCCCAAAAGCCTTGAGAAGTGGTCTGCATGTTTTAAAAATTTTCACAGGTGTGGAAACTCAGCCAACATAGGTGTGCAGAGTCTAGGGGTAGGAGGTGTCAAAAGGTCCCCCTACTGGTGCTGATGTGTATCCGTTGATTAATTGTGAGCTTCTCTCACTGACAATGTGAACAAGGGGCTTGGCTGGACAGCCCAGAACAGCGAAAGCAGCCATGGAAATCGGGCACTGAGAGAAAATACGGAATGATGTAACTTCTCAATCTAAGATTAGTAGCTAATTAATGAAACAATACACAGTTAAATTCAAGCTACAGCTCATGGATCTGTTATGTGAGCATAGGTTGTAGCTCCAATCCAGAATATTTTGGGAGTGACAGGGAAACACTGGAACTTGTGGTCCCCCCCATGATTAGCAAAGCACATCAAAAACGAATCCCCAATGTTTATCAGTGTTCATGGCGATGGCCTTAGAGATACATAATGCTACAGTTGAAATGTAGGGTGGGTCTAGCCAAGATCAATTCCTTCTATGTTTTTGTCCAAAAAAAGATTCTTCAGTAAAAACTTTCTTTTTAATTATTGAAACAGCTATATAATCCTAAGGGAAGGAGAGAATAATTTCAATTGAAACCTTGAATAAATTTTATGGAGGAAGTGCATTTAAGTTCAATTATGAAAGACCAGTAGATAATCTATGGTAAGAGGAAAAAGAGCATTTTGAGGTTAAAGGAATTGCTTGAACAAAGTGTAAACCAAGGCAATATTATGTAGGTAGGAAGGAAGTGTCATGTGATGCTTGAGGAACCGTGAGTAGGACGATTTTTATATTTTTTAATTAGAATTATTTTTCCTCTCAAAGAGTAAATGAATGGAGATTCCACAGTAAGTGTATTAATGTAGTGTTATCTTATTTAACACAGACAATGTTCCCTCAAAGTTAAATATTTATGAAGCTGCATTTTAATTCAGATGAAAGATAAAATTTGCTTTATGTAATACTCAATATAAGAATTATAGTGGTGATTAAAAAGGCCATTGGTTGCAATGCTTGATAACATTTGATGTAATTATCACAAAGGTTACTGAGCCAGCAGAAGACACTTGAAATAAGTAAAAGCCTAGAAATGAAAATGGCTCAGAACTGATAACCACAGTGCTGGAAAAGAAATGGAATGAAAGAGTAAATACATCCACTCAAATCAACTGATAACTGTGCCTTTCTTGTGCAGTTAAACGGTAAAGTTACCATATTTAATTCCCTGCTCAAGTACATGTACAGGTAGATAGTGAGTCATGATGAGATAAGCGGCCCGTGTTTCTGTGTTTTTGTGATGGTCTTTTTGCTAAGAAAACATCCCAGGGATGCTGGCAGAATGGGAGTGAATAAGAATTTAGGAGAGTCTAGGAGAATCTTCAGTGGTGTATACAGACTGAATGCAGAAATTAATAGATCTGACACACAGCTGAAGGCAATAGAAGCATTAGTCTCTGAGAAGAGGGAAGAGTTGAGGTTATCACTGCAAAAGTAAAAGAATGGAAACAATTCAATGTGTGCTGTAACAGTCACGACCACATAACAAAAACCACACAGTCTCTACTTATTCTGTAAAGTTTTGTTGTACACACGATGTGCCAATAGACTCTAAAAACCTAGTGGTGAATAAAGTTCCTGCCCTCCAGGAGAAAGACAATTTTTAAAAAATACATAAGTTAATTTCAGTAGTGATGAATACTCCGAAGAAAAACAAAGCAGGGCAGGAGTACAGACTGACAGTCAGGCTAGTTCAAATCATGGAAACTTTCTCTTATATTTGAATCACGTTTCACTTTACAAAGCCCTTCCATAAACTCATTTATTTCGCTTAACCTTGACAGCAGAATGTAACTTAGATATTATTCCCGCTTTTACAGATGAGAAGACTTAGAGAAGCTAACCTGAGTCGCCCAGCATTGGTAAGGAGGGGATGCCACAGAGGCAACATGGATTGGACACCTGTGTGTCAAGCACCTCTTTCACGGTGCTTTACAAATGCGCTCTCACACAGTCCTCATACAATGCTTTGGTCTGTTTCGTCTTCTCTTAAAAATTCCCGCCATAGGTTTGAAGTTACTGTAGTAGGTAAAAAGTCGGCGAAGAGCAGACATAATCCAACATAGTATGGTGATTCCAAATCCTGTTCTGATCCTACTTACAATACGGGGACTTCATCATGGATCAGGATCTTAAGAAAAAAAAAAATGCAGGCTGCCTATTCCTTCCTAGGTAAAGAATATATATGCACATTATATAATGTACTTATATATGCAAAAGACTCGTATCCTGAAATAAAAAGAATTACAATAAAGTAATGTTTAAAAACACACACACTCATAGGGAAAAAAAGAGGGCAGTGGAATTTAACAGGCACTTCACAAAAGAGGAGATCCAAGCGGCCAATAAATATATGAAAAGAGCTCATATTTATTAATCATCTGGGAACACCAATTAAAACCACAAGGTGATACTACTTCATACACATCCAAATGACTAAAATTAAACAAAGACTATACCAAGTGTTGACAATGCTGTGAAGCATCAGGAACTTCCAGACACTGCTAATGGGACTACAGAGCAACTAACTTTGGAAAATCTTTAGCAGGATCTATCTATTCAAGATAGATACTCTAGGACCTAGAAATTCCACTCCTAGGCATATACCCAACAGAAATGCGTAGGTAAGTTTACTCAAAGACCCATACAAGAATATCCATAGCTATTTTATTTACAATAGCCAAAAGCTGGAAACAACAGAAATGCTCATTGAGAGTGGAATGTTAAATAAGCAGGTCATAGTCCTGCAATGGCATTCCATACAGCGGTGAGAGTGAGAGACACACAACCTAGGCGAATTTCACAACCATAATAACAAGTGAAAGAGGTCAGGCACACAGCAGTGCTGACTATATGGTTCCAATCACATAAAGTTCAAAAAAGGCAAAACTAAGCTTCTGTGCTAGAAGTCAGCCCGGTGTGTTTGGGGGGAAGCAGCTGGGAGAAGAGGGGGCCAGAGGAGGGCAATTCTGGTCCCAGGAAACACTCTCCCTTGGCCTGACTGTGGATCACACCTGTGAGTTCACTTTGTAAGCATTTATCAAGTTTATTATATAGCAATAAAAAGTTTTAAAAAATCTTCAGGGAAACAACAACAACAAAAGAATAAAACTTGTAGAAACAAAAGAAGGGATGCAAGCTGGATCCCATGAGAACTGAAGTGAAAAGAAAGGGCCAGAAGCCTTGCGAAGACACCCAGGGACCTCCTGTATTTCTCCTGCAGGCCTCGCCATCCACAGCCTCTCATGCTGGCTCTATGCCTTGGAGCTCCCAGCAGACAGAAAGAGCAGGCTTTAAGCTCATCAGGAGAATGAAAGGATTTTAAGATCCACGTGTTTTTAAAGTAACACTCAATATTTTTATTTGATGCAGGCAAAGTCTGGATGTTCAAAGCTCCTTTCATGTTCTGTATTGAGTGAGGCCTGTGGCAATTTCTTTTGATACTGAAATGTGGCCTTGGCTTTGTCTAGATCTTAAAGGAGATGTTTTAAATTGCTCAGGTACAAAATGGAAAACTCTACAGGTTGGGTTGTTAAAGTTCTATTTGGAAGGAACCAAAGAGACTGATTTTTCTGCTCTGCACAGTTCCTCTCCAAAGCTGGTTCTCTGTCACGTGGTTTTGTCTGTGTGTTGGGTTATGCAGAACATTATATCCAGAGCTCTCAATGCAAGTCTTTGGCTCTCTTTACAAAGGGTCCAGAAACAATCGGCTGGACCCCTAGGTTCACCCCAAACACAACCACTAGCATTGCTCACCCACAGTATTTTACAGATTCATGTGTTTATTTATTACCCAAGCAAACATCGACTGAATGCCCCATGTACTGGGCCACCTACCAGGGGCATGGCCGAGGAGAGATTTGGGGAGGTAACTCGGTGTCTTACAGTAAAGAGGCCGCTGCACAGACATTTAAATTCAGGGCTCTAGCCTTCAGCTGCAGTGCTGTTTCTAGTCCCACTGCCCTACCTCTCCTCCACACCTCTGAAATCTGGGGTACCTTCTTAAGCTACTTAAAAACTATTAAACACAATGAAAACTGTTCAGGGAAAGATTCCTAGTTGCCAAATTGATAAAGATTTGGACAAAATAGACCCCACATGTTGGGGTGAGGATTGTTTTTCTTTTTTCACAATGGGGAGGTGAAAAAAAGAATGGTTTGTCCACCATCCTTCACTTCAAAAATGGAGATCAGACCCACATCATTGGCACCAGGAAAGTGTGTGGCGCTTTCAAAGGAAAGATAAATAGGAAAGCTAGAATAGTAAATGTTTGCTCTCTTAGACTTTAACTTTCCCCAACCATGACAATTTTATTTGCCAATCAACAGTCAAGTGTCAGTAAGGCATACTAGATAATTACAATGCAAAGGATGCACTTGGCAGAAAAGACACATTTCCATCTTGGAGTACCTTTCCATTGTGCCAAACTCTCTCTATAATACACTTAACAAGTTGTCATGCCATTGCTGAGCAAAGCTTGTTTCACAAAAGTTCTCTATTATATTAAGCCAAAACATCCCTCCCTGTAATTTTTGAACTCATTCTGAATTTTGCCTTTGGAAGAAGCATACTACGAGTTTAATCCCTCTTCACTTTGACAGTTCAAGGATTTAAAAACCACAAGCATATTACCTACTCCAGGCCTTTTTTTTTTTTTTTTTTTTTGGTCAAAATTAGAACCTTATCTTCTATGATTACATTTAATTTTCCAGTCAGTACAATTTTTTTCAAAGCCAAGTTCAATGATAGGACTTAACCGTTATTTTTAGATTATAAATCAGTATATGTTCACAGTAAAAATAATTTTAAGTCCAGATGAATATGGAGACATTGTAAAAATCACCATTAATTCCATTGCTCTGGAAAAAGCTAATAGTTTGTTGTCTATTTCTTCAAACTCTTTTCTACATATGTTTATAACTTGCATATTATAAAATGGGTCCATATGATACATACTGCTTCAAATCTTAGAAGTTCACTTAATATACAATGAATACTTTTTCCTTATCAAAAAGTGGTACAAGTGGTTCTGGGTTGGGGGGGAAATGACATAAACTCACTTTTCCTTGTTCTAAATTCAACTAAATACCCTAGAACTTATTCAGCAGACAATGATTAAAAAGAAGACTTTGAAAGCTGGAAAGAAGGTGAACTGGCTAGACACCTTAGGACTTGAGGAACAACAATGTGGTGAGTTTCCTGGGTTCAAGTCTCCCACATACCCCAGGCCAGGCTCTGGAGAGACCTGCAACCCCGAACCACCACAGACAAAGATAAAACACAAACACAAATGAGAAAAGCCTGTTCTCTTTGGCTAAAGGACTGGGAAGGAGAAGCACATCTTCCCCTGTCCCTCCACAACCAGCAAATGCTCCCATCCACCTATGGCAGAGCAGGGAGTCCCAGGCCAACCCAGTCCCCACTCTACAGCCAGAGCACTGGCTGGGCCACCCACTCTGCTAACAGCAGCATCAGCAGTGAAGCTTTGTGTCTCCGTGATCTCCATCCAATGACACAAGAACACTCAGGTCTAGTAGCTTCTGCCCCCTCGCACACACATGCACACAGAAGGTCGCCCAGTAACAGCAGGAAACCTAGAAAAGTAACATTCGCCCCTGCAGATGTCACTCTCAGGGACTGAGTTAGGAGTCCCACCAACACCAGAAAAAGAAAAAAGGCTAAAACAGCATTGCCAGGGCTTTGAACACTAAAATGCCATGGAAATAAATCTACAAAAGTATTTTAGAACTTAGACAATAAACCTAAATGAGGCTACTGTTTGCTAAAATAGAAGATTTAAATAGGATCAAGATTACTAACATAGTAACCAAAGTGTCCAAGAGAAAATAAAACATCATTTATACAAGGAACCAGGAAAATCACAATTTGAATTAAAAAAGACAATCAATTTATGTCAACACTGAGATGCATCAGATGTTAAAATCACCTGCTAAGGATTTTAGAACAGCATTATAAAAAATGTTTCAACAATCAATTACAAATTCTCCTGAAAAAAAATGAACGATGGCCAGCCTCAGCAAGGAAATAGAAATTATAAAAAGGGACCAAATAAAATTGATAGAACTAAAAAAAATAGCCAAAATTTCAAAGTGACTGGATGGTCTCAGTACTATGAAGAGAATGGAATAGAATCAGCTTGAAAACAGATCACTAGTAATTGCTCAATCTGCACAACAGAGAAAAATAGACTGAAAAAAAAATAAATGAACAGAGCCTCAGGGACATGGGGAGCAATAGCAAAAGACTTAATGTTTGAGTCGTTGGAAGTTCCAGACAGAGAAAGAGTGTGAGACTGAAAAAATACTCAAAAAAATGATGCCTGAGAATATTTCAAAATAGGCAGAAATCATAAACTTACAGATTCAAGAAGCTAGATGAACTTCAAATAGGATGGACCTAAAGAAATTCACATGGAGACACAACAAAATTAAACTTCTTAAAACTAAAGACAGAGAAAAGGAATCTTTAATCAGCCAGAGGGAAAAGACACATCATGTATAAAGGAACACCGATTCAAATGACAGCGGATTTCTCAACTGAAACCAGGGAGGCCAGAGGATGTGGTACAACACTCTTTCACATCCAGAAGAGAGAGAACTGTCAGCCCTGAATTCTGCATCTGGCAACACCATCCTTCAGGACTGAAGGGAGAATAAAGACATTCTTAGATGACGGAAAACAAAGAAAATGTGTTTTCTGGCACACCTAGCCTTAAAGAATGGCTAATAGAAGCTCTCTGACAGAAAGATAATGGTGAAATGAGTAGGCTGGGACCTTCATAAATATGAGAAGGACCACAGAATGAGTAAAAAAAAAAAATAAACGCAACAAGCTATCCTGCACTTTGTGAATGTCTTTAATCATATTTAAGACTTATATTATTTATAACACAGGATGTATGTCCAACATTTACAGAGAAAATACTTAGGACAGTTATATTTGAAAGGTGGGGAGGTAAAAAGATATCAATGGGAGTCAGTTTTCTATACTTGAAATGGTAAAAACATCAATGTCAGTAGTCTGTAATAAATAAATTATCTATATACACACATATATTGGCAATACCTAAAGTAATCACTAAGATAAGCCATCACGATGCAAAATGATATGTTCAAAAATAGTATCAATAAATCAAAACAGAATTCTAAACCTGTTTTGAAGGACCCCAGAAAACAAGGAGTGAACAGAATATTAATAACAACATGGCAGACTTAAGCCCTAACACATCTATACTTACCTTAAATGGGGAGACGTTGTTCCAATTTCCAACCGGGAGAAAGTGGATTCTGATCAGCTTTATGATAATCCTGGGCACAAGCTTTATAGTGAAACAATGACATGTCGATTCAACTTCAGTGGGGACAGAGAGTGAGGAATTAGCTGGGGTGTGATGACATAATCCATTTTGTGAAATCCTGTGGACAGGCATCAGGTTAGTAATTAACAAGTGCATTTTACTGATATAAAATATATATATATAGTCATAGTTGACGAGCTATACGACTCACTAACTCCAAAATGCTTTACATACTTACCTAACATCTATCTGGGTAAATGAGAAACTAATATTTATAAACACTAAAAACATATAAACTTTCCATACATTTTCTTTTTTGAGCCTCATATCAGACTGTAAACAAGACGTTATAAGCCACAAACACAACTTGAAGAAATCAAGTATGAGATTGATGTGCATAAGGTCATGCTACCAGCAAGTGTCAGTGCTGAGACCTCAACCCAGTTATTCTAATCCCCAAATGCCATCAGTTTTCTACCTCATCACTCAGGTCCCCCAGCAGTTCCAAGGAACACAGGAGCTCTCAGAATTCCTCCCCAGACTCACAAAACATGATAAATCCAGGGATGTTGAGTTAATGGAGTTATAAACAATAACCTTGCAGCTGTGACTACGTCGTAGAAGAAGACTAGAATCTTTCCATTTTAGAAAGGAATTTTCTTAACATCTTCAGTTCAGTGGAGGGGCTTTCACTGGCTCTTAAAAGGAAATGTTTTGAAATTTTAACAGCCATTTATTGAGCATCTACTATATGTAAGTAACTGTGCAGAACATTGGTGTGAAACAACAGAGTTCCTTCTCCCACAAGGAACTGGAAGACATGCACAGAGGCTTAGAGGACTGGGATAGCATCAGTCAGGACTCAGTCAGGGAGGCAGAGCCACTGCGAGTGCTGCGGGATAAAGGACTTGTTGCAGGATGCAGGTCTTCACAATCGTGCAGTTGTTAAGGGAAATGAAGGTGAGGAAGAGGAAATCAGTTGGAGGATCAGAGGAAAAGTCACTAACCAGTCTGCCCTGGTGGGGGTAACAAGTCAGAATGGGAAGGGGTGTGTGGGGGCCAGCAAAGGGAGAGCTTATGGAGAGGTCTTTGAGGAGCTTCTGGATAGCTGAAACCTCTGTAGATCCACCACTCAGTGTCTGTGGTGAGGCTGGGATCCCCACCAGTCACAGGGTTTGCAGTCAGGAGGAGGAGCTGATTGCAGAGCAGTGGAGAGCAAGGATGAACTGGGATCTACCTATAGATCACTCTGGTCACCTCAGCATCATTCTGGTCCCTGTATTTGACCAGGCAAAGGCATTCAAAGAATAATAGCAGCTGCTTTCCTTCTACCCCAGATATAAGTTCCTCTTTTGGCCAACTCAAACCTGAAACAAAACTAGAAAGGAGATTCTGGGAAAGGTAGATCGCAGTATAACTATGTTGACAATAGAAAGCCAATACAATCAGTTAGACAAAAAGGGTGGTAGAGCCGGGGTGCAAATAACATATAATAGGAGGATGAATGGGGAAGAGAGGCTGGGGCTCAGGCGTTCGGGGAAACTGCCTCCATATTTCTTGCTTCTCCTCTTTGCTCAAATATTTTGCTCCAGTGGGAATGATGCTCATCTTTGGCACAGCATTTACTGTGTGGTCTTGGGAAGTTATTTAACCCTTAGGAGATGCCATTTCCTTAGCTGTAAATGGAGAATAATGAAACATACCTCAGTGAACCATGGAAGTCATATGAGAAATCATCAGGAAAAATTCCAGGTACATGGCAGATACTTGACAAATGATGTCGACCTTCTCTCCCACTTTGCTCTTCTCTAGCTTTGCAGCTTCAGAGGCTCATATTCCATCTTTGGCCACGTGTCAACTCCAGTCTCCACCAATGATACATAGAATCTTGCAAAATGCTGTAATAATTCTGACATACATCATGCATTCTGAATTTCCTTTTTTAAATAATGGAAAGTGTATTATAAAGTATTCCAGCCTTCCCTTTCTCAAGGAGTATCTAAAAGGTATTAAGCCCTTAGAGGGTGCGAAGATCTGTGGAATATATAGATGATAAAAGGTAAGAAGCTAAGCGTTCCATTCCAGGTGTGTTTGTCAAGCAGTGATTTCTCCCTGTTCTTTTTACACAACTCCTTTTTTCTTCACTGAGGTTTGCATTTTTTACGCTGAGTCCTTGGGAACTCTCCTCTACTGAGTCCTGAACTATTCAAGATGTCTGGCAAAAAGACTTCCAAGTATAGGTGTACATAATTAGGATCAGGTGGGTTGTCCCCTTTAGTCACCCCTCTTTCCATCTGTTTAGTTCCTTGCTTGTCATCTATCATGCTGAGAAATTGAGTCCAGATTGAAGCAGTTTTCTCTTGCATCTCCCAACCATAAGCAGAAATCTCTCTCTTTCTCTATCTCTCTCCCTGCTACTGCTGCCCCCCACCACATATATATCCATTTTATATTATGTCCACTGGACCCCTTTGGGGTAAATCAATTGTAATCAAAATAAGATTTTTTTAATGGAAATTGGAGACTTGGGAACAGAAGAGCACATGATGGGAAATATTAGTACATATGCAACAGACCATTTGGAGAATACTGCCCAGAACTACTCAGCCAAGTTGAAGGGAATTGATGAAGGGATTCCAACTGGCTAGATTTCTCCTGGAATCCATAAAAATTCAAAGTGACACTTTGTACATGAGCAGAGAAATCCACACATTGGAGCATAAAATGGATTTGCAAGTGTAGTTTATTGTGGCTGCCGCATTAATGGTCTCAGAGTCCATGCTGTCAGAACAACTGTGCAACATGGGTTTGTTGTGGTGGAAGAAATAAACTGCACAAAGTACTTACAAGAAGAGGTTGAGCAAGGAAAGCTTCCAAAAGCCCTTCCACCACATTTCTCCACATTAAATAGGGGCTCATACCTACTCTAGTAATGTAGCAGATGGTTCAGAGAATTCCATAAAACAACAAATGTAAGAATATTTTAAAATACCATCCCTATGTAACTCTAAGGCATTTTTTATGACACAAGATGCTATAAATTGTTTACTTATTATTTAAATTATTATTCAACCATTAGTCCTAACCAAACTTGGAAATGTCAACATCAAGTAGCATTTATTTAAACATTATCTTTCTGTATTTATTCATTAGTAACCTAAAGTCAACATGAATAGAGCCAGTTCCTTCTCTCTACAATAATAAAATCTAAGAGAAATGCAATAGTGTATACAAACATACAATTAAGACCAATAACTATACAAATAGTTATGATTACACAAATAATGAAATATTTGCAGATTTATTTTAATTTTAACACTATATTCTAAACCAAAGTGGCTTACTCACATCAACCCCTCAGCTCAAATCTTAAATGAGGAAATAGCACATGGATGGGTTGGTGATGATCAACTCAGCTCCTGGACCCTGCCATATTATGCTGACTTGTTTTGGGGGTAATTAGGCTTACATATTTATTTATTTGATGGAAGTACTGGGGATTGAGCCCAGGACCTCATGTATGCTAAGTGCTCTGCCAGTGATCTATACACTCTCCCTCTGCCCATTGTTAACATTTTTTTTAAAAGCACCTCTAATTAATGTGTCTAAGTATCAGATAAAGATTAGCAAAGTAGAACACATTTAGGTTTCCCTTGATGTTTTATTGGCCAAGATCAGTCAGTAAATTATTTCTCATGATTGCCTCTCTTAGGGCCCTGCACCTTTTCTATTTCATTTTCGTATTACCAGATTGGTGTTCAAGGGCCATATTGCCTCCAAACTGTTGGCCAAGTGCCCATTTTCTGCTCTCTGCGTTACTCAAAATTAGGTATGGCTGGGCTCACAATCGAAGAGTAATCATTTTTAGAAGCCTCTCAAAAGTCCTCACTGGTGAACAAGAAGACTTCCACAGATAGTCCAATAGTTCAGCTGGATAATTGAACATTTCTTGCTTCTCATCATTCACCAGTGTTGTCTTTAAAAAAAATCATCTCATGACACTCTTTGCCTTAATATTCTTTGTGAATTTTAAGAAAGGGTTTAAGGTACTCAGCACAGCATGCAAGTCCCTTCTTGGCCTGGGACTTCCTGTGACACCCTTCTCCACTCCCTTTATTCTCTTCTGCACACCCAAGCTGTGGCCCTATCCAATTCAACATATTGCTATTACCTGAATCCTCATCTATTTGCTTATGTCAGAAACACTTTCCCTCCACTTTATCTCCTGGAGAATACCTACCTGTCCTTTAAGCCTCTGGATCTAGAGAGCATGCCCCGGTCCTGATAGGGATTGGAATGAGCACCCCCACACTCGGTACTGTCTTCTCTCATAACCCTGTTTACACTTTTGAGCCATTGTTTTGTTTTTCCTTTCCATTTATCTGTCCTTCTCACTGACTGAGAGGTTCCAAAGACCAAGACTTTTGTCTTAATTTTAGTATTGGTAATGCTTGCCCTGTGCCCACCACACTGTAAATACTCAATACATATTGATGAAAGGTCTGAGTTAATGTGCGCATGGATGGAGAGATAGACGGAGAGATGGATGGATGATAGAAAAGCTGCAGTCTGTTCCCAAGCCAGCTACCACTTGCCTCTCACAGTACAGTGGCCATTGTCCTGCAATGGGCTGGGCAAAAAGTGATTAAGATCTGTCTTTTCCTCCACTTGCCCTCCAACCATCATGGAGCTGTTAGACTCAGTTAAGAGGCATGAAAAATTTGAGATTACCAAATAAAAATCTAAATAACAATCAAAGCAACCATCTCCTTAATAGTAAAAAGGTTGTTTCTGTTGGTTGTACTCTAGTAAGAAGCAATGACAACCACTTGATGATTTAAAATTCAAAGTATACTGTGTACAGTTTTAACTGTTTTTCAGTGTTGTTTTTATTTCCTACCTCTGCTCATTTGTGCGTATGTGATGAAGATATAAATTTCTTGTCACTGAGCATCTTCCTTAAAAATAACACCAGGCATCTCTACCCACTCTTTCCCTTTGACAAAAGGACTTACTCTATGGGAAAACATATCAAAGTACAAGCCACGTTAACTTTTAGAAGAAATCAAATATTCCCTGGTCAGAGAAAAATTTCATTCCAATTAATATTTCAGCAGCTAAACCAATAAAAATCTCTATTTTAAAAAGTGGAGTCAAACAATGTTAAGTCTGGAAGTTACTTAAGGGTTTAGTCCAGTGCTTAAGGGCTGAATTCACTTTCCATCCTTCCCAAATCATTTGACATCTCTAAGCCTTAGTGTCCTCCTCTAAAGAACTGAAAATAATAGAAGTAACATGTTCATAGGATGATTTTGAAATTGAATGAGACAAGGTATGTATGAATGTAGAGTATTTTGGTGATTCCTGGCATATAGCAGGCATTTACTAAATCCTAATAGTTATAAAGGGGGTGGGGGATTATACCTGCGTTATACAAGCATGGGACTCTGAGGTCATGAGAAATGATATGAGTTACTCAAGTTTACAATGGACTTTATCTGGTTTCCCATTATTGTCTCCAGCATAGACAGTTCATATTTATGAGTCTATAGGTTTTTAAAGCAAAACAAACGAACAACAAAAAACTATGGTAGTGATATTAAAACTGAGGACTGGATGAACTGGAAGCCAATTTTAGGCCCTACCAGAATCAGGTTGGCTTCAAAGCCCTATCAAACACACACACACAAAATATCATACAGAAAAGGCAATATTAGAAGGGCTTTTCCAAACCCTCAGTCAGCGCTCAGTTTACAATAGTTCTTGTATCCAATCAGAAAAGGAAAGGAAAGAAAAAAAAAAAAAAAAGAAAAAGAAAGGCAAATCTGAAATTTCAGAGGACGGGTTTGTAAATACACACATCAATGGGGATATTGTCAGGTTTTGATGGCCTTTCCCCCTCTTACCCCAGTTATACCCTCTCTGGCTTCATCACAAGGACTTATTGCAAGAATCTATATTTTTTCAGTCCAGAGTCCTCACAGGTCAGCAAAATTGGAGCCTTAATGATTTTCTTATAAGCTTTCCCACACTCTTTGCCTTGGCTCAGACCTCAATATAGTATCATTTATCATAAGTTAACTATTTGACCTTCAAATTTAAACGAGGACCTGGCAGTGCCGCCAGCTACGATGGTGAGGAGAGACGAGAGCCTAGCGTTTCTCTCAAAAAGGCTCGTTTCCAATGGTACTTAAATTTCTTTCTAAGCAGAGACAGAAATTGGTTTTAATTTTATTGGCATTAGATATCTTCTCCAGAACAATAAAATAGATTTGGCTAAATTTCTGTAGCTGTGTTGTATCCACTTAACATTTCTGCATTTAAAAAAAAAAAAAAAGAGGCTTACCCATTTTCCAGTTGCCCAATCAGGATATAGGGATGTGATCCCAGAATTAACACACCCTTTGTGAGGGGTTCTTCCTGGGAGAGGAATGAGGAATGAATGAGGTGACCTGAAAGTCCTGGAGCAGGATCTATATGCTGTCACCCCATCAAGGGAGTGGGAGGATGGCAATACTGAAGAGGGGGACCCAGGCCAGCCTAGTTGAGGATGGAGCCAGCAGTGATAACCTCGGCGCCAGGAAGGAACAGAGCAACATTTTACTAAATAGCATGTACAGCTCTGGCAGCACAATCAAAACCCAGGGCTGGAGATTCTGACATTTTGGTATATATGTTTCAAATAGCTTGTAATGTTTCAAATAGCAGAAACTTCAAGAACCTCCAGACCTTGTTCCAGCAGTTCAAAATAGAGAAGATCTTTGCTAAATAACCCTTCCCACTGGCTGTCTCATTCCCTCCTGGAAGGATCCTGATTAAAAGGAAGGGCTCTGAAAGAGGAGAAACAGAGTCCTAGTCATTGCTTCCTCTAGAGTTGTTGTGGAAATCCATTCAGATGCTGAGCATCTCTCCAAGTTCCTGGCCCAGGGTAACTATGTAACTGTTACCCTCCTTGCAAAGAGATCCTTGTACATCTTCTGTTGTTTTAACATAAGATAAACTCCAAAAATTATATTTCTGGGAGGTTCCTAAGGATACAGTTAATACATAGCAAACTCAAAAAAAAAAAAAACCAAAACTATGCTAGTGGGTAGTGGGTATAGCTCAGTGGTAGAGTGCATGCTTAGTATGCGTGAGATCCTGGGTTCAATCTCAAGCACTTCCATTAAAATACATACATACATACATACATACATACATACATACATACATACATAACCAAACTTAATTACCTCCCACCTGCCCCCCCGCCCCGCCCAAATATTTTGCATTTTAGACATTTTAATTCTTACTACACTTGCTTTCAAAGAAATAGCTTTCAAGGGTATGGAGTATGCATATCCTAGATGCCAGTGAGTATCTTTATTTTTTTCCTCCCCATCATATTGCTAAATTTACCAGGACATTTGCATACCCACAAAAACTTAAGCTAAAAAATAGAAGTCGCAGTTAAACTGAATGAAGATAACAGGAAACATCATGTCAATGAAAGTCTAATTTACATGCTGTTCTGTGTGGCATTCCGACGAATAGGAGAACAATGGATGTAATAGGAAGATTAGACCAGGATTGAATTTCACATGGATCATTTGATATTCTACCTGTGCTGTGAGCAAGTCATGTTGCATTAGATCAAATCCTGATTTCATTCCATTGCCGAATATCCCATTGTTGCATCCTCACCTTTTGCCTCTTCATTACAGGGATGTAATCACAGGATGAACCCCTGAGAGCGTGTTGTTCAACTGCCCGTGGGTGCCTCTTTCACAATCTGCCATTGTTACAAGACATTCTGGTTAATAAGCAGATAATGGGATATGCAAATTGCTTGCACCTGATGAGGAAGGAAAAGTGTGCGTTCTCACCTTTGCATAAATATTAGCTGACTTCTTTGGGACCACGGAAGCATCTCAGTCTGGGTGATTTATGGAGTGTTCTGCCCAGGCAGAAAGAACCATCCCTTTGCTTTGGGGAAATGTAGGTAATGAAATCGTTTTCTTGCAATTTACAGAACGTGGAGTATGGGTAACACAGGAAGGTGAGAGGACAGGGGGATCTTTTTTAATGGGGGTTCATTAAACCATAAAATAAAATGAGCCCCACATTGCAAAAATGTTTCAATCAGCCCCAGAAGAGTTATAAAATACGAGGCCAACGTCTGAACAGCCTCAAGGATGCTCCCAAGAGGTCAGACTGATACAGAAACTCATCAGAGGCAGAACTATGGTGATTCAGACTTGGTACCAAAGAGAATATGAAGGTGATTTAGTCATTTTCAACCATCAGCAGTTACCTGAGGTTCTGTATTAGCCTTCTTTGAGACAATGCTCCACTGGACATGGCATCATGATTAACCAGCCTGTCAATCCAGTGCTCTGAAATAGAAAAGAGAACATGCGGTTTGTAGAAAAAAGATGCGGGTTTGATGGGCAACCTCTGACATGTCTCTGGCTTCAGTTTTCTCATCTACAAATAGAAATAATAACTGTATAGCCTCGTCATAGGATTGTTGTTAAGGTTCAAAAGTTGGGATAATTATGGGAACTCTGTCCTGCTTTATCCTTTATCATTTTGCTATATGTGGCTCACACCTTCTTAAGAGGTCTTTTATTAAACATTACTCAGATTATCCTAATTTGAATGTCCTGTCTGTGTCCTACTGGGAGCCTCAGTAATGCACACTCCGAAATATTTCATGGGCTAAAACATGTAATAGTTCTAATTTAAAATAATAAAAAGAATTCCAAAGCCAGTTATCAAATTTTCCATTTTCAATTCCTCATTTATAATTACTTCATTACAGTTAAATGAAGTAACCATGAAAATGGGGGAAAAAAATCCTACAGGCCAAAAAGAATTTGTATGTAGGGAAATAAAATCAGGTGAATCACTTCCACTTTCATCTGGGCTTCTCCTTAGCAGTCTGGATGCTAAAAACCTATGAGTAAGCAAACAAGGCATGCACACCTGGATATAGGTTGCCTGTTATCAAACACTGTCCTGAAACAGTCCTATAAGAATCAGGCTGGGACCATCTATCTTTGTGCAGAACTTTTGGACATAGACACCCCAACTTCTTGTTATTTTTTATGTTTGTAGAAGGGAGAGAAGGAAGAAAAAGATGGAGGAAAGGAGGGAGGAAGGGAGGAAGGAAAGTAAGTAAGAAGGAAGGAAGGAAAGAAGGGGAAGGGAGGAAATATATTTATTGAAATGATATTAGACTGCTCAAGGAATCAAAAATGATCAGTGTATCCTTTTCCTCTGTTTGATGTCACCAGTAAACAAACAGACTTGACAATTTTTATTAGCACCATATTCTTCTTAAAGAAATAGAGAAGATTCTTTAACCCAAGCTACATGGCTTGTTTTAGCCAAATAGCAACAGCAGGCTTAATGGGCATAAAAGAGAAAGTTGAAAGCTGAATGACCGGGAAAGGGATCTTGGCCCAAGGTACAGGAGAATTGCTCAGTTCTAACTAAGCTCTCCATTTTGCATACTTGAAAGACAAGTCAATGAACTGAATAACCCTTTAACTCTTTCTTCCAATTTTTTTTAAATTTTATTTTTATTGAGGCAAACTTGGTTTATAACATCTCGTGTACAATATTGTATTTCGACAGTTCTCACTCAAGCCCTGGAGAGTGAGACAACAGCAGACAGTGCTGCCGGGTAAGGTGCATCTCCTTGAAGCTGCCTACCTCCACTACTCGGATGGCATCTGGAATACCCCAAGTACCCCATGCTGAGCTCCTATCCTTGTGGGGCAATCCTTCTCAGAGACATCCTCACAAGTTTCAATGAAAGCAACAGAACTGCAATAGAGCATAATAAAACATACATTTAGAAACATACTGCAGTAAATGAAACATTAGTAAATATAAAGAGAGACATAAAGAGAATAAATCGTATGGTCTTTTTTTTTTTTTTTTTTTGCAGAGCCAGCATTGAAATGGGCATGAAAATCCCTGTGGAATTCGAAGAATATCCCTTTGCATGTAAGATTTCATGGGAACATTCTCACAGTTGTTAGGGTTCTATCACAGTTGTTAGGGTTCTATCCAGATTATGAACTAGCTAATACATTACATTTTTTAAAAAGAAAGAAAGGAGCGCCACCGTCCCTGGGTTCAGTTGATTGCTGCCATTTGCAGAGGCGGCCACAGCTGCAGGATGCAAAAGCCAAGAGGAGGGTTAGTCCAACAGCAATGCTATTCCCAGGGTTCTGCATTTGCTTGTTCCGTCAGCTGCTGTGTTATCTCCCTCAGACAGGGACATAAATAAATGTTGCCTTAGACAGGAACTGCAGCATCAAATATAAAAGCTGAGTATTTGAAATTAATTGTTTTCTGGCAAGATTCCATTAAAAAAAGAAAAAAAGACATGCTTTCAGTTAAAGTGCTTCCGTGTAAAGCCAATTAAGCCAAAGAAGCAACAACTGGGTTGAGGTCAATAAAGGATGTTGGCTATTGTTCAGCGGTGAGACAGGCTACGCTGGTCACCATCTGTGGAAGCAAGTTAGGATGCTGTTCTCAGTAAAGGTTGTCAGGACCTGCTGGAAGCAAGAAAATGAACAGAAGGAAATCAGACCTTTGGACAACCTGCCCTTTCTTCTAGTTCTGTCTTCTTTATTCATCAGTTACCTCCACTCTTACCAAGTCCAATTCTTGGGGCATTTGATAAATAGATACACCTTGGTGTGTGATATCTCTGGGTGTATTCTGCCCAGGGGTAGCTACCACTAAGCCATATTTGATTATAACAGCTCAACTGAAATATAATTGCATAGCATAAAATTCATTTTTTTAAAATGTGCAATTCAATCCTTTGTAACATCACCGTGTTTTAGAACATTTCCACCCACCCCAAAATATTCCTCATGCCCATTTACAGTTGGTCAATCCCCGTTCCCACCCCCAGCACCAAGTAACCGCTAACGTACTTCCTATATAATAATAGATAATATATAGTATTTTATGAAATTTGGGTATTTCATACGAATGGAATCATGCTGGGAAGGAAGGTAACTAATGCATATCCAGTATGCTAGGTGAAGGCAAGTCAAACTTATAAAAGGGTTCTCCTCTCTTTTCTCCTAGAATTGTAATGGATTTTATTTCTCACACTTTAATATTTGATCCCTTAAAAATTTATCCAAAGTTTCAACTTTTCATTTTTCCAGATGGTGACTCAACAGTTTTAATTCCATTTTTTAAAAAGCCCATATTTTTCTGCTGGTTTGAAATGCTACTGGTATTGAATTGTTAATTCCTATGAGTTTTTGTTTTCAGTTTCACACTTGACTCTATTTTGTCCTGGTCCACCTATCACTTCATGTGCTATTACCACACCTTTAAAATTGTTTTCACATCTGAGAGTCTTCACTGTTTGCTTTTCTTTTTTCAAAAAAAAATTTCTTGCCAGTTTCATTTGCCTATTTTTTTTTCCCAACACACTTTATCTTTGATGGGAAAGACTTTTATAACTCCAAGTCAAAATGCAAAACTATTAAAAAAAAGTGATACCTATGTCTGTATGATAGTAAGTTCTTTTGGAAGACAAACTAAAAGAAGCAAAAATCTATAAACAGAGTCAAAAGAGAAATGAGAAACTGGAGAATAAATGTTTGCAACTCATATCATAGACAATGGATTAATCTCCCTAATGTATGAAAAGTTCCTAGGAACAAAAAGACCAACAGCTCACAAGAACTGGGCAAAATGTATGAGTAATTCACAGAAGAGGGCTGTTTATACCCCACTGTTCAATAACCTCACACACAGTCTCGCTCTGTTCTTTCTCTCTTAGCTGGAAGGGGCCCTAATGATGAGAGTAGCAAACAAACTCAACACACTTTGGGGCAACACTTCTTTTCCCAAAATTAAAGCTGAGCTTGGGAGGATATACCACAAAAGGGAAGGAAAAAGGGAAATTTCTGTATTCAAAAGGCTCTTAGTAGCCAGTGACGCCTACATACAAAGACACCAGAGAAATCCACTAATCACATGAAGTGTGCATCGTGTCTCAAAATGGGGAATTAGGAAAGAGGAGTTACAGACTGACTAGGGGACAGTTGTTAATGAAGAGCTGGGCGGGGATGCATCAGAACTTATCAACTGGGTAAATGGCTGAAACAGGCAGTGTTCTTATCTTTGGACCCACAGGGGTTCACGCAGTTACTGGTAAAGCAGTATGTTTATGGTTTCATCTCAGAACATACCCATCTGAAGGAGCTGGTGTTTGAACAGCTTGAGTTTTGATAGTTTTGTCGCATGTCATGGTATCTGTTTTGCAAGTTACAGAACAGGATTACGAGCTGTGATTTTTCTGGCTTCATTTCTCATGGTTTGGATGGCCCTTCGACACCCACCATAACTAATCCATTAGATATGTATGATAGTACTCGTTTCATAGATGGGGAAACTGATCCACTACGATTTTAAGTATTTTCTCTAAATTCTCACAGTTACTAAGTGGCAGGCTGAGTTTCAAAATCGTTTGTCTGTCTAGCTCCAAAGCCTAGGCTTTGAACAGCTACTCCATATGTCTCTAAAGCAGGACATCTTTAGTTGGTGTATATGAACTATCAGGATGATTCACAACCCCTGCATATCATATGCAAAATTTTGAATATATATTTGGTGGGGAGAGGGGTGAGAATATATGTACCCATCTGATTCTCAATAAGTAGCTGAACCAACAAAAGAAGTCAAATGTCTTTGCCCTGGAGTAACCATCTCCCTAAACTTAAGACAGCTCAGTCCCATGTTAGAATGGGGAGAGGACCTCTATTTATTTTAAAAACAAAACAGGCAGAGTGACCACTTTTAGAGCCATTACATGAGTTGGGTTTCTCATTTGTAGCTTCTCTGGAATTAAAATAAAGAGCTAAAAGGAAGAAGACCATGACCTTGGATTGAGAACCCTTTAAAAAAGAGAGTCCATGGGTTCTGTGTAGCCAGTGCAATTGCCTTGGGAAAGTCATGCAGTTTTTCTGAAAGTCATCGAGTGTCTCTAGCTGTCTGAATCAAGTCTATGTATTCCAGGCAGAGCCAAAAGGAAAGTGATTTCAAAAAGATAACTCTATTCCTTGTGTGGTTCATGTAAATTTGAAATAAAAATTACACTTTCAACTACTCAGTCATAAAAAAGAATAAAATAATGCTATTTGCAGCAACATGGATGGACCCAAGATCGTCATTCTAAGTGAAGTAAGCCAGAAAGAGAAAGAAAAATACCATACGATATCACTCATATGTGGAATCTCAAAAAAAAAAAAAAAAGAAAGAAAAGAAAAAAGAGGACACTAATGAACTCATCTACAAAACAGAAACAGACTCACAGTCATAGTAAACAATCTCATGGTTACCAGGGGAAAGGGGGTGGGAAGGGCTAAATTTGGGTGTATGAGATTTGCAAATGTTAGCCAGCTATTCATAAAAATAGATTTTTAAAAATTTCTTCTGTATAGCACACGGAACTATATTCAGTATCTTGTGCTAACCTTTAATGAAAAGAATATGAAAACAAATATATGTATGTATATGCATGACTGGGACATTGTGCTGTACCCCAGAAACTGACACATAGTAACTGAATATACTTCAATAAAATAAAATAAAATAAAATGAGAAAAAATTTTTAATTCATAGCATAATAGGTAAGTTTGTTTTCCCAAGAACAGGAAAACTTGCTTTAACTCATTTATTCATGTGACTGGGTTTTTAAGCACAAATAGTGAAGGAGTTTGGAAATTAACAAAAGAAGAGATTATAGCTCGTGGAGGAAAAAAAAAGTCCTTTGTGAGGTTCTCCCTTATGGCTTGTTGCAAACTATGCTCTCCAAAATAGAGTGAATAAAACTTCCCGAGGAGAAAGATTATAAGCTAACAGTAACAGGAAAAATCTCCCTACAGTCACAAGGATTTAGCAACAGATTTTGAAAGGAAACGAGACAAAACAACCAGGCAGCTCACAAGACACAACCAAAGCAAATCATCTCTAGTTCGTAGAACTTGACGATTCCCTCTGTTTTTGAAAGTTTCACGTCAGGCTTTATTTTGGGGGGTGGGGGTGAGTATGGGGGGCATGCTTATCACTATTGCAGCCAACCTGCAGCTGTTACGCACATTTCAGAATAAACGTTGATTTATAATAATGTATTGTTTGTCACAGAAGACAAGGGGGAAATTGAACTCTTTCCATCCATCTGGAGATGGTGAGCAGCTGGTTCAAATCAAGGATTTGGCATATTTTATTTCCTAAGTCCCTCACCAGCTCAACACACCAACCCCGCCATAGCTGTTACCCTGGAATGCGTGTTGGTGTCAGTTGTCCAGCCTTCCCTATGATTCTTCAGCCATCTGGCCGGAGGTTTGTCCTCACTTTTGGAAGTTTTGCCTCCTGTGAAACAGGTGTCTGGGAATTCAAGAGAGGGGACTCTGTGCCACACTAGGGCCGAGATTCTTCAACAGTCAGACTCTGAAATTAACCATAACCAGACTGCATGCATGCCCAGAGTCAAATTATTCACATTACAAGGGAAGCACAACAGCAATTTCGTGGCTGAAAACGATTGCCTAGACCAGGCCCCATGGCAAAACCATTAAAACTGATAGGAAACAAACAAACAAAAAGGCAAGCACAAGTGTGTTCTGTATGCCTCTGGATATCCAGCTGGTGAAGGTGACATCCAGATTATAAACCCCTGAGAAACACTGAAACATCTTCATTGGAAGCTCTCTCTGAGAGTCAAAAGACCAACTAGTAACTTCAGAAATGTGCAAATATGTATCAAATGAGAGCATCCTAAATTTTGTCAGAGGAAAGTTACTTAACTTGGACATCTCTGTGGCCCCAAAGCTTTATTACAAACAGATAATTTATTTTATAGTAATGTCACATATATACTTAAATAATAATTCCCTTAGATACACTAGCCAAAAAAAAAAAAAATAAAACCAGCAAATCTGGATATAAGAATTAGTGGTCAGCTTGTTTCTTCACCATCAAAATTATTACACTGTTAATCCATAAATTCCAAGTGTTCAGAGTCTCAGAGGCATGTCTTCACGGTCATTATGGGCTTCTGGGTTTGCTTGTTTGTAACCCTAAGCTTAACCCTGAGTTGTCAGTGCCCGGGGTCTTCCCCCCGATCCCTCCCCTCCCACTGCAACTTCTTCCTCTGGAGCAAGTACTGCTGAGCTAAGCCAGGCCTACGGATGCCCGGCATGGTCAACATGGTGCACGATCTGAGGCCAGCTTCCGCCTAAACTACCTCCTCCTCCAGGTTTCTGTTACTATTTCTGCTTTGTCTGCTTCTGTACTTTTAAATGACAAAACCCACAGAATTATAGGGCACTATAAGTAATTATGAATCATAGCCTCAGAGACCATGATCAACACAAATACAACCAGACTTTGTATTTCTTTTTTTTTTTTTTAATTTTTCTTGAGGGGTGGGGGTAATTAGGTTTATTTACTATTTATTTATTTATTTCTAACAGAAGTACTGGGGATTGAAGCCAGGACTTCGTGCATGATAAGCATGCTCTCTACCACTGAGCTAGCCCCTCCCCCAAGACTTGGTATTTCTGAGGAGCATTATTAAACTATCATTCTAAGACTAGCTTACCAACGTCCATCAAGTTCAAAACAAAGTCAAAATGAAATCTTGGTGCGTCATCCAGGACTCAGCAAACCAAAAACAGACCAGGCCTAACAAGGCCTGAAACTCAGCTTCGACTGGATCCTGGTTGTCTGATACCCTAACTGTCCGACAGAAAGATATTAAGTCCTTTGTATAGGAAGATAGTATCACCCAAGCCCTCTAAAACAGTTCATAAGCAATGTCCAGCATTCAATCAAAAATTACTAAGCATGACAGGTACAGGGACAAGTGACCAAAAACAGACAACGGAAATGAACTCAGATGGCAGGATTGCGCAGAAGAGGGCATCTGTTGAAAAGGAAGGAAGACATGTCAAGGTGAGTTAACAGACATAAAATGTAGACAAATGGACAGGTCAAAAAAAAACAGACAAAGCTGCAAAAGTATGGGATGATTAAGACAAGAAAGCAAAAGGTAGAAAGGGATGAAGGAGAAGCTGAAGTGGGCGGAAGACTTCCTTCTGCCATTTCTATAAGCACCTTAATATCTTGGTCCTACTTGTAGCAGTTTTCTTGGTTCAAATTTTTCACATCGTGAATCACCTTATGCATAGATCTATTCATACCTGGGCAAGTATTTTTGTAGGATAAATTCTTAGAAGTGAATTGCTGGGAAAAAAGAGCAAGAGCACTTAGAAATTTAATAGATAAAGTTGACGTCTGTCCAAATAGCTTGCACCAGGTCAGTCCCCACAAGCAGCGAAAGTGCCCGTTTTCTGTATCCTCGACAGTGCTCCATATTGTTCTTCTTATTTTCCATTCTTATTATTTTATTTTATTTTTAGTATGTTTTTATTGAAGTACAGTCAGTTTACAATGTTGTGTCAAATATTTTGCTAATAAAATAAGCACTCTTACACTAAGTTCTATTTGTTTAATTATTAGCAGGGTTGAACCTTTTTTTTTCAGCTATTAATTGGCCACTTGTATTCCGTCAACTGTGAATTATATGCTCGTGGGTTTTGCTTTATTTTTTAATTCAGCTGTTTCTCTTTTTCTTATCAATCTACAGGAATTCGTTATTCTGAATATTAATCTTCGTCTGTGCTTTTTGTTGCTGGTAAAAATACCCCAGCCATTTGCTTATCTTTTATTTATGATGTTTTCCATCAAGCAAATGTTTTGAGCTTCTGTGTAGTAAAATGTATTTTTGGTTTGGAAACCTGATTTTTTACATTTTTCTTAGGAAAGCCTTTCACACTTAAAATTATTTAAAGCAAAAAATTATTTTTTTCTTCTAGAATTGCTATTGTTGTTTGTTTGCTTGCTTATTTTTTTAAAGATTATATTGAAGGGGATCTAGATTATTTTTGCCTGTGGTGTGTGGTACTTTTTTCTGATAAATACCCGATTGCCCCAAAATATTTATATCAATCCATTATTTTTCCTTCTGAGGAAAAATGCTATTGTTCTTATACAACAAAGTCCCAAAGGCATATGGGTTATTTCAAGTTCCCACTGCAAGGCCTTTGAGCAATTTGAAAACGTACAGAAATTCAGTGGAATAAAACTACATATAGTAATTATTTTATTTTTATTGAAATATAGTTAATTTACAATATTATATTGGTTTCAGGCATACAACAGAGGGATTCAATTTTTTAATAGCTTATACTCCATTTAAAATTATTACAAAATAATGGCTTTATTTCCCTGTGGTGTGCCATTGTCCTTGGTGCTTATTTAAGCAATTACTTTATTCCACAACATTATTAAAACCAAAAAATAATATAAGTGCTTCATCTCCTGGGATTGTTTTTTCCTCTGACTAAATAAATTAAGCACCCCTGGAACAGCATAGACTAGCCACAGAAAAGGCAGATTTATGATTCGGCTGTAGCATCTCGGCTACTTCAGCACCCCCACCCCAGATTGAACCAGCAACAGAGGAGCATGTAAACAGATATTTGAACGGCTATCGAAATCCTTGTGTTGGATTTAGTATGGCCAGAGAGACATCTCTCACTCAGGGGCCTGGGGACCACATCTCATTGGCTGAAGAGGCATATTTGAGAGTTGAAGCCTCACCTTCTGGGTTTGTGGGTACTTGGTGAGGTTGTCCTGCTTGACACAACTTTTAAAAATGGGAACTAAGCCAGTCCTTTCAGATTTAGCATTTCTAGATAGAAAACTGAGCTGGCTGGGTTGGGTCAAGTCTATGTCATCTCAGGCAGGGGATTCTTTGACAGACACAGATCCATGCACCATTGAAAATGCATCCCTTGGAAAAGCAAAAACTGACCTCTAGTCAGGACATGTGCGATCTGCAGGGGTTAGGGAAACAGAGAAGGTAAATTCGTTTCTTTCTTTACCACCTACTGAGTCAGGCTTAAAAAGAGTCCCGGATTAACCTTATGGCCAACAGAGGGCTTTTATGTTACAGGATAAACATGTGCTTGTTCAGGTTGTAGCATGTTCAGGATATCCTCCCAGTTCAGGGAACTCGGCCAGGGAGGATTTGCCACTTCCTGGTGACTCAGGGGACCACACCAGCACAGCTGGACTGGTGACAGCATCCTTGCACCCAGGGGAGGGCAGGACCACGTGCAAGGGTGTTCGGGGCTGGGGGGTTCAAACCCTGTCCAACTGCAGTAGGGTTTCACTCGGCACCAGGGAAGATGTCAGAGCCAATTCAGGAGCTTAGAAACATTCTCCTCCTGCATTCAGGTCAGTCCAGCCAGCGGAGCACACAGGTGTCAACGTGTGGGGTGAGTGTATACGTGGGATGTGAGAAGTGCAAAAACATTACCCGTGATGACTTTGACTCTCCTTTACTCCCACATCCAGCCACGAGCTTCCTTGGCATTGGTGTTGTTCTAGCCACACATCCGACAGCCTAGTTCACAGCCAGCGCTGTCCGGTATGGAAGCCACACAGGGGTACCCAAACTTAAACGTAAGTGCATTAGAATCAAATGGAATTTAAAACTCTATTCCCCGGTCACACTGGCCACATTTCAGCTACTTAATAGATGCAGGTGGCCCGTGGCTACCATAGCCAGCAACACAGACAGAGAACAGTTCCATCATTGCAGAAGGCTCGGTGGCACATCACTGTCCTGACATGAGTCCTTATATGTTATTCTGCAGGGTAGGCCATGACTTTAAGGAGCATCTAGCCCAGTAGGGAGACACACAGTAAGCAAGTATTCTCTCAAATAAATCAGCAGTGACAGTTTGTGATAATGCTGCTAAGGAGAGGTTCTGGATGCCCGGAGAGAGTGTGGTGTGAGGTCTGACTCGTGTAGAACGACTCAGACATGGCTTTGATGTTTAAGAGGAGTCCTAAAATCTGAAAATGAATATATGCATGTACATGCATGACTGAAGCATTATGCTGTACACCAGAAATTGACACAACTTTGTAAACTGACTAAACTTCAATTTAAAGAAATGGAAAAAGGAAGTCTATAGGTTTCATCATCCATCAATTACATGGAAACTCTTCAGTCTCTAATGTCTCTTCATTCCTTTTAAAATCACTTTATCAAGTAATTTTAGTACCTTCTAGACATGAAGGTAAGAACAAGAGGAAAAGAGGAGGCCCGAGGAATCTGTGGAAGACTGGTTTCCCACTAGAAGGCGTGACTCCGCGGCATGGTGTGGAGTGGGGCGGGGATAACGTGTGAAATGTACAGACAGAAGTGGAGAGAGCAATAGGGGATAAGACCAACAGGCCTCCGGGATCTCCTGCCTCTGCTTTATGTTTTCCAACCCAAATAGATTCTGCCCTCCGATTCATCCTGCACCCTGATCCATCCCCAGGCTCCCCATCAAAATCAGGCTTTCCCCAAGATAATTCAGACTAGAAAAAATTAAAACTTTTAATTCCTAAAATTTATATCAACACCACCCTCCTTTGCACATTGAGTGGAGAGAGTCGGGCTTAGTTTGTTGATTTCCCCCTGGCTGAGGAAGGGAGGCAAAGGGCAGGTGGCACTCGTGCCGGCCAATCTCGGAGGACGCAGAGAGGGAACCACAGACTCGGCAGTGACATGGAGGAATGAAAGGGGCAGGACAAAGGAGACCAAACGCAAGTGAAATTAATTTAGCAGAATATTTGTAACGTGGCCCTAAAATTGGGCTGAGCTGGCAGAGTTTTCATCAGAATATTATTTATGGAATTATTTTACGACTTACATATTTCCTCCTTAAACAGATGTTTCAAGAACAAAATTGTCAGGGAAAGCCAGCATTTACAACACAACTTCCAAATAATACACTAATTTGCCTACTTGAAAGAATAAATATAAGGGTGGAACTGAATGTCTAATTTTAATAAACAAACAGCTCAAGTTGGAAAACAGGTACTACCGAATGTCTCTTTCCAAAGCTGTGGAATGAAAAACGAAATTTAAGCTAGCTATTCTAATGATAGAAACAAAGAAATGATTAAAGGGGGATTCTTAAAATAATCCAAACTTTGTTTTAATCATTAACTTCGGAGAGATTTACACAAAGAATTATTGAGAGAGAAAAGTAAGAAGCAGAGAAAAAGGAAAAAAAAAAAAGAAGCAAGAAGAATATACAATGTTCCTTTTTCAAAAAGCATTGAGAAAACCCTTACATAAATATGGAGGAAAATTATAAAAAAAATGGGTACCATTTCAGGATAATATGTAAAATAGAATTCCATTTTGGTAAAATTAAACAAATGGAAGTCCCATATTTGTGTGCATTTGTGTCACTGACTTATGAGATACTCATTTCTTTTCTATTGCATTTCACAAACTGTATCTTTGTTACCTGTATATACTTGGTCTTTTCCATGAGAACAAGTCTCTTCCCTCAGGAATAAATTCCTGGGAATTTATTCCCAGGACCCAGCTACAATCTCTGGTAAGCATTAGGCATGGGATGGATTGTTGTTGCATAAATGTTGCCAGCTAGACCAAAGAGTGTGGTGGAGGAAGGATGGGTGGGAAGAAGCCGATGAGACCAGGGTGAGGTCAGAGGACTCTGACCAGGAATGTTGGCTGTGAGATGCCATCACTAGTCACGTGGTCCATGAAGGCTCTTTCCCAGATTTGGATTCTGCACCAAAAATGGAACCAGCTAACTTTCGGGGCTCAGTGCGAAATGAAATTTCAGAGCCCCTGGTTTAAAAATTAAGAAGTTCAAGATGGCAACCCCAGAGCGTTAAATCAAGTGTGGGTTCCCGTGTTCATTGTGCTATTGCACCCTCATGACGCCAGCCCTGACTGCAGGCAGTCAAGTCTCCCCGACCGATGTTAAGCAGAAGCAAGCTGATTAGATTTAAGAATGTCTTTAAGGAAGATCAGAGCAGATTCATTGTAGACAATTTTTATCATCAGTTCCGGGGAAGACAACTGCACAGCCGTGAAAAAGCAGAGGGGCCCGAACAAACCAGGGCCAGTAGGGTTGGCGAGGAGCAGAAGGGTCCAAGAAAAGGATAGGAACCACTATCCTGACTTCACTGAGAGCGGGGACTGGGGAAGAGAGCTGAAGAAAATGGGTAGAACAGCAAGAAAAATTGGAAAATCTGCCTCTGGCAACCAGGTACGTGCAGCTGGAAGCAGAGCCAGCCCACCAGGCCCTCCAGCATGCTCTTCGGAATGATAGTAAGACATGGAAAGTGACAGCATGGGTGTTGCCTTGAAAGAGGACAGATAATATGCTAATGAGCTCAGAGGAGGCAAACATCATTTCCTTCTAAGGACCTGGGACGAGGCTGGGAATCGTCCCATGGCAAAACTGGTACTTGTGAGGCATCTCAAAATATTGCTCATTTTTATATAAAGAATGGTAGGGAAGAGAGTTTAGGAGGACAGTAGAGTCAGGTGCCGGGGGGGTTCAGGGTATGTGGCAGGAACTTACGGTGTCACAGGACTCCATCAGTCAGGTGAGCCCTGCATACAGGTGATGGGAGGGGCTGGGGGGGTGAACAACAGGAATCAGGGTGACCTCCCAAGGTTACAACGAAAATAATGACAAACAGCAGCAAACTAGACAATAATGCCACCAGACTCCTTGTGTAGGGTTTTGTCCAACAGCTTGCCTTCTCCTCCAGAACCCCTCTGCTGTCTAGACTGTGTTAATAACCAATGGAATAATCAACATGGCAAATTCAACAGACTGTGGGATAGAGGCCGGGCGTCAAGACCACCGAGGATCTGAATGGTAAACACCCAAATGTTTGGAAGTGATCTGGGCTCCAAGGTGAACTTGTTCAGAGCAACAACATGCTTCTGGCAAAGACTTGCCTCCCGATTTTTTTTTTTTATCAAGGCAAATCACTGGGCCAAATCGAGCGCACAAGTGCTCACAAATCCACGGAAGGATTTTTTTTTTTTCCTTCAGGTTATGCCTGAATGCCCGGTATTGTCATGAGAAAGTGCTTGTTGGAACATTTGCTTCTTTGTCATTGACGAGCAGCTGTGGATGACAGGAACATAAGCCTCAGAAGTTTTTGTCCCTTAGCCCTTTCAGTCCGTTCTGGTTTAAGATGATTACATAGCTATTTTACATAACAAGGGCCAGTCGCATGGGAGAGACAAATGGTTTTATTTCTCAAACCAGCTTCATCAAGGATTACTCAAAGCATCGTCTCATCCGTCTTTGCACAATTTTACTCCCATTATAGCTTGGAAATGGGAAGTCATTTTTCACAAGGCTGATCTCTAGTTAGCAATGGAACTGATAACTTTGGTGCAACCTGCAAAGCTGGACATCCATATTCCCTGACCCTTCTGGCCTGAGCTGCCTTGTAAGGTTCCATTTATTATAGCAACTCCATGGACAGCCTGGCCCCACCATTCTGGGGGCCTTTGCCACGGGATCCCAGACCCCAAACAGGAAATGTTCCAGGAGACCACTTCCCAAAGGAGCCACAAAACCACTATGCTTGAGAGAATACCATGTAATACATCATCCAAACATTTTAAATCATCTCCTGGAACACTTTTAAAAGTTGAGGAAGGTTTTATTAATAATTACATTGTCAATAGATATAAATCAAACCTAAATAAAAAAAAACCACGGGGCATATGTTTACTGTAACTTTTATCAGTGGGATTTTAAAGGGAAGCCAGCAAACCTTTCCTCCTGGGACAAGCCCTTGGCATCGTACATGGATACATGTTCACCAAAGGCACAAATAAAACACGTCAGTCAATTGACAGCTGAATCTTATGTTGGCTCTTTCATATGTTTGAATCAGTGGACTCTCAAAGATAGTCCTGGATGTTCAGAAAATACTGGATTCTTTTTTTTTTTTTTTAACTTAAAGTCAAGGGCACTTAAATCCCAGGACTAAAGAAATTACTATAGCAAGTAAATTGGTTGCACTTGGGCTCACTCCATTTACCATGCCTGGAATTAATAAATATTTATTGAATAAATAAATGAGGTGCTAAATTAATTTCATCAAAAACTGATCTGGTTGCCTCTGGTGTTCTCACAACATTGTATTGAAGAATGAATTGGCTGGGACATTGTGTGTACACCGGAGATTGACCCACTGTAATTGGCTGCACTTCAATAAAAAAAAAAAAAAAAAGAATGAATTGGTAATAATATTTATTACAAACAATTCAATGTAGCAAAAAGGGAAGAGAACGACCGTTTCAGCACTCACTTCATTCCAAGCAGTATTCGAGGCCCTTTATATGAGCTATTTGAATCCTCAAAACAATCCCGTTAAAGAAATACTGTTATCCCCATTTTACAATGAAGAAAAAAAGGTTCGGGTCAGTAATGTAGCTACACAGAGCAAACACAAGACGATCCAAACCCATAGCTGTCTGACTCCACCACCCAACACTTTTCCTTTTCCTTTGTGGATAATTACAACTTTCCATGGGTCACCCAAAGGAAAACTCCCAGCACTAATAGAAATTTTTAAATATTACAAAGTAGGTAAATAAATTAAAGTTTTAGAAAGAAGAAAAAAATTAACATAAAATCATATAGGCATAGCACAGAGAACTATATTCAATATCTTATAGTAACCTATAATGAAAGAAAATGAAGACGAAGAATGAGAACAATTATGTGCTTGTGTATGTGTGACTGAAACATTATGCTGTACACCGGAAGGTGACATAACATTTTAAACTGGCTCTACTGCAATGAAAAAAAAAGATTTCTTTTTAATCATGTATGTAAATACATAAAACAGAAAACAACATTCTCATTACGTTAGGGTCTTAAAATGTATGCACCTCACTATTACCCATCATCTTCATCAGAAAGCACTGATTAAAGGTGAGTTGTCAGATGCTTTGCTGACAACTCCTGGTCCCATTTTTCTGAGAGTGTCATCTGCTCAGTATCAGATCAATGAGAAAGAAATCATTTCTACAGCTCAAGAAATCTACTAACAAGTGAGTGATTGAGATGAGAGGCCGTTTAAGGAGAACTAGAATTAAAATGGTCTCAACAGTGTCCTGGGGGATTTCTACAAAATCTTTTAATAAAAGCAGCTGAAATTTCATCCTGGCTCACAAGCTTTCGCTATGTGTCCCAAGTACTTCAATCTCTTTTTTTTTTTTTTTTTTTCTTTTACTATTTAGGGCCAAATACCAAGAGTCTTGAAAATACTGGGAAGATTGTTTGCTTTTCATTTTGTTCTGTTCTCAGGTTCCTTTTGCAAATGTGCTTTGGGCTCATCATTCTTTAAACACGTTTCTTTGCTGTTAGTTATCAAAGTGAGCGTTGCCCTGCGACAGTGTGTAGCCCCAAATGCCACTAGATCATTAAGATTTGAGGCTGGTTGCTGACTTGGAAGTTCTCCTGAGTCAAAAGTCATCACTGCCTTTTGCTTCTGCACTGCAGATTCGCGGAAGTGGGGGCAGCTGATGATCTGTGGTCAGTTAAGCCTGCTCCCAGCATCCCTCCCCGCAGAAAACCAGCCACCCTTGAAGCCCATCCCGATGTCCCCAAAGTGTCCATCTGCCAAGGTCAGTGTTGTACCAGCAACATTCTTTGCACATGAAGTCTTATGGGCACCCTTCTAGGGTATGAGCTGGCCCATAGCCACCGACTTTCTACAGATCATGCAGCAAATGGGAAACGAAGTGCGAATTGGAGCCCAGAGTCCTAATTTCAATCCTAGTTCTATCTTTTAGTGGTAATTAGCATCACAATTTACTGGGAAGTTTATTTAGATTTATGGAGCTCCTGTTTACTTGTTTTCTAAAATGGGCTGTTTATATATAAACTGTAGAAACACGAGCCAGAAAAAGGGCATCGCTTTTAATACAAAACCCTCACTGCAGACATTTCTATTTTGTGTGGCTGGCAGCCTAACCCTTTGAGGTGCTTAGAAAAATGCTTCAGTTTGAAGTCTTGATGAGTCATTGGGGTTGATAAAGACGATGCCTCTTGGACAGAGTCTGAATGGATGGAGACACTCAAAGATTCAGATTTCTATGCCCCAGAACATATGAGGAATGTTTAGATTCTGCAGGTAACTCCCGATCAGGGAGCAGGGTTTTAGAAACAGAGAGAAAAGAGGGCTGGAGGGAGGATCAGTGAGGGGTACCCCAAAGTTGTATGAGAGGCAGTGTTACAGAAGCTTAAGCACATGGTTCTGCACAAAGATGGTGAGGAATGGGAGGTGAGTGAGGCAATGGGGGCTGGAATTCTGTTCAAGCCAAGCCAGTCCTATGCCTGGGATGAAGGTAGCCCGGGATGAAGGTGCCTTATCCTTCAGGCAAAAGCACCGAAGGCGGCCGCAGCCCTGGGTGGGGGTCTACAGAGAGATACAGCCCAAATGGCGATTCCCCATCAAATGAAATGTCACGTTAGAAGGTACTTCATGCCCTGTTCTGTCCCCCTCACACACACCTCCCCGCTGTGTACTCCTCATCCTCCCAGTAAATGCCACTCCCCCTAGACTTTGTGTTAGCGGGGTCGTGGGGGGTTTTGAGAGGGTAGTTGGTGACTACCAAGGGGTGGAGCAGCGTGGGGAAAAGAAGGCAGCCCAGGGAATGAGGAGTCGTTGCTGTGCTGCAGGATCAAAAAAAGAAAGAAAAGGAGAAATAGCTGGAGTGAAAAACAGGTCATATCAGAGCTGGGAGTGATGAGTTAGGAGAAGTCACCACCACCACGACAACACACATAGCCCCGTGCAGTGAGAGGTGCAGCCAGCTTGAGGATATGAAGATGGGGGGGCGGGGCTTGAGGACATCTGGGGGACACTCCTGAGAATGGCAGCAAGAATTAAGTGAGTTAAAGTGCGTGAAGCCTCTGACCCGGGGCCTTCTCCCTATGTCAGACCTCTCCCTGTCTCCTACCTCTTCTCTTGTTCCTTGCTTTGCTCGCTCTGAGGGCGTCCTGGCCACCCCCCTTTTCTGGGCTCTGAGGAGTAAAAGCGTTCACCTAGCTGGACCTGCTCCCAGGAAGATGATCCCTGTTAATGACTCCAGCACCCAAGCCCTGCCTGGCTGGGAAACCAATTAATTTTGGATTTTCCAATCATCTACTGGGCTTTTGTCCTCTTCTTGGAGAAGTTTTAAAGGCAGATTTACTTACTCTGCTCTCAGAGACACCTTGGATTACTTTGGGTTCATAAAATCTTATTTGTTTTATAAAATTTCCAGGAAAAGAATTCTATAGTTTAAGTAAGGTTATTAAAGATGTAGGAATAACTAGCCGTTGTATGGCTCCTCACAGTTTGCAATAAGCTTTCCCATTCTTTAATCCTACCTAATTTTGTTTGATTCTGCCTACCTGACCTTCTTTAATTCTTACCACAAACCCACTGGTGTCAGAAATGCTGTTAACGGGGCTCAAATCCCAGGTCCTTGCAAACAGTTTTATTCCACTACAATGGAGGAGCTGTCTTTTCTCAGATAGGCCCACTCTTAGACTGTACCCATTAATGTCTCCAACTTAATGGGAAAACTGGAATAATGGAATGGAATCAGAAGCTAAAATATAGAATAAAAGCAAAAAAAAAAAATTAAAAAACCAGGAAGCAAGAGGCCACTATGCACTTGAAGTTTGTCCATTTGCCGCCACAACCCCATTTGTAGGCGGATCACCCTTCTCTCCGCTTCCATCTCCGTCATCCTCATGTGTCCAGTGACCCTCGGGCAGTCGACATAGGAGAGTATCCTTGAGCCTAGGTTGTTGGTGTGAAATAGCAAGACCAGAATTCTGAGAAAGTGTTCCTCCTGGTAAACACCCCAAGAAAACGAACCAGAGGCTTCTTTTTTCCAGTGAAAGGCTTTATTTCCAAGCCTTTTCTGTCTTCTAGAGCTGTGAGTTCACATTCACACATTCATGCTGTGAAACCCACAGCGGTTCCGATAGGTATCCACTATACCCAGTACAGGCTTAAGATCTGCACTGTGAAACCCTCAGGAGGCAGGAGGCCCTTTCATGTTCTCAGAGAGCTTCAGATCTGGTTGGCATCGGAAGGCAAGCAATGAAACATGTCCCAGCTGTGCAGAAATCAATGAACTCGTCTAGATGGCAGAAGGAATGCCAGAAGGTGGTTCAGTAGCATCTCATCTGGCTGAACTGCTAGGGAGAAGTTACAAATTATATGTGCCTGATGCCACTTAAGGAGACACAGTTACTGTCTTTGAAACAATTGTTTCTTCAGCAAGGGAAAATGAAAAGTCAGTTGCCTGGCTCCCCGTGCAGCCGTGGACGCCTTCTTGACTGTGGCCCATTAGTTCCAGCATGCTTGGGCCTGGCTTTGCCTTTTCATCTAAGACAGGAGAGTACCAAGGAAAATGTTGATGGGCAGGTTACAAGATACTACTTGCTAGGGTCATTCCATCCTCTGCCCAAACATCCAAAGAAATTAATCTCATCTGAAAGGACTTGAAGATTCTAGGATGCTTGGACAAGCTGGTAATGATGGCAGTTGGGTAAACACAAAAATACTCTCAAATCATTTTTTCTTAAGAAGCTCTTTCATCATCTGAGTTAATCAAAAGGCAGATAAATGGTAACCTGGGCAAATATGCTGTCGTTTTAGGCAAAGCAAACGATGAATATGAAAATGGAAAACACTTGCTCTGCAAAGAATAGTTAGGGAAGAGGGCAGAGAGAAGGAAGGGGCAAAAGCAGGGGAAGAGAAAGATTAAGTGTGACAAATATATCAAGATTTATTTGTTCCCCTAAACCTGTCCCCCTTTCCACCCCCAAGCACGCTCGGGTGACCATCAGGATGTGGGAGTGACTATGCGTGTGTCTGGGTGTATCTGTGTAAGTCTGTGTGTATGTGGCATGTATATGGGGGGAGGGGGAACTGTGAGAGTGTGTAAGGTGAAGGGGTAGGAGGAAGTGTGCATGGGTGTGCAGGTTGTGTATCTACAATGGATGTGTATGAGGGTACTTGAGTAAGGGGTGTGGGGCCATGGATGCGGACAGAGATTAGAAAAGAGAGCATGTATGAAGGTGTGTAGGTGGTATGTGTAGACTATGGACGGGGTTCTGTTTGTTAGGGGGGTAAGTGTAGGTGTGTGTGCATCAAGTGGGAAGTGTGGGTGTGGAGCCGTGCGTATGCATCCGGAGTAAATGTCCCAGCTCAGGGTGTGTGCCTAGGGACTGTGTGTGGATCTTGTGTATAAAAGCAATCTGGTGTGTCTGTGCAATCAAAGTGATGTTTGGGACCCTCTGAAAAGCAAACCAAGCCTTTCTGTTGCCTCAGCTGCCCTGCCATGACTGTCCTCTCCCAGAGATGCCCTGTTCTCAGCTTTCAATCCCCTGCTTCTGAATCCAAACTGCACTTGGAAATCCACACCTCCGTCTCCTTTGCTATGACTGATGCTACTGCAGACTTTCATTTGCCCACTGAACTGATTTGGGAAAAATACCTCTGGACCAGAATTTCTGCTGAGAAGTCATCTTCATCATCATCACCATCACCATCACCGTCATCATCTTCCTCCTCCTTGTCATCATCATCCTCCTCACCATCATCACCACCACCACCATCATCATTCCCATGTGTTGCACTGTCTTCAGCCTTTACCATGTATCATCATCTCAAGATAATGATACATTATCCTTTTTGGAAGGGTAATTCTCCAGCATAAAATACAGCTGGATTTACTCATGAATCCATGCTAGTCAAAAGAAAACTGTCTGAAACGCTAGGTTGAGGAGTGGTAGAGGCTTTTAAATTAACATACAACCTCTGTTTCTTGTCCAAAGCCTCAGTCTGAAGGCTTTCTTTGGATCTTCTTGTCTATTTCTACCCTGACATGAAAATTCTTTGAATACAGCTTCAGTGTATACATTCCTTCGACCACCTCCCTAAGATACAAAATTAGTAAGCTGTAATATTTCTTGGAAGGTTATAGAGATACGTATTACTTTTGTTGGTGGTGTCAGTATGTGAACAGACTTGCTGCAATGCTGCCTATGGTCATAACAAAGCCGTGCATCCATTTTCCTGAGTGGAACCCCACAGAGAGCAGTTTGTGACAACATTTATCTCAAGGACATTTTCGCTGGCCTCCCCATTTCCATTTCATAAACATCCATTCCCAGGAAAGCGAAACAGGAATTTCTCCAGGACAACGAAAAAGCAGCAGCAGGGTAATTTGCCGGCAAAGCTACTGCAAGTGTGCCAGACCTCTGATACTGCAGGCAGAGCTCAGTCCATTTAGAGCAGGGGAATGGACAGCATCCCAGTCTCACCTGGTGTTTTCTCCCAGAAAGGGAGAAAGGGAAATGTAGCTTCTGTCTGTGTGGTGCAATTTTCTCTGACAGTCATGGAAGGAAAAGTTGGGAGGTTGTTCAAATACACAGAGGATTCAGTCCTTGCTTTTATGACCCAGTGAGTTCTGTATCCTTCGGCATGAGGAATTGGAGTGATAAATATTCTCAAAACTTGCATCTCAATCCATTCAAGTCTCTACTGGACAGAAGGAAGAACAGCTCCAATGCCCCGAGGCAAAGAAACACAGCATCTTATGTGTCTGCTAGCCTGAGTCTTTCCAAAACCCGGAGGGTTGCACAGCTATCCCAGAGACCTGGATGGCAGGTCACGCCCACATCTCTCCTGGCATTGCCCTCAAGCCATGTCCAAGGAGAGCAGATGCCACACCATTACTAAAACTGGGCTCATCCCCACCATAGGACTGGGACGAAGAACATTCTAACTCAGTTGAGAAGATAAGATCATTTGATTATAATGTCGGGCAACCAGTTGACAGGCTGGAATGCTCTTTTTCCCTTTGTGGAATTGTTTCAAAGACAGCTTTAGACACCACAGAGTAACAAGAATTAGCTCATCTGTGAATGTGGGTACACCCAAAAGGTAGACACAAAATGTAGCAGAGCCATGCTTCAGTGCCGTCCATCCATTCATTCATCCACACGGCAAGCTTTTGCGGAGAGCCTGCAGGAGCCACGTGCAGGTCCTAGAGCTAGGCGTCCCGAGATGATCATTCAGGAAGTTCAAAGTCTCCAGCCAATTCAACCAACCATTATTAGAGAGGTCAGTGCTTTAAAGACAGCTAAAGTACCAGGGTGGAGGGGCACTGGGCAGAGCCTGGGTGAGGACAATGAGGACCAGACAGATGAAGTTCCCTTGAACTCACGACACTTGAGCTGAGCCATGAACGACAAGCAGGAGCTGTCCAGGCAGATGGGGGTAATTCGCCATCTGCAGGTTAAGTAGGTCCAGAATATTCCCTCACAGGATCGCCAGAGGGAGCTGGGGCTGGGGCACGTGAGGCCAAGTATTTCACACAGGAATCAATGAGAATCCCAGGAAAAGAACCAACCTCCCGAAGTTGCTCTGTAGAACTCAGTAAATGCCCCATCTCACACTCACATGCACACACAGTGCCCTCTTCCTAGAGAGCAGAGAGGACACTGTGGGAAAAGTGAGGTGGGACTGCAGTCTGCTCTGTGGTCTGTTGATGCCAGTGCTGTGGGTGTACAGCTGCATAATTTATAATAGGTTTTCCTGGGAAACAAAATCGCCTAAAGACTGTGAAATCTTGCCTTGCATTGCCTTGCAAGGGATTAGGCAGCATCCTGTTGACAAGGGCATAAATCTCTCCAGTTCCACATGTTGCATCTGTCGTTACACTAGCTGCCCTGTGCCAGCAAGAGTCCTAAGGAGGCACGGACGGACTTCAGATTTAGTGTGGATGACAGTGCTTGCAATAGCAAACTGCAGCGCAGAGCACAGAAACCCAGAAATCACATGGGGCTGCAGTGCCCGCCCTTCAGGACTAGTTATCGAGACTTTTACTCATAGTGACCATATCATATGGGTACATGCTAATGCTTTAGAACATGGCAACCTTCTCTGCTCCTGCATCCAACTAAACCCTTTCCACCCATCAAAGATCAACTCTAGTCCTCCATGTCTTAGATGTCTTTAATTTCCTTTTTCCCTAAGTTCTTACAACAAAGGAAGTGTGCCATGCACAATGTATCCTTAACTCATATTCTTTTTATTGTTGTTGCCTATAACGTGTGTGACCTTGACCTCCCAAATAGATTTTAAGTCCCCCTGAGAAAAAACTCTACCTTCCGAGGCACCAGTGTCTTTCACACTGTGATCGAGGGTTATTTGTCTCCCCTGATTTCTATCTGCCTATTGGATTTCCCCAGGTGGCCAGTCTACAAGAACCAGAACCTCAATATATCTCAAGTTGAGATCATCTCTCTACCAAAATAAAGTCCTCTTGGTGACTGCCTCTATTTCTCTTAAGCTCTGACTTTTCCTTGTGTTAACCTGGCCAGCAACCATTGATGACATTATTAATTCTTTTTTTCCTCTCCCTTCCCATCTCTCACCTTCATTCTCTCCTTTCCATGATTAATGCCATTGCCCTGGTTCTGACTCTTATCATTTCTCATCAAGGCAACTGGAGAACTCCCATCTGACCTCCCTTTGGCCTTTCTTTTCCAAATCCAGGCACCCATACAACTCAGTCAGGTTAAACTGCCTGCAACATCACATGTCTGGTGTCCGTCCTATGGCCTTCCACTGTCCACTTCATAAAGTACATAGATTTCTTTATCTACTATTCCAAGTCCTCTACAATCTGACAATTCTGTTCCATCTATTTGTTTGTCTGAGTTGATTCTAAATCTGACATCATTTCTCTTTGCTCGGTCACACTAGTTTCTTCTCAGTTAATTAAGATAAGTTACTGCAAAAGCTTAGAGAATAGCAAAAGTGCCTGTGGTACAGGCACTAAATGAGATTAGAAAAACGGACATCTGAAACGGCCATTTAATCTGGAAGGTATACTACAAGAGAAATGTCTTTGAACCCCAAGTGATATTACACAGATGTCTATGTGGGATAATAGATGGGGTAAAGAATGTAGAAATGACTAAAATTAGTGGAATGGTTTTCACAGAGAGCCAGCTCTTTGACTTTGGATCTGATTTTTCTTTTCCTGAAGCATATGAGACTAAGGCAACTTGAGAAGAATGGAAAGAAAGAGGAATTTAGAATCAGAAATCTGAATTGTGGAGACTCTGAGCAGGGGTTTACCCTCCTTGTGCACTGGTCCTCACCTATGAAGTACAGATAGTGACACTGACCTTAACAGTAGTTGTATGGGTTAAAGGAGACAACATGCAAAATCCTTTATCAATTGCAAAGTGTTCAAGTGATCATTTGTATGATCCATTTGTGCAAACTTCGTTGCAGTTTTCAACAAGGATCCAGTGGCATTTGTGATTGGAATCCTAATACCAAGATCTGCTCCACACCCTAGACAATGATGTTAGTCTTCATGCAGAGAGCAGACAAGTGAGAAAAAGACAAGGTGAGAGTCCACTGAAAGTGGACAGACTCTCCAGCAGCACTCAGTGTGGGAAGCAGCAAGCTGGCCAGCCTTCCATCCTTTCCCTCCTGAAGTCAGAACTAAGGCCAGCAGAGACTCGTCTTCCTTCAACACACCCAGCACTGGTGGGCATATCAGCCTTGTTGGGTCTGTTTTGATCCTCCCCTGGTCCAAATTCATGTCTGCCTTGCTTTCTCATTTCACATCTGACTGCTTTTCTGAATGATTTGATTGGTAAATTATTCAGTAAAGCAACCATAAATTATTCTATTTCATCAGTTTTACAACTACTGAAGGAAGCTGTTCAAAGCATTTTTTCTTGGCTCTTGCTTGCTGTGTACTTGGAGCAGTCCGCCACCGGGCATGACTTTGCGATGAGTTGTACATGCAGGAAGCTGGAGATCCGTTCAGCTTCAGCCAGTTACCAGTGTGACATGAACATCTAATCAAAAGGCCATGTGTGCTGTGTTTGCCCTGGATGATAAACACATACCAGGTGTGTGACCTTGAGCAACTTATTTAACCTTTCTTTGCCTCAGGTTCCTTATCTGTAATATAAGGACAACAATAGTACTTATCTCATAGGAATATTAAGAGGATTAAATGAATAAATACTTATAAAGCACTTAAAATAGTGCTTGGAACATGGTAAGAGCTATATATGGGCTCGCTAAATAAAAAAAACACATTATTATTATTTGTAGGGGAAATCATGTAGGAATCCAGAATAACAAACTTTTAAATGAAGCCGAACATATATAAAATGTGTATTGTAAAACAATATTCCAAGGGTGGTTGTGTCTGAAAGAGTCACCATACATTTGTTAAAACCCATAGAACTTTACAGCACAAATAGTAAACCATAATGTATGCAAATTCGTAAAATTATTTAGGAGGTCAGGGGATCCCAGGATGCAATGCAGATTGCAACAAATGAATCTAACTGTAGTACAGAAATACAAAACAACTGCACTGAAGAGGGTGGGAGAAAAAGGTCATGATCTAAATAACCTTGGAAATGAACGAAATCCACAAGACTAAAGGCAAAAATAACTATAGACAAACATGCATTCTAGAGTTGTTTTCTATGGGGGTAGGTGCTAATAATTCTGATCCTGCTCTACATGTATACTGGATTAGGACAATTAAATAAGTGGATGGTGGATGCAGGGCTGAGTTTCTCACTGTTGAGTGACACGTGATGGATAAGCAAAGGGAGGAGACTTGAGTGAGTCATGTGAAAACAGGTTATAGTTGGAGACATCAGTATGAACTCATATTTAGCTTAATAGAGATACAGATGATTACATATTAGCTGTGTGTGTGTATACCCACATGTATTTCCTTGTTCTGACAACTGAGAGGGCCTGAAGGAGCATTATCTTAGTAACAAGCACACCAAGTACCAATATCTTGGTTTTTAATGATACTCTTAATAAAAGAACCAAGGATCCTTGGAGAAATAACTGATTCTAAGACAAGGGCAGTAAACTCTCAATAAAATCTGGAGCATCTTGAAGTGCCAAAAAGGAAGAAAGTGGTTTTTAAAAAAAGAGAGAGAGAGAGGGAACTAGTATGTCAAAAGGACACAGAAGCCAACTGAGCATTGTCAGAGGCCAGAGCTGAAACAACTTCATTTGAGCAACTAAATAAATCAAGTAGGCTTGGTTTATAACCCAAAGTATAAAATAAATATTTATGAGTTCATACTGATATAAATCAATGGTCAAATAAATAACTAAAGATGGGGAAAGGAGATAATCTCCCCTGAAAAGAATTGCAGATAGTTTATGTAGATGGCCCACCCTCAGGAAAACGTACAACTTTCCACTCCTTAGCAGTGGACTGTGCATAGTGATATCCTGCCAGAGACAACAGTGTGGAAAGAAGGAAAAAGAATAACTTTACAGGGAGAAATCTGACAAACATGACCTCAGGCAGGTGATCAAGGTCAACATCAAAAGTGACAAGTCATGTTGATAATATACACCCTTGCCATGGGATGAAAATGACTTTACTTCTGTGGTCTTCTTCCCTAAAACCCATAACCTAGGTCTAATCATGAGAAAAATATCAAATTCCAACTGAGGGACATTCTACAAAATACCTGACCAGTAATCTTCAACGCTGTCAAGATCGTCAAAAACAAGGAAAGTCTGAGAAACAGCCAAGAGGATCCAAAGGAGACGTGATGACTAAATGTAACACAATGTTCTAGATGGGATCCTGGAACAGAAAGGGGACGTTAGGTAAAAACTAAGGAAAGAGGGCAAGAAGGGTGAGGAGGGAGGTGGGATGAACATGAATCCCAATAACAGTGTACCACGAACTGAGAACAGCTAACTCAACCCTCTGCCTCCAAGGCAATGAGTCACACAAATCAAGCTGCGCTTGCACAACTGAAAGGTAGTACCTGAAGAAGTCAGAGTTACCCAGAAGGGGAGGGAGAAGCAGCAGAGAGATGGCTGGCCCCCCTGGAAAGACTACTCCTGTGGGGCCACCAAGCAAGCATTGGAGGCTCTGGTTGAGACCTCACTACATGCAGCCAGCCTGGAAGGAGTGGCAGACACCACACCGATTTAACTGGTGCATGGTGGGACCAGGCATCAGCACTTTGAGAGGATACCCAGAGGACTGAAAGTGCACCACTGAACTGTTTCAGGAGTAGGAGTAGCCGTGGGGATTTGTGGAAACCTGTAACTTTCAGTACTGGGAATGTTATGTGATCTCGTGGCCACCAATCCCGCCATCTTGGTAGGCAAGTGTCCAACTGCACTGAAATAGACGAAAGAGAATGTAGCAAGAGAGAGGGGGAGAAAAGGGAAACATGCAGACCCTTTAGCTGTGTGTTAATACTTGCAGCAAACTGTTCTACAAAATGACATGGAGCCCAGTTTGGAAAATCATGCCAGTTGGAGCAGATCACTGGGGTAACCACTGACAGCAAAGCCAAGGAACTCCCCAATTCTCTCTGTTCTCTGAGCTAATTTCCAGGGATGAAGGAAGAAAGAACAGGAATATTGGCTGCCCTCGGAGCCCAAACTGAGCAGACTGGAACCAGTATCACAAGGCAAGGCTTGCCAACTCTGAGACGGACCCCGAGGCCATAGTTTCCTCAGAAGGAGTTCCTTACTCTAGTTGGAGTTGAGAATCACAGGCTTATTTTTAATATGAAAGCCTTGATTAGTAGCTGGACATAGGGGGACACACCCAAACGTTAGTGACACTGTGATTTCAAAGGCTACTTGGCATAAGAAAAAAATCTTTTACCAAAATGCTCTCTCTCCGAGTTTTCTTTCTTTTCAAGGAAAAGTGCTGTAAATAGATAAGGGCATCTATTAATATAATACTTGACATAAGTAGATTAAAGAAGAAAAAATATGACCTAAGGATACATAATACCTATCATAAATGGATTAAAGAAGAAAAAATGCTCAAAAATGATTATGTCCTTTGATGAAGTACTAAACTACAGGAACAGAGAGAAACTGCTTTACCATATAAAGGCCATCTATTTTGATCTAAAAGCCGTATTCATGATAAAATTCATTTGTTCAGTTTCACTATTATTAATATTCTAGAAATTCTATTCACTGAAAGCAAAAATGAGATAGCAGTAAGGATTAGACATATTGAAAAATAAGTGATAAAAAAACTTCTGGCAGTATGATTTCATAGTCAGATAACCCAGGAGAATAAGCTAAGGGACTATTTTAATTAATCAAAGTTTGACAGGTAGCCTGGTAGAAGATAAACGCGTGCACACACACACACACACCCCAATTCTCATAGTGTGGCTGATGTTATAATGAAGAAAGACTTACTCACAGTGTCCATAGGAATATGCAATTATAAGAAATAGTCTTAATGAGAAGTATCTGTGATCTACAGTAATAACTCAGCAATATTTTCCTGAAAGACATAAATAAAGGCTTGAATAAATGAAGAAGAACACTACAATCTGAGATGGGAGACAACATATTTTAAAAGGAACAATTTTCCCAAATCAATTTACATTTTATAAAAGTCTAATCAGAATCCCAACCTGTTTTTTTTTTTCAACTTAAAAAAATTGCTCTAAATGTCACCAGGTAAAAAAATGTATAAATATAATTTTGAAAATATATGATTAAGGAGGAGCAATCTTATCAGATCGCAATGCATATTACAGATGAATAGGACAAAAATTGTTTGATATTGGCACAAGCTAGACAGATGGAGAAACTGAACAGAAAAATCACTTAGTAACATAGAGAAATGGTTCATGATTTGTACACACACACACATGCAAATACACCCACACACACACACACAAACATTTACTCAATGAGAGGTTTGGAAGCTGATAATAATTTGGATAAATAGACTTTCATATCATAACTTAGACCAAAATAAATATAGTATTCAATACTTATTAAACATGAAGATTATAGATAAAATTTAAAACCACATTAAAAAAGAGAATTGTAAGTGGTATCTATCAGGCTTCTCATAGATAGCAGGAATTTTCCATCCTAGCAGAAGAGGAAGAAGTTGTAAGAGAAGAGATGGACAGATGTCACATACAAAAATTTAAAATGTTTATGTCACAAAATAAAAGGATAAAAGGATTTTAGCAGATAATAATATGCAATTCTGGCGAATAAAAGGTTCATTATGGGCAGAACTGTAATTTGAGGAGGTCCCTTAGTGCCAAGAGATTTATCAGTATGACTTGACCATCATGAAAATGCCCATGAAATTTGACACAGTAATCCATTTCCTGGTAGTCTATCTTAAGGAAACAATACAAAGTAGTGGAAAAGCTTATTCTATTTTATTTCTAGTAGGAGAAATTGTCCAACAATTTTCCAATAAGGGACTACTTTACTTCAACAATAGTCTACATATTCTGCCTTGATTTTGAGCAGCTTTATTGACATTCAGTGACTTCATATATGCAGAGTTGGGCAATCATCATCACATTGGAATATGTTTATCACGCCAAAAAGAACCCCTTCATCTGTTGGCTAGTTTTTTTTTTTTTTTTTTTTTTTTTTTTTGGAGTGGTAAAACTCCAGTCCCACGGTCCCAGCCCTGCAGTCACTGATCAACTTTCTGTCTCTACAGCTTTGCCGATTCTAAGCATTTCATATAAATGGAATCCTACAATGTGTGATCCTTTCTGACTGGCTTCTTTCACTTAGCATCATGTCTTCAAGGTTCATCCACGTTGCAGCATATATCAGTATTTTGTTTCTTTTTATTGCCAAATAATATATCATTATAAGGATATGTCACATTTTGTTCACTGATTCATCAGTTGATGGACACTTATGTTGTTTCCCATTTTGGATACTATGAATTATGTTGTTATAAACATTCATGTACAGGTTTCTGTGTGAACGTATGTTTTTATTTCTCTTGGATACCATTCCTCTGGGAGTGGAATTTGGGGGCCATGTGGTAACTCTGTTTAACCTTTTGCAGAATGGCCAACCTGTTTTCCACACTGGTTGCACCATTTTATATTCCCATCAGCAGTGTATGAGGGTCTTAATTTCTTCACATCCCTCACCAAGACTTGTTATTATCTGCCTTTTAAAAATTATACTCATCCTAGCGGCTGTGACGTGCTATTTCATTGTGGCTTTGATTTGCATTTCCCTGAGGGCTAATGACGTTCAATATTTCTTCATGTCCTGATTGGCCATTGCTTTATCTTCTTTGCAAATATCTATTATGATCTTTGCCCATTTTTAATTAGGTTATTTGAATTTTTACGACTTAGGTGTAAGAATTCTCTATATGTTCTAGGTAAGTTCATTATTAGATATGCGATTTGTGAATATTCTTCCCTATTCTATATGCAATCTTTTCACCTTCCTGATGATCTCCTTTGAAACACAGAAGCTTGTAATCTTGATGACGCCCAGTTTATCTACACTTTTCTTTGTAGCTTGTGCTTCTGGTGTCATATCTAAGAAATCATTGCCTATTCCAGGCGACAATATTTTGAAGTAGGACGTATATAGTTGACATAGTTAAGTCATTTTTCCAGAAAGATTGATTTCCTGGCACGGTTAGGTTGTCTGTCCAGCCATCCTGTCTGGCCTTTTGCAAGCTAATGTTTCATTTTCCCACCAGAGGAGCCTTGGGCAGAAGAAAGAACATTCAGAGATCTCAGAGAGGCCGGTCAATCCTGACCCAACAAGCACTACCGCAGTGCCTATCAGGAAGTTGGCACTCGTTTCCTGGATGTGCCTGTGTTACAATTTCTATTAAAAGTCATCTGAACACACTGAGTACCTATTTGTCTCTGTATGTTCTTCCATGGAAAGTCAGAATGACCGATTCCTTCAAAAAATTGTATCTCCAGTCTTACCAAGTTTTCATCTTAGGAACACTGAACCTGCCCCATATATTCAATACCAGACGGACTTTTACATAAACATGCTGATTGGGACAATGATGGGGTAACATTTAATAATACTTATTAAATAATGTTAGTTAAGGGAAGGGAAGTAATATGCCAGTGTGCTGTGTGAAAATATAAGTATGTAAGGAAAAAAAAGATTAGAAAAAAATATGCCGAAACACTGTCATTGCACCAGGTCTGGGAGAATAGATGGCTTCCTTTTTCATTTTGTCCTTTATGAATTACTTCCAGCTGAATAAAACCTGAAGTTCAGTAAATTGCATTGAAAACCATTTATAACTTAGTATCAATCTCTATTCAGTATATTTTCCAAGTCGTCTCCACGATCCAGCTAGTATTCCCACGCTTCATATGGGTCTTTCCGATTTTATGCCTTTGTTCACAGTGTTCTCAGTTCCAATATTCTTCCCTCCCATCTCAGCCTGACATATCACTGCTCATCTTTCAACGCCTACTTCCAAGATCTTCTGCCATCTCCTTGAACCCTCAAGCTAAATATAATTGTTCTTTCTTCTAAGGTTATTTGTTGATAACTTTGCTTTTATCATCCTTGCTGTTTTTCTACCTTTTCTTATTATAAATAAAACTGATTTATTCACACCCCACCCAATAATAGAAGTAGCTTAGTAACAGTGATTAGGTCATAAATATTTCTGATTTTTCTCTCAGTCCTCAGTAAATGTTTGTTAAATTGAATTGGCCTCGAAGTAGCAAGACAGCATGCAGAAATAGCAAAGGGGGCAGAGAAAGTAAAATGGGTATCAGCATCATAGGAAAATTATGAGCCTGTGAATTTCTACGTTGGGTCGTGCCTCCTGCCATGGAGCAGCCGGTGCCGGCTATTCAGGGCGGGCATGGGTCTTGCCTGTGGCTGCAGAGTTCAAGGTCACCATCAGGCAGCCTCAGCTTCTATTATCAGTCAGAACGGAGCCTGTGCTACAAGCCAGTCACCTCCCCCATCTCACTGAGAGCAGACTGGAAGCCCTTCCTCAGCCATTCACAGCAGGTCCTGCTCGTGGTTAAGTTTTCTGCTGGTAATGATAAAACTCATAATGTTAGTTCCTTAGAACAAGATAACCCTTTGCAGTTTATAATGTGCTTTCGTAGATAATGGCTTATTTACTGTCCCTTCTAACCTTACCAGGTATCACTACTCACCTCCATCCTTGATGAGACTGAAGGTGCTGGGAGCTACGCTTTCCTTTAAGTAGATGGTCTGGTTCTTGGTGTGGTCAGCACTCAAGCCCCAGTCATCTGACTCCACATGCAGTGTTCTTCTCTGCTTTCCTTTATTCATCACCTTCATAAGAGTCTTGGGACAGGGAGAGTGGTCAGCCTGATCCAAAAATGTGTCACTGGGAGAAGCAGCCCAGGATGGGACAAGGAAGAGCACAGACAGAAGCAGTAAGACATAGTTCCATCTCGTCTGGTCCAAGAGCCTTAACACACAAACCACAGCTTCCAGCAATGAGCAAAGAGCATCCTCTGCCTGCTGAAGTGGGGTCTGCCTCTTAGATTCCAACTACCAACGTGTGGGATAGGCTGAGAAACAAACGTCAAAAAGGTATGCGACACGTTTTCAGGCATTGGATCACAGAAAGGAGGTGGGTCTGTGAAAGGACATGAATCTGTTTCCCGAAACGATGCTACCCCATTTTCTCTGGACAAACTGAGCTTCTGTTGGTTCCCATACTCATTCCTTTAGCAAATATCTATTGAGAACATCTGCAGTGTGCCAGATACAGGCAACATCTCGGTTGGGCACATAGCTTCAAGAAGTTCCCAGATCCCATTTTTTGGGACCCTTCTCTAGAAGCTGCAAGTATCTTGTTCCCACCAGAGGAGAGAAAAGGGAGGATTAATAAGCACTGATGCTTAGGAACAGCTTCATAAATTAACAAATGGGCTTCCCCATTGACAGTCTAATCTTCTGGAATCAGTTTATTTATATAAGTGGTTCTGAACTGAATTAGCTAATAAACCACCTTGTAGAGCTATGACGGAACTGGCTTCAGGTCAAGGACATTCTGTTGAAGGGAGGAATTATTTCAAGCCCTGGTGCTATCACTGGGAGCTGATTTGTTGCTACCAAGTTGGATCCCTAATATCCCCACACCCCACCAGGAGAATTTCTATTCCGTTTGACTTTAAATTATCCCAAGGACCACCATCTGAATCCACAGCCTGACATGATACAAAGCCAGAACTACAAAGCACTGGTTGGCAAACATTTGGTCTCTCAGTTAATAATCACTAGCAAGCACACAAAAAGTTGTTTCCTTACAAAATGGAACAGTCTTTCTATTTCACCACCAGGACTTGTCACTGTTACATCGGTATGCAAAGATTGCAGTGGAATTTCTTCCACAAGCTTCCTTCCTGTGATCACTCTCTCCTGCCAAAATTTCCCCAAACAGATGGACCTGTCATGCAAATTTGGAAGAGGTGAGCCCAGGGGGGTGGCTGATTAGAAATTAAACAAAAGAGAAAAAGAAACGTGTAGGAATCTAGGCATTAGAATGCAGGTGGGAGCAGGGAAGTTCCCAGGATTTTCTTGAATAGAAGAGGACAGAGCAGAGTCCCCTTTGAATGTAGTTGAATGCAATTGATATCCTGACATATATACTGAAATAAAGGGGTTTTGTCCACTCAAGACAAATGGCCAGAGAGAGTGGCTACCAGTGTCACATGCAAAGCACCGGATTTGGAACAGAAAGATACTAAGTCTTCATTAAAGATGCATTGATTAATTTAGTATCTGCTAGAAAGGACATATCCATACAAATGATTCCTACTTCACAATCTGACCCTCTCCTACTCAAATATCAAACAGGCAGAGATTAAAAATAAAATCAACATCCCTTTTATTTTTCATTTAAATTTAAATATTTTAAATTTTGATTAGCTCTTCTTATTCCAAATCTTTCACTGATATTGTGGCAGATGGTATGTATATTATCTCACTTAAGACGTATCCAAATTCCCCTTGTCTAGAAATTATAAAGCAAAATATTCAAATCTCAGCCTCCTTTGCAGGTAAAGATGATCAGGTAACTTGGGATTTGCCAATAAAATTCAAGGGGACTTTCCTGGGGAGGCTATTCAGTTCTTGAGCCTTGGATGGCCACCTCACTCCAGAATCCTTGCAACAAGAGTAGCATTAACCCATTTGATAATTTGACTCATTGTCAGGTTTCCTATACCTTGCAGCTCAGAGTATTCCTTACTGATGTAGTGTTTTAGGTCAGGACAACCACAGACTGGGAGGCTTAAAAACAAAAATTTATTTCCACACAGTTGTGGAGGCTGGAAGTCTATCAGGGTGCCAGCATTATCCAGTTCTGGTGAGGGCACTCTTCCTGGCTAACAGATGGCCACCTTCTCGCTGTGTTCTCAGGTGGTCGAGAGAGAGAGAGAGAATGCCCTCACGTCTCTTCTTATACGTGTAAAACTCCCACCACGAGGGCCCATCTCTCAGGACCTCATCTAAGCCCAGTTACCTCTCAGCGAGCTCATCTCCAATATCATCACATTAGGGGCTAGGACTTCATCATGAATTTTGGGAGAACACAAACATTCAATCCGTAAGGGTCACTTCTGGTGGTTAATTTTAGGTGTCAACTTGACTGGGCTATGGGACACCCAGACATGTGCAAAACACTATCCTGATGTCTCTGTGAAGGTGTTTCTGGGTGAGATTAACATTTGAGTCAGTAGACTGAGTAAAGCAGTTTGCCCACCCCCTACCCCGTGTGGGTGGGCCTCGTCCAATCAGTTGAAGCACACACGGCTGAGTAAGAGGGAATCCTTCCTGTCTAACTGCTAAGCTGTGACATCTTTTTTCCTGCCCTGAACAAGTGAGAATTTTGCTTTACTGTTTCTTATTAGAAGACAACTTTGCCTGAGGAAGTGACACACTTAGTGTAGTGGCCATTAGCTTGACCTCGGAAACAAGACGTAGACTTGGTTCAACAGCTGACCATTGACAAAGTAATAATTATTGGGATGTTTATGTTCCTCTCTGTGAATCAGTTTTCTCATCTGTAAGATGGGAACAATACCTACCCCACTGAGCTACCAAGAAGCTTGGAGGGATTTCTCCACATGATAATGACCATATTCACAGTAATATGCAATATTTTCTCTGTCTCCTTGACTCTGATTTTTATAGTACTATTCAGTTGACCTTATTCTTCAGCTTATCCAAGGAAATATGTAAGAAATATTTTAACAGGTAAATACATTTTTCCATAAATACAGTTTGTTAGTGACTGAGAATTTCAGGAAACGTCCTCTTAATCACTCTTTTCATATTGCTTGGAACAGGAAAAAGTTTTAACATTACTCACAATATCCCATTTGTACAACTTGGGATTCATGGCCAACATGACAATATGACCGTGAGGATGCATTTTGCTTTTCATGTCTTCAGATCTTTATCTTTTCACTAAACTGAAACCCCAAGTCTTTATTCCAGGGTTACAAAGACAGAAGTGATTCTTTCAAAATCTTGAATGTCCAATATGTAAATTTTCTTCTAGAAATTTCTAGGCCATTCTGGGGGAAAATAACTTTTAAAACAGCATGGAGGTCTCAGTACTGCTCTCAATACTCCTTTTCATAACAGAGGTTTCAGGACTGTTGCCTGTAGAAATCAAAGGAAGTTGCCAGAGAGTGGATTGGGAGTGTGGAGTGGGGGGAGATTGGTAGAATGAAATAAAACTCTAAAGGTTTGACTCAGGGACTATAATTGGGTGAGATTTCAAATTACAGCCAGTTATGAAAGAGGCAGGTCCCAAAGCAGTTTGTCAATGTTTTTTGTGCTAAAGTAATACGCCTGGGGATTTTTCTTTTTGACTGCAAAGACATCAAACTTAGTTCAAGCAGTGGGTAATGCTAGCATTTTCAAATACACAGGATATTTCTTGCCTCGCACACAATCTCTGAAGTAGATACACCACAGGTAGAAATGGCCCCAGCACGCAGTACATATCATTAGTGTTGGAACGCAGTATTTCAAAGGAACAGCTTCAAACCATGCCGTATAAGGTTTCCAGCTCTTTTGAAGTTATCTGCCATTTGTTGTCATCTTTGAAGCAGAACGCCCGTAATGAATCATTTTTATTATTTATCTGACTTCAGGAGAGAAAATACATACCCTCAGTTGCTTTGAACGCCACATTGTTGGTATTCCAGGTGAAATCTCTGGTAAAACTCTCTGATACACCTCAAGCAAGTGAGGAAGAGGACGCAGTAGAGAGTATAAATAAACCCAAGTCCTTTATGGGCCTGTTTGTTCAGACAGCTTGGGGCCACGGTCCCCCTCCCTGGGGATGGTCACCCACAGTTGCAGGGATCGTTTGTCCTGTGGGTTCTCTCACCACCTACAGAACCACCATATTCCACAGTGTTTCCTCTGGAGACTGAAAAAGGTTTCATGCACCTCGAGTCACAAAAGCTTTAGAGAAGAAAATACAAACCCTAAAAGTGAATTCCCTTCCAAGTCGTAACACATGAAGAAGCCTCTCTCTTCACATTTTGAAGAAAGGACACAGTGGGGACACCAGCACCTCCTGCCTTTCTGGGAGAGGGCAGTGCTGCACATCCCATATAAGCAGGGACAATGAGCCATGACCCTTCACTGGGGTGGTGGATGGGGGTCCAAAGGCCACAGATACGGTGCTGGCTCTGCCACTTCTTATCTTTGTGGTTTTTTGGTAAGTTACTTCTCCTCTCTGAGGCTTGGTTTCATTATAATCAAAGTCAGACTAATCAGAAAAAGGTTTAATGACAATAATGCACCGAGTAATCATATGTGTTAAGCAATGTACAAGACACTTTTCTGAAGTATCTTCTCTAATTTCCAAAACAATGCTATGAAGGAAATGTTATTATTGCCAATTCCCAGAAGTGGAACTTGAGGCTCAAAAAGATGGAACAATTTTTCCATGTCATATATGTAGTATTTGCGGGAAAAGGGTTTGAATCCCCCATATGTCTCTCAAACTCATTGTCTTTCCAAGAGTAACATTACCCTTCCATTGAAATCATTCCTCCTGCTCCCCACAGTGTGTTGTGAGAATCACACCAGAGAAAGTGTGAAAACTACTCTAAATGTGTGCTGTGGGTGTAACATAGCATTGCAGAGTGTCTTTCACATCACAGGTTTATCAATAATGTAGGGAAAGGGGAGAGGGAGGAGGGAGGTAGGATTCCTATAGGCAGAAAGAGAGACATACATGCAAAGGTTAACAATCAGAGCTGTCCTGGACTCCAAGGATGAGTAAGCCGTGGATTTAGTAAGGGGTGATTTATGATTCTAGAATCCAAAACCTTGGAAAAGAAAGAGAAATTCAAAGAAACAGTTGTGGAGAGAAGACGTTAGGTGCTGCTCTGGGAGACGGTTTCCAACGCAATGTCCCATGGACACAGTTACCCGTGGGTAACCTCACAGGATCCCCCAGGAGCTCCTTGGAGAATACTGTTTTCTGCAACCCCATATGATTCCATAATTGTAGTGAGCCCCATGCCAGAAGGGAAACCCTTCTTTCATGCAAAATTGGCCCTGACTCACGCCCAAAAGGAAAGCTTACCAACCGCGATAATTGACCTGTGGCTTCTGTTCCGAGGAGGAATGTGGCCTCCAGGAGGTAAATTATAGGGTACCAGTATTTCCCAACCATAAATATCCAGTCAACGGCTCATTATGAGGGCTTTTCCCCCTTCTGGAAGAGAGCTGTTACAAGTCTTTAGTATTTAGCTTCTTATCCAAGCCTCTATTTTTTGGGGCGCTTACAAATCTATGCAGTGTGCCCAATGGGGCATTGGGAAGCTGGAGAAACACAGGGGGTCTCTGCAATGGTTAGCTTTTTATTATTTTAATCTGATAACCTTCTAGAAGGATCGACTGTGGGAAAAAATGCCTTTGTCATTACCAAGGCATAGCCCTGTTCTTTCTCTAGCTTTAGAATGGTGGTTTGCACTGAATTGACTACCAATTTCTCATTTTCACTTGAAACTTATAATCACCCAAAAAAAAGTCTTATCTTGGAATTTGACCACAGAAGTTACACACACACACACACACACACACACTGACAGCCAAAAATGAAAACTATGAGCAAGTCTTAAAGCCTAAAGAAATTTGTGTATCCCTAAAGCCTTTTCAAATAAAAAAAAATTTCTGTGTGTGCATGTGTGTGTTTGTCCGTGTGTGGAATCTTTTGTAGAAAAAGCAGCCAGTGCCACTTGCCCACGGTGGCCTCAACTGCATGATGAATAACACTGCTCTGAATATTCTTGCACAAGTCATTTATGGACGTCTATCTTTATTTCTCTTAGGAAAATAACCTGGATTACAGCCTAGATATTTATTAAACTTGATATTAAATTACCAAACAATATTACAAAGTGTACTTTGTACCCTTTGAAAGTCCCACTGGCGGTGCACAAGTGGTCTAGTGGCTCCACATTCTCACCAACACTTGATATTGTCAGTCATTTTCATTTTAACCTTTCTAGTGGGTGTGCAGTGCTATATCATAGTGGGGGTTTTTTGAGATACAACTGACATACAATATCATATTAGTTTCAAGTGTACAACATAAGTGGCTGGATATTACCAAGTGGTCACCATAATAAGTCTAGTTGACATCCATCACCACACATAGTTACAAAGTTGTGTGGGGGGTGATGAGAACTTTTAAGATGTGCTCTCTTAGCAGCTTTCAAATATAAATGCAGTGTGATTAACTGTAGTCACCATGCTGCACATTATATCCCTTGACCTTTATTTTATAACTTGAAGTTTGTATCTTTTGACCCCCTTCTCCCATTTTGTATCCTCTCCTCTCGCCAGCCACCTCATAGGGTTTTAAATTGCATTTTCCTGGTGACCACTGATATTGAGCTCTTTTCTCCTTTGCTTAATGGACAGTTTCTGTGAAATGTCTGTTCAAGTCTTTTGCCCATTTTAAATTGGGTTTTCTATCTCATTATTGTTGCATGGTAGAAATTCTTTATATATGCTGGCTACAAGTCCTTTGTCAGATATGTGATCTGCAAATATTTCCTCCTACTTTGTGAATTTTTTTTTCATTCTTTAAACAATGTTTCACAGAGCAAAAGTTTTAGTTTTGATGAAATCCAAATTCTATTTTTTTCTTTTATGATTGATGCTTTCTGTGTCCTAAGAATCCTTGTCTACCCCTAGGTCACAAAGATTGTTCTTTTTTGTTTTCTTCTAGGAAATTTAGAGTTATAGCTTATATGTTTAGGTCTGTGATTCATCTAAATTTATTTTTGCATATGTTATGACATAGAGGTCAAACTTCTTTTCTTTTCCATGTAGAGATCCAGTTGTTCCTGCATCATTTCTTGAAAAGAATTTCCTTTCCTCAATAAATTGCTTTGGCATAGCACCTTTGTCAAAAATCAATTGACCATCTAATTTCAGGTCTATTTCTGGGCTTTCTATTCTGTTCCACAGATCTGTCTATCCTTCTGCCAATGCTACAGTCCTGATGTCTGTAGCTTTATACTAAGTCTTGAAGTGAGGTATTGTGAATCCTTTGACATTGCTCTTTTTTTCAAAATTGCTTTGGCTAATATAGATCCTTAGAACTGCATTGTAAATTTCTACACAATTCTCTAATGGAGTGTGTAAAAGCTATAGTCAGTTTAGGGAAAATTGACATTTTTACGGTATTAAGTCTTCCTTTTTTCTTAACTCTGCTCTAAAAATAAATAAATAAATAAATAAATACAACACCTGGACTTCAGAATTTGAAATAGGAAGTTGATGTGGGCAAAACATTTCCTCATTTTTAGTGGAAATTTTACTACCTGTTCAAAAACTCACTTCTTGAAAGCAAGGGTAATTCCATTAAAGAGAACCTATTAGAACTCATTGCCAAGAGACTTTAAAATAAATATCGTAGGATTTTCTCTCTGGACTCATGCCTTAGCCTGTCCTTTTCATTTAAGAAATATTTACTGAGTGCCTGCTGTGTGTCAGGTACCACTCTGGGCACAGAAAACACCACTGTGACCAAAACAAGCAAAAAATCCCTGCCTTCATAGAGCTCACAATTTTCAGTGAGGACTGTCTGACATCTTCATGCTTAAATCCTTTAGAGGAAGGCTCAAAAACATGTATATCATTCCAAATGCTGTCCAAAACTAAATATTGCATTTGCAAACATTTAAAATGTAGGCCTGAAAATAAGCCTTTTGCATGTGTATAAAATTCCCAAAGTCAATCCCTTACAATTTTAGAATAGGAAAAGCTTTTGACATTGGCTCCCCGTAGAAGAGCAAAGCTCCAGTTCAAGAAAGAATAGAGATAATTTCCGGACACCTTGGACATTGGCTCCTTTACTGTTTCCATGTCAAATAGGCACGTTTATTGCAGTTACTTGCATATAAGCACTGCCTTTTTGCGACCGGATAATCCCCATCCTTACAACCACTTTTGATATTCTGTGAGGATTAAAAAGAATATAAAAGAGAAATAAGCTCTTCACAAGGGTACTAAATCAAACGAGAAACTAGTCAAGGGGTAGGGGAAGACAGAGAAAGATGAATGCCAGCCCAAGAGAATAAATCATCGGCAAGAATCAGAACTATTCTGATTCCAAATATTTTTTTAGGTACAAGCCTTCAACTGAACCACATAGAGAGTTCTCACATACTCGTATACCAATTTTTTCTTCCTTTTTTTCCCTCAAAGAATATTATTCTCTTTACTAGCCAAGTACAAAATAACTATTTAGTCATTAATTATTTATGTCAGGGTGTCTGATCTTCAAACCTTTGAAGAAAGACATGTTTTCCTTACAAATATGTTTGTTCTTTTCTGATAGAGAGAGGGCAGCAGGGAGAAGGGAACAGAAAAGAAAGACCATTGGTGGGAAACAACAACTGTACACTTGCATATCCCTGCTACCGGTAAACTCAACATTGGGTGCAGGCATTCTATTCTGCCATGCATATGTGTAAATTTTCCACAAATAATCGACTAATAGTCACATAATTATAATCTGGAGAGGATATGATTGTTCAAATCTTAATTCTAGGGCAAGAATTATACTATAGTGGAAATAGTAATCTATTTCTAATAGGTTAGCTTTAAACTCACTAATTTTAATAAAACTGTAAGCTTAGGCTGATTGATTTAGTACCATAATGGACTTGGGCTCCACTTTTTAAATAATTAATTGTTCATTGCAAGGAATTGCTTTTGGATCATCCCATCCCATCCTGGCCATCACCTCATTACTGCTGGGCTCCTCACATGAATTCCTCATTCATTCCACAGGCAGAAATTAATGAACGATTCAGAACATCTTTTATTTTCTTTGGGGGAAGTAGTTACTTTGGCAGAAAATGGGTGTGAGCAAATGGAACAGCCATCTAGAGCAAAGTAGCCTTTTTCTGTGTGGGATAAGAGACAGAGATGAATCATGAAGTGCCTTAGACTGAAACTTCCAGAGGGAGGCAGCCTACCAAGGGCCAAGAGGGAAGAAGGTGGTGATCTGTCCCCTATTTCCAAAATGTAGAAGTTGGAGAAGATGATCAGACCAGAAGTAGAAACCAGAGCATCTTAGGAGCTTGATGTCAGCTTGCAGTAAAGCCTGGGTGTAGAGCTTGGGCATTTAATTCCATGACACAATGGTACAGCATCTATTTTGGTATAATGAAAAAGACAGTGCATCTTTACATAAAACCTTTTGAGTGCCAGGGATGACAAAGCATATGGCAAGGCAAGCGAAATACATTTTACTGAGGCAATGTCTGTCTCTTATCTCTAGCTCACTTCAGAGATCCACTGGAAAAGCAAGACAGAAGATAGAAACACATCCAGTACACAGTGAGCTACAAAACTAGCAGTGAAGATTCTTGGAGGAAAAAAAAAAACTTATGATCTAGTCCTACCTTCTAAGTCTGCGTATTTGTTGAACAAATGAGGCATAGAGGAGAGAATGACCTGCTTAGCAAAGTTATGTCTAGAAACAATGCAGGTCTCCCCATTACCTGAGGTGTGATAATCTTTTCCAATCGTCAACCCAAGCTATATGGGCCACCGCATCTAAGATGAACATGAACTTTTCATAAATACATACATACAAACATATATAAAGCTATTGAGATTGAATTCACATACCATAAAATGGACATATTGAAAGTGTACAAGTCAATGGTTTTTAGTATATTCACAGAATTGTGCAACCACCACCACAATACATTTTAGAATATTTTCATCGCCTCAAAAAGAAATCCCATACCCATCTGTTGCCAAGTCCAAACTTGTTCTACTTGCCACACGACAGGCCAATAAATCAGGAGATGAAGTGCTAGGGCAAGGAATAATGACTTTATTTGGAAAGCCAGCAGACCAAGAAGATGGCAGATTCATGTCCTGGAGAACCATCTTCCCCAATTTAGAATTTAGGCTCCTTTTATACTAAGAAGGGGAGGAGGTGTGGTTGGTTGTTGCAGACTTCTTGCAGCTGTCCACATAGGTCAGGTCTTGTAAACCTCCAACAAGATAAGTGTTGTTTTCTGTTCTGCAACTTTTTATCTTTATATGAATGGGAGAGTGCTATACCCTTCAAAGTCAGAGCTTTGAGAATAGGCTGTCCTGTTATAGGCAACATTCTTTTACAAATAGTGCAGGACCAGCATGGACCTAAGCACAGGAAACAGAGCACAGAGTTAGAGCTAAAGGAACAGACCTGATACAGAGTCAGATTTGTTCTTCCCTGTTACACACCCATAGTCACTCCTAAGACTCCCTCCACTAACTCCTGGCCATAGGCAGCCACCAACCTACTTTCTGGCTCGATAGATTTACCTATTGTGGACATTGCATATAAATGAAATCACATGATATGTGATTTTTGTGACTGGCTTCTTTGACTTAACATGTTTTCAAGGTTCATCCATGTTGTAGCACGTATCAGTACTTCATTCCTTCTTACAGCTGACTAATATTCCATCGTACAGATATATTTTGCTCTTCTGTTCTTCATTTGATAAACATTTGAGATATTTCTTCTTATTATTATTATGAATAATACTTCTATGAACATCGTGTACAAGTTTTTACATGTTTCCATTTCTCTTGGGTACGTAGTTTTACCTACCATATATCAAGATTAAACAAGTTAAGAAACATGCTCAAAACAGCTAATGAAAGAAGTCATGTTTTCAACCCAACCCATGTATTGACATGCTCAAGTGCTCAAAGAGTCTTGTATTGCTTCTGAGAAAAGCTATGTCTTTCCTAAAGGTCCCCATATGACTCTCTATGACCTGGCTACTGAGTGGCCTTCCTTCTGGGAAAGAATGCAAATCTTCTGAATTTTCTCAAGAGATTATTTGTTAAATGGCTGATGAGTCTGGTTCCTAAAGCATATGTATTACACTTTAATCAATCACCTGACATTCAGGAATTCCTCAGAAAAGTCAACAATGAATGGTCACATTTGCTTTTGCATTTTCTATTTGCAACCATCAGTTTTTGTTTCTGATAAGATTTTAGGCATCCTTGAAGTGGGAAAAGCTCATTATTCATCCCTCTAAGCTCTTAAAAAGAAATCCATAATTACAATAGCTTAATAAAAATAAATAATACTGGTTTAAAAAATGTTTCATCAGCAAGAGAATTTGGAAGACAGTAGGTAAAGCAAAATCAATCAAGTTTCTTGGTTCCAGGATTTCTCATTTAACTTAAAGCTCATATTATTCTAGAATGCATGTGCACACAGTTTCTCAAACATATTAAATGCTTGTCAATGGGCTTCTCATAGAACTAGCATCTCATGGAAAACAAGTTGGTCTCAGGAAATGCCATGAATGTCCTGTATTTTCTTAGATTTCTACAGCAGTAATTCCTCTGAATAAAGTTAATGTTCACCGCTACCCCTCCCCCAGCCCTTTTACCACCATCACCACCAAGATTTTTAAATAGATGCATATAACAAAAATTCATTTGAAAAAGCTTCTAAATATTTAGGAAATTACATTTTAAAATTTTAACTGTTACATTATCAAATGCCTTGCATATGAAAATCCACGTAATAAATTCTACCTGAAAACCAATCAATGCCAAGAGAAGGTTCACCCCTCACAAATGTGTATACTTCCTTTGATACTGAAAGTTATATAATACAACACATTTTTCGTTTTTGCCTGATTCTCAGCAATCTGTCTATATATACTCACAGTATATAACACTTCTGTTATAGACTGGTCCCTGAAGTATTTATGTTTGCTGGCTTTTTAAAATTGTATTTGTACATCTATTTGTGTTTTGCCTTACATGTTCTAATATGTTGCATTCTGCTCACGTCTTACTTGCAACTGGGACAAGAGGGTATGACGGATAAATCAATACATAAGTGAATAAATAATTTATATGGAAGCAAAATTAAATTTTCATCTTTTTTAAATTAACATGTCAGAGGAAAACTGCTATATATATTCTCAAAATATGTGAAGGGTTGGATTGAGACTCTTATGTGTTAAAGTGAAGATTCTACCATATACATGAAAAATCATGTTGAAGGGCCCTGGAAGGGGATGCTGTTTTAAGACATACCCCAGAGCAGCTGATTCAATTACAATTCAATTACATAATCCCAGAGCAGTTGATTCAGAAGTACAGAGTCATGTGGTTATACATCTGTAGAAACTTACAACATGTGTTAAGAAACAAAGCCAAAATGAAACAAAGCAAAAAGCAAACCAGAAATTCCCAATGGTTTTAGACATCAGCTCCCAATTTTAATTTTGGGAAATTAAATTTTTTTGAAAATTTAATTTTGCTTCCATGTAAATTATTTATTCACTTATGTATTGATTTATCCATCATACACTCTTGTCCCAGTTGCAGGTAAGATTTGAGCAGAATGCAACATATTAGGACATATAAGATAAAGCACAAATAGATGTAAAAATACAATTTTAAAGTCACAGGCCACGCCTAATTGCATATAAGATCTGTGATGGTGTTTATTTGTCAGATGGGCAACTTTAAGTGCTGTGTTCCATAATGAGACATAACTTATTTATTGAACAACAGTTAATGCTTCTCCAGAGCCAATCTAAAGACATGGAATAAGTAAATTAATTAGTAAGCAAATAAACAGGTTATATATGAAACTAGTGCATATTGGGCCTTGCTTCTCAAAATAAAGCTTAAAACTAGGCTTTTTGAGAAATCCTGAATGGAAAGATTTATGAGTACATGAAAGCAAAATTTGATCTAAAGATTTTTAAAGTTGTCTTTGAAGAGTGTATTATTTTTCAGTCTTAATCTCAAGATTTAGAGTGACTTTTAGGGCATTAATACTGTACGTAAGTACCAACAGAGAAGTAGAGATAGTCGAGAAATCATATTCATTTTAATTTTTTAAAAAACACACAGGAGAAAGAGTGCCTTGAAAAATCTAATTTTTAAAAATTCTATATTTATAAATGGTTGCTTTTGTCCCCACTCCACCATTATCATGCCACATACTAAAGCCCCTTGGAATTCATGGAAACGTTTTTAAAGAAATGGTGCTTTACAATATCTGAGAATCCACTTTCTTCCTAAAGAAATGACCAAAACTTGTGCTGTACCTTGTGATCCTTGAACCAAGGGGTAGGGACCCCTTGCAGACTGGCTGAATAAGATGCCTAGTTTGTAAAAACTAGTCTGGTCTATGAGCGTTCAGCTAAGATTTGTGGAACAGCAAATTGAGGGGGAGGATATTTTTAAGAGAAAAGCTAAGAGCTTTGAAAGATTACAGACATAGACAAGGCCTGAGCAGTCGTGACAGTCTTCTATCACTGTAAAGGAACAAGACAGACCACCCAGAGTAGGCAAATGTGGTGTGGAGAAATAGAGAAGACAGGATTGGAGGGGTTGCAATGAACAGGCTTGATCACAAGTCATGACTATTGTTTAGACTACCCTTGGGGACTTTTGATGGGCAGCTCATGTACCGAATCATTGGTGGCAGAAAGAGTGGTTTGGTTTTGTCCTGAGAGAGAAAGAGCAAAACCAAGCCAGCGGTGAGAGAGGCCACAGATCATTCTTCAGCCGTTCCATCCTGGAGCACATGAGATGCCCACCACAGTCCTCCTCCACCTCCTGATCTCAAGCATCTCTTCCTCAGCTACACTTACTTGCACCGTTGTCTTGCTTTGTTATCTCAGTTGTCTTATCTTTTACTCATTCTTTGCTCCCTCCAATCTGGATTCCGTACCAACTTCTCCACTGAAATGATGTTTGCTGAGATCACAAATAACTTCACATCACTAAATCCAAACGTCGTTTACTTCTCCTCTTACTTGATCTCTCAGGAGCAGTCAACAACTTTGACAATCCTCCTAAATTTTTCTCTTCCTTTGGCATTCTTACCTCTCAGTTTTCCTCCTACCTCTCATTCACTCATTGGCTTCTTTCTTTGCAGAATAAACTCCTCTAAATAGCATTAAAAGTTGGAGTTTCTTGTGTCTTTTCTCTATGTATTCTGTCCTACCTCTGCCCAGACTTCAATTACCAATAATTACCTTCTAAATATCAATGACTCCTACATTTAGATCTCCATGTAACACTCTCTCTTGAGCTGCAGACCGAGAATCAACTTAACACACCCACTTAGCTATTTCAAGAGCACTTCTGAGTCAATGTGTCTGCAGCTCAAGATTTTCCTCCACATACCAGACCCTTCCCAGTATTCCTAGTCTCCATCAACTGCTTGAACATGAAAACTGGGCATCATCCTTGCCATCTGCTGCTCCTCTGCCCTTCATCTAATCATACAAGTCCAAGGCCTGTCCATTCTACCTGTGACATTTATATCAAGTCTTCCAGGGGTTCCATTACCACCATTGTCTCTTTCATCGTCTCCATCATGATGTCCCCATCATCACCCATGTAGATTATTCCCGTCACATCTATCTTATTTCCCTACTCCCCACTCTTGCCCACCCGATTATCACGATTCAAAATAATACAAATGGAGGGGTTCTTTAAAACATGGATTTGATCATGCCACCTCTCTGCTTAAAGCACTTCACTGGTTTGTTCTTTGTTCATTGTTCTTCAAATCAAAATCATTAACATAATTTCTAAGGTTCTATGTAATTATTCAATACATGAAATATGATCTTTCAAGATGTTAGGGTATAATGTCAATACATCAGGCAAAAACTTTATATAAATTATTCGTATTAGTTCAGTGATTTTGTGTACATAAACATATCAATATGTGTGCATGCATTCAAACATGCATGCATATTTTATTTGCAATAAAAATAGAACATATAATTTTAACTACATCATAATTACAGGAGAGGAAGTGAGTGCTAATGTAACTCTTGAGTATTGCATAATGGTTAATACGAATAACTTTGGAGTTTGATTATCTGGTTCAAAACCTCACGCTCCCACTTAGAAACTGTGTTACTAGGGCAAGTTATTTAACCTCTCCAAGCCTCTATAAAATGAAGGCAATAATAAGTAGAACTTAACTCAGGGGCTTTATTTTTAGTTTTGAATGCTGAAACAATGCAAGATGGGTCTCCAAAAAGGAATGCAAATATAAAATAGCCCTAAATTAACAAGCGTGATACACTTCCTTGGATTCGCAGTGCCTGGGAAATCACGCTTTCCACCATCAATGCAATTTCACCTCATTTATTTTGAAAGCTAACTCTCTTAAAAAAATACCAAGACCCCTTTATAGAGTGTAATTCTAGCTTTCACCTGTCTTCCTGACATAACTGTTAACAGTGATCCCTCCCACTCTGAAAAGTTTGCATGATAATTTATTTGGTTTCTCAGCCTTTACAGATCTTGGATGTCTCAGTCCCCTCTTTCCTCTTCCAAACAAATACTATGCTTTAGTTTTCAAAGGTCTATGTGCATCTTTTCAAATATGTATGCATGTTTCTCTCTTTTCAAAGGTGTGCTATCAATTTTTCCTCTAAAAGAGCCCTTTAATGTTTTTTTTTTTAACTTGTGAGTTCCAGGCCTCCGCCTCCCTCCACCTCAGCCCCATGTGTCACAAGGAATTCTTAAGAGGGTTGTAGGTACTCTTACTGAGGGGTTAGGGGGAGAGGCTTGTAGTCATGTATAAAAGGAAACAGTAAAACTGATTTTCTAGGAACTGGGGTGCACGCTAATTCAACTTCTAGCTGATGGGTGCACCTCTCTCTTCTCCCTACATGAAGTTTTGCCTAAGCCACAAAAGCTGCGTTTCAAAATGCTGCGTTTGTGATCCTTTTTCCATGAGAACGATTTAAATCTACCAAAGACTGATGCATGAGACACAATTTGGGGAGCAAGGGGTCATAAGGTCAGCCTGAAAGACTATGAGCATCCATACAGGGAAGAGACTTGTTTGCTTTGGTTTCAACCAGCATTTCCCACACTAACTTGTGCACAGTTCTTTTTTCTTTTTGCATTTTTTCATCCTTTAACTGAGAGGCAGTGTGATGGTATGAAATGGGCTTACAGCAGAGCCATCAAAAGCATCAGACCCGGAGCTAGTCATGGCTGCATCACTTATGAGCGGAGTGACCTTGGAAAAGTTATTTAATCTATCAACTTCCTCACTGATAGAATGCAAAAAACCAGAGCATCTATCTCCTCTTGTTATAATAAGTGGATGTAAATAGAAAGCTTTATTTAATAATTAGTACTGGAGTTGCTAATTATTCATTAGAAGGAAAACATGTTGACTTCCTCATCTCATGCCATATACAAAATACAAATTTCCAATGAATTAAAGATTAAATACAACAACAGGAATAACAACTAAACTACAATAACAAAAACCTGAGAAGAAAATCCATACTCCTGTACAATTTATGGATGGGAGGGAATATGTTAACTAAGGCAATAAACCTAAGAAACTGTAAAAGAAATTATAGATTTTTTTTTACTATACCAGAAGTTGAAAATTTTTGTCTGTCATAAATATATATATCAATGTACAAATGATAGAGTTGGAAAAAATATGTCTATGCAAATGACAGAGAAAAAAAGTAATGCCTGTATAATACAAAAAGCTTTTACACACTGACAAGCAAAGAAAAACAACTGAACAGAAAAATTGGCAAGGAAATTGAATAGCAATTCACAGAAGGGCAGATCCAAATGGTGTTTATGTAGAAAGAGGCATGAACTCATTAAAGATCAAGAAAATGCCAATTAATGTAACAATGATAAGTTATATTCATCAGATTGGCAAAACTGATTTTTAAAACTTAACATTTATTGATGGTGGATGTATGGAGGGGGCCATGCTCTCATACTTTGCCGGTTGAAATATAAATTGTGTAGACTTTTTGAAAAGCAACCAAGAAAAATCCATTAAGACTAAAAATATGTGGGTTTTTTTTGACCTAGAAATCCCACTCCTGGTTGTCTAGAGAAATCAAAACACCAATATGTTTGTACACATAAACACACACATAGTGGCAAAGGGATAGAAATGAAGTCTAGGTTGGTCAATAAGAAAACAGTTGAATTAATTATGGTGCTTCTGTATCACAGAGCATTACACATCATTACAAAGAATGGATTGGAGTCCAACCAATTCTCTTGGAAGCGTATCTACAAGGCGTTGTTAAACAAGTTAGGCGTAGTGAGAAAGGTTTTTTCAGCAAATTATTATTATTTTATAGTTAAGATAACAATAAATGACACTCATCCTTTGCCCACACCAGTTTCTTGGCACTCTGTTGGCACCAGTCTTCATTCCTGAGCTATTTTAAAGGACCTATCAGCATTGACAATCTATCCCCATCCCACCCCGATCCTGGAGACAAATTACTTCCATCCATGATCAACTCTCTGGACACAAATTGGTCATTGCTTCTCTTCATGATGAAGATCTTGGTGTTTCTCTAACAATTAAGATAATGGACAGTGATCAAATTCAGTTTGGGTCATTCTTTTTATTGGGGCCACTAAGAATTTGGCTTCTTTGTTTCCCTTGTGAGAGGTGTTTGTAAAACTAGGCATTACAGTTTATACCACAGACAAGTAAAACATTATTCTAAATATATTAAGAACTTCTAAAATGGAGAAGAAAAAGCAATGGATTTAGTTTTTTTTAATGGTTTGGTGATAAGAGAAACAGTCCATGAGTTAAAAATATAAGAGGTCTTGAACTGTACAGGGAGACGTTCCACCTTGCTTGCAGAGGATTTGTCTTGTGCTAACTTAGATGAGGTGGAACTACGTTTCCCAGAATTCCCTTTGCTACATTGCTCCAGGTTCATGTGCACCAAGAGAGACATGGTATGTAGGATTTGGAGAAGGGAAGCAAAGCAGGAGTTATTCATTTTATACCGAGAAGGTCACTGCAAGGCACCAGGCGCAGCTGCTGCTCGCACATGTCTAGCTGCTGGCTTGCCTTGCAGTCAAGTCCACAGCCAGGCTGTAGCAAAGCCCGCTCCCGCCCAGTCTCCACCTTTGGCTTTTCACTCTCCCAGGCCTGGTGCATTTTAGCTCTGTGCCAAAAGCGCAACCATTCCTCCTGCTGCTAACCTGCCATCTCCCCTACCACCATCAGTCAGGGGCTTAAAAGATCTAAGAGTCAAACTCAGTTCCAGACCAACCTCTTTGGATTCTGGCTCATCCTCCAGGTTCCTGCTTATGTTGGCTCCCCCTACTTCATGGTCTTTATCTTTCCAACTGCCTGCTCTGCTGACTCCAGGCTCCAGCTTTACACATGGAAGCAACAGCCACATTTAAATTGCTTAACCAGTTCTCACAATTGCATAAGGTCAAATACATAAAATTGTGGCTTATTATAAATATTTCCTCGTGTTTCTGATTTTTAGGTCAAACTCTGTTTGATGCCTGACTTGAAATAAGAAAAAGGCATATTAAAATTTGACTAAGATAGAATCAGTGAATATACATAAGTTTTATCACATGTTTTTATTTCAGTTGAAAGCTGTGGGAAAACAGGCCCAAATATATGTTGTTAAATTAAAAACCACTGTGATACTTACAGAGAGGAATTTGATAAACACTGAGTGAAATGATATATAGCTTTACTCTCAGATCCTGAGGTAGTATTTCCAGAGTCTATCCCAAAGATACACTGGCAAAATATAAAACGATACATGCTCAAAGCTATTAATTGAAGCACAAATTTAATAACAGAAGGTTAGCAAATGTACATCAGTAGGGAACTGGCTGAAAAATTGTAATACATTCAAACACTGAAGTAGTATAAAGCTGTCAAAGGGAATTAGGTGTATTTCCATACATTACTGCAGGTTAATTCTAGGTTACAATAAATATACTAGAAAGTGAAACATGCACAGTGGGAAAAAGTGTGGGTAGTGTTGTGTCTACCATTTATCTAAGAATGGGGAATTTTTTTCATATTATATATATGTGTGTTTATATTTATATTCACAGCTGGAAAGATAACATAAAAGTTGTTAAATGTTACCTATGGGAGGAGGAGGATGCAAGGAACTGGAGATAGAAACTGCATTTCTTAGAATATTTATTGATTTGATTTTGAAACCATGATAACATTTCATATAATCGTAAAACTAAATTAAATTCAAAAAGTAATTCCTGGAAATTGAAAGCAAAGTGAAATAAATGTACCTAACTGTGCACTGAGTTGAGGACATAACCACGTGGAGAACTATTCCAGTTAATATCAAAGCAAAGCAATTTAAGTGTTCAACCCTGCTGTGGCACTCTAAGGACAAAAAGAATTATATTTTTTAAATCTTAAATAGTTTTCTGCAAGCATATTGTTGTTGGTAATGGAGGTATTGGCATTCTGATATTGTAGAATAAAGCTACCACTATTTTGGTGTCATTGAGAATTAGGATTTTTGACATGGAGTAAAGAAACACAAATGTGAGACTGATGAAATTAATGGAGAAATTTCTATTTCTAAATTTGAATTAAAGTATTAGATTTATCAATTACTTTATCTATAAAAATATAGTTCCTAGCTCTAGCCTGTAAATAACAACCAACTCTGTGGCAACGAGCACGTTTAGTACCCAGACTGTGGCATCTGCGGCAACACTGCCACCAGCTGAGGACCAGTTCTCTAACCAGAGTGACCAGTAATATAAGTGAGAAGACACAAATTACCAATCTCTTTTAATGAGAGAGGTGACATAAAGACAAATCATAGAGAAATTGAAAGGATAGTAAGAAAATATTATGAACAACTATATGACTATACATTCAACAACTTAGATAAAAATGGGAAAAAAAAAAACTTTGAAAGACACAAGCTACACAAGTTCACTTCAAAAAGAAATGAATAACCTGACTAGCTCTCTATCAATGGTTCTCAACCAGGGAAAATTTTGCCCAGCAAGGGACACTTGGCTATTTCTGGATACATTTTTGTTGTCAAAACTGGACTGGGGGACTAGTGGCATGTACTGAGTAGAGGCTGGAGGTGCTGTTAAACTATCCTACAATACATGGGGCAGGACTCTCAAGACTTAGCCTAACATCTGAAATGAGGCAAGTGTGTCCATTCTCACCACTTCTATTGAGCAATATAATAGAGATGATAGCCTATGCAATAAGGCTACATAAATGAATGAACAAATTCTTACAAATGTGAATACATAAACAAAATCAGGACTGGAAAGGAAAACATTCATTCACAGAGGACATGATTCTCTTATGAATAAATCCTATGGATTCTACAAAAAAGCTTCTATAACTAATAGATGAGTTTAATAAGTTTGCAGGATCAAGGTCAACATATCAAAATTGGTTGTATTCCTCTATATTGGCAACAAATAATCAGAAATTGAAAAATTTAATTACCATTTGCAGCATTAGAAAATATGAAATACTTAGATAAATTTAACAAAACATATAAAAGAATTCTATACTGAAAACCTCAAAACACTATGAGAGAAACTAGAAAATATATAAATAAATGGAGACTATATCGGGAATATTTTTTAAGAAAATGACAAGCTGACTCTAAAATGTACATAGTATAGAACCAATTTATAGGAAATTTACTAAACAAAGGACCCAGAATAGCCAAAACATATTTGAAAAAGAAGAACATAGTTGAGGACTGTCACAATCTGACTTAAAGACAATAAAAAGGTGAAGTAATTCAGATATTGGCATAAAGACAGACAAATAGATTAGTGAAACATAATAATGAGTGCGGGGCTAAGTTCACAGCTTAGTGGTTAACTGGTTTTTAACAAAGTTGCTAAAGCAATTCATTGGAAAAACAATTGTGTTTTCAACAAATGATGCTGTAACAATTGGATATTTGTATGCAAAAAAGAGAGAAAAAGAACTTCAATCTGCACTTCATCCCTGAAGAAAAAAAACTCAAAATGAATTGTAAACCTTAATGTAAAACTCAAAAGTATAAAATTTCTAGAATACAGGAGAAAGCATTCATAATTTGGAGTTAGGCAAAGACTTCTTAGACACAATATAAAAAGCATGATTAAAAACAAAATTGAGCCCTTTTAAAATTCAGAACTTCTGCTCTTCAAAAGAAACTGTTAGCAAATAAAAATAAGCTACAGAGTGGGAGAAAATATTTGCAAATCACATATCTAATAAAAGACATGATAAAAGAATATATGTATATAGAACTCTCAAAATATTGTAATGAAAAAAGTTTTAATGTGCAGCAGATCTGAATAGTCCCTTCCCCAAAGAAGATATGTAGGTGAGATTTAAACACATGAAAAGATGTTAGCATTATTAATTATTAGAGAAATGCAAATTAAAACCAAAAATGTGATGTCATTTAGAGCACATCAAGTTAACATTACTAAACATACAAAGTGTCTGCAAGGATATGAAGCAACTGGAATTTTTACTTTATGCACTGCTGATGGGAATGTAAAATGTTACAACCACTTTTGAATACAGTTTAAACATAAACCTACCATAAGACCCAGCCATTGTACTGATAGGTATTTACCCAAGAAAAAAGACTTGTAAATAAATGTTCATAGCAGCTTCATTTTTAGTAGCCAAAAACTAGAAACAAGCCAAATGTCCATGAACAGATGAATGGAGAAACAAATTGTGGTATATCCATAAAATGGAATACTACTCAGCAGTAAGAAAGAACTATATATACCTACAACTTGGATGACTCTCAATATAATTATATTGAGTGAAAGAAACAAGACAAAAAGAGCACACAGATTCAATGCAATTTCTATCAAAATTCTACCAATTTTTTTTTTTTGCAGAAATGGAAAAGCTGACACTAAAATTTGTTTGGAATTTCAAGGGATCAATAAATAGCCAAAAAAGTCTTGAAAAAAATGTTTTTAAAAAACATTTGATGGTTCATATTTCCTAAATTCAAATTTACTATAAAAATACAGTAATCAAACCAGTGTGGTATTGGCATAAGGATAGATGATTAGTTTAATGGAATAGAATTGAGAGTCCAGAAATAAACCAATGCATCTATGCTTAGTTGATTTTCAGCAAAGGTGCCAACAGCATTCAACGGGGGGAATGAAAGTCTTTTTAACAAATGGTGCTAGGACAACTGGATAGCCACATGCAAAAGAATGAAGTTGAACCCTTACTTCACTCCACATACAAAAATAAACTCAAAATAGATAAAAGACCTAAGTGTAAGAGATAAAACTATAATACTCTTAGAAGAAAACATAGGGGTCCTTCATGACCTTGGATTAGGCAATGGAGCTTTAGATATGATACCGAAAGCACAAGCAACAAAAGAAAAAAAAGATCAACTGTCCTTGATGAAAATTAAAAACTTTTGCACATCAAAGGACACTATCAGGAAAGTAAAAAGACGAGTTATAGAATGGGGGAAAATGTTTGCAAGCCCAGATATCTGATGTGTCTAAGATCCAGGATCTATATCGAACTCATATAACTCAACAACAAAAAGACAACACTATTAGAAAATGGGCAAAGGACTTGAATAGACATTTCTCTGAAGATGTAAGCATGGCCAGCAACACACAAAAAGATGCTCAACATCATTCGCCGTTAGGGAAATGCACATGAAGTCCACAATAAAATAACAATTCACACCACTAGGATAGCCATGATTTTTTAATGGAAAATAACAAGTATTGGTGAGGATGTGGAGAATTTAGAATCTTCATACACTGCTGGTGGGAATGTAAAATGGTGCAGCCACTATAGAAAACAGTCAAACATAGTATTACAATATGACCAACAATTCTCCTAAGTATAAGCTCCAAAATATTGAAACAGGTAGTCAAACAAAACCATGATTTGTCCATGATTGTTTATAACAGAACAACTCACAAGAGCCAAAGTGTGGAAACAACTCAAATGTACACCAACAGATGAGTGAATAAACAAAAATTGTGGTATATCCATTCAGTGGACTGTTATTCAGAAATAAATGGTGAATGCAGTATTAATATATGCTACAACATGGATTTACCTGAAAAGAATTATGCTACGTGAAAGAAGCCAGACACAACAGGCCACCACACAGTATGATTCCTTTTATACGAAATACCTAGAATAAGTAAATCCACAGAGACAGAAAGCAGATTAGTGGTGGCCAGGGACTGGGGAAAGGAGAGAACTGCTTAATGACTATGAGGTTTCTTTCAGGGGCAATCAAAATGTTTTGGAACTAGATAAAGGTGATGGTTATGCAACACTGTAAATGTACTAAATGCCACCGAATTGTCCACTTTAAAATGGTTCATTTTATGTTATGTGGATTTTACCTCAAGAAAAGAAATAAGAGTACAGAGGGAGTTGATTTCTTTTGTATAAAACTATAGAGAATGCAAACTCACTTATAGGGACAGAAAGCAAAACAGTGATTATCGTGAGATAGGGGTACAGGGTATGCAGGGGAGGGGGATTACCAGAGGGCACAGGAAGCTTTAGGGAGTGATGGATGTGTTCATTATCTTGATTGTTGTGGCGGTTTCATCGCTGTTAACATATGTCCAAATACATGCACAGTTTATTGTAGGTTATAATACAATTCATAATTAATCACACTTTAATAAAGATGAAAAAATTAAAAAATGATGGATTTCTCAATAGATTAAAAGATACTTAATAGGCATATTAACAACTGGACTGTATGAACATTATTTGCATCCCTATAATAAAAAATACATTATAATATATAAAGGGTAAAAGGAAAATGTGAATAATGACAGATAACGGATGGCACTAAGGTATTGCTGTCCACTTTGTCAGCATGATAATCGTATGTGGCTCTATATTTTAAAGTCTTTATCTTTTGGAGATGGATACAGACTGAGGAGGTTATTCTCTGTATCTTTATATAGATTTGAAATTTTCTATAATAAAAAATTTAAAAGCAAGGTAAGCATACATATATAATCTTCTCACGTAATATAAGATGCCAAGAGAATACGTCATACTTTTATCCCCTTTCCAAGCCATAAAGATTTTATTTGGTAGAATGGCTCAAGCCTGCCCTACCAGGCTGTCTTAGTGACTGTATTACTAAATTCATACATTAACAGATAAAAGAGGGATTGACACAAAGCCAATGATCAAGGTCTTGGTCTGCTGAGGCAAGACTGTCTAGGAGTCTCATAGCATAATTTGGAGGTAAAGGGGATCATTACACTTCACTGAGATTTTTCAGAAACTGAATTTCTATGTTTTCAATACCAATCATCTCTCACCCAGCCATTGTGGCAAAATGCCAAAGCCCCAGTCTAAGGTCACCTGGGGGATTTTGTTTAAAATATTATTTCTGCTTTTATTTCTGAATGATTAGAAATAACTGGATCCTTCTGGGGATAATATAAACTACTCATGTTCTGGGCAGAATATTGGCATTTCTGATGGATGGGAGAAAGTTAAATCCATTTGGGAAGAGAAAAGGGAACTGGAGAGATCAATGTTTTTACATGTCCTAAGCTGTATTTTCAAAAGTTGAAGAATTTTTTTAAACTGTTAATTCCTCTAAGATTTTATTTCTAAATTATATGTGTACCTCCCTTCCATTAAAAATATTCTTTAAATATTTCTCATGCTATTCTTAACCTGTTCTCTACAATTGTTATAAATTGATACTTTTACTAAAAACATGACAGAGCCAACAATTGTACTGACAGTTTCCTGCTTAAATATAGCCATTTATAAAACTGGAATATAGCACAAAACTTGGGACTACCCCAAGGAGACTTCAAGTTTATATGGATTTTAAACCGAGATCTCTGTTATAAGTAGCAGATAGAAACTGAGTTCTAACATATAATGTCACTCAAGTATTACCCTAGAATCAGTTGAGCAAAAGGTTTTGGTTTGGAAATCTGCTTCCACATGGAAGATAAAAAACATGTGACTTCCAATCACTAGGTACCGTGTTGTTTTTACCCACTCTGGTTAATCAAAGCACATAACGTATTCAACCAGGGCAAGGAACCAAATGCACAACATCCACTCATACTAGTCTTAGTGGTCCTCGCCCGTCGGACAACGATCAAGTTCACGGTAACAATGACACCTCCCTGAAGAAAGATCTGAAATTCTCCCCCTGTCTCCCACTCCTCCTAGCTCTGCATAGAGACAATCTTAACAGTTGAGGAATGGGCCCTTTCTTTGGTGACGAGCCCTGTGAAGATGTTCAAACAGAGATACAAAGCCATGAATTCCATTCTCCTTCCAACTGATTCTTGAAGTCACTTTTCTCTCATAGACTTCCGTCATTTCAGTTTTGAATAATGCATCTGTGTGATCACAGCCCCTGGCTCTGGAACAGTCACTACCACTTCTTGAACACCTTCTGTAGTCCCGGCACTCATTAGACGTGTGGCTATGCCAGGACGCGCCCCACAGTAATCATGCAAAGAAGATCTTACTTTTTAAAACGAGGAAAGAAAAAGCCAGAGAGATTAAGCTCAGGCTGACTCAGCTCATCGAAGTGTTAGCACTAAAATTGTCATCTTGGTCCATCTGCCTCTGTCCTGTGTTCAAGCTACTTCCGTTACCCACTTCCTTCCCACGCTCTGCGCATCTCAGCGGAGCTGCGTGACCGCTTTCCGGGGCTTCCACCCTCCTTGTCAGTGTCGGCACCCAGCTTCCAACGTGCTGAGGCCCGCCCCGTCCAGCCACCTGTGCCGGAACGGTGAGCCCGGCCAACGCTGGAGGTTTACTACTGAGATGTCCATCTGGTTCTCATTCTTAAGCCGCATCTCATAGTAACCACTTCTGCCATTCATACGGATAGTATTTTGTTTTCTACCCACCTTATTCCTTAATCTTATTTTTCAGTTGGTTCAAAACCCAGATGGGGAAGGGGGTGGTATTTATGGGGCCCACTCTATGATCTGACATCACTATTTTAGAATATAGGCTTCTGAGTCTGGATGGTTTTGAGGATTCCCTATGCAAATCAATACTGTAAGCAAACACAGGAGTTGTATAACCTGCACGCACACACACACACACACACACACACACACACACACACAACATACTCCCATGCACACAGAGAAATTAGGTTAAGAACATATGTGTTCATTTGCCTCTGAGGAACAATTTTAATTATAAATGAACTTTTTTCTTCCTTAACGAGGCCCAGGAGGACTTCTCATTGGCAGGGCGTACTTCTTTTATTTTTAGCAGTTGGTTACAAATGTTCTTTGTAATTGAGAGCAATAAAATGGTTTTCACTTAAAAGCGGGGGGTCGTATAAATCAGATTGAGATTCTCACCCATAACAATGAGTCATTAAGATTTTATTTGGGCTTTTCTAACTTCTTCCCCCGTTTAATGAACACTGAGGCCTTTTCAACTTGCAAATGGAAAGTAACACAGCTTGTCCTGCCACCAAACCCAAGAAGCCTCACAACAGAAACACAGCTCGTGGTCCACGGACCCAAAGCCCACCCAGCTCCTGCAGGATCCCTTGAATCCAAGTCCCTCACCAGCAACCAACATATTCTCTTAGCAAGAGGAAAACTATTTCACAGCATGCTCAGTTACTTGTTGTTTCCTAGCACTTATAAAATAAAAGTCAATAATCAAAATAATGGCTTTAAACTCACAGTGGGACCGCCAGATTAAGACTCACTGGCTCTCCGCCCGCCGCTCAAGATGCCGAAGGGAAAGAAGGCGGAGGGGAAGAAGGTGGCCCCCGCCCCTGCTGTCGTGGAGAAGCAGGAGGCCCAGAAGGTGGTAAATCCCCTGTTTGAGGAAAGGCCCGAGAGTTTTGGCAGTGGACAGGACATCCAGCCCAAAAGGGACCTCACTCGCTTTGTCAAATGTCCCCGCTCCATCCGGCCGCAGCGGCAAAGGGCTGTCCTCGATAAGCGGCTGAAAGTACCTCCCGCGATTAACCGGTTCACCCAGGCCTTGGACCGCGGAACAGCTGCTCAGCTGCTTAAGTTCACCCACAAGTACAGACCAGAGATGAAACAAGAGAAGAAGCGAGGTTGCTGGTGCCCTGGAGCTGAGACAAATGCTGCTGGCCAAGGAGATGTCCCCACTAAGAGGCCACCCGTCCTTCGAGCAGAGGTTAATACTGTCACCACCTTGGTGGAGAACAAGAAGGCTCAGCTGGTGGTGATTGCACACGACGTGGACCCAACCGAGCTGGCTGTCTTCCTGCCTGCCCGGTGTCGGAAGCTGGGGGTCCCCCACTGCATCATCAAGGGGACGGCCAGGCTGGGGCTCCTGGTGCACAGGGAGACCTGCACCACTGTTGCCTTCACGCGAGTGAACTCGGGAGACAAAAGAGCTCTGGCCAAGCTGGTGGAAGCCATCAGGAAGCCAACATGATGGCGTCACTGGGGAGGCAATGTCCTGGGTCCAAAAATCAGTGGCTCATGTTGCCAAGCTGGAAAGGGCAAAGGCCAAAGGACTGGCCACCAAACTGGGCTAAGTGTACACTGCCAAGTTTTCTGTGCATAAAAGTAATAAAAATTCTTCTTCAGCCTGTGTCAGGCAAAAAAAAAAAAAAAAAAAAGACTCACTGGACTAGGTTACCAATTACTACTAAAAAAGGAGAGCAAGTTTATGATCAGATGGTCCATAGCATTAATTAGTAGCTAAAAATGGCTATGATCAAGGATTCATCTCAGTGCCTTATGACTCGCCTTTACATGTCAATGATCAAACAGAGAATCAGAATAATTGTTGGGAATAGAGACCCCGTACCCCAGGAGACACCCCAGGGATTACCTAAGGGCTGGGGTTTCGCAGGCAGCACATTTCATAGTTCATTTCAAGGTGCATCCTATGTGTCACGGCCCCAAACTCAAACACCTGTGGGGTCAAATAGGTAACAAAAGTAAATAACGTGGGAACGTGGCCCCTGGTAACTAACTCACACAACTCCTCCCCTAAATTTTCAGCAGAACTAGCTACACAATTTGTGGAATCCAATGCATAATGAAAATGCAAGGCCCCTTGTTCACATAACAGCAAAAAAAAAAAAGTGACATGAAAGGTACTAAAATGTAAAGCTTTTTCATTTCTCCCCAGTCTCCCTCTGTCTCTGTCTCTTCCCACGATTCTCTCTACCTGTCAGGATGTTTTTTATTCGTTGTTTAATGTCACATTTCCTCAGGCACAGGGAGACCCATGAGGTGAGTGTAGACCCTATGGTGTGAGACCCCAAATTAAGATTTAACATTTCATGCTGCCTTGACACCTGAAGCCAGGAGGGTCTCAAATGTCCTAGCGATGAGTTCCCCTCCCCGCTCTGTTCCCGCAGATAAGGTCCCCTTGCCAAACACCCCTCCTTATCACGGGGCCAGGCACAGGGCCTGCTTGTTCCCACGTAGCAGGCTTCAGTCCCATGGAATTATTCAAACAAGCCAGTCCCATCCTCTCGTGGAAGCCAGGGTCACCTCTACCTCTTAATACTACAAAGCCTGCTTCCTGCAGCCCCTGTTCCCAAGTGCAGCCCCTCTGTGTGGCATGTGATGTCTTCCTCCCTAGAAGGAACGGGTACAGGTGATTAATAACTGCTGTCAATCACATCTGTCTAGGGTCAAGTGTCATGTGTGCCACCATCCCAATAATCCCAGGGCGGGACTCTCTCCTTCACCAACAGAGTGACGAAGAGGCAGTCACAATAGCCTCTTGCAGACCCCTCCCTGGGCAAGCATGTCTACATGCTGGTTCGTGGTCCCTCGACTGCCAGGACCCGCCCCACAGCAGCTGCTGGACCAAGACGCCAAGCCCCAACCATGAATAGGGAAGCTGAGCTGGGTATCTTTTCTCACTGTGATCTTAACCATCCCAACTCATGGCAGATGGGCATTGCAATCTCTCGGCCAGGACATGCCAGATTAAGGGCAGATAAGACAGTCATTCCTGCCAAGTCATCCTCCAGAAGCACCCAAGCACTGCGAGCCCAGGGTGGAGACAGCCACCTCTGTGCCCTGCGTCAAGATGCCATAGGACATGCACGTCCAGCACTGGCTGTCCCCACATCCACACCCAGGCCCCCACTAGGGGCAGAGCATAGCAGGAGTCATGAGGTGGGAAATGGGGAGCAGGCAAGGCCTGGGCTACCAAGGTGGGGAAGCAGTGGGCTGAGAATCCTTCCCAGGAATGGAGACAGTGAGGTGCCAGGGATGGAACCGCACATGAGTTGAGGCTCCAAACCTGGTGTTTGCTCCATTGTCCCATCAGACTTCATTTGCAAAGCACAAATTCAAAGATAAAATTATTAAGAATTTTAAGACTTTAACCGTAGGACATTAAGCCCTAAGCGTGGACCCCTGCCTATGAAGTGGGTCCTGGTTCTCAGACACTCAACACACCAAGTAGCAGTGTTTCTAGTTGTGTGCGTTTATCTCTGTTCCTGACACAGGATTTCACTGTACCTAGAAAGTCCTTTCTGATAAACTTGCTATCTCTTAAAAGCTTCAGCCCCCCCCCCCCAAATATCTTCACTCTTACTGACTTTATAACATCTTAATCTATCTTCATTCAAATGTAAGCCCTGTTGAAATTTCGGTAATTTTATTTTTAGTTTGGCCCACGGTTCTTACTGTGGTTATTTCATAAAGACATCTTGAACTACATCACTTTGCACAGGTCTGTACCTTAACCACCCAGGAGTGTGTTTCATATCTGCAAAGAAATTCGCTCTCTCCTTTTCTTGTTCAGAACAGAGTGCCCTCTCAATGTATCTTCCATTTATTCCATTATTCCAGTTTGGATGATACAGAAGATACTTCACTCCCTCCTTATTTCTATGACAGGGAAACAGCACCGTGGGCATGACTGTCTGTGGTCATGAACAGCAGCCTGAGTGTTGAGGGGCAAGTAGAGAGTGGTTTGGGGAGCATCCATCCCATCTGAATGGAGCCTCCATCCCTCAGCCTCCAAATCACTGTCACACGGAAGTAGGGGCCAGAGCAACCAAATTTTCAAGGAAAGCAAGTAATTCAAAATTTTACAGGAAAATAAAACTTATATGTAAATGATGACAACAGATGAAAAAAAAATTTTTTTGAATGCTGGCTTGACCAACATTGAAAGGACCAAGTAAAAGACATGTGTAGGCAGCCTTCAGCTGCATTTGAGTGTCTCTGACATCGAAGAAGAGTACCACTGCCATCAAAATCTCATTCATTGCTCCGTCATGACACTTCCCATGTCATGCGGCTATTATCTGCTTATTTGCCTGTTTCCTCCACTAGACCCTGAGCTCCCTTTTGAAAGAAGCAAGTCTGCACCTGGCCCGATGGCCTGGCACACGACAGGTGCTACAGAATCATCTAGTGAATGATTTCAATTCAATTAATATTTCTTAAGAACCTACACCTTCCCAGGCACTGAGATGAACTAAATGAATAACACACATAGTCTGTGAATGAATCCTTCATTTTAAAGACTTTTTTTTCCCTCCTCAGTGAGACTTTAAAATCTCTAAGTTCTTTTAAAAAAATCACATGTAGCCACAGCAGAGGGTCAGGTGTTGGGGTTTCATGCTGCAGAACTGGGCCCTCAACCAAGAAATACATCAAAGGTCACCCTTGAATTCTGGTGGAAATCCCCCAGCCTTCCTCAAGTTCCTTATTCCTGTAACACATATGGAAGGTGACAGAGGGCTGGAACTTGGACATGGTCTCCTGAGCCTTGTTTTCAGGTTGATGTCCTCTGGGTGTGCCCCGCTCTATGTGGTATTAACGACCACCACAGCCAAGGCGGCCAAACCACCCTCTGCCCTACGCCATTATTTGGGGCCCATTCACCATTATCTATAGCCATTCTTTCAACAGACATTAATTGAGGGCCTAATCTATACCAGGTACTGTGTGGGCTTTGGGGGACTGCAAAACTGAGTAAACACGGTCTCTGCCCTCAGTTACTCTCGGACCACAGGAAGACAATTTCACCCTCACTCCTTCTAACTTGCTCTTTTGGTCCACAAATTCCTCCTTGCGAGAAAATCAGCTCCACCCATCTATAACCCCTCAGTCCCTTTTCCAAGGTGCAGCCCCACTGACTCCCAGCACGCCATGACGCGACAAGCTGGGGCCAACCCAGGGTGTACGATGTCCCTGCGTTTGCGCTGGCCTGGCCTGTCTCAGGATGCGATGCCACTTTTACTCGCATGGTGCACCCATGAAGGCATCACTGCCTTTACCCCCTACAAGCCCCTCCCTCACCTCTTCTTGCACCTACAACCAGCCAAGCCAGGATTGCTCCTAACCTCCCATACTTTCAGACCGTCCTGGATGAGTAGCCCCATCTGTATTTTCAACATCAATCACTGCCCGCAAACCAGTGCCCGTTGTGCATTAGTAACAAGAATATTAAACATCATTTACTGACCCCTTGCCCTTTGGACCACACAATTTATGAAGACTAAAATACATTGGTAGACTATATTTTTAAAAATATTATCCCAGAGTCACTAACACTAATAATAGAAAGAGGCTGAAGCTACATTGGTTATCTTCTGTCTCAAAAAAAGCTTCAAAAGGAAACAATCTTCAGACGGAATAAAATGCAGTTTGTCCCCTTCCATCTGCTTCTGCCTTTCTGGACGCCAAGAAGTTGGAGGAGACGAGGATATAGAGCGTCTACCACTCTGCCTTCCTCTCCACGCTCATCCCTAATTCACCTCTTTCTCTACATTGTGCTTTTATCTAGGTTGCCTGAGTGCCATTATCTGTGCATCAGACCAAGAGTTAACATCTTTAAGTTAAGGGGGAGGGTACAGCTCAAGCATGCATAAGGTCCTGGGTTCAATCCCCAGGACCTCCTCTAAAATAAATAAATAAACCTAATTAACTCCCCCCTAAACAACAATAACAAAAAGCAACCAAACATCTTTAAGTTAAGAGCGATTGACAAAGCCTCTTGCTGTTTCTTTATTACTTACGTCACGCTTAGTCAATGACATTAAATCATTTCTGGGCAGTGTTGATGAGTCAAACTCTTGGCTAATGGGTGTCTGGAATGTATCTACACTTTCTAGCATTAACTTGTGTTTAAAATTGCCATTATAAGGGTTTTGCTCTAAACCATGCTTGTATGGAACTTTTCATTAAGGTACAACATAGGACATGTCCCTACCTCGATGCCTGAGTGCCATTGACTCACAATAAAGCTCACACCCTTCCTCAGCCGGAAGCAGGGTACAGCCCATGGGGACAGTGATGACAAAGACTGAGCAGGGATCCTGGGGATGACAGGCAGAGCCTTCTAGAAGACTTAGATTGCCCCCCCCCATGGCTGAATCCATCCTTCTTTTTATTGACACCCTCAATGCAGGCCGCCTACCTTGTGGGAGCAGAGACGTCAAACGCCCACATGTTTTTCAGTATCTGCAAGTAGGCTCATTTCCAGTCCCCAGAAGGCAGCGTGGCAAATTAGAACGATATGAAATTTCGTTGAAACAAAACCAACCCAGCTATCCATCCTGACTGACCATGTGATCTTAGAAAGTTGCTCAACTTTTCCAAGCTTGAGTTTACTTCATCTGTAAATTGGATCAGTATCATCTCCTTGCAGGGTGGTCACAAAAAGCAAATGTGAAGAACCTGGTTCTGTGTACAGGCTGGTTAACAGTAGATAGAATAAGGTGGAACACATCTGTCTATTCTCCCTCACAACCTGGCCCCAACTCTGCCTTGCAAGCCATGGACTGAGTTACTTCTTATTAACTCTAAGCCCCTGGGTTCCATGTCTATCCAATTTCCATGCATAAAAAGATTAAAATTGGAAAAAATATATATCTTTATGACCACATTGCACCAGATGAACTGACTAGTTTAAATTGTTGATGCATTAACAGAGGATGAGGGCAATCATGTGGCTTGGTGTTCTTTGACCATGAGCCAGACCATGAGCCAGAACCTTCAACTTCTGTCGAAGAGCCTACCTGCTGACACTTTGAATACTCTCTCTCATTTTATGCTCCCAGCAACCCTGGGATGCTAATTTTATAAACTGAGGCATAAAGAAAGTTAAGTATCTTGCATCAAGAAAATGGCAGACTGGAAAGTCCAACCCAGATCTCACTGGCCTGTGCACTTTCCCTAACATGCTGTTTGGCAATGTTGCTGCATGAAACTTTCTGATTTTAAACAGCACAGCAGACCTCAAATGCATTCTTTTATACCAAGCCATGCTGAAGGAGGAGCTGTTCCACAAATAAAATCAGAATCATCCTGCCCTGAAGGAATTCACGAAGTACATTCCTTTTAGTATAAATGTTGAGAAAATCTACTGGCACCATCAAACCTAAAAAATGTGAAGGCAGTCAGAACTACTGTGCTCTGGTCCTTGAGAGACTCAGAAATGTAAATCTCACAGCAAATTTGGTCAAAGTAAAATTTGTTATTTGGTTTCTTTTTGTTGTGCACGCTAGGGTTGATTTTATACCCTCAAAATATCCCAGATCAGTGTTAATAACAAGAATGGTTTTTACAACTTAATTTGGTAGAAATAGACATGTTAATAAATTTTTATATATCTTGTTAAGAAGGGGAATAGATTAGGGCTATTGTGTTAAAATACAGTCTGCCCTCTGACGCCGCAGATATGAAACCCACGCCAAATTTACCATCACCATTTTGTATAAGGGACTTGAGCATCCACAGATCTTGGAATCTCCAGGTGGGAGCCCTGGAACCACTCCCCATGGATATCAAGAAAGACTGTATACTTTTCTGTAGTTGTTGGAACGTAAAAGGAATGCCAACTTTATCATCAAAGTGATGAAAAGATTCACTCGCCTCTTCCTGTGTGTGATGTGCTTGGGCAACGGGTTTGGTGCAGGGAAGAGCAAGGGACTAGGCTGTCACCAGAATCTAGAGATCAGGCAACAGTTTGAGTCTGTGATTAAAGTGGGGAGTGGTGGGTCAGAAAGGCAAAGAGATGGTGAGGCCAAGATCCATCCTGGGAGGTCACAAGAGATGCCAAAGCCAAGAAACATGGGTCAGAAACCAGTAGCCAAGGTCCTTGAAGACAAAGCACAGGAAACAATTGCCATGTGAGCCAGCAAATCTTCAGACCAGTATTTCTCAACCAGAGCACTGCTTATCCACGGCATCTGAAGGTGCTTCCTCAAATAGGACATTCTGAGAACTAGACTGTTCTAAGTATATGCTGCATTTAGTATGAACGATGGCACCTCCAACTACCCCTTCCATTGCTCTTCAATATCGTTCCCTCACCAAGCTCTGTTAGATTAACCTACCAAGTATCCACAGACTCCCTCTTCTTCCATTCTTTTCTTCTGCCATGGTCCTCATGACCACTAGTCCTGATCACAGTTTCCTTATGACTAGACTTCCTACTTCTGTTCCTATCTACCCTCTCCCGGTACCTCCAAGTCTAATCATACCATTTCTCTGCTTACAGACTTGGAGCAAGCATCCCTTGTTGATGTTGGTGTTAATGCGGATGAGATACTATGTGCCTGGCGTTGTCCCAGGCACCAGGCATACAAAGAATAGGGCAGATCTCCTTCCCCCAAGGAGCTCACCATATTTGGGAGAATACAATTCAGCTTCATCTCATGCCATTCATCCCTATTCAAATCATATTCCTGCCACAGCACATCAATCTATGTTTGTTAATATCTTCTTGCCTCTGTCTGTCACTCCTCTACCTGGAAAACTCCTACTCATTCTTCAATACCCAACATATTCATTACCTGTACATAAATTTTTTCTCAATTTCCTAAACATAACTTCCCCTGTGTGCGTTCCCAGAGAGATTTGCACTTCTCCTTGTATAGCACTGACCCAGTTAATTATAAATATCAGCTTAAAAATCTTTCTTTTCTCTAAACTTCATCAGTTTTTCAAGCTCAAGAACCATATTCTGTTCATATTTGCATTACTCAAGAGCTAACAGAGTGTTAAACTATATTAGACATAAAAAATGGTTTTAAAAATTAACTTGTTACTTAATGCATGAATGTAAACATGATTTGGAAAATCAGACTGAAACTTGACACAAAATAACCACACCAGCATCATATTTCACTTAGTGTGCTGAAGACGGAATGCCAGGGAAACACCCAGAATGGTTGGCAGGTAAATGGAGGATTCTTTGTCTCAGGAATGTAACAATCATATTTTTAAATGACTTGAGAGGAATTTAACCACCACATAAATAAATTATTTCCTCAAAAATATTCAAGTCATATTTCTAATTCTTATCAGCAAGATCATCTATTCCTGTCTCCTGAATCTCTTCATTGGCCTCGTGGTAAATTGATTTTATTAGATAATTTTTCTCTATCTAGTTAAAGGCACATTTCAGGAGGTAGAAGATGGTGCAAGCACTCCTTCAGCCCCCGCATCATCCTGCAAGCATCCCTCAGCCACAAGAGCTTGGATACCAGAGATTGAGAAAAAGTCAATAACTGACAGCAAGGAGAAAATTTGAGGCATTGATCATCTCAGACTTGGGAGTTGAGACAAAGCCACAGAATTCAACACATTAACTCTGCTGGTGCTGGAAGGAAGAAATATTTTTAAGTGGGCTCTGATTAGAAATATGGAAGAGATGTGATGGCAATTTAATTTAACCCGGTGTTTCTTGGTGCTGTTGACCTTTTGGACCGGATAATTTTCTGTTGCCGTGGGGGTGGGAGGGGGTGGGGTTGTTCTGTGCATTGCAGGATGCTTAGCAGAATCTCTTGGCTCTACCCACTAGGAGCAGCCCCCAGCTGTGGACAAACAAAAATGTCTCCAGACATTGACACATGTCCCCTGAGGGGCTAAACTGAGTCCTGGTTGAGAATCACTGATCTCACCCAACACACACAAATAAAAATGCCTCTAATTCCATTATAGAAAGCCACCTTTTCAAATACTTCAATAATAACAAAGAGTAGGATAGTGTCAAACGAATATTTAGGCAAATGATGTTGTTTTAAAGCGATTACCCTCAAGGGACAGTCTCTAAACCCCACTGAAGGGGTGTGGAGCAGAATTTGATACAACCTCAGTCACAGGTCGGCTTGGGCTGAGAAGTGGAGGCAATTCGCCACGGGCTTCTCCTTCCTTGATATTTGGGGGGGGCATGTTGTTGCTACTGCAGCCAGATCAGAAGCGTTTAACATGACGATTGCTGCTCTAAGCAAAAAGCAGCATTCAAAGGAGTGTTTTCTCCCAGCAAAGCGGGCTCTAAAAGCCCTGCTGTTCAAACGAGAGAACACCTCATCTACCGTGCCGGTGACTCAGTCCTCCCTCAATCCAGCTCACCTGAAATCAGTAAAACCAGACAAAAGTCCAAATTAACATCCATTCAGTAGAAAAAGTGTCTTTTTGAAATATAAGCTTTTTAACCTCCCCAGACCTTAATTTTCTCACCTCTAAAATCAAGTAATAAGACCCGTCTCACAGATTTATGAAAATGCAGACATTCCACACAAGGGCGGAGGTTGGCACAAGATACATATTCAAAACTGTTTAAATACCAATTTGAATATATTTTTTTCAGTCAGTTTCTAACTTCTAAGAGAACTAAGGCTAGAATATCTCTTTACCTCCTGTTCCCTACTGGGCAATCCAAAGGATTAAGAGAAAACTGAAAGAATTAGACAATAATCACTTACTAACATATATAGTTACTTTTGTCCTTCAAGAAAATACAAGACATCAGACAAACACTTCAAATAACTTTCTCATCCTAACTTCTTAAAATTTAACAAGTCTTGGACTCTACGTTAATGGTTGTCCTTTTTGCCTCCCGAATTTTCATCCCTAAAATTACTTGGCGTATAGAATGTGTGTTCATTTGAAGAATGGCAATTTTGATCTTTCAAAATCACAACATTCCCTTCCACCGAATATTAACACTTATCAAAGGTACAAAAAGTAAATGAAAGCCAAGTCTAGGAGAGCCAACTCTTAATGCATCAAATAAAAGAGAGTACCAAATAAAAGTAGTCATAGTAAGTAGCTAATTTTTTTCAGGCTGCACCAGCCACCAAGCCAAGCCTTCTGCATAAACCTTTTGATGTTCTATGATGGGTCATGTTGTGATCTTGTCCCCCAAGGCAATTTGTATCATTCCCATGTTACAGATGAGGAAACAGAAGATGAAAGAATTTAAGTAACTTGCCGAAGGTCACACTCCTTGATGGAGCCAGGATTGAAACCCAGGCACTCTGACTCCACAGCCTGGGTGCATACCCACTGGGAGTTATGCATCAATACATATGGATAATGGATATGAAGAGACTGTGGGTTTTTCTTGCCACCAAGTAACCATGGAAATGAATGACTCAAACCAGTCCTGTGGAAACATACAACCACCTGAGGATCGTGCTGATTTCAGTGCCTGACCAATTAGTCTCAGGCTGCTCCCAAGTAATGAAAATACAAATCATGAGACCTGGCTTCCCCATTTATAAGCCTGTCTTTCCCACATATAAGTCACCAAGTAGGAAAATCAAGGATGGAGTTGTCTTTCTAAAAGATTATTCTCCATCAGAGATTTCTAAGTAAGTCTGTCTCTTGGATAGACTTTGGGAAGTCGATGGACACTTTACTAATATATGCAGAATTTTGCATGCATCAGGGTCCAGAATTCTGAGAAGCAAAAAATTTAAGAGGTGCTGTTGTAAACAAAAAGAAGTGCACGGATCAGAAGCCTATTAAGAATCGTTTAATGTCAGGATCCAACAGGATCTGATTTTTAAGATGGCATGGTATCTATAGCCAACCTCCAGAGTAGTAGTAACAACCGATAAATACCAATATGTCAATATGTCATATTTATGAGTGGTCAAATCCAAGGGATGCATTGAATTTGAAAACTAGCTCGACTTTTGTCAAAGCACCCCTAGACAGCTAACAGGCACCACAGTGGGCAGAGAAATTCAAACATAAATTAAAGTTCCTGCCTTCACAGCTTCGCAGTGATTTTATGAAAGATTTTATGAAAATAAATATCGATAGTAAAATAACACTGAATGGTACATGTTACTGCAAAGGGACATGAAACAGTAAGAGGGATCAGAAGCGGGTAGAATGATTAATTCTTTGTGTAGGAAACATGGAGAGCTCCGGAAATGAAATGGTGTTTGAGCAGAGTCTTGACAGATGGAGAGGAGCTTGTCTTACAAGTGAGTTAACAGTACAGTGATGTCTGAGATGGGACAAACAGTCCTGCATTCCTGGAAAAGAAAGGAGAGGCTAGAGACAGGGTTTGATATGTGGGCTGAGGCAAAGGTGCAGTGGCCCAATTCAAGTATTTTGGGAAATGCTCTACAGGTGATAATGAAAAGCATCAGCAAGTCTACCTGGAAATGAAGATGATCCTTTCTGTGTTAGAATGAGGACTCTGAAAGCAGAGGAGGTCCTTAAGAGGAGACAGAAGAATCTGGGGACAGAAAGGCCAATTATGATGCCCTGTTACCATATGTCAAGAGAGAGATGAGCCTCAGGACACATCAGATAAACAATTGGGGGTGTTGGGGGGTTGCAGGAAGAGAGGGATCAGGGAGAAGAGTTGATACCCCAACAAGGATAATTGGATGCTAATGGGCCCAATGAATGAGAAGTGTCAAAAATAGCTCCCTATCACAGACATATACATGGCCTTTATGTGAAGCTTGCTTAAAATGGATATGCATCTGGGGAGGGCAATAGCTCAGTGGTACAGTGTGTGGTTAGTATGCACGAGGTCCTGAGTTCAGTACCCAGTATTTCCATTAAAAAAAAAAATGGATTCACATCTATATTAATTCCAAGAAGAGACTTAGAGGTGACAACAGTGGAGAACGGCTCTAAGATCCAGGAGCACGGCGCTCCGCCAGGCACTGGGCTGGACACTGCACATGCTGTCTCAGAGAAGGTATGCCAGGACCTCGTCCACGCCCTGGCCAACTGATGAGGACAGACACCTACCTCTTGCATGGGTCAGCCTCAGGAATCCATCAAGAATGGCTCATTTTTCTTCATTTCTCTTGCCCAGCCACCAAATGAATCACTTTGTAAAATGACATCAGCCCTACAAATCAATTCAGTGAATTAAAACAGGCCCTGCTAGGACACAAGCCAAGGGTAGAAGGTCTTTCCTTCCACTGGCTCACACGAATCAAAAACTGCTCTGGGCTGTCTGAAGAGAACAGCTCAGGCTCCCCCTGCCCAGCACCACACGGGCTTGAACGAGGCCAGACCATCACCCCAGGGAACCGCTGAGACACTCCTGAAATGTCAGAGGCAGCCCTGCCAGCCTCCCAGCCTTCGCTGCCTTGTGTGTGTTGGGTATTGATTTCAGACACTGCCTCAGGGCAAAACTGAACGCGTGCTCCTTTGCAACTTGTCCAGCATGCAAGCTTTCACAAGGGGCTTTGCACCAGCAGCCTCGTGCCTGAAGCCTGGAGAAGAGGAAGCAGGCCCCCCCCCAACCCTGCTCCAGGCATGTTTCCTCACTCCCTGAGATCCAATCAATGACTCAGCCACTCAACGTGTTTGTTCTTTTAGCAAGTGTACATTAAGGGTCCTGCCAGGAGAAAAAGGGAGGCAGGAGGGAGGGGAAAATAGAAGGTGTGGACAAGATGCAGCAGAATAAAAATGTCAACAGATTCCACATATGAGTGACAGCTTATGGTATTTTAGACATAAATGAACTTATTAACAAGACAGAAACAGACTCACAGACGTAGGAACAAACTTACGATTACCAGGGGCCAAAGGGGTGGGAAGGGATAAATTGGGAATTTAAGATTTGCATATACTAAATTCTACATATAAAATAGATCAACAACAAGTTTCTACTGTGTAGCACAGGGAACGACGTTCAATATCATATAGTAACCTGCAATGAAAAAGAATATGGAAAGGAATATCTGCATGTATGTGTTATGACTGAAACATTATGCTGTACACCAGAAATTGACATCATGTAAACTGACTGTACTTCAATATAAATAAATAAATAGATAGATTAATTAATTAATTAATTAAAATGCCAACAGGCTGAAATCTCTGTCTTTGGTGTTTTGTGGGTGGGCTCTGTTATTCTTTTGAGAAAGTCTGGATTTATTCAACAGACATTCATGACACATCACAGTAGGCATCAAGGTGGGGAGAAGATGAAGGAGGAAGTTCCTATTTCAAAGAAACTTGCAACCTAGGAAGGAAATAGATGTGGATACAATGCTCCAAGGAAGCAAATCAAAGCGAGTAAGGAAATAAGACGCAGGAGATGGGGCTGAGCTGCACTGATGCTGGAGGGAGAGGATTTTTCAGTCTGGTCCCAGATGGATTACTAAAAAGAGAGATTATTAGGATCAGAAGTGAAACTGCTGTCTGCTGTTTAGTTGCTGGTGAGATGTTAACATCAATAAACGACTTGAATTTGACCTCCTTAGTGAGATAGTTCATCCAGCTGAATATGCTTTCCACATTTTATTTTTTTACTTGTCAATCATTTATTCACTCAACAGATATTTATTAAGTATGTTGTCACTCATAAAAACAATAAACATTTTTACGATTGATTATACACACATAAAACTTACATAGTTAGAAAGCATGAACTGAACTTGAATTGTTAACCATAAAATCTGTAATAAAAAGCATTAAACTTTTTTGACAGCCTGAACCCTTCATCCATGACTATGTGTACTTGGCACATGGCAGGTGCTCAATAAATGTTTGTCTTGGGAGAAGAGGTGTAGCTACATTCCTGAGGTAACGAAGAGCATCATTCCCAATTTCTCCTCACATTTTAAATCCAAATGACACTAGACTGGCCCCATTAATCTGAGTTTCAAGTTTTAGAATCCAAAGTTTTAAGTATAAATGACTGTTTTGCAAACCTTCTTTTTATAAAAAGCTGCAAAATGTTGAGAATAAAGCAATCTACAAATAGAAACATGGGCCCTGAGCAGTGAAACCTTCTGATATTGTAAGTGACCTTGAGGTTTCTCTCTTCAACCTCAAAGAACCACAGAAAGAAATAGCAAAATAAATGGTGGAAATAAAGCAAGATAGGTGTTTAAAATGGTCTAAAATGCTATCTATTTTTAATGATCTCGGATGCTAGAAACCCAAGGAAGGAAAGACAATTTTTAAAATAACCAGTGAGCCTTTACTTGGTACCATATTTCACAAAGTTTCTAAACTTCTCTGTATCATCTTTCACAATATATCATAAGGGCATTAGCGTCCACTGCTTAGGAATTAAACAGGGACAGAGAGAAGAAATGCATAGGGCATGTAATAAAAGATCACCAAATGTAAGATAAATGAAGCCAAAGGTCAACCTACATAATTGCATGAGAATCTCAGAACGCATGTTCATTCATTTATTTCATTCAGTCAACAAAACGTTACTGAACACCTAATATTTGTCAGGGACTGATCTGAGTGGCCGCTTTCCCAGAAGCCTGTCACCCAGTAGGTCATGTTAGGAATGTCTGTTGATCTCAGATTATGGATAAACTATCCTCACCATCTTTCATAAATTAAAAATGCATCCTAGCCATTCTACACATATTTCTCTCTCACCCGTGCATTCATTCAGTCAGTTGCTCATCCAACAAAGATTTCCCAGGTTCGAGGGATAACCAAATTAATTGAACAGAGCAGCCTGCCCATAAAGAGGCAAGGATTTCTAGTAATTCCAGGTAAACAGTGAGCAACACAATAAATATGACATAAACAAAATGCTATAAAAGGTTACCAGCAAAAGGTGGGGAGGACGGGGAGAGATTTTTAAAGTTTTGAGGAAGAAAAGGAGGTGGCGTTTGATTTGGGTTCCCAAATATGTGGGGAGCTTCCCAAGCAAAAGAGATGGAGGAAGGGTATTCCTGATTGAGAGGAAGTCATGCAAAGAGGCAGAGGAACAAGAGTGCGTGGAGAGTCAGGCCAGGAGTGCTGGACAGCAACGTGCGTGGGACAGATGACCTGACTCCACATCGCAACACTGGGTACGAGCAAGAGAAGGAATTTGGGCTTAATTCGGTCACCAATGGGGGTGCTTTTAGACAGGTTCAGAAAATTAAAGTTTGGCCCAAGGTCAACTATATCAACACGCAAAGAGCTATTTCATTTTGCTTAGAGAGTTTAACACAATAGCCCTCCAGGTCGGGCTAAATTTTGAGTGAACATTGAAATGTTCAGCCTACAGAGACACAGGAGATCACCACGGGCCATGTTTAAGGTTCACTTGTCATTCCTCCAGGTATGTATTCAACTACTTACATCAGTCCCTGTGGGATGGTCAAGCACCATGTTAGACCCTTAGATTATGAAGAACAATGAAAATAGACAAATAAGGGTTGGACAGTAGAGTTGAGCAAACAATATAATAAGTGCAGGTTGGAAACAGCCTAAATGCCCATCAACAGATGACTGGATAGAGAAGAGGTGGTATATTTATACAATGGAATACTATTCAGCCATAAAAACCAACAACATAATGCCATTTGCAGCAACATGGATGTCCCTGGAAAATGTCATTCTAAGTGAAGTAAGCCAGAAAGAGAAAGAAAAATACCATATGAAATTGCTCATATGTGGCATCTAAAAAACACACACACACAAAAAAAAAAAACATAAATACAAAACAGAAACAGACTCATAGACAGAGAATACAAACTTGTGGTTGCCAAGGAGGCAGGGGGTGGGAAGGGAAAGACCGGAATTTCAAAATTTGTAGATACTGACAGGCATATGTAGACTAGATAAACAAGATTATACTGTATAGCACAGGGAAGTGTGTACAAGATCTTGTGGTAGCTCACAGCGAAAAAGAGTATGACAATGAATATATGTATGTTCATGTATAACTGAAAAATTTTGCTCTACACTGGAATTTGACACAACATTATAAAATGACTATAACTCAATCAAAAAATGTTAAAAATAATAATAAGTGCAGGGTGTCAGAGAAGGCCTGCAGCAGCGGCCCTTGACCTGGCCTGGGGTGGAGGGGTCTGCAGCTTAGGAATGAAATGCCATGTGATCTTTCACTGGGAAAGCCCACAGGGTGATGTCCACGCAAACCTAACAGCCAACATCCCGCCAACCAAGTCCCGTCCCATGGAGTTACTGCATCTCCGATGGGTGTGTTCTTCTGTCTGAATACACATGAACAGGACGGGATGCAAGTTCCCCTTAAGGTGGCAGAATTAATTCCTAAGTTACCATGTTCTCTGTCAGTCTAGAGTGGATCTCGTCCATCGAACTCTAATTAAAAAGGAAAACAAATATATCTCCTTGAAAACAAATTGCAAGGCTGTGACTGACCCCATCACCTCTGTCAGTAGATGGGAAAGTCAAGTGCAATGCCCATCACATCTTGAAAACAAAATGACTGATGTCACAGGTTAGACACATTCCATGCACAAATATTTTAATAATACAGAGAGTTGGACAACAGGGTCAATAAATGGAATAGATGAATAGTAGAGGGTGGGTTTTTTTGCTATTTTATTGTGTGTATTATGATGATATACACACTATAAATTTATAATTACTTCAAAGGTAGGATTTCTGTTGGATGTCTTCTCCTATGATCACAAAATCTCTCCCAGTTTCTCAGAGTCCCCCTTCGCAGCTTCCTGAAGACCCAGAAAGCGCATCAGATGAGGAGTCAAGAAAAGCAGGTTTTTTCTCAGACTCTGTCTAAACTACTTTTTGTAGACAAAGTAGTTTAATATCTGATCAATGTCTTCATCTATAGCATGTGATCAGTGGCACTTACCCCACTGAAGGCCCAGCCTGCTGGGAAAAGCACCAGATTTTGAGTTAAGAGGTTAAAGTTGGAGTCTGGTTTTGCTATTGACTCGCAGATTACTTCGGGCAAATCACATACACTCACTGAGACCAAGTTAATTCACCTGTAAAGGGGGCTTCATGCCACCTGCCTCATAGATTTGTCCTGAATAAAGGCAGCCAAACTGTTTTACAAACCACAACTACTTATGAGAACATACGGTGCTATTAATTAGGATCAAATAAGATCACAAATAAGACCTTACAACTACAGTGCTTTGAGACATACACAGTACGCGTGACACTGAATTTCTTGTGCAGCTGCCCACACTGTGTGCATTTTCCATAATCAAAGTTTAAGCTTCTAGGACCATCTCCTTCTACCATGAGCTAAGGAAAGCCTGGGCTATTCCAGACAGGCAGGATGCCTGGGCAGCCCCAGTTGCCCCATCCTAGAGATACCCTACAAAGCATGGATGACATGAAGACTCAGTGTCTGGGTGGTAATGATGCCACTCCCACACTAGGGAAAACTAGCATGAAAGAATGAGGACCTCCTCTCTGCCCCCAGAAATTCTAAGGCTTGACAGCAAAAGGGGCCTCTTGTAACCTTCCCCCAGCTATGGTCAAACCATTTCAAAGCTCAGACCAAGACTTGTTCAGCAAGAACCAGGTGAGGCCTTTCTAGGCTAATGACACGTGAGCTTGAACTTCAGAGTGGCTTTCGAAGGAGTCTCAGTTCCTAAACCGGAGTTCATCCACTTCACTGCCTCCCTCAACCTGTCAGACAGTCTAGAAACACTCAGCTTTCTGCAGGCTGACCCACTGATGCCCAGCACACTTGGCCAAAAAAGACAGAGAGAACATGCCGTCCAAATATCCCTGAGTGTCCCCAGCAGGCCGGACGTCTTGACCAGGAGCTGTAGAAATAGCACTGGCACCTTCCCACTTTGGCCTTGGTTTCGAGAGTGTTCTGTGCCCACTGCACCCCATGCCAAACCGGAGCACAAGGACACGGGCATGAATTTTACAGCCTGAGTTCCCCAGGGTAAATTTTATAGCTCTGCTATAGTAGTTACTTTTCTTAAAGGTCAAGATTTATATGTTTATTTTGACTGGTGTTTCTTGGCCAAATCCAGGTTGGGGTGGTGGGGCGGAGCCCGGGGAGAAAGAAATTGACACAAATAGATTAATAGTTTGCAAGTGAAATCTACAGCTCACTTGGGGAACGCTCCCGCGAGAACCTTGCTTTATTTCCTTGAAGAGGGCAAGAAGGAGAGACATTTCTGTTCAGCTCAGGGAGCCCCAAGAGCCAAAGAGCAAGTCCCAGAGAACATCTGGTTGGCGGACACAAAGGAACAGGGCACCTGCAAAGTGCTCGTGTTTACTCCGTGCCTCATTGTCCATCATCCCCTGAAACTATGTTTCGGGGCTGGAAACGGGCTGTTTGTGCCAAGACAGTCTGGAGTGATAACGCCGCCTGTTTACCTTGGACGTCTCCCCGTCCTCGCATGGGCGGGCCCCCGCTGAGCCAAGACAGCTTTGGAACATTCTCCCGCCCAGCGCCTGCTTTGCTCAGACTTCTGCAAGTTTGGAGCTGGAGTCCAGAGAAGGGGCGTCGGGGGCTGAGAGTGTGGGGAATGACTGCTGGGCCTCAGGATGTGGTTATGATATTATTTATTCCTCTGTGATGACTTTCTGGCAGGGCTCTGCGTGTCTTCGCCTCTGGAAGGAGTTGCACGTATCAAAAACAACACCAAAACAAACCATTTTAACACCCACACTTACGGGAAACATTACCCCAGGGGCTCAGCGTGCTTCTAAAAGAGCAAGAAGGCCCGCCGTGTGCAACTCTGCCCTTGGCAGCTGTGGCTGTCAGCCCGAGCACAATTTATTGTGTCCTTCTTTGAAGAGCTCTTGGTCTCGAATGAAACATCCCAGAAAGAGACCTCACTCAAAGCAGCTAACAGTGCCAGTGGCCGAGCAGTGCCTACCCCCCTCACGGCTGGGGTCCCCAGACCCAGAGCATCATCCCCTGTCACCACCCTGAGTCAAAATCACAGCTGGAGTCTGGGGGGACAGTGAACACCATTGGCTTGGGGACAATTTGAAGCCTAGAATGAGGACATGAGACGAAGTGTGTGGAAAAACGACAGAACTCACATTTCAGTCTCAGCTTAGGACCAGTCTAGAAAATTAGCACATTTTTTTGGGGGAAGACTATTAACACTTTGCATGCCTTTTCTCATATAATTAGAGAAGACGATTCTATTCTTACTTCATACACTAGGGGAAAAAGGATTAGAAAGTTTAAGCAATTCTCCCAGGGCCGCGTTACTCAGTCAAATGGAAACATCAGGCTTTCAACGGGTCAGTCTGGCCTTTTTTCACTGCACCATGTGGCCTGCAAAAGGTTGACATGCACTGATATTCTTTTTGCTTCCAAATGTATTCAAAAAATACATTTTGGAGTGTGGGCCTGGATGCTTGTCTGTTTCTGATGTCTGAACCTGGTCTCCGTTCCTCCCCTTAAGCTTCCTTGCCTCAATCCGAGAATGGGAGGAAGGTTAAGGGATCGTGGAACGTCCAGGCTCACCTCATACAAGAATTGTAGTACATGATGCCATATATGTTGGCTGTGTTGTTTAAAGATGTCTAATTCAACTCTATCAACTGAGAGACACAGACCAAGGAGGATAGAGGAAATTCAGAGATGCAAATAGATGATGAGACACATTAAACATACGGAACAAGGAAGAACAAATCTGACTCCATATGAGATCTGTTCCTTCAGCTCTAACCCTGTGCTCTGTTTCTTGTGCTGAGTCATGCTGGTTCTGCACCTTCTGTAAAAGGATGGTGCCTAGAACCTGAAATGTACAGTATAGCCCATTTTCAACACTCTTCCCAAAGGGAGATAAAAAGAGGATACTATAAACCCAGTGATCAGAACTTGTCTTGGAAAAGTGAACTGGGGAAGAGGGTCTAGTGATCAAGAAGACCGAACTCAACATGTGGATCTTATTTGGAGTCTGGTCCTGACAAACTAAACATAAAAACATATTTAATATGGACTGGATAAAAAATGACATTAATAAAATTATTTGGCTTCTGTTTTCTAAGGTGTGATAATGTTCCTGTGAATATATAGTAAAATATCCTTGTATTTTAATAAGTCATATATACATTCTACTTTGATGCGTTCAAAATTTTTCATAATAAAAAGGAAAATAATTGCATTGGTGGCTGAGGCGGTTTGGAGAGAAGGGACGGAGAAGACAGGGCAGAAGGAAGTAAGGTGGAATGAAAGTGTCGGGGGCACCTAAAAAGACAGGGATAAGGATGGAAACAAGAAATGAACTCCCTGGGGTGAAGGGGCTTCGTCTGGAATGGAGTCAGGCAATGGGAAGGATGTAAGTACAATTTCAGCCCCGTGAACGCAAGGATCCACTTTAGCAGTGACACTAACCAAAAAATAAAGCAGGTGCCTTAAAGCCCAAATAGGAGACAGTCAGAGAAGGAAAGACTAGCTGAACAGGTCACTGTGTGTGCATGTAATATTGCAATATAATAGACAAAATATATCTGGTCTTCATTCCCCTTTCTGGCACTGAGCTGCTGAAACCCTGGGAATTGACGTTAATGGGGCGACTTTTTAAAATTTATTTTGTTATTGTAGTATAGTTGATTTACAATGTTGTGTTAGTTTCAGGTGTACAGCAAAGTGAATCAGTTATACATATATATATACATTTAGTCTTTTTCAGACTCTTTTCCACTGTAGATTATTACAAGATGTTGAATATAGTTCCCTGTGTTATACAGTAGGTCCTTGTTGTTTATCTATTTTGTATATAGGAGCGTGTATATGTCAATCCCAAACTCCTAATTTATTCCTCCCTCCACCTTTCCCCTTTGGTAACCACAAGATTGTTTTCTATGTCTGTGAGTCTACTTCTGGTTTGTAAATAAGTTTAATTGCATCACTTAGTTTTTTTAGATTCCACGTATAAGTGATATTGTATATTTGTCTTTCTCTGTCTGATTTACTTCACTTAATATGATAACTCGTAGGTCTATCCATGTTAATGAGATGACTTTTGGAAAGCCCCTAAGTAACCTAATGATGGGAGCTGGTTGCCAGGGGAACCAACCATGTAATTAGAGGATTGGAATTTTCAGCCTCTCTCCCCTCAACTTAGGGTACGGAGAGGGGCTGGAGATTGAGTTCACTTAGTAATAGCCAATGACTTAATCAATTGTTATTCATAATGAAGCCATCATAAAACCCCAAAAAGATGGGTTTTAGAGAGCTTCTGGATTGGTGAACACATGTTGGTGATGGGACAGCAGTGTGCTCGGATAGGAAGCTTCCAGGCCTTTTCTACATATCTTGTCCTATGCGTCTCTCCCATCAGGTTGTTCCTGAGTTATATCCTTTTACAATAAACTGGTAATCTAGTAAGTAAAATGTTTCTCTGAGTTCTACGAGATGCTCTAGCAAATTAATGAAATCCAAGGAAGAGCTCATGGAAACCTCCCATCTATAGCTGGTTGGTCAGAAGCCCAGATGACAACCTAGACTTGCAACTGTAGGGGGCAGTCTTGTAGGACTGAGCGCTTAGCCTGTGGGATCTGATACTATCCCTAGGTAGACAGTGTCAGAATTGAGTTGAATTGTAGGACACCCAGCTGGTGTTGGAGAATTGCTTGGTGGTGTGGGAAGGAAAAAAAAATAGATGTCATCATGCATCATCTCATTAAACTCATCATCATGGACCCACGAGGTTCCTGCAATTGTGCCCAAATGACAGATGAGAACACTGAGGCGCAGAGAGGTAAAGAATTTGCCTGAGGTCCTGTGATCACAAAGGGGTGCTGAGGACAACAGAGAAGTCCCCTGGGCAGGGATTCAAAGGAACCTCTATGAAAGCCACACCAAGTTTTTGCATTCATCTTCTTTTGAAAATAGGGTTCTGTAGCTTAGAAAGACACAAAAATCCAAGATTTAGAGAACGAAAGCTGAATGTATTCACTTGAAAAACTGAACCCAAAGGTTACGGCAAACATAAAGGACAGTCACAGATGAGAATGCCCAAGAGGAGATTTTCACATTTTCTAAACTTGTGTCAACCCCAGTCCCACTGCAATTATCCCTAAGATTTCACCCACAACTGCATGCAATTTGTACCAGAAATCCTCTCACACTGTAGTAGTTTGGGTCTGAACTTGAAATTGCTGCAGGGTGGAGGAGGGGGAGAAGAAGACGAGAAGAAGGAGGAAGAAGAGAAAAGGTCATTCAGCTGGGCAAAGCTGAGGCCCCGTGGTGAGTCCTTTGAGGAAGTCCCCAAACCAAAACGCTGTTGACCTGGAAAGAGGGCCTCTGATGGGGGCGGGGTGGGGGGGCCTTCAAATCACATGCAAATGGCCTTTTAATTGGGGGGAGGCATTTCCCTGCTTTGTCTTCTCCATTAGAGAAACGATTTATACACATTCCTGGAGCCAGATGCAGAGGTGTGCAGAGGCTCCTCCTGTAAGTTTTGGCAAATGTGGTTCTTAGCATCCCATCTGCCACAGTCACAAAGCTCTTAGAAACTGTGCAACATGAAAAAATAATAAGGTTGGGTTTATGTTTGGCTGAACCCTTTGCTCAGTGTGTGGCCTTGGACCAGTCAGCTGACCTACTTGTGTCCTGATAAGTCAAACCAGCTGGAAAGTTAAGTAAGAGATAGGAGCCTCCCTGGAAAACAGACGATACAGCTGAGCTGAGCAGTATTTTTTTTTTTTAGTAAATAAATTGGGGGCCAAGGGGAACAGGGAGTGGTGAGTTGTTCTGCATACTCAAGAGTAGCTCCAAGCTGAAGAATGGATGAGAACCTCTTTCCAGCACGATCACCAGGTCTCTGGTCAGCCTCACCGCCCACCTCTGCAAACACTGCAGAATCACAGGAGGCCTCTCTTTGGACAACTGGATCCTTGATGTGAAGGTCCTCAGGGATCACATTTGTCACAGCGTCACCTCACTGAAGCTGTCCTGGTGCCTGACGAAGACTGCACGCCGCCTTCCCTCCCTGCCCTCCCCCCGTCTTTATCTCAGCCAACACCTTCAATGGGCACCTAGCAATTAATGATAACTTGTTTACATCTTCTACCCCCAACTAGTATGTAGGCTCCTCCAGGGAAGCAAGTTTAGTCTATTTTAGACACTGCTGCGTCCCCAGTGCCAGAGACAGTCCCAACCACTAACCTGTTTTCTCTGGGCTGGAAGGCTGGGAAGAATGAGTGACACGGTTAAGATACACAGGGAAGCCGCCAGCATACTTCTTAAACAATTGGTCTAGTCAGTCTTTAAGGCAGTAGAGTGCATCCCTCAGATGTTCTCAGGGTGACAGGTTGAGATTACAGGTGGGCGGCAAGAAACAAATGAGTGAACTTGCCTTTTCAAATAAAATGTGCCAAAGAAACAGCACTTGTCCTCCTGCCTTGGGGCTCCCTCATTCCCTTCCCGCAGTCAGAGAAGAATCAGCAATAGAAAGACAGACATTGCTGTTCAAAGCGCATCCTTTTCTTTAAGACCTTACCTTTGACAGAAGACCAGGCAGTGTTCTGACCAGAGGAAGCTCACAAGGGCAGTGTGTGAATTCAGAAGAGCACTAGTTGACTCAAAGATTTAGTCTGGGGACTTTTGTCTTGTCAGCCCACCAACCTTCCCCATCCCTTACCTGCACCGTCTCCTCCCCAACCTGCTGCCATTCAAATTACTAACCCATTGTCTTTTCCTGCCGCTGCAAATCTGAGCTCTCCCACCGTGTAGCTCAGGTCTAAGCTTGCTTCTGAAACAATGGGTCCAAGTGTCATGTGGGCAGGGACTGTGTGTTTTCTTGTCAGCCATGCACTGGCCCCAGCACCCAGCCAGCACCTGGAGCAGAGCAGGCACTGAAGAATAAACACTAGGCTGCATGGTTGGTTCTCTTTGTGATTCCTGACCCCCTCTGCTGCATTTTCAGGCCGAGAAAAGGTAGCGCAACACCCAAGAGTGCATCCTTCAAAATGCCTTTGCAATCGCTCGTCTCCAATTGACTGTGAAAAAGAATAAACTCCCACGACCAGGAAGACACAGAGAGAGAGAGAACTCTTTTACAGGGGCCCGGGCTCAGCAAACCCACTGGTAGAGATGGAGCAAGCTCACGAGTGCCCGTCCCAGGGAGCCTGGTGGAGGAGGGTTTACTACTGCCTTAGTCCTTCTCTGTATTCAAGGTGCTAGTTTCCCTTGGGCTGGTTTTGACCTGTTGATATTCCCTCCAGATCATGTCTCTTCTTTTGAAAATAATCAGTGTTTTTTAACATTCTTTTACGTATTCACCTCCTCCTTTCTAAAGACTTTAATTAATTTATACCGAAGTTTTCAATATTCACAAGGCTTCTTTAAGTCCTGCAATCAAAATCCTTCATAAGTCTTTGTATTCGTTTTCTTGGCCTGCTGTGACAAGGGCCACAGACTGGGTGACTTAAGCAACAGAAATGTATTTCCCCCAGTTCTGGAGGTTGGAAGCTTGAACGCAAGGTGTCAGCAGGGGTGGTTCCCTCTGAGGCCTCTCTTCCTGGCCTGTAGAGGGAACTGTATCTTCTCCCTGTATCTTCACATCACCTTCCCTCCGTACATGTCTGTCTTGGGGGCCAAATCTCCCCTTTTCAGTAAAGACACCAGTCGCATTGCCTTAGGGCCCATTCTAAAGACCTATCTCCAAATAAGGTCACATTCAGAGGTATTAGGAGTGAGCACTCCAATATATTTGGGAAGAGGGGACACATTTCCACCTACAACAGTCTTTCCGTACTATTTGAAGCATCTATATCAAGAGGTAGATGGACAATTAGAGAAACTGGCTTTTTCTCAACCCCAATCATGCTGAAAATTAATTCATTACAGTGTTCACTAACTCCTTGAGCTCCAACTCCCAAACAAACAAAAACATAAGGAATAAATCAACAAATAAGGACTACATGCCCAGATGTCTAATGGCCCTCTGAAGCGACCCAACCCTCCATGGAGAACCTCCACGCTCCTGAGGGTCAGTAACCCTTTCTCCTTGCTTCTACATTATTGGACCCAATTTCTCAAAGTCAGGCCTCTGAGCTCAACGTAAACCAATGGACTTGACTATGACTAGGTAAATCCAAAATAAGAGGGATACTTTCCTGACCAAAATCAGTACATTAGGCACAAATTGCCATAGGCAGCCTTCGAAGCCAGACAAAAGGCAAGCCTACCACAAGAGTCCACCCAGAGAGGAGACAGCACATCACATCTGGGCTGAGCAGCAAGAGCCCAGCTGAAGGGCTAAGCCAACTTTCAAGGTCATGGAAAGACACCAGCAAACCACAGGCAGTATTTAAAAATCACAGTCAAACTTCAACCTTTGAAGGGAGAGAGGTTTGAAGAGGAGCTTTGGGGACATCCAATGACCCCCTGCTAGACAGAGTCCTGCCAGCTCAGACCACACTAAGAGGAGAATGGGATGTGTCTCTCACTGGGTACCAGGGATGTTCTTAAAGTCTCCATCTAGTTCTATCTTAACGAAAATAAAATAAAGTTTCTCTGAATTCCTGGGGAAATGGAGCCGACGCCTTTCTCTTAGACGTGGAACACTTAGGAGACATTTTCCTAGGAGTCAAAGGCTTTACAAATTCCTTATTTTTCTATTCCTCTCCCTTCACAAGATCTTTTAAAAATATGTTTATAGATTGATCACAATGGAGAAACAAGGGAACTATGAGGCACAGCAAGTAGTTAGAAGCAAGTGAACGATGTTCATGGGGAGGCACGCTCATGCCAACCAATATATGTTTTTTTATTTGCATTTTATAATTGTTAATCACAAAAGTATGTGACAAATGAGGAGGATCAGAGCCGCAAGAGTTTTGATAAATCCAATAATTCTTCATGGAGCCAAGGCCTTGGAGAAACAAACAAACAAACAAACAAACCAAAAACAGCATCCAGCCCTTGGAGCTCCCATCTAGTGAGTCAGACACACAGGAAGTAGAAAGTAACACCAGGAGGGGACGAGGACCACCAAGATGCCCTGGACCGCTGAGGTGTGCTGGGGTACTAAGTACCTAGGGAATGAGGGGAGGCCATCTGGAAGACCGAGGACAATGACAAAAGCTATTCAGGAACTCAGTGTGCCCCCGACGCAGTAATTTTGTCAGATGCAAACTTGACAACTGCTTTCCTTGTTCCTTGAGAAATGGTCCTATTCCTTCCCTTCCCGGTGCAGCCCAAAGATGCTGGAATGCCAAGCAGTTGCCTCTCACAGACATCTGTGAGTGAGGCATAGTCTTCCACCTCTTTTGTTGAATTATAACATGTATATTTAAAGTAATCAAATCTCAAATGTAAAGCTCAATAATTTTTTTTTTCATAAGTATTTGCTGAGTAAACACTACCCAGATCATGACTCAGGGCATTCTGGGCACCCACAAGGCTCCCTTGTGCCTGTCGCAGTGACTACCCCCTCCCTGGAAATACCACCATTCTTAGTTCCCTCATCATTGATCAGTTTTACCTGTCCTTGAACTTGACGTAAATGAATTCACACAGAATATAGTCTTTTGTGTCTGGCTTCTTTTGCTCATGTTCATATCTGTGAGATTCACCTAGTATTCTCTGCATACAACAATAGCTTGTTTTTGTTTTTGTGATGTATTCCATTGTATGTATGTACCATAATTTACTTGTCCATTCTACTGTTGGTGGACAGTTGGGTTGTTTTCAATTGGAAATATCACTTAATATCAAGGTTCAATTTGAACATTCTTACCTGTCACCTATATACTCATCTCTATAGGTATACACTTAAGAGTGGAATTACCCAAGGGATATAAGCATATGTAGCAGTACTGGTACCACCAAACAGGTTTACAGAGCACTAGTACCCACTGACACTCCTATCAGCAGTGTCTAAGAGTCCAAGTTTGAGCTACAGTCTTCGGGTGCAGGTTCCCTCAGCATCCCTAGTGTGTAAATTGAGGGTCTGTCCAAGAAGACAGGGAAACTTGCAATGTCAAAAAGGTTCAACCTATGGCTATTTTCTGACTGATGCGCTATTCCCTCCTGCCGGAAGACTGGATGGAGGACAGTTGATTGAATATGCTAATAGGGAAGCACAAACTAAGACAACAACCGATGGATAGAAAGCTGGACTCTGCTGGCCAGCCTGTTGGGTCCAGGCTAACAGCATCTATTGTGATGGTCCCTCTGCTGGTTTCTTCTTAACATTGGCCAGGCAGACTTGTTACCATTCAGTTAATGGGCTTAATTAAGGACCAGAGGGGCTGATCTGGGGTCAGCTGGGTACAGTCCACAAACACTGATGGCTTTGGATACCTTCTCCTGGGGAAGTCCTACAGAATCAAATACTTTCCAGAAGTCCTTCTACTTCATCAGTACTCAGCCACGGAGCAGCCAGCCACAGGCAAATTGCGTGTGTTAGGTAAGAAATATCACGGCTCCATGAAGGAACTGCCAGGAAAATAGTCATGGTGATATTCAATCATTCTGGCAAACAACCCATCAGCACACACCAGGGGGAAGACGTGCCTTTCTCATCTATTGTGATAGCAACGATAAAAGAGCAAGCCTGAATCCGCTAGTATAAATATCCTTGCTGAACCCTCAAAGACAACTCAGAAGACAGTGAAGACATTGCAAACGGCTAGTCTTCCAAAATACCATTTCCTTTTTAAAAAATGGCAGCAGGAGAACACATTTAACAGTGTGTTCTTGAACAGCGTAAAGATTAATCACAGACAGAAGAAAACGCTGACCGTTAGCGAACACTTTTCACATGTTATCCTTGCTCTTAAGAATGGTATTTTGAATTGAGCAGGGCTAGTCTTATTATTATGAAGTTGCCTTCAAAAACCAAAAGGGCTTTTTCCTGATCAAAATTAATCCTAAAACAAAACGTGCAGATTTCAGAAAATTGAAACATCTCCTTTATTAAGGAAATGTGAGATGCTAACTTTTTAAATTTATTTTAAAAAATCAAAACGAGAGCTTGAACAAAGGCATAGCTGCATGTGCTTACATGCAGGTGTTCTTGAATACAGGCAATAAGAAGAATGCTTTGATATTTCACGAGGCCTTTCCCAAAATTCAAGATGTTTACCCTAAGTAAGACCAATAACCATGAACAGTAGTCTAATTTTAAGAGAGTCTTTGACATCTTAGACAGGTGGCAAAATTCTGCAGTGTTGTATAGACTTCTAGATGCCGTGAACAGAGACATTTTATTTTGACAAGATATGCATTTCCAGAAGAATTCATTTAAAAAAAAAAAACTATCTGGCTTTCAAAACTCAGCATTTCTATTTTGAGACTGGGAAAGCTGTTTTCATCAAAACTTGCACATGTTTCAATACGGGTTCAAATTCAGGTGAAGTGTCCGTAAAGGAGCAGGAAGGTGTCTGCTTTCTCTGTACTAGAAAGAATTACAGACAGGGACCGTCTACCTCTTCAACAAGCTGCACGTGGGTGTCCTGAGCTGTCCTAAAGAATCTCTCCAGCTTGGTAACATGACAGAAATACACATGGCTTTGGGCTTTCTTGCAGTCCTCTGGTTAGAATTATTTACTGCTGTGAAGTCAGCAAAGCTTGTCACCAGGAGCCCAGTTCAGTCACTGAATACAGATAAGCAGCCCTCTGCCCACGGGCCAGAGGGGAAGCCCTCTTCCCTATTTACAGAGGAGCAGAGTCACAGACAGTCTGAAGGTTTGATGCTCAGCTTTGATTTATGTCTCTTGATTCAGGAAAATGGACTGACCTAAGGATCCTTGTCTCATTCAGTTGACCCGTTCAGTTGACAATGCCAACTGTATCTGGAAGAAATGGCAGTCATAATGACCACCCTTCCCCTATTAAAGAAAAAAAAAAAGTTCTTTTTCCTCTGCACGGGTCAACCCAAGACCATTTCAGCTATTATTTTCTCATTATTGCCCAAGTCTAGGAGTAACCTTGTAGCTAAGCAAAACCAGCAGGGCAATTACGTTTCAAACTTCTCTTGAAATCTAGACTCCTTGGTAACACAACACCACGTGCCGCTGACCTCCTAGGGAGGAAATTGGTGTCCTCTGCTCATGGCGGAAGTGAATGACACCCCAGAGACCCTGGGTCACACGCTGACATTCCATTCTCTTTGTGGACAGAATGGTTCCCTTTTTTCATCATTTTGCTACTGACACCAGTAGGCAGTGATTTCATTGACCTAAAAGTGAAGTCACCAGAACTGTCTTTTACAGAAGAAAAGATTATTAAAAACGTGGCTGAATTATGGTCAGTAAAGAAATGCCTGGCCTGTTGCTGATTGCCTGTGACTCTTTTTCAGCCAAGTGGCCTAACCTCCTATTAAACAGTTCATCAAGATGTTTACCAGGATACACTCCACATATTTGAAATACGTATCTTTAGATTTTTTTTTTTAATCCCTCAACTCCCCAGTCTGAGGAAAAGGGAATTAAGGGGACTGTCCTTGAAGTGAGGCCTAACATCCTATGTAGATATCTCATGTCTGGGCCATGAACACACCTGCATCTTCAGAGGGTTGACTTTAATTTCTGTCTCCAAACGGCAACATTTTGAGAGTGCTGGGCAAGTTACTTTCTCTCTCTCTCTCTCTCCATATCTGTAATCAGATCACCAAAAAAAAAAATAGATGTGGAAAAACTGTACCAAGCATCCATAAAAAGGAGGTATTTGTAAAATTTTTAGAATAAAAGAATTAAGTCACACTGCAAATGGGTACAGAGTTTCTTTTTAGAGTGATGAAAATGTTCTAGGATTATGTGTTCACAATTCTCTGAACGGGCTAAAAACTATGGAATTTGTATACTTTAAATGAAGGAATTGTATGGTCTGTGGATTACATCTCAATAAAGCAGTTATATTAACAAAAAGAATTGTCACGATACTTGTCATTCAACTATTTTTAAGAGTTAAACGATGAAATCAACCACTTTCGTAATATCCCCACAGTTGGAGAAGGAACTATTTGGGAAGGTAATGACAGTTTGACCACCTCAGCAATAATCTTTCTTAAATGTTCACCGAAATAAAGAATAACACTTCTATCTGTACATGGTCATGCAACCCTAGATTGTTATATTATTGCTGCGATTTTCTTCAGCCACACATCCATGCTGATTATCATCTCGGCAGGAAAGTGACCCTCTGTGTTAATGAGGCCAGTATCTGCCCCTGAGACCTGGAAAGCAAGGGAGCAGCCACAGCCCTTTTGGGTGAGAGGAGTCACTGCACATCACGGACGTCACTGCTCCACCATCGATGAGACTCAAAACGTGACTTAACTGCTTCCGTAGCTCCATTACATGGGAGGTGGGGCAGTAAACTGGCTCAACCCTCTAAGGAAAGAAAAGAGCAATAGGTATAAAAAAAAATCCTAAAGATGTCCATCTGCCTTATACTGTGGTCACACTCGTGGAAATCTATCCCAGAGATAAAGCAAAGCCAGCTGTGACCGGAGATGTCCCTTCTGCATCACTTCCGGTACACGGACTTTAGAAAACAACCTCTTATGTATATACGTATAGATAAATATTGGGGAAATTTGGGGAATTTATGAAAATTCATTTACGGTGTATTAGGGAGCTCCGACAATTTTTTTATTATGTTGAAAGAAAACAGATAAAAAGCCACTCTATGTGTACTATAATCATAATGCTTTTAAAGATATAGTGTGATGGCTTTCAAGATATGCCCACAGAGTCTTAGCTGCTCCTTCCTTTTCGAGAAAGGAGCTCAATCTTCCTCTTTTTCTGTGTCAGTGCAACTTACTGACTTGCTTCTAGTGAACAGAATATGGTAGCAGTGATAGAATGCTAATTCTAAGATTGAAACGGGGGGGGGGCCAGCCAGCAACCACGTGAGGGAGCTCAGAAGAGCATCCTCCCCCTGGCAGATCTTGAGATGACGGTAGACCCCGCCGACAACTTGATGGAAATATCACAGACAGCCCAGCAAAACCAGCCAGCTAAACTGCTCTAGGAGCCCTGACCCGGAGAAGCCCTGTGAAATAATCATGTTTGTTGTTGTAAACCACGAAACTTAGGATAATCTCTTACGCAGAATAGATAACTAATACATATAATAATAGAGGAAAAAATTAGAGGAAAATATATCAAAATGCAAACAGAGGTATATTAGTCAGATGACAAAACGTGTTCCTCCTTTTGTCTCTCTTTTCAAATAATCTCTAATTAAAAGCATTCACTACAGCCTGCTTGAAAAATAGTTTAGTTCCTTTATCCCATCAACAGTAATTTTTCTCCAGACCCTAAGTATCTGCAGGATGTGAACTTCACTCTCATGCAGAGACACATACGTAGCGGGGGAGGGGAACAGCCATCCCTTTAAGACGAAGAGGCTCAAAACACAGGCATTGATGCATAAGCTGTTACATATGGTACTTTTTAAAGATTCTTCTGACCAGCAGAAGCAAGGCAATGGTTTAATTGTTTTTCTGGTCATTTTTGAGTGTATTCTGATACAACTGTGTTCTGCTATCCAGCATTTTTTTTTTTTTTTTGACAAATGGTACAGATTTGTAAGAAATGCATTTACTGGCTCTGGATATATCACCTTTCTGTAACCTTTGTTTCCTCGTGTGCAAAATGGTGACGACTGTACCTTTCTTATAGAGTGGTTGTGAGAATCAAACGAAACAAAACGTGCAAAGCCCCTCATACAGGGTCTGGCATATAAGGAAGGGCATTGCAGAAGGAGATATTATCATTAAGATCATTAAGAGGACCATACATCAGGGGTGATCTGAGCAGTTAGTTTGATGTGTAAGCCACCTGCTAATGAATTAGAGCAGGTTCTGAAATGACACCAAGCCAGGTTCACTGAGTTTTCAGATCACCTCGCCCCCATCACAATGTCTTTTTCAGGAAAATTGATTCTGCTGACTTGCTAGAGCTTATTTGTCACTACTGGAAATGATTACATGGACCCAAAGCTGGATCTATTTCTATCTGCCTTGATAGGATTTTTTTGCTAAATCTTCAAATTAGGAATGTTTATTTTGATCCCATCTAAAGTCAATCTCTAAACTTAGGAGGGTGTGATTCCAGCTCTTCCAAAGCCAAGAGATGTGATCGATCAGGCACTCAACGTGCAGGAGAGAAGTAGCTGGATGAGGGGGTTTGCTGGGCTTCCAGGCCACCTGAGCTACTTATTCTTAAGCTCTAATTCTTTGCATTTAATCACAGATTGAATCTTTCCCTCCAAAGGTGACGTGGCCTAAAATAAGGCATTTACCCCAATTCATCTCTCAGGGCAAAGGACCTTTTCAGTTTTTAACTAAAGACATTAAAAAGGTGAAAGTGTGTGAACCTGGCTAAAACAGAGAGTGTCATTTTCAAAGAATCAGCAAATACTTTTTACTCAGAAATCACACACGAATTGGCTACACAGAGTGAACCAATCAGAATCGCGATGGTGTTACCAGGGGGATGGGCCACAGCTCCTACTGAGGCATAACCAAGAAAGACATCCAACACACTGAGCAGGGTCAGAATCTCACCAGCTGCTTAGGAGAGCTATGCCTTCTGTGGCCCAGCAAACTGGCGATCTGAGCCCAGTGGCTATTAAATTTTGATGCTCCCCAATAAGAGAAAATTTTTTTAAAAAAATCTGAGCTTCTAAACAAAGTCACATTGTTTGGGGAGATACAACCAAATGACCTGCTCGTGATGGAGACAGTATTGACACCACTGGAGTTAATCCATTTAATTCGTTGACTAGACTTAACTCTAAGCAAAACAGAAGACAGAGGAGCGTGCTGGAAAGAAAAACTGCTTCGGGAGTCAGGGAATCCAGGTTGTAGTCCTGTTGCTATCACTTACCAGATGTGTGACAGTAGTTAATCCTCTTACCAACTCCGCTAGAAAATGGCAAACTGGGGCCAAAGCTTGTGACTATTACCATTTAGAAAATGGCAAACTGGGGCCAAAGCTTGTGACTATTTCCATTTGCCTTGATAGGACTGTATTATACTATTTTAAAAATCCTCAAATTGGGGATGTTTATTTTGTCCCTAACTAAAATCAATCTCTGAACTCAGAAGGATAGGATTTTAGCCCTCAGCTCCCTTTTATGTAAAAGGAAAGGGTAGGACTAGTCCAGTGGTACTTAATTTAAGAATCTGAAGCAGAATCTCCTGAAAATATTGTCCAGTTCTCAAGCCAGATGATATTCTGGATACCAGGATCCAGCACTTCAGGGGCTGGGGTCTTGGCACCTGGTTCTTGAACACTCTCTCCAGGTGATTCTGATAGACTTTAAGAACCAAAGACAGGATGAGCTCAAGACTCCATCTACATGCAGCATCCTATGAGTCCTATCCCTCCTGCCCATGAAAGTCCTTGATGCCTCACTTCATTTCTTCCCAGGTTAGTCCTAGGACCCTCATATCGGGATGGACTCCACCGGTTATAAAGAAGGTACAAGCAAGTGTCTGACACCACCCTCCAGTTATTAAGTCTAAATGAGAACAAATCTATGTCACAGAGAATTCTTTCCATGCACACACACACACACACACACACACCCAGAGCTGCCAGGTAAAACTGCTCCATTTCCCAACATTGTTCTGATGCTCAGCTCCTCATCCATGATAAGATCCAATGTCCTGTTCCACTGTGTTTAGGGACCTAGGACAGAAGGGCAATGTGTGGACAATGACTGAGCACTCAAACCTTACAGGAGTTATTTCCTTCCATCAATGATAAAAGCCCTCTGCGTTGTCCCTATTTAACATGCAAAGAAAGTAACACGATGGTGCCACTTAGCCAAAGGAAATAGCCACTGCTATGGAAGCAAAGAACGCGGACGGGAAATGTTGAACTGAGGCTCTTCTTCGAACACGAAAGGTCTGCAGATAGGAAGAAATGTCAGGGACTGACTGACCAGCAGAGAGAAGTCTCAGCCAGTCATTGGGTTACCCCCCAAAACCCCAGTGCCTCCTCAGATCCAAATGCCTTACGGCAACTGAAAAGTGGCTGGAGACAAAACAATGGTTTTCAACCCACTTTGAAACCCACATTCCTTTAAACTTTCACGACCCAGAGTGCATCAAGAATTTAATAAGATTAATGATGTGGCTTTCAGAAGACATAGTTCCTTCTTTTACCACCTACCAAATGCACCATTTTGTCCATCAATCTATTCACCTTGATAAGGGATCGCACCACCCTCACCACTGCGGTTCCGGCCCAAGTATGCTTCCTGAAGGGTGATGGAGGAAACACTCACCATCCTCCATATGAGGTGCTACCTGCCAGGTGCTTATGATCTGGATTAGAGTCACCAGTGCTGGTACGTACATGTCACGGGTGGGGAATGCAGGAGCCTCGTTCCAAGATGTGATTCATTGTCCTCATCACAATACTCCAATTCACTTGGTGCCTTGGTGTCCTTAAGTTTGGCAGAAAATCTGAGGAAAAGAGTGCAATTTTGGACTCAACACACATGGGCTCGTGTCCCGGCTCTGCCACTCCCTGGCTCGGTGACGGCATCCAAGTCTCTTTGATGCCTTGAGCCTTAATTCTCACTTACAAATAATAGCACCAGCTTCTATCACTAGGCCGACGCTATGAGCCCCATACTAGGCTAGACTCAACATGCGTGACATCCCATCTTTATAAAAACTCTCACAGGTAAATGTGTTCTTTTGCCCCCATTTTAAACATTAAGAAACTGAGTCTCCAAGAGATGAAATAACTCGCCAAAGGTCACATTTTTATAAGGTAAATGAGCCAAGTTTCAAACTAGGGTCAGTTTCCCTCCAAGGTCCAACCTCCTTCTACTCAAATTCACAACCTCCCTTACGAAGCACCTGCTGAGGCCTCTTCAGAGAAAATATAAGCACACGTAGGGCAGAGGGGAAAAGAACAGTAGTTAAGGAGGCACAGGAGGCCCGCGTGGGCCTCTGGGGCTGAGTCCCGTGAAATTGATTCCCCAGCCTGGGACCGGACTGCATGATGCACCCCCAGTGTGTGGCCCCCCATCCCACACATGGCCTAAGCTGGCAGTGTCAGCCCTCCCATGGCACAGGCTCCCAGGCCTTTAAATACTCTGCTTCTGCAAGAAACACGAACACCCTTCCTCAGACGTAGCTGGCCAGACTGTCCAGGACGCAGCATAAGCAAGACACCAGTGAGAGCAGTGAGGCTGGCCTGTGCTGTAGCAGCCTTGCCAAGCCGATAGACTGCTCTGCCTCTCGTTCCTCTTAATTTAGAATTCATTCCGTCTCCCTTTCCCTGAAAGATAAACCAATCGCTGCCCTTGACAGCTGTTTTCTCCGCGGTCATTCCTTCTATCCGCCCAGCTACTCTTTCTTTGGGGATTTGAGCAATGTAATGTGAGTGCTATCAGTTTCATTCAGTCCCTCCAGGGTCGTCTACAGGGACTGGAGAGGCAGCCAAGCTGAATGCCCTTAACTGTTTGTGCACTGTGCCAGCTGGAGAGGGAGGGAAAGAAGGACAGAGAGAGGTTCCCAAAAGAGGAAAAGGAAAAACTAACTTCTAGGACGGTATCTGTGGGAAGTAGACAAGGAAGAATGAGGAGGGCAGCAACTTGGAACGCTGACATCACCTTGGACCAGAGTCTGCTCCATTGCTGGGGCCAGGGGGCAGCTTATCAGCTGCTTGCCTCAAAAGGGATGTTCAGCTGTGGATGCACAAAGAGCAGATACAGCCAGTAAATTGTTTGCCAGGCAAGGAGGGAGTCCATCCCTTTGCCCCTTTATGAAGTTGAATTTGATGATTTCAGGGTGGATAAGCCTTGGAGGAAATCCAGATCCATGCGAATGGTGGGAAGGATTCCTACATCGTGGATACCAGGTTGGTAATGGGGAAGGTAGACTCCGATTTTCTGAGAACTGAGTGTAGTGGTCAACACTTAACAGGCATTATCTCTCAGCAACCCTGAAAGCTAGAAGCAATGATCACCAGTCATCAAGTGAGTGAAATGGGGCTCTTGGAGTTTCAGCAACTTCCAAAGACCATGCAGCTCAGAAGTAAAGAAGCTAGTGGAGAGGGTGTGCAGAAAAGGGAACCCTTCAGCACTGCTGGTGGGAATGTAATTTGGTGCAACCATTATGGAAAACAGTATGGAAATTCCTTTAAAAACTTTTAAAATAGACTTACCCTATGATCCAGCAATCCCACTCCTGGGCATATAGCTGGACAAAACTCTAATTCTAAACCTCAGTGTTTAGAATTAGAATGCTCATAAGAGCACTATCTACAATAGCCAGGACATGGAAGCAACCTTAATGTCCATGGACAGATGACTGGATAAAGAACTTGTGGTATATATATATATATATATATATACACACAACAGAATACTACTCAGCCATAAAAAAGAACGAAATAATGCCATTTGCAGCAACATGGATGGACCTGGAGATCATCATACTAAAAAGTTAGCTAGAAGGAAAAATACTGTATGATATCACTAATATGTGGAATCTAAAACACACACACACACACACACACACACACACACAAATGAACTTATTTACAAAACAGAGACAGACCAACAGACATAGAAAACAGTCTTATGGTTACCAGTGGGGAAAGAAGGGAAAAATTGGGAGTTTGGGATTTGCAGATACCAACAACTACATATAAAAGAGATAAACAGCAAGGTCCTACTGTATAACACAGGGAACTATATTCAATACCTAGTAATGGCCTATAATGGAAAAGAATATAAGAAATATATATACATATATAAAGGAATCACTATGCTGTACACCAGAAATTAACATAACATTATAAATTGCCTATCCTTCAAATAAATAAATAAAATTTAATGTTTTTTTTTTTTTTAAGAAAAAGAAGACATAAAGAAGTTAGAATTAAAATACTGGCAAGACTAATGGTGCCCAGCCTGGCTGACATTGTCCCTGGGGACTCTGCCTGGAGAAATTTTGGATTGGCACAACTGGGGCCACTCGTCTATCTGGAGCTGTTAAGCATCCCACAACATGCAGGACAGCTGCCCACAACGGAGAATTATCTGATCCCACACATCAGTAGTGTCATGGTGGAGAAGCCATGGGTTAGACTGACTCTCAGCCCCCATGGCTGTGAGGGTTGGGGAGGCAAGCAGAGGCACAATGAAAAAAATTACTCAAAACAACTGCTAAAATGGCACATGATGTTTTATAATCTTCAGTTCTAAGCAGGGCCTTGGTGCCTCCCAAACTTGAGGAGACTCAGAAAGAAGACAATTTCCAAGGCTCCAAAAAAATGATCCCCAGGCAGAATTATGACAGTTCGTCTGGCGAAAACCACGTGGCCAGATTCCCAGGTAGGTTCTCGAGATCGAATCGCCACGTCTTTTCTGTGCCCAAACTGGATTTTCTAAATATGTAGGAAGCATTTTTTTAAATGCTTATCAAAGAAAAAGAAAAATGCTCCCTGCAAGGAAAATGAAACTCCATTCAGGTGTGGTGAGAGAGACCACATCCAGAACTCTCCAGAAATATCTATGCTTCCTCTGACCCGTGGGCTAGCGTCAGCCTGGGGGTTATCCAGGATCTGGTTCCTCCACGGAGCAGGGGTCCCCTGGGCAGGTCTTGGAGCAGGGATCTGTTTCCCCCCCTGGAGGAAAGAGCCCTGGCAAGTGGGACCCTTCCTGATGTGGCTCCACACAGCCCACTCCAGGACCTCGCACATTGCAGACCACCAGCTCCTTCGCCAGGCCTTTGTACATGCTGTGCCTTCTCTCCGGAAGGTTCCCTGAGGCCACCTGGAGCCACCTTCCTGCTCATTCAGCGTTCCTTCATCATATTCCTACAACCCCGGGGCTTCCCTCTTTGATAGCGCTGGGTTCGACTCTCTGCCTGAAGTCCCCATTCCTCAAGCACCGAGACTTCCGCTACCACATTTTCGTCCCCAGCACCGGTGGATGGAAGAGCTTCTTCAGGAAGATGAGGGAATGAAGAAAAGGCAGTGGTGACTTGTCACCAATGGCGACTGATACCGAATATTAACTAGATGGCGACTTTATGCTGTGTCAAGAGGCTTGGGAGTCAGAAAGATCAAGTTACCCCACACCCTTTATGCCTGTGAATTACCCTCTCAAAACCTCAATTGCCTTATCTGTAAAATGGGAGGTGGGGGGGACAGAAAACGATGCCTAGCAGGTAGGCTTATTGTAAGGGTCAGTGAGATATGCATGCATACCCTTTAATTGGCACTAGGCCTGGAGAAAACATTTAAAAAAAAAAAAAAGCATCTAATTTTTGGGAAAGATGACACTGTGGCCAGTAAGTGGCATTTGGCTTTAGTTCTACATTAATGAACAGAGAATTAAATTGATTCATCCTGAATCCTACGGCCCCATCTCCTTTGTCGCCCAGGGGAGAAGGGTTTGAAGCAGGGCTGGCCATGCTGTCTGTGGCCAGCGCTTGGTTACAAGATGCCCTGAGTAACCTACTGCGGATCCAAGGAAAGAGAAGTATTTTAGCAGCTGCAAGACAAATAGAGCAATGACCAGGGCAGGTGAGAAGGGCACATGCCACAAAAATTGGTATGATCTGTCCTCGAAGAACAGAACCCCACGTTTTTTAAAAGAGATTGTTAATTTCTCAGACGCTACCAATTTCCCACGAAGAAAGTGATCTTTATCTCCATGAAGGGAATGATGGGAGACGAAACTACAAAAATGTTTTTGGTAGAGTCATGCTGCTACTTTACCTCTCCCACCCGCTCCCAGCCGCCCCCTTCCCGCTCTTTTGGGACTGCCTTCTCTGGTATCCACTGCCGGCTTCTCAGGGAGTCAGGGAGATGTAACCAGACCAGGCGGGAGATGGTATCAGCTGCCCCAGGTGACTGGCACTTTGACTAAAAGCCTCCCCCCTCCTCCCGCACTGTGATTGAGTTTCCTTCTCCTAGCCTGGACCCCTCACCCCTTTCTTAGAGGCAGTGTCAGTGCCAAAGGAGCAATTCTCACCCCACAGCCCACGGCACCTGCCAGTGTGAACCAGCCCTCCTGTTGGAGTTAGAAACTCTCTCCCGGTTGGACAGACAGCTCTGTGCGCTCTGGGCAGGCTGGGAGCAGGAGCCAGAGGGATCTGCCGGCAATTCCCTTTCCTTGGTCTCTGGGATTCCTGGGTTGGAATGCCCAGGAGGAGGGGTGAGGGGTAGCTCTAATATCTCCTTCAGTGATGGAGATCTGGACAGAGTTAAAGGAGGTCCTCAGAACTGGGAATCTCAATGAAGCAGGAGGCTGAGCAAAAGGAGCAGTTTTTCTGCCATCAGGAACAGTGATGAGAGCGGGCAGGGAGACCAGTGCTATCAGAGGAGCTGGGCTCTACATGTAGTCTCGGGTGTAGCTAAGGAGCTCCAAAGTGCTGACAATCACAGGCAAAGGAACCCTGAGGGACAGAGAGGCTCATGCTGAAGAAAAGCAAAGCCCCTGTTTGTATCCTTTACACAAAACTCAAAAAAAAGTTGCATCATTAGATGTAATGTTGGTGTCTCATCATTCCCCGCCCCCCATCTCTTTATGCTGAGTCAGCCAGTGTGGTTCCTTACAGAAGACAGCTTAGCAGAGCTCAGTCACTGCCACCGACACCCCCAGCAGGACCCCGCTTCTTCCGTCAAAGGCAGCTCAAAGGCAACGGAACCAAATTTCAACAGAAAACTTGGCCATTTCACAAATTCACAGGTCTTCATCTTCTTTCCCAACAAGAATGAATGGACAGCTTACTCACAGCTCCAGGGAGAAGGGGAGGACTCAACATTTATTGAGGTCCTACTGTGTGTCTGGCCCTTCCCAGACATCACCCTGTAGAATCCACTCATTGCCTCAGGAGTAGTTTTTCTCTCCCTGTTGACTCAAAATCTCGAACTGGAAACCCGGGAGTTGTCTGGCCATCTTCCTCCCTCACTCCCGCGGCCAGCAGTCAGCAGGTGCTGCCCGGTCTGCCCTCCCAAACAGTTCTCAGTTTCACTCCTGCTCAACTTCTACTGAGATTTCAAAACACAGCTTTACTGCCACCTCCTCCAAGTGGCCCAGATAGAGTCAGACTCTCCTCTTGGCACCTCCTCCTTGATCACATTTCCTTTTTATTCTTATAATCAGAGTCTATAACTTTGTAAAGTGTCTGTCTCCCCTAATAGCCTATCCGCAGCTTACTCCTCTAATAGACCATCAACAGGTGGAACATGTAAGAAAAGTATGATTCAAAGAAGTGAACAATTATGTGCACAATCCCCGGGGCCGGATTCTCACCTAGGCTGATGCTACACTGTCATTCCTGTGCAATGTTAAACCCAGCACAGTTCCCAGCCTCCACTTTCCACAGGCTACTGGAGGGAGTTCGAGATTCTGCGGTCCATGTGATGCAGGAATGTCCTCACGGTGGCAAACTGCAACCCCAAGCACATACTCCCCTAGAAGCAGAATCCTCATGTATAAGAGGATTAAATTTTCTTCTACAATTCAGCAATATTATAGATCAAGGAAGTCTTCCCAGATTACCCTACACAGGTAATCACCCATGTTTTTAAATGACAAATGATTAATTCATAGAATTTTCGATCCCAAAATGTTCTAAGTGCTTGGTGTACCCTAGGTCATCTGATTTTTATGACAATCCTCCAAAGTGGTTGAGTGTTATTGTCATTGCCATCGTAGAAGTGAGGAGACTGAAGCAAAGAGAAAGGTAAGTAATTTGCCCCAGTTCAGGGGAGTTGAAATCAGGCAGAGGACCCTTAACTTCTGTGCAAAATTGCACATTAGCTGTTAATGTATTTTGTTCAGAATAAGCCTAGAAAATGTTGTCTGGGAAAGATCAGAGAGAAAATCTAACTCCTTGACATTAAGCAGGCCCTCCTTCACAATTTACTCTTAGTTTATACGTAATCCTAACGAGGTACCTTGTTTCCCAATCAAAACATACAAAATGCAATAAACTATACAGAGACAGGAAAGCTGTTATATATTTGCTAACAGCTTAATATAGCAGGGGAAGAGGGAGAAACCCACACGATGCCAGACTCAAAATGCACAGCAACCTGGAGACAACCGTGGGAGGGCAAAAACTCCAGAATCACTATATTTCAGCACAAAAGCTGACTGATTCATCCTGCTGACCTTTATATTATCAAGGAAAATTTAAATTGTGCTGTATTCTATTCAAGTAGGGAGGAATGACTGGGAAAGATTTCCAGCAATAAAGCTAAGATTTAAAAAAAGAACTTCTTTTGTTTGTTGTTATGAGTGTTTTATCCTCGAGGGTACCAAACCAGGGAAAGACGACTGTTAACAATATCGGGGAGATTATTGATGTGAGGGCTCCCTCCCATGACTTAGGATTCAATATCCAGACAATGACGCCTGAATCCCATTCCAGTTTTGTTTTTTTTTTAACCTTTTGATCTCCTTCACCCATTTCTCCCACCCCATTGGCTTCTGCAAGGAGAGAGACCTCTTCTTCTCCCTGTGTCTCTGCATGGTCTGTATCCTAACCTTCTTTTACTCTTATAAAGATACAAATCATATTGGATTAAGGCCCACTCTAATATTCTCATGTTAACTTAATTACCTGTATAAAGATACTCTCCCCAAACACAGTCCCATCCTGAGGCACGGGGGTTAGGACTCCACATATGCATTGGTAAGGTGATGGGGAGGACAGATAATTCAGCTCATAACAGTAAATAAGCATGCAATGCTACATATTTTTCTCCAAACATTATTTTACCTGCATACCCCAAATTTTGATATGCTTTTTCATTAAGTTCAAAAAAATTCAAATGTCACTGTGATATGCTCCTTGACCCCTGTTTAGAAGGGTGTTGTTTACTTTCCAAATATTTGGAAGGTTTTTTTCAGACATCTGTTTGTTATTTGTAATTTCATGTTTTGTAGGCAGAGAATATACTTTGTATGGTTTAAATACCTTACATGTATTGAGACTCATTTTCTTCAGTATTATGGTAAATCTTGGTAAATGTTCCTTTTATGCTTAAAATGAATGTTCATCTCTCTGGTTGGTGATTTATAAATGTCAGGGCACATTGGTTGCTAAGGTTGTTCAAGTCTTCTTTTTATATCCATATTGATTTCCTGTCCACTTGTTCATTCAGTTACCGAGTATTGAAATCTCCAACAATAATTGTAGATTTGCCCATTTCTCCTTTCAGTTCTAACAGTTTTTGCTTAATGTATTTTGAAGCTCTTTTTGTAGAAACGTACACATTTGGGACTGTTATAGCATCCTGATGAGAAGACCACTTAATCAGTATGAAATGGCTCTTTTTATCCCTGGTAATACTTTTGTTCTGAATTTAATTTTATATTAACATAGCAAGTCCAATCAGTTTGATTAGTGTTCGCATAGGATATATTTTCCATCCTTTAACTTTCAAATGTTGTATTGCTATATTTTCTCTTGGTGTATTTCTAGGCATTGCTTTTATTCATCAATGACTATCTTCATCTTTTGATTGCAGTGTTTACATCATTTACATCTCATGCAGTTATTAACAGAGGTGGGCTTAAATCTATCATCTTGCTATTTGTTTTCTTTTTTTTTTAACATTCTTTATTGAGTTATAGTCATTTTACAGTGTTGTGTCGCTATTTGTTTTCTGTTTATTCCATCTATATTTTGTTTCTTATTAAACTCTCTCCTGCCTTCTTTTGCATTTTTTATTCTATTGAATCTCCATTTTCAGCTTTGTTGCTTCATCTACTTGACTTACTTTCATTGCAGAGTTTACAATATCTATCTTTAACTTTTCATTGAGTACCTTTACATAATATTATAACACATCATTTATTATATAAGAACCATAACAACGGTGTTTTTTGCCTCTTCTACCCTTTGTACTTTGTTGCATCCTCAACCGTGACATTTGCTATAAACCCACCAACATTAATACTATTTTTTTTTCTTTAAACATTTATCTTTTCAAGCAACCAGGATATTGGGTGGAATGACTTCTCGGGTCCCTTCCCAATCAAAGGTCACAAATATTTTAATTTTCCTTTTGCTTCTTTAGTTGGGTGATGAGGTGTGATAAGCACTGGCACAGAACGCAAAGAGAAGGACAGGTCGGCATCTAAAGGAGAGGCTGTCCTATTTACAGCAGCCAAGATGTGGAAGCAACCTAAGTGTCCATCGACAGATGACTGGATAAAGAAGTTGTGGTATATTTATACAGTGGAATACTACTCAGCCATAAAAAAGAATACAATAATGTCATTTGCAGCAACATGGATGGACCTAGAGATTGTCATTTTAAGTGAACTAAGCCAGAAAAAGAAAGAGAAATACCATATGATATCACTCATATGTGGAATCTAAAAAAAAAAAGCAATAAAATAATGGCTAGAAATTATCATACTAAGTGAAGTCAGTCAGACAGAGAAAGACAAATATCATATGACATCAGTTATATGTGGACTCTAAAAAAAAGAAAAATGACAAAAATGAGCCTATTTAAAAAACAGAAATGGACTCACAGACAAATAAACTTATGGTTACCAGTGGGGAAAGGGGTGGGGAAGGGTAAATTAAGAGTTTGGGATTAGCAGATACCAACTAGTATAGATAAACACCAAGGTCCTACTGTTTAACACAGAAAACTATTTTCAGTAGCTTGTAATAACCTACAATGAAAGAGAATATGAGAAGAATATATATGTGTGTAACTGAATCACTATGCTCTATGCCAGAAACTAACACAACATTGTAAATCAACAATACTTCAATTAAAAAAATAAAAAATAAAGGAGAGGCATGAGTTTTAGAGGCTCCTTCAGGACCTTTTTGGGGTTGGAAGGTCCTCATCGCTCACCTTTCCACTCAAATCTGAAGACTTGGCTGGAAAGTGTGAAGACCCATCTGGTCCTGAAATATCCTTTCCCTCCTCCGGTCATGGGTGAAGAGTCCTCGGTGTCAGGAGAGTGAGCAGAATAAGACACCAGCAGAGCAAGGAAATCTCCTCCCCAGCTGTGCTTATCCGAGGCCCCCTCCCTTCCATAAACACCACCAGATGGAGCAGAATTAGGATCTCGAAAAGTAAACAATGCAAAACCCAAGTGGGTGTTTTTCCTCTCACCCAGTGGATGAGAGGCTGAGAGTGAAAAACAAAGGACACTGGACAAGGCTGCCTTCCCTAAGACTGACAGAGAGGCCGGGGTGGCCCGCGGGGTGAGAGGAAGCTCTGCACTGAGGCCTCCCTTCATGGTGCAGCTCTGGGACCCTGCAACAGAACTGCTTCTGTGGGCCAGCAAAGTCTCCTTTTTAGAACACACATGCATAAACACATTTTTCTAGAGCAAAAACATCTTTTAAAATAGCCTGGGTTCTCTTCAGACCCCGTGGTCAGGGAGCCAAGAGGCTCCGGGGCTATTTTCTCAGTGTACACACACCCGGGAACTCAAGAATCCACCTAGAGGAGGAGGAGGCTAGCTCTGTCGGCCCAGTTGGCTCATCCCAAATTAGACAGCGTTCAGCTTTGAAGCAAACAGGCCCCTTGCAATACAAGCCCCTCATTTAAAAGCCAGCAACAACTGGCTATTACAGAATCGCATCAGTTGGTAAGGTGTAGACTGTCACCCCTTAGGGATACCAGTATCAATCATACTCCTGGGAAAGGCCACCCCATTACAGCGATTGGCTCACTGGCTTGGGGTCGTATCTCCCCCTGTGGGCAAGCTGGGGAATAACACTCCTGGGCGCCATCTTCTCTGTCAATCGCAGAGCTCTAAAGAGACAATAAAGTCCCTCTTACCCTTACTGACTTCTAGCTTCTCTTGAGCAGAAGCACTAACATAAATTATGGTTCAAGAAAATGATTTGGTTAGGTACCCCAGACCTTCTGTTTAAAACAGCAAAGGCATGCCCTCCTGTTCACCTACTCAATTCCCAAACGAGCAAAGACGGACACAAGGACACATGCACACGATGGCCAAGAAGCAATTTTTTGGTCAACTGAGTGTGCATTCAGAAACTGCTGCTAACTTATAAGGTTAGTTGAGTGAAAACCAGCAAAGCTGCTGCATTTTCAACCATAGGAAATAAGGCTGCCTTACCCCCTTTAAAGAAAGGAGAGACAGACTTTGTCTCTCAGCCCTGAAGGCTACCCAGTCAGAAACATGAGATCCATCCAGATTGAACCCTGGATGGTTGATGCCCATCCTTCAGGGGTACCAGCATCAGTCCCTCCACTGGATGGTTGATGCCCTTGACGTGGACGGTGGTACCTGAACTCCTAATCACCTCTGTTCATCTTGCTACTCTGAGCATTGAAATTCCCAGTGCACAAGAGCCCAGGGTGGGTGAGGGGCTGGAGCACATGCCATGGAAATAGATTCCCCAGCAGCAAAATTCCATGGGAGAGTCAAAAACACAGAACACCCAGATAGCTACCTACAATGAAGACCAGTTTTTCATTCACCTAATCAGAGTGATAAAAATACAGGTCCAAGAGGACATCTTACACCAGTGTCAAAGGACCTGCCACAGGCTAGGAAGTGAGCTAGGAGCTACCTGATGTAACCTAATTTCAGCTATAGAAGTGATCGAGGAAAATCTCTATGCTCTATATTGAGGAGGAGGAAAGTGATCCAGGGGAAAAATGGCAAATGCTGGGACCAAGCACATTGAAGGCTGGGGAGCAGAGAAGGCGGCACATACACACACTTGCACACACACATGTGCAAACACAAATACAAGGAAATATTAGGTCTTTGTAAACATGGGCTCATCTACATGTTTGGAGAAATTGGTTCATAAATGTTTAGTGTCATTTGAGCTTTGCTCCAGTGCAACTCGTGTCTCCAACCCTTGTAACACCGCATACCCCTCAGTTTGAGTTTTAAGCAGTAGACTCAAAATACGTGATTAGAGAGGCAAAAAAGAAAGAAAGGAAAGAAAATGAAAAATCAGAGCTTTAGTGACTTCATTCTGTCACTCTGTCTAGATACTTGGGTTTGTGTCCAAAATGCAGAGCGAACACAGTGTGAACCCACAAGGTATAGTGTTTTTTTTAAGGACCAATATATGCAATGAGTTCATTATGCAGGATTTCACTGAAACCAAATCTGAGCTTTAAAATTGAAATGTATACCCTTTAAATTGTTTTAAAACAAACAAAAAAACGAATCAAGAAAATGATTCCTAGTGGTTACCTGATCACTGACAATAATTTTGCCCTCTAGAGGAGGTCATGTAAAAACAGATCCACTTCGGGTAACCAAACCGCCAGCTGCAGCCCTGCATTTGCTGCACGTTATGTTTTGGAACATTCTTCCCCAGAGAGCCCCATGGCCATGGCGTGGACCCTCCCTACTTCAGGCCTCTGCCCAAAAGCCACCTTATCCAAGAAGACTTCTGTGACCATTGCCCACATCCATCAGTTTTTGGCTTCCTGGCCAGATTTACGTTTCCACAGCCACCTATCAACTTCATACTGGTTGGCTCACTGCTCAATGTGTCTCCTCTCCCCCTAGGACCTCCCAGCTCCCTGGGACAGCCAAGGATTCATTTGTTTTGTTCACTGCTGGTTTTAAGTACCCAGAATAATGCCTGGCTTGCCCCCACGTGGGCACTGGGTAATTACTCATTGAAAAAATAATAGTAATTGAGTGATTTCTGGATCAATAACTGCATGATTTATGCTTTCCTGGCTGGCTTGGAAAGCCGCCTTTATTCAGTAAAACCGCTTACTCGATCCGCTCAAGGACACGGGCCTGCATTTGTCGTCTACAGAGTGACCACGTGGGTGTTGGGATGGAGCGCGGATGACTTTCTGAGAACAGGAAGGCCGTTGGGCTTAGCTGGATCCGCTCCCCTAGCAGGGCTTCAGGTCAAAGGCTTCACACACCCCTCCTTTGCCCTTTTCTTTGCATCTCTAAAGGAAGTCAAGAACACCACCTAGTAAGTAGGCACAGAGCTCTGACGGATCTCAGGATTCCAGCTGGAAAAAGCATTAAATACCAAAAGGAAGATGGCGACGCAGCTGAACACAGTGTGAAAGGACACGAAACGAAGGGGAACTGGTGGCAGAGGGACAGCAGTGCAGCTCCCGGCTGGTGCCACCTTCACCCCAGTCTTTGCCCCGCAGTGGCAGTACATGGGGCACCTGGCTTGCTCTGCTCCCAGCAGTGAGGCATGCACCTTTTCCCACGCAAAGTTCTCAGCGGAAACACCCGCTCCTCTGGAAGCACGTGAGGCAAAAGTAAACCCGTCTCTGGGCTTTCTCTTGTTTGTCATTGGTCTGTTGGGCCACCAGCTTCCTACTGTTTAATGATTTCAGATTTAAAGCGTGCTTTAAATCTAACAATCCAAGCTTTGGCTGGCCAATTTACTTTTTTTTTTTTCCTCTGGGTGAATTTTACTTGTTCTTTCAAAATAAATTCTTCCAATCAATATTGGAAATATTCCAGGTTCAAACACCTCCCATTGCAATGTCCATTGGAACTGTGTCAAATGCATCTATTCACTTGAGGAGCACTGACCACTTTGCAGTGGGAAGTCTTCCTTCCACGAGACGCAGTGGGTCACCCCCATTGACAGCAGCTCCTTCTGGGGCTAGAGCCTACCCACAGCCTGCTGATGGGTGCTGCCGGTGGAAAAGGAGAGACGTGAATAACAGGACACAGCCAATTGCTCTATGTCTGGGCCCACTGTCCCGGCACCTGCTCCCCTACAAACCTGAGCAGCTGGCTCCCAGCTTCCCCTCCCCTCTGCAGGAGGCAGAGGTAAGCTCTTCCCCCTTGGACCTCCTCATGATCACTGTTGCCAAGAAGTCATTTAAGCTAATCCTGGACACGCTTGGCTTCTTCCTTCATGGCATTAAGACTCTGCTCCTCAGAAGCTTGCATCTCTCTTGACTCAACTAGCCCTGTTGTTCAGAGCTCTTAGCCCTTGGCCCTTTCTACACTTCTCTATCCCAAATATCTTCTTTTGACCTCCCTCTTTAATTGCACTAGATGTCATTCATCAAAATTAACATTTACGATTTCTGAAGGCAAAGGCTCACTCACCTTGAGAAGGTGCCTTCCATGGACCCCTTCGGGAGTGCCCTTGGGCATGGGGCCCAGACTCAGCAGGGGAACAGCCCCAACAAGCTGTGGGAAATCTGAACCCCATGGCACCGCAAAAGTCCACCCGAAAGGTCTGGAAGAAGCAGAACTTCTCTCTTCCCACCTCCTTCCCTTCAAGGGGGTCCCTCTCTCACCCTCTCACCTGAAGGTCACCTGAGAGCCCCTTGGCTAGAATCTTTGCTTCAGTCTTTTGAGAGGAATGTGTAGCTGAGAAAATGTCTTTCTTGGAATGTGATCTTTGCTCCATCCTGCTGTAGACAACTGTCTCACCCACTGGCTAATGTTTCTTTCTCCCTAAATTTTTTCCAAATCACCTTTACAATAACACTCACACAGAGAACACCATTCAGAAAGTGTAGGCAGTGGCTGGGTGGTCACCAAGGGACCCAGAGACCCTATGACATAATCAGCAGCATGGCACTGTCCATGGGTTTCAGCCCAGACAGAAGAATCGTAGTGCTGGCAGATGCTTCACTGTCCAGCCCAGGGAGACTGGCCTTCTCCCCAGAGGAGAGTCATTCCTGGATCCATTCATCTTTAGCACTTATCTTGCTTCACAACACATGTGAACTAAGATGTCTTTGCAAACTGGCAGAAGTTTCAGTCCCGATCCCACCTACTCCTTTAAAGCCGAAGGGCTGCCCGACAGCCTGGCAGTGATTTCCTCGGATGCCACTCATCTCTGGCGCATCCTTCAATTCACCAAACACTTGGCGATAATCTCCTGGTTGGAAGTCATTTTTCTGAGCACCCAGGGAAAAGGGATTCTGCTTTTCTGTTTCCGGAACTTAATGGGGGCCTGATGAAGATTAAGTTAATATTAACCACGACCTTCCCCCAGGACAGGTCCTAGAAGAGTTTGTGTCCGCTGAACCCTGAGATGGGACGCAGATCTTCCATGCTCACATTTCCTCCAGCTTTTCTGCTTTACAAAAACCTGAAATCTACCCCCTCACTGTGTAAGCCTCAGCTCAGCCATCTTCTGTCCAGAGAATCAATCTCATCTCCCTTGGATGACCTCACCTCCTTGCACCGCTGTTCACAACTCCAAGGTCATTTCTTCTCAACATGACCTTCAGCTGCTGCCCTGTCCCAGAGAGACCTCCCCATATTACAGCTGTGTTTTATGTGGGAAGCAAATTTAACAAATAGAAAACGTGAGAGAGAAATTTATCAGTCAGTTCTTTCCTCCTAGGTTTGTTGCCTGCACACTTGTCTGGGGTTAACAGAATTCGTTCACATCATTTCCTTTTCGACCCCCACCAGCTCTGTGTGGTCACTTGGACAGGGAAGATCATCCTCATTTTACAAATGTAGAAATCAGTGCTCATGGAAGTGCCTAAGGTCATCTAGTTGGAAAAGGAGATCATTCTCTATCCAGAGTGCTCTCCCCACCTCCCAAACACCCCCACCCCTGCTTTTGGGTGGCCAAGAGTTGGCTTCATATCACCGTAGCAGAGAACATTTCCATGACCTAAAGTTAAATATCCTTCATCCTATTACTCCCATTAGGTTTTTTCCCCTTTATAGCATTAATCATACTTTGTAATTATTTTTAACCTTTTTTTTTTTTGGCCTGTCTCCCCAACAGTCATCAGCTCCATTAATGCAAGTATCATCTCTGTCTTGACAGCCACTGACATCTCAGCCCCCCAACACTGGTCCCAGCTCGTGGAAGATACTCAGCTAAATGAGTATTTATTTACTTCTGTCAAGTACTTCTGGCTCCTAATTCTGTATCCCTTCCACTCTAATAAGCAGTCTTGGGGGGAAAAAAGTTCTCCATACTAATCCTAGTGTAGAATTCTAAAAGCAAATCTTATCATTACTTTTCAGTCATGAACTTGGAACACCTACTTTTTGAGCATGGGGGTCACATCAATAGGAAACACAGTTTGCATCCACAAAGTCCAAAAATTTCATGTAAACAGACAAGATCTGGGGACATCGTGACAATATTAACCAGTGTTTGTGGTGTGTCTGGCTGTTCTATGCATTCTGTGTAAAAGTTAAGATGTGGAGTCCTAGTAACCCCCACTCTATTATCCCTATTTCACTTGTGGGGAAGTTGTGGGCTGGAGGTGCACCACGGCCCCTCCCATCCTTGAGAGGAACCCTTTCAAAATCATCCCTTCAAGGTCATGGTCACCTCCTCTGGTGCCCTGTTGCCCACTGAAAATCTATTTCTTTGTCCCCACGTATGTCTTGCCTTGAAGAGCATGAGGAGGCCATCACCACAAAGGGGGTCCCAAAGTGCTCCTTCTGGCCCATCCTCTCTACCCACCCATGGCTTCTACCTCCTTCTGAGGCCATAGCCTCAAGCCAGCACCTTGGCAGGACTGCCCTGCCTCCATGTGGTGGGGCTTCGGTTGTGGGGTGTCTGGACAATCCAGGCACAAAATGGCAGCCAGACCCAATCTTTGGAGGGAGGCCTGCCTGCCGTAAGCCGTGCTCTGCCGGCCCAGGGAGTCATGGAGGGAACCTGAACACTGCCTCTCTCCTCCAAGGCTGTCTTGGTTTGTGGCCTGCTTCGACCCTTCCCTGCTTCTCTCAGTCTGTCTCTCCACTGCCCCTTTTCTCTGTCCCCCATGGATGCTCTGAGCAACTTGAAAAGAGGCTGGGGAGAGCATCAGAGATGTTGGGTGGGCTTCAGAGATTTTTCTCCAAGCCTGCACGAATTTGGAATCCCAGCCTGTGTCCCTGACCTGCTTCCTTCAGGGACCTTGAGACCTCGGGCCAAGGGGGGTCCTATCCTCTCGTCCCCTCTGACTGTTTTCTTATCTTTTACAGTGACAAACTCCTTCTGCTTCTTGCTTCTCTAAGAAGCACACCATATGCCAGGAGGCGGAGCAAAGAGCCGCCGCCTCCCTCAAGACCCAGATGCATGGAAGCCAGAACTTCTTAGAGGCCAGTGGTCAGAGCCAGCCTTGTCCCCTCTGACTACCCTCTCCATCATCTCCACGCCCTCACTGAAGAGCCTGCATATCTCCTGTCCCTTCTCCTGTCCCTTGCTCTCTTTGCTCCCTTTATCATGTCCCTGACTCACACCCACAGGCCTGTAGATGGAGAAAATGCTTCCGCTCAGCCTTGAACTTCCACTGACTTCTTCATGCCTCCCCGGCCCCCCAGAGGCCCCTCACGCTGCCACCAGATCTAATGAAGTTTGCCAGAGTCCTCCTTGGCCCTCCTGCCCTGTCCTTCGAGAATGCTGCCCTGATCTTCCAGGAGGACACCTCTCTACAGCTCACATTCAGGATGAAGGAGAAACATGTGTTTGTGAAGTCATCTTCCCAGGTGAATGGTTGTGGAGAGCATCAGAGATGCTCTTTCCTGGTGCCCCCCCTTCTCTGGCCGTTCCTCCTCAGCCTCCTGTGAGAGACCTTCCTCCACTCTCCAAAGGCTCCCTCATTTTCTAGTCTGTCACCTTGGCGAGCTCCCTGACGCCTCACGGAAGAATGCCATAGAAGCAAATAATGCACCCGTTTCTTTCTATCTACAGGTCAGGTCCCTCCCATGAGCTCCATACCTGAATAGCCCCTCCTTTCAAAGCACCTCAACCCAACCCGCACCAAACCTCACTACCATCATCTCCCTCAAACAAACCGCCATCCAGCATTTGCTTTCACTGTTGAGTGATCACTGTTCCCCCGCCCCATGTGCAGCCACCCCAGGGCCCATCATTTTCCTCCACCTGCATTACATTCCCAACCATTTCTCCCCTAGCGCCTCTGACCGTAGTGACCAGCATGGCCCCATGGGCCTCCTGACCAGCCATCTCTGCCCTTGCCTTCTTCTAACTTGTGTTCCACCCAGCTGGGGTCTTCTTTAAAAAAACAAATTCAAATAGGATCACTTCTCTCTGCTTAAAATCCTTCCACGGTTCCCCCAAGGCTTCTAGGATAAAAGCTAAAAGTCAAAACCGAGTCTGCAAGTTTTAAGTAGCATCTCAGCTTCCTTTCCCGGCCTCGGCTCACGCCGTTAACTCACACAGCTCTCTCCCACCAGCTGCCCCCACAGCCGGCCCCCTTCACACAGGTGGTCCCTCAGGCCGGCAGCTCTCTAAGGAGGAAAGTCCATTTCTGTTTGCCAGGCAGTCTTTGTATCCTCAGTACCTAGCTAACACCCAACACACAGGGGTTCAATAGATATTAAATAAATAAATGGATGAGTGAATGAATGAATGGATGAGGGAAGAACAAACTGGGCCCTGTTACAGAAGGGCCAGAGTGGTCAGAGTCAGCCCTGGGGGCCCAAAGCCAGCTCTGAGTGGATGGGCCTCCAGGGCCTAGGCACCAAACATTAGGGCTTTATTAAAGACACTATTGAATCAGAGAGGGTTCCCCAACTTCCCCACTTGTGACGGAAGCCCAGGAGAGAGCTGGCTAGGCTCACACACTGGAGGGGACGGAGGGCCAAGTTCATATTCCTTAGAGCTGAATGCATCCATGCACTTGTGACCCCAGAAGGAGCCACTGTCAGTGTAACCTTTGCACTCTCTCTTTGAGCACCAAGTGCGGCCGGCCCTCCTCCTCCAAGGCCTGGCCCGGCCCCGAGAGTGGAGAAGCCAAATAGTTGGGGTCTTAGAGCAGGAGCTGCTTTGGGGCAATGATAACCAGCAGCAGCTTCAGCTGGGGTCAGAGTTGCTGGGAGGCTGGGCCACACGAGGTGGCAGGAAGTCCTCTGGAAGGCCCTCATCTTCCCCCAGCTGGGCCTGCCAATCGACCCACAGGAGGGTTCTTCTCAGCTCAGGCAGGGAGAGTCCAGGAAGGTTGTTAAACTGCAGCAGAGGGGCCAGGCAGGCAGCCCTGGGCGCCTGGAGAACTCGAGTAAGCCTTCAGTTAGCAAACCCAGTCGCCGCGCGTTGCTGGGTGGTGACATGATAAAGGCCCAGCTCACTCAGAAGGTGAGCGCCCGCACCCCACACCTGAGGTCCCTGCCACCAGCCGCAGACCCAGGGCACCAACCCCCAAGAATTTTAAGGAGAGAACATTCCGATGGCAGTTGAAGGCAGCAGTTAAAGCCAAGGCTCAGGGCACGGCAGAATTCACAGTCCAGGGAAGGGCATGGTCCCCCCAAAAAGGATCTCGGTTGATGGGAGGGAGCATCTGCAGGCCCTGCAGACAGAGCTGGGAAAGTTTCCCAGAGACAGAGCAGAGCAGGGATGCCGGCATGGGGGCCTGTGAGGATATGAGAAAAGCTGATGGTCCAGGGCACCTGAGGGAGGGGGTGAGGACCCAAAATGGCCAGTGGGCTGGAAGGCAAGTTGAACACTCTGGGCTCTGCTGGGGGCCCGTCCTGGAGAAAAGAAGCCGAACTTCCTCCCCAGCCACTGAGCTCCCAGGCTCTTAGCAAAATGGTTAGCACCCATGGCCGCCTCTGTCTCATGTTCTCTGTGAATCAGAGATGTGTCCTGTCCTCTCTGTCGGCACAAACCAGCATCAGGTTTCAAATACTAAGCCCATTCATTCATTCAACAAATACTTCTTGAGCACCTATTGTGTGCTGGACATTAGGAATGTAATTGTGAACTGAAGGGTGCCCCTGCCTGGTGGAGATTACAAGTAACTCTAAAATATTTCTCTGTGATGACAGGTGTTTTAAAGGAGCAGCACATGGCTCTTTAAGAGTTTACAGCCCTGATCTGGGTACAGGGCTTCTCCAAGAACAACAGAGCTGAAATCTGAAAGATGAGTAGGAATTACCTAGCTGAAATGGGCAGGAGGAGAGTGAAGGCAATGGTGTTCTAGGCAGAAGGAACTCCAGGAGCCATGCCTAAGTGCCGAGAGATGCTCGGCATGTTTAAGATGCCAACAGTGGGCCAGGGGCCAGGAGCACAGAGACCTGGGAGAAAAAGAGGCTGGAGAGGCAGGCGTGGATCCAGCCATGCATGCTCTTGGAGGTCATGTCAAATGTTTATTTTTGGCGTTCATGTGGAATTGTTCTGGTCTTGATGCTGAAGGCGAAAGCACAGGCAGCCGACGGCAGGACCACGTGGCCCTGATGCAGAAGGCGAGGATGTGTCCCATATGCTCATCATAAGAAAAGATGAGCATACGTGTATCCATAGGCAATTCCAAGCCACAGAGGGGTCGGGTACCATAACCCATCACTATTATGGAGTCCACATTCGTCCCCTTGGCATCAATTACAGAGAAGATAATGTCAGGCATCTCAGGCACAGAAACTTACAAAAGGTTAAACTGTGATTTCATCAATGACAGAGGGACCTTGGCAGGGTTTTGTTGTGTTTATGCGTATATGTGTCTATAATTCTCTAGACCAAATCTCTATACTGAGGTAGAAGAGATGGACTGCTGTCCCATTTGTCAAGTGAAAAACTAAGGCTTAGAACAGTTTAATGGCTTCCCCAAGGTCACAAAGTGAGAATGAGACAGAATCAAGACTAGAAACTATCTTCCAGCTCATCTCACAATGTGCTTTCTCTAAATAATGGAGGACCAGCCACGCCTGGAACTTATATTTGAGAAGAAAGTAAAATAAGATAAGCTTACCCCCCAAAATGCACTCCAATGTGCTTACAAAATGGTTGGATAATATATTACCTGAGTTCTGCTCTATAAGCTTGCAAATAAAGATATTAAGCACTAGATAATTTACTCATCTCCAAACTAAAAGGATTCACTTAAAGAAATTCTCAAAAATCATAAAAAGAAAAAAGAAGCAGAAATAATTGGAGAGAGAACGAAGTAAAGGATGATGATGATGTAAGCTCATCCACTTGGAGACATGATACTAGTTCAGACTCCTACTTGTCCATTCAGAACTTGAAAAACTCCTGGTGAAATTCATCTGGAAAACAAAGATGTCTCGTCCATTACAGAATGGACACCCAGACTGCAGGTCAGGGCACAGGACAAGCACCGTTAAAGCCATGTTTCAATGGGTTAAAGATAAAAGATGGTTTGGGAAAGCGGATTTGAGAAATGTAGACATGGCAGCTCGTGGATGAGAACACAGGTGTTGGAGCCCTCGACTCCTGACCCCGGGTCCTCCTGCTTGCTTCCACTTACCCGTTGGCTCTCTGCCATCTAAAAATACTTCCTGCCAGAGCATCTCAGGATAAGCTCTCCAGTGGTTCCACTGCCCTGGTCCCACACAGCCCAAGGGGATGCACATCCTTATAAGATTCCAATAGCCTCACTTCCTTGACCCCCAAATCCAACCAGTTGCACCTCTCGCGTCTTCTCTAAGCACCTGGCTCACTTCCTCCAGCTTACACATACCAGAAGCTACGCTATCCCAAGGAAACAGACTCCACATGTCATGTGTCCATTCATGGCTAGACTCTGGGGTCCCCTATAGCAACCAGGGCATAGCCCTCCCCAGCCCAGGCCCCATGCAAGGGTTCATGGGCTGGGCCCTCAGTCCTACAAAGTCTGAGCGAGAGAGCAAAGAGGCTGAAAAGGCCTAGCCATTCCACGAGGAGACAGAGGCCCTCTGTCCCTCTGTCCCGATTCCTTCCCAAACGGGGACTGCCCCCCTAACTCTGTATCACTCCAAAGTGAGCTGGGCTCAGCTGTGATGCTCAAAGAAATGAAGCGTGTCCCCCAGCCGCCTTTGAAGGGATACAGAATCTCAGCTGATCCATGAGACCCCTCTGCACCGGCCACGTCCCCCTGGGGCGGCTGCGCTCCCAGCAAAGTTTTGCGGAGGCCGGGCTGGGCATGGTCAGGGCTGCATCCCTCTCTGTGGCTGCCTTCCCTGAACCTCCCCACCCTCCTCTTCTCTCTTCCACCGTTTACAAGACTGGAGTGAACGGCATCTGAGCCTGGGGTGCCCTCAGCTCTGGTGGGAGGGGAACAAACAGGGAGGAGTGGGCTCGGGGTGGAGGAGGGGACAATCAGATGATCCTGCTTCTGGGTGGGGGGTTGGGGGTAGGGGGGGTGGAGTGGGGGAAACAGGACAACAGCCAGTTGGCCCTGCAGCCTGGGCACTGGCCTCTGCCCACCTTCTCCTGGCCAGGCACAAGACCCCATCTTTCAGGGGCTCAACCCCTTTTCTTCCAACCAGAAAATGGTTTTCATAACAGAGACCATCCCTGACCCTAAGAATCTGGTGGAGGGTGCCTCCACTCTTATTTCCTTGCCACACATCCGTACCCGACCCCTGCCACACCGTCCCGGAGAGTACTCAGCGTGGGGCTGGGGACCAGCCCCAAGGGCGTCGTGACACATCCTACCTGGGCCAGAGCCCCAGACCAACCAAGTGAAGCCTGCAGGCCCTCAACCTTGACCTGCCTGCCTTCTCAGTCCTCCTTCAAAATCCATTTATGTGTTGACAGCTCAGGACACAGAATTCTTGTCAGATGCAGTCTCTCGTACAATTTCTCTCATATGTCTAAATGTTACATTTCCCTAGACGTCAAGTTGAAATAAATCCTGTAGACACTTCAGGAAAAAAAAAAATTCCTTCATGCCTCACGCTATCATCCACAAACGTGGACTGAACACACCATGCCTGGTTGGGAGAATGTTCAGAAGGGCCTCTCGAGAATTCAAATTTCTCATCACACTAGCAGGGAAACTCTGGAATTAGGAGTAAGATGAGGGGCCGGGTGGGGGTGCCGTGTTCACACGTTAAGGCTTCAACCTTACTGCGGGCTTAGTTTAGCGAATTGAGGACTTGTTTCCCAAGCACATGCTGGGGACTGAGTACCACTTTCTATTATGAAAAGAGGCCTTGAACTTGGAAGTGTGTGGGGGGGGGGGGTTGAGTAGGGGAGGTTGAAGATGTGAATATACAAAGATGCGATTATATCTGCAAAACTGAATACATGAACGTTTCCACCTGTCGACCAGACACGCTCTGGCAGAGGGAGTGGGGAGAGTGGGCTTCGCTGGGTTTGTTTCGGTGCTTTCATCTCATGGTTTATCAGTGCTCTCTTGTTTTCCTTAAGGACGATGGGAAAGTTCAGCACATCCATATTTCAGGCCTGTCGACAAAGGCCACGGCTTTGGGGCTGATCCCCTGGCATGATTTATTTCGACACTGGTATGCCATCTAACATGGTACAGTGGGGTCCCTGCCGGCCTCCACTTCCCCCAAGAAGTCAGCCCTTCTTCTTTCTGATTGGTCCTGGCTCTCTGGCCACTGAACTCTGGGGCGGCCTCCAGGTCCAGGGCGCCCTGGGACCCAAGTCCTTGACAGAGGTGCTGTTTGGCAGTAGAAGGTGGGGCAGGGAGAGGACAGGGGAAGGTGGAAGTGGAATGAAGGGACTTCTGGATGAGTCCCCAGCCCCCTGTGCTGATGCACCCCCACCCCTCCTCCTCTGTTTGCGACCTACTCTTTCCAAAGCAAAATAGCATAGAGATGAAGCCAGATGTGTCTTTTCCTATGAACTTGGCTTTGATGACGAGTGTCGGTCATCAGATAAATCAGTTAAAAAGCCTGCACCTCTGTGATCTGACGCTGGGTGTTTCACCTCCAGCATCTTGTCATAAAACACCCAACAGCCAGAGCCTCCCTCCTGCTCACTTGAAAGGAGGTCTCTGCAGAGGTGCTTCCAGGCAGCAGGTAAAGAGTCCCCACAGCCAGCGGCAGGAGCTGCTGGTGACTGTGAGCAGCCAGCCAGAGCCCAGCTCAAGGCATCCCCGGCTGAGCCTCAGGGGAAGAGGTCAGCCTTCAGATGTCGAGTCCTCTCAAGCCAGGCACCCGCAGTGGCCTTTCTAGAAGAGAACTCAGGCTGCTCTCCCCCGGAGCACTCTGCTATACAGGTGTCCCAGGATAGCCTTGACACCTGGATGGGCCAAAGGAAGGAATCCGCTCACCCCCTCAGGGCCCGATGACTCATGCTCCAAGATCCTGTGTCCCTCCTTTTGCTCTGAAGGAAGGAAGGTGAGGAAAGCATAGGTGTAGACAAAAGAGCTTGAGAAACAAGGATCCCCAGCCTGGCTCTTTCTTGGTCCCGTAGGCAGTGCTTAGGGTGCAAAACTCTCGAGGCTGTGTTGGAAGTTTTTGCCAGAGTGCCCGAGTGGGGGAAAAAATGAAAATAACACACTCTGGGTCCCTTTTCCCCTGATGTAAATTACGAGGTAGGGGAGCTTGGTCATCCCCGGGTTCCCCTCTAACCCGACACCGACTCCGGACTCTGAGACCACCTCCCTCCTCGCGTGCAGTGGCCTCGGCCTGGCCGCCCTCTTTCCACGTGGGGCTTCTCAGGACACCACAGCGGGGGAGCCTGGCAGTACCGTGCCCCACAGTCACAGCCGACGAAGGCTGCTCTTCCTCTTCACATTACAAGTTTAGATTTTAATCTAAATGTGGATGCTCTGAAACAGGAAACCAGAGCTTCAAGCCCCATACCTGTGGAATTTTCTAAATATTTTCATTGCACCCACATTTATTGAGTACTCTAGCGACCAGGTGCAGGGATGGGAAGAGGATCTGAAGATGGTTTCTGCCCCCAAGGAGTTCACAGTCTAATTGTGAAGAGGCAGGAACAGGGGAATCTCAGGAAAACCTACCCATCCCAGGGAGCAACATGTCCCTTCTTTGAATTAGCAGGTGACTGAGAGAGAGCGGTAGGCTTACAAATGCGCTTCCCTTTCATAAATCTCTTTGCCATTTGCTATGAGCTACATCAGGTGTCTGCTCAAGTCTGAAGGTTTAGGCTGATTAGAATATTTTCAGTAAAGAAATAAGAGAATTTAGATTTAATAGTGAGAGACATGTAAATAGGACTCAGCTCCCTTTGACTTTTCCTAAGGGACAAAGCAGTGTACAATCAGCCATTGTCTCTGCACCAAGCAGAGGAACGAAGGAAGTCTGAGCTGTGCAGGTTTTATTGGAACCAGCTCACTAAAGCACCATTAACGACCCGCTGAAGCCTCTTGGGATGGGGACAAGGTTGTTTATGCAGAAAATTAGAAGGAATGTACCCCTAGCTCTGAAAACAGGGTTTAGGAAGTAAATGCATATGAAACTAGAAGAAAGTTGGCATCTTCAAAATTAAAACAAAGGCATCAGTTGCTTCATTTGGATTAAAAACCTTAATTAAAAGGCCAGTTCCAAAGGATTCTGACACATGAGTGATGGTTTCTGCCCAACATTCGAGGATACCTATCAGGGTAGGAATCACAGACCTTAAGAGTTATAAATGTTTTTGCTGTTTTTTTTGTTTTTGTTTTTTTAATTCAAATGGAGCCATTCAGGAAGGGGTTCATCCATTTCACAGTCCTAAAAATAAAACCAGAAAGTTCAGAGACCTGCCCACACTATTTCTTACGGTCCACAGTTCCACTGCCCACCGTAGGGTCACCTTCTGGTCTGCTCCATTGGAGCCACCAAGAAGCTTTAGGGTTCTGCCCTCCTTGTAGGGTTGGAGAGGTTGGTTTCCAGTCCTCCCCCCCGGGGGATTTTCCACTTAGAACTTTTTCCCAACCCACTGTCCTGGCTGCCTGGTCAATCTTCCCCCAGGTCTTCCTCCCTCTACCCTCCCCCTCCGTCTGATTTCCTGACACCCAGAGGTGCCCCATGGCACCCACTGACTCCAGTACCACTCCAGTACTCTCGTCTCCAACCCCGCACAGCCTGGGCTCCCCTCCTCATTTCCTGCCCTTAGCACTGGAGGGAGGCATTTGATATTGCCCCTGAACTTGAGGAGGAGGAGCCTCAGGGGTTGGTCTTATGACAAATGTCAGAAGCCTGCTTATGGAAACCATCTTCCTCCCCATCTTCATGTCCCAATGATACAGAACAGTCCCCACCGGCCCCTGGGTGCCCGACCTCCGGGCTCTGCAGCTGGGCCCTGTCCTGGCTGCCGTCTATGCCTGGACCAGCCCCTGGGCCAGGCATCTCTGCTCAGCAACACAAAATTTGGGAAAGCATCTCTCTGGCCATCCAAGCGGAAGACCCCCTCCACAACACCTCCCCACCACGGGGGTCTTGCACACATGTGCCTCATCTTTCTAGAATGAAGGGGAAATAAGAAACAGCCCCCACCCCTCCCGCTAGATACCACTGCCTTCTCTTAGCCGCATGTAATGGTCAGGCCAAGTAACCATGGGCTGGTGATGCTTCTCAGATGAAACTGGATCTCTGCAGGCAGACGCCGGCTCAGCTGGGGAAGGGGGTGTCCAGCAGACGCCTGAGGACCCACAAATGCCTTAGGGTCCAGAATGGGGACCACCTCGCCCCACTCCACCCTCGGGCACGCAGAGCATTTGGTGTGTGGGGAAGAATCATGGCGCAAGGGCACACCGTCCCGTGGGAAGGGTTTAGCTCAGTGATGTAAGAAGGAGACAAAATCAGCCAGACTAGCACTCTCGAAGGAGGGCCTCCTTTTATGCAGAAAAGGGGCTATCACAGAACAGAGAACAGAGAACAGAAGCTTGCAGAGCGTTCTCCGCACCTCCACCTCTCCCGCCCCAGGCCGGCGGGTCTTCTCTGAGGCTCCCCTTTACCGGGAATTCAGCCCCCTTCAGCACGGAGGGTCTGCATTTGCTCACACCTGCCGTGTCCACGTGGATGCAGCAGTGTCGAGCTTCAGTCTCTGTGTTTCTCACATCAGGTTCTCCAGTGAGAGGCTCTGGGCACTGTCCACTCAACAGATTCCTTATCAGCCCCTCCCCACCCCCGGCCCCAGGATCAAGAGTCCACCCTAGTCTGTCTGTGAGGGACGGAACAGGTGATCCTGTTCCAGGAACGTGGCCCAGATGGTGAAAGCAGGAAAGGAGTTTGGAGACAGGGGTTGACCTGCGGCGGGCGTGATGGAGCTGAAAGTATGCTGTAGGTTTCTGAGTGCCCTGCTGCCCACATCAGGACTGTCATGGCCCACAGCGTGCAGGGGTGTGGCAGAAGTAGAGCCTCGAGAAAGGAGGAGCCAACAGGGGGGACCGCTGTCGAGACGTCAGGGACCCTGAGGATGCAGAAGACGCCCCCAGGACTGGTCCCCAAGGAAGTCTCAGTGTCTTTGATGGTTTCCTGCAGAGGCAGCAAAGAGAGATACTGCCACCTGGGCAGAAACCAGGTGAAGACAGGAAGGAAGGAATGGCTCAAGAGGATGAGTGAGAACTTTCCCAAGAAAAGAGAGAAACGGAACAAAGATGGGGGGTGTCAGAGGCCAGGCCCCCTCGGTCCTCCCTCCCTCCGAAAGGACAATGTGTCCACAGTGGGAGCGATGGGTTTTAGGTTTGGACCTCAGTTTCTGCAACTACTTGACAGAAGGCTTCACTCTGTGCCTCAGTTTCCTCTTCTGTGATGCAAAAGCGGTCAGTATTTCACAGGGATGGCGAAAGGATAAGACATGTCCCTCGCTTGACCTATGCTGGGTTCACCGTGGGAGCTCAGTCAGTGAGGACTCGTAACAGTGCGGAAGCTTCCCTCCTGAGGCGAAGCTGTTCCGCCGTCTGCACACACATCACCCGCGCTGACCCTCTCTCAGACCCTGCCCCTCTCTGCCTCGGGGTTTGGTTGCTTAGGCGCTGTCCTAGCTCCTCCTCGTGTGGACCGGGCAGGAGGGACCCACCCCGAGGGCCATCCCACCCGCAGCCAGCAGTCCAGGGCCAGGCACACAGCAGAAGCTCACTGGGCTCAGTGACCTACCCAGCCACAAAAAGCCATCTCGGTGGGAAATTTCAGGCGCCGCCTTCTGAGTCCTAGCTTTGTCCAATCACTGGCCACAGGCAAGTGAAGGACACTGTGTCAGTGGGCCTCAGTGTCCTTGTCTGTAAAATGGGAGGTTTGACCTTTGTGTCCTCTGGAGACCTCCCTTGGAAAAGAAGTTCATTTCTTTAAAAAAAGAAAAAGAAAAATAGATTCATCTTCTTCTGGATTTAGTTAGTAAACAGGAATATGAAAAATGTACATCCACAGAAATACCTGCTTCAAAGCTGCCATTAGGTTGCCAGAAGTGGTAAATTTGACCCCAAGCAGGTCCCTCGGAGCTCAGAGCAGTTGTATAATTTAAAAACAAACAAACACTATTCCTGCTGAAGCAAGAGATCTATATCAAGAGGGAAAAAAATTCAGAAGTGAAACTGGCTCTTTCTTTCCGCTCTCCACTCACTCCTTTCTTGATGAGGCAAATCACAGTGCCCTGATCTCACCCATCACACACGCCTCCGCATGGGAGGGGACACCCGAGATTCCACAGAGCCTCAGCCAGTGCTGGAAACCCAACCAACTGCCGGGAGACCCTCGGTCCACGGGCAGCGCTCCTCCAGGAGCCTTTGCCTGGACAGAGTAAACATGTGCCCTCCTTGCTGGGAGGTCCTGTCCGCTCCAGTCCCCCCAGGCAGGTCCTGGAATTCTGTCCAAGTGGGCTGGTATGTCTGCCGCTCCTGCTAGACTGTGAGCTCCTTGAGGGCGGGGACAGTGGGCCCCCCTCCCTGCAACGAGCATACATATTTTCAGACAGCTAACCTGCAGATGACTAACAAAGATGTGGGACATATTTGAATTAGGTAATTGGCTTTGGGGAATGGTAGACAGTTGTGCCACTCATAGAACTAAAGGACACAGTGAAGGAGAAGGCTTGAAGGGCGAAGACCTTGAGTTGATTTAGGGGGACGCTGAGTTTGATGAGCCAAATGAAAGGGCCCTGCTGGGTGGAAAGCACCTGGATACAGGGCTAGGGCACAGGCTAGCAGCAGGGAATATGCTTGGGGAAACCAGCAAATTGGTTAATAAGCATCACGGGCATATATGAGACAAGCCTAGGAGAGAAGGGTGGCCAGGCCACTGAGGCTTGAATTTTGGAGAAGTCCGTCTCTTAGAGGACAAGGGGGTTGGCTCAGAAGAGCAGAGAAGTGAGGGTGGAACTAGAAGGATCATGGGAGGAAAGGGAGGAGGGAGTTTCAAGAAGGAAAGACTGGAAATTGAGTCGGGGTCCTTATCAGGATGGTTGTGAGAGAGACGGAGTGGACCAGGGCAGAACGAGGGCAGATGGAGGGGCAGCCCTGATGATCAAGTTCTGCAGAGGAACTGAAGAGTGTGGAGATAAACTGAGGGATGTGATCACACCAGGAGGAAAATGGATGTAGCAGAGATTTTTGTAAACAAACAAAAGAAGCACAATAGCCTTAGCAAGCCCTCTGTTTTGTTATTTCTCTTTTTAGAGTGACAGTAAGATTTCTCCACCCTCTAATCAAGTTTTAACCAGGAGACATGGAGTTGGGGTCCTCCAAGTCTTCTTTAAACTCCTCATAGCCCTTCTCCTTCAAGTGTGTTACTTATCTTACGAGAGAATGGGAAGAAGGACAAATCCCATTATGGAAAGTGTCCCCCAAAGGACAGATTGGAACACAAACACCGCCTCGGGCTCTGTCCAGTTGCACGGGGCACAGGAAGGGTAGATCCTACATGAGGCTAAAATGGAAAAGAAGGTGCCTTCCCCCAAATCATGAGCCTAAACTACATTCACAGAACAAAAGATTACTTGCCATGCACTCAAGGTCCTTCTCTATAACCAGTGTGCTCAGAGAATTGGACACAGAGCAGTGGGGGAAAGAAAGAGCAGCAGCAAAACACCTGCCCTCCAGGAGCTTGCATCCTGGTGCACATATGATACCTGTAACTCCATGCGAGTGCTCCAAGGGTTTCTTGATTTTTTTTGGAATCATCCAGTTCCAAACTAGGGTAGGGGTGGCAGGGCATTGGATCTACCAATTGCTAGTTTTGCGTAAGGAACGTAAACTCTCTGGGCCTGATTCTTTACCTATAAAACAGGAAGAATTTTTCACCATTGTTTATAAGGACTGGAATAACATATTTCGAGCACATGGCATGGTGGTTGGCGTGCATGCTGGATGAAGAGCGGCCATGATCTCTTGCGATACGATGTGGGGATGGAGTTCTCACCAAATCTAGTGAGGCTGGCAAGGGGAGTGAAAGAAAATAGCTTCTTGGAGAACGTGGAAATAAAAATTAGCCTTAAAAAGTAACCAGAGTTTTGCCTAAACAAAATGCTGTTTGTGAAGCTTCCCCTCTTCATCCATCCAGCCATCCATCCACCCATCCATTCATTCATTCAGCAACATTTTTGGAGTGCCCAGAATGTGCCAGGCACATGAGGAACACTCGGACATTTGTAACACCAGCTAAGCAACCACGGTGTTCCAATCAGGTATTGGAAAATTAGCCAAGTATCAAACTCAAGTAATGCCTAATTCCCTTTCCCTATGTGCATCAGAGAGAAATGACCTGTGACGTGAATCTCTAGAGCCATTGGCAGAGGTTTTGTTTTGGGTTTTTTCAGTGGGATTTTTTTCCCTTTCTTTTCAGCTGCTCTGGCTTTTCACAAAGAATCAAGCATCTACACGTTGTAGAATGCCCACAGAAAATAAAACGTCTGTCCTTACATAGTGGCTTTTAAAGTAATGTTTGAGCCATCCCTTTGTTGACGTTCATCACTGGAGAACCACTCTTCCCTCCCCACAGGGAGCTCATTCTTCACCAAAGGGAGAGCTGGGAGCATGCGCATGGAGATGCTTTAGGGAGAGGAGGGGAGATAAAATTAGAACTTTTTTTTTTTTTTTTTTTTTTTTTGCTGGCCAGAACCTCACTTTTGAAAATAAAATTTAAGCATTGTGAAGTTTATTTGACTGGTTTGCTCTTTGCTGTCCAGTCTCATATTCCCATTTTTTTCTAATTTCTCTGCAAAATTCAAGCACATGCCTTTTCACCCATCATCCTCCCTACTCTAAGAGAAACCCAGCAGGTAGCCCAGCCCAGCCCCAGTGGAAGCTGCAGCTCAAATTCCTACAAAGGGAAGGGGTAGAAGCCACTCAAGTTCCTAAATCTTTTGAGCCCAAACCGTAGTTTGAGGGGTCCTCAACCGTCAACCCATCTCTCCCTGGAGTGCTTTGCACACAGGAATCCCATGTTCTACTCACAGAGGAAAGACTCGGCCCTGCCTTCTAACTTCATGTGGGACCTGGAAGAGCTTCAATGATGTATTTGTTAACCAGAGACCACCTTTCTTTGTGGCTGAATGACATCACCCATCATCATGGGGGGCTCGGAGTCCCCCTCCAACCCTCCGCAGGAAACTGGCCAGAAAGGCGGGGCCTAGATGCTGAAGAATTGTCTTTAGAGAACTTTCTAGTGGATAAAGCACTTATAAAGCAATAATTGAGACATACTGTTCAAGTCTGTCTTATGGATCGTAATAATGGCTATCTCTTAGTATCCTGGAAGCTGCTCTTGGTGTTTCTTATGTGTATTTACTCATATAATCTTCCAAATAACCATTAAAAGCCTTGCTACTCAAAGTGTGATCTGCGAACCAGCAGAGTCACCACCACCCAGGAGCTTATTTGAGATGCAGGATCTCAGGTTCCACCGAGAGCCAACTGACTCAGAGTGTGCATTTTAACAAGCCGAGGTGCGTTCATGGTCGGGTTTGAGAAGATGCTACTCTGGTTACTGCTTTTATCCCCATTTTATAGACAATGAAACCAAGACCCAGAGGGGCTAACTAACTTGCACAAGAATATGCAGATAGGAAGGGGCAGAGCCGGGATTCAAGCTGAAGAAGTCAGGGGTCCGAGCCCACGCCCTCTCTCCATGCTACGTAACACTGATATTTAATCACCACTTAAATATCTTCCCAGGGTAATTTCTTGTTCCCAGCCTCTGCCATGAGTTCCAGCACCCTCCACTCTGCTGCCAGCATTTATCCCAACGCCACTCTCACCAGACTTCCTGGCATAGCGTATTCAACGTCACCCCTAGACTTGCAAGATTGGGTCTAAATCCTTTTACATAGAGGACAAGACTGACCATATGACCCCAAGCAACCTTACCAACTTCGTCTTTCATCTCTCCCTGCCTCCCTATTCATGTCACCCAAACTTAGGGACCCCTTTGTATCCTCTCACAGATGGGGTGTGGGTGTGCCCTCTACCTAGAACGTATCTTCTCCGCCTGGTGAATCCAAATCCAAGCCCAAGTGTCAGCTCAACACGGAAGCATTTCCTAGCCCCCTTGGCCAAATTTTATCATTTTGGTCACTCTGGTCTCGTAGCATCTAAGTTCTTACCACGATGGTAAATCTCATATGTGATGATGGAAGCATGTCTCTCCTACATCTCAAAATGTGACCTCCGTGAGAAGAGACCACGCCACAGGGATCTTTGAGCCCACTGTGCCCACCCCAGTGCTTTCCCCATAGTGGTGAGTGCTTGAGCTGTTGAGCCAATGAAATGCATGGGCTGCCCAGCCCTATGGATGCATGGGGAGCACGGAGCATTTTGCACCATAAGCCCTGTGCCTCGGTAAAGAGAAAGTGCCACCCTCCAGGCGGCTTTCACTCAACAATCTTGGAAGAAGTAGCCCGGAGTATTTAAGAAAGAGCCTCATCTTAAAAGTCGGCAACTTCTCCACCGATCCTTAGAGTGGAGGCTGGCGAGAACAGTTTTGCCACCATAACCCTTCTCTTTGTGTCATGATACTTGAGGGACTTCCTTCAATGTCCCTTTAGAGTGCAATATTCTGATACTAAAAATGATACTTTGTATGAAGCCAGCACCCAGGCTGTTTGGCGTTGCAGGACCTGGCCGTTCAGGAATGGAGAGGGCATTGCTTCCATTCATATACTTGGGGTCACCAGGTACCCCAAGGTACATTTTCTTTTACTAAATTTCTACATCTTCTGTCAAATGAACTGCCCTTTAAAATAGGCTTTAGGGAAATCCAGGCACTTTGGGAAGCGTCCTAAGCACAAACCCAGTCCCCGGACCGTATCCACCTGCATGGCAGCATTTGCTTTTTTTTGAAAAATCGTAGATGCTAACATTTTCTCCACAATCTTCAAAGAAAAACATATATAAAAAAAAAAAAGCCAAAGCTTGTGTCAGAAGAGGGAGACTGAAGAAACTTCATTTTTTTTCTTGAGTGCTAGAGAATACACTTACCTGGAGAGCAACTCCATTGTACGTATTATAATTGGCCTCTTAATCACCCCTTAAATTTTCAAGCCTTTGTAATATTCACATATAACTTCAGGAAAAGTTGATCCTGGAGAAACATGCAAGACTTTTTTCTACTCACCCCCTGCCATCCAGAAATGGGAGGAATGATCTGTGTACACCTGCCACGGAAGGTTCTGTTGCCCAGGGACACTTGGGACCTTTGATGCAGTCAACCCCAGTCCTGGATTCCACTAACTCTTTTTCTTTTTTAATATTTGAATTTATTTTTTTATTTCAAAAATATGGAGAACATAATTCAAAGAATTATAGAAGCACATAAAAGAAAAAAGTGAACGTCTGTCTCTTGACTACTTGCTCCTGTGGAGTAACCATGTTAATTTGAGTATATTCTTCCAGCTTATTGAAAGGCAAATGAAAAAATTAGCATTAAGTCTAGAGTGGGTGTGGAGAAAAAGGAACCCTCCCACATGGCTGGCAGGAATGCAAATCAGTGCAGCCACTACGGAGGACAGCACAGAGGGCCCCCCCAAAAAATACAAATAAACCTAACATATGATCCAGCAACCCCACCCCGGGCATATATAATTTGAAAAGACACATGCACCCCAATGTCTACAGCAGCAGCATTCACAACAGCCAAGACACGGAAACAACCCAAATGCCCAGCTACAGCTGACTGGACAAAGAAGTCATGGTGTACACACACACACACACAGCGGAATACTACTCAGCCACAGAAAAGAATAATGCCATTTGCAGCAACACTGAAGGACCCGGAGACTGTCATTCCAAGTGAAGCAATCCAGAAAGAGAAAGAAAAACACCACGTGATACCACCGCCCATATGTAGAACCCAAAAAAAGGACACAAATTAATTTATCTACAAAACAGAAACAGACTCACAGACACAGAGAACAAACCTATGGCTACCAGGGAGTAAAGGGGGTGGGAAGGGACAAACCGGGAATTCGAAACCTGCACCTCTTGGCGTCACAGCAGTATTCATATGGGTCCTCCATTTCATACACGTTCTCCTCAATGACATAAATGTTTTCTTCTGAGTGCATCCTCTCTGCGACTGTACTTGTTAACCCTAATGGGGGGCAGTTGGCCAAAGTGATCAAGCTTGAACTTTGTAACTTCTTTTTGCTACCAGAGTACCATCTGAGGATGGAAGCACCAGCCACAAGAATGAAAGCCAGGCCAGCAGACACCCCTGCTCCTGAGGTAGAGGCTTGTTCTGGTGGTTGCACCCATGTCTTATAACTCACTAGCCAGTGCGGGTATTTCCTGTGGGAACACAGATACAACGGCAGCAAACGGCCAGAAATCCATCATCGTCTGCTCAGCCAGTCTCATGACTTGTGCATCAGACCATCTCTTTCACAATATCACAGGAACGCAGGGACTGTTTGATTTTTATCACGGAGGGTCTCCAGTGTCTGTGACTCTAAGCCGTGTCCCTTGGTGGTGAGCATCCTTGGAGAGCCTGTAGTGACATCATTCCATCAAGGAGTTGGTTTGATGGCCAACTCCAGGTTTTATTTTTGATCATTCATTGGGCCTGGGAATTGGATCCGGCAGCAATAGGTCCCACGATAGGCTAAAGTCACATTCTTTATGGTCAAGGTTACGTCTCCTTTGAGGCAATCTGTCTTTAGCAGTTATCTGCTGGATGTCCGAAATTTCAGGTTCCTTCCATCAGTGCTGAGCACCATATTGTAACATTCAAACACAGGGCAGGATCCCTTGCCCCAGCACACAGGCATGAGGTTCTCAGGGGTGGCTGGAGAGTAGGCGCAGGGCAGATCAGCATTCCATCCCACGTCAGCCACATACACCCCCTCCAGAGACCCTCAGCTCAGGGTTTTTACACTGGTAGCCACCTTCACCGCCACAGCTGAAATCTCCCACTAACTCTTAACCTGTGGGAAAAGGAACTGGATGCCTCACTCCTGGCCTTTAACTGTGCTCGCCCTTGTACCCATTAAGCTGCCTCCCACCTAGCCATTTGTCATCATCCTACATCCAACCAGTCTCTCAAACTATAGCTCCTCCGCTGGCAAGGAGTAGGCACAGCTGGAGATTGTGTCATGAAGGGCTCCTCCCACCATGTCCATGGTGAAGCTCTCCTTGCTGTCTCCCCCATCACCAAAGAACTTCTGAAACACAATGGAAATTGATATTGAATGTATCTGACCACATATTTCTACCATCCTGATAATCAGGGGCTCAATTATACTTCATTTGTTTCTCCCCACAGTACCCGGCATCTTGCAGGCACTCAATAAATATTTGTTGAATTAACTGAATGAAAAAAGTTCCCTCCACTTTTATGAATACTAGGTGTGATTATACACACACATGTAAGTATGTTTTCTAAGTGTGAATTTTTAATACTGCTGTATTCAAATGAAGCAAATTCAAAAGAGTATGACTGTTAAGAAGAGTCTTACTTATAATATCTTTTTCTGTTAATTAGGAAAGTGCCAGTAGTTTCAAATAAAATGGTGCTTGGGTCACCCATGCAATGGGTAAGGAACCTAGGTAAGGCAGAAAGCCCAAATGAGCCAGAATGTTGCTGCAGGAAGGTAGCTTTTAACCTCCATCACAACTGCTGACATGGTAGGAGCAGAGAAGGGATTTATAGGGATGTTGGGAAATTCCATGGAGGAAAAGGTTTTGAGTTAAACTGGACAGATCTTTTCCAGGCAGCCCTCAGACCAGAAGATCTCCTTTTTCTTTTTCTTTTTCTTTTTGTTCTCTAAAGACTAAAAAGCTTTTCTCAGTACCACTGAAAAGCTTTTTTCAGTTAGAAGAGACTTGAAAATCACCTTCTTACTCCCTGAGGGCATCAAAGTCCCAACTCCCAAGGTACCACCACTATGAAAATTTACATGACGGCAATCAGCAATGCCCCTGTACTTACAAAATTTTGAAAAATTGTATTTTGAAAAATTGCAGCAGAAAGATGGCGAGCCCTTGAAGCATGTTCACTTTGTAGCAAGGAGCACAGATAGTGATTAAGAGCTTGGAGCCAGGCTGCCTGGGCTGGCGTCTGGATCATCCACTGACCAGCTCTAATTTTTGGCAAGTAATCTAGCCTCATCAGGTTCCAGCTCCTCCTCTGTAAAATGGGGATGGTTACACCTTATAAGTTTGCTTTGAGAGTTAAATAGGTTAATATTGAGCAATAAGTGAATTGACACCATCAAGGGCTTAGAAGCACGCTTGGCACACGCTAAGCGCTGTTGTGAAAGAGCAGCGACGTCCAACACGGAAGCGACAGGCATGAGTCAGAAAAAGACGCAAAACAAAGATACGGTTTTCATGTCATCGTCTTTTGTGAGGTGACTGTTCAGGTCTTTTGCGAGGTGTCTGTTCAGGTCTTTTGCTCATTTTCATTGGGTGGTTTGTCTTTTTATTATTTATTTGTAAGAGTTCTTTATATATTCTAAGTGTAAATCCTTTGTCAGATATGTGTGCTTGAAATAAACACATTAGAAGACGCCCACTATCACTGGCCATTAGGAAAAAGCAAATTAGAACCCCAGTGACACTAACCCATGAGAACGGCTAAGACTGAAAAGACAGGTGACACCAAGCGTTGGGGAGGGTGTCCCCCAACTACAACTCTCAGTGTGATGCTGGCGGGAGTGCAAAATGATGTGACCATTTTGGAAAACATTTTGGAAGTTTCTCATACTGTTAAACATTGACCTGCCATATGACTGGGTTATTTACTCAAGAGAAATGAAAACATGTTTATACAAAGACCTGTATGAGAATGTTCGCAGCTGCTTTGTTCAGAACAGCCAAACATTGGAAACAACCCAAATGTCCATCAGCAGGAGAATGGATAACACCCCGTGGTACACTGATATATAATGCAACTGATTTGCACAGTGAGAAGGATGAATCTATGGACATGATGTTGAGCAGAAGATGCCAGTTACAAAAGAGTACACACTGTGTGCTTTCATTTATAAAAAGTTCAAGTACAGGAAAAATACTCAGGTGAAGAGCCAGCACAACGAGAGATGGCTTTTCGAACTGCCTCGTGTGTCCTCGCTCTCAGCAAGCACGAGTGTCTGTCCAAACAGTCTCTAAGTGGGTAAACAGCCATTATCTCTCATTCACAGATAAGTGCATGGTCCAAGGCAGCAGTTAACTCATCGCTCATTTTCCACATTTCACCAATGGGAATTTATTTCTCCTATATTCCCAATGTCATGACAATTATCCATCACAGTTCAGGTAGGATTAGATATTGTGGCCAGATCCATCTTGGTGCCAATTTTGAAAAACAACAATGCTTTTTCAGACAGGCTCACATTTTGGAATTGCAGATATGGGGTCTCAGGCTTGTACTAAAGAACTGCATTGTGAGCTCTCGCCTCCCTCTCCCCACCCAAGCAAACTGTTTCTTTATGCAGAGGGAATCACAAACTCCTCTTCAATCCAGGAATAGCAATCCAGAAATTCCTCAAAGTTTCCAGAGTGTGGATGCCACACTACAGCAGGGAGGCAGCTCCTTTTTTATTTTCCAGTGGGAATCAGGGCGGGGAGATACATGTGTTCTCAGATTGTCATCCTAGCAGAAAGTCCTGCTTATGGCATATGATGCTGGGTGGGAGGGGCCGAGAGCCATGCACTTCTGAGAAGGTGTCCTGCTTTGCTAACCAAGATCTCTTAGTCCTTTCATACTGCAGTGTCTGCCAGCACGCATATCTGTGTTTGCTGTTTCATGCTTCTTGGCCCCATTTCAGACATACACTCCTGTCAGCATGCCCTCCCTCTGCAGTCGTCGTTGGGTCCTTTACCGCAGAGCTGGCATCACTGATGTGTCAGACACATTCCTCCATTCATTGATCCAACCAGTTACTCATAGACCCAAGTTCAAGCACTTGCTTGGGCAGTCTGGAAATCACACACGCTTCTCCCGGATTTAGGGGACAGAACGCTCTGGTGCACCATTGTGTCCATCAGATTGGAAATGACTCATTCAACCGTAACGGCAAAATCATCCAAGAATTTTCAATAGGGGAAACATAAGCTTAGGAAATATTTTCTTCCTTTCTCAACATAAAAACTAACCTCTGAGTATGCACTGGTATGTCACAACAGAAATGACAGTTTGAGGCACACCTGGACTCAATGAGTTGTGGGAGGTTTAATTCTTTGTAGGTCCGTGTTAAAGACTTGACCAGGAAACAGGTTGGAATGAACTCCGATCTGTACACGACTGTCTAACCCAAATCTCACCCTGTCATGAAAATCAATAGATCATCAAGGGGAAGATCTTTGATCTTTATTTCCAGATGCCACATCACTTGGAACCCAAATTCTAGACGAGTGATTTGGGACCAGAACCCAGGAGAGCAGGGGCTTTGAAGTCAGGCAGCCCTGGCTTCAGCAGCTCTGGGTCTAGCTTTGGAAATTGATTTCACCTCCATCCCCTGACTGTTCGCGACTGCAGTGTGTCTCTTATCACCTGCCACCTGGGTTTGTGAGAGAGCATCCTTGAACGCGCCGACCCCTACATTTGACTATAGAGAAGACACTCGGAAGAGGTTGCCATCATCACTGTCAGAAGTGAAAACTTTTCACCCAAGGCCACTGCCTTTGTCAAAGACCAAGAGAAATGGCAGCTACTGTGTTCTTCGGACTGCTTTATTGTCTATAAAAGTAGGCTAGAAACCTGGCTTCCACAGTGATGATGCCAGTCAGCCACCAACCTGCTGGAGGTGCTCCTTCGCCACAGGGGTCGGCCAGCGGAGCTGCCCAGACCAGCTGCTCAGCCAGCCCGATGGAGGGGAGCATGGGCTAGAGACGGTCACTCAGAGAGAGCCTCAGGTGAAGGACTCTCCCTCCTCGTACGTGACGCTAAGCTAGGAGCTTGGAACGCAACTCAGAGAGAGTCCCTGTCTTCAAAACAGCTAGCAAAGACAATGGAACGAGGCGGCCAACGCCTCCGACCATAAGAGAAGAGCAAAACAAGAGCCTTGGGCGCACTCAGTCCAGCACAGGAGCTGAGCCCTGAAGATGGGCAAACTTTGAAGGAGGGTAACTGGAGCAGAGAACATTGCAGGCTGAGACAGGAGGCCACCCCTCCAGTTGCTTCCTGTCACTGGCAGAATTATGAAGAAAAGAGAGAGAAAGCTGACCAAACGAGACCAGCGGGGTCAGGCCGGCCTCTGAGGCCAGGTGTGACTGCGTGCGGGTGCGCTGCGTGGGTGCGGGGGCGGGTGTGCAGGCATTTCTGTGCCCTGTTCCCTCTACGGAGCTTCAGCTTTGCTTTCCACGGGTCTCCTTACAGTAAAACTGTAGGGACACATTCAAAAGGAATTTTTTCCTACCCGCTGAAGGCTGAAAGGAGAATAGACGAAAATGCATTAAAACGATGATTCACCATCAGCAATTTTTATGAAATCAGTTTCTGTAAGTTGAAACACAGAATCTTAATATGCTGCCTCTTAAGCCACCGACTTAGTGAACAGACCTCAGATAATCTCCTCCACCGCCACTGGCAGAGTCTCCAGGAGAGGTCATTCCAGAAAGTTCCCCCAAGCTGGAACATCTGTGGCTCGCAGATATTTCATTCCTGGCTCAGCCTTCCTGTCTGGGCCAACCACTATGATTAGAAATGCGTCCAAAGCAAACCTCAGACAACTGAACCTCCCTCAGCAACGTGGGGGGCACTTGGTGTTAGAGGGTGGTCACCCCGAGTCGTTGCAGACGTTGCCCCAGGTGCTTAGCAGCTGGCTGGAATGGCTCAGGAAATTCTATCCCTCCAGCTCCCAACATGCTGAGAAGTAACCCAGGGACGCCAACAGTCCTGTCCCACCTGTGGAAATTAATGGTGCCAGCTCAGCATATTGGCAGCAAAAAGAAATTTACACAGCAAACAAACCTGCTGCAAAATTGAAAATATTTGTTTAACAAAAGCACATTGATTAAAGTCACTCCAAGATCAAATTACTCTCCCAGCCAGGGCAGTTTCACCCCAGAGGGCAGCAGACTTCTATCGGCAGCGTATTGATGAAAAGTTCAAGTTATGTCTAGATGTACCATAGTGGGGGTGTTAATCTCAGAAGTGGCTCATAATTTTTTTCTCCTACACCCGAGTCTTCATTTGGAAGAGCTTAATTCCAATACAAACAGTAATCAGGAAATAAAATCACTGATGTATGTCTTTCCAATATCCGTCTTGGGTAAGAACTTTTCATTTCTATGGTCAATTAAAGCCCATCTTAAATAAAAAGTTGAACTCATTTCAAAGAGACTTTCAGGGTTACTTGGTGTCTCAAATCCGCCACAATTTCAAAGGAAAATATAGTGCGGAGCCAAAGCCACTTCTTAACTACACAGGCATGCAAAGAACCAAAGAAATATATTTAACGTGAGACTCGGAACAATTGCAGGAAGGGTCCCTCCCCTGGTACCTGAAGATGAGGGCATCTGAGGGCTGGGCCAAGGTCAGCAGGCTGCTTAGGGAAGTTCTTCTGCTGTTTGAGGAGTCTGGCTAAGGTCTCTCTGGGCCGCTGCAGCTACCCAGCTAAGACACTGATTTCTCATAGCCACCCTGAAAGTGACCAACGTTCAATTTGCCAAAGTATTTTAAACAATCCAAGAAGGGGCAGCCTTCATTTCGGACACATCAGTCTCCTAAGGTCAGCAGTGGTGAAACAAGACTATCTCAAACTCTGGCTCGGGGTTGGTGGGGGGGAGTGCTTCTCTTGTGGCCCTTTTAGAGATGACAGAATCCAAGCCACATGCTGGAAAAGAAGGGTGAGCCTTCCCACCCCGTGTGCCCAAACATGCAGTTGCCTCAAGACCTGAAGGTGGAAGGGTAGCAAGAGTCGGGTAACAAGGCACACGGGGGCCAGCCGACTGCATGCACCCACATCTCCGAGGATCTGCTGCCCTGCCTCCACCCAGCAGGAGGCTGCCAGTCACTCCCACACGGGGCAGATGCACAACAGGACAAATTCTAAGCTGAGGACTGCAATCGCCCTCCCTTCTTCATTCCCAAGTAGGACACCCCCAGGCTGCAGGAGCATGGAGCTCTCTCCCGACTCGGGCCACCCATCTCCAGCTTAGGATGGTCTACACTTTCAGATTGGACACCCAAGTTACAAAGACAGTGAAAGCTCCAAGAAGCTCCCCTCGTGGGCAACGGACTAGCTCCCTACACCTTCTCAGGGATCAGAGACTCGAAGCTTCCCACCCGGCCTCCTTCCTCCAAAGAAGGTATGGAACCCGCCCCACATACAAGCGCATGCGCACACGAGAACAGGCGGCACTTCAGTGGGATTTGCAAAGGTTGTTGCTTACATTAGCTCATCAGGAACACAAGGTGGGGAGGGAATGGGAAGGATGGGATGGAGGAGATCGAAGGTGGGGGGCTCAGGAGAGAGGGGACACCAGAGGACGTCAAGGGAGGGAAGCCACCCTGTTGGAGCGCCTAGGTTCTAGGTACTGTCCTGGGTGTGTGTGTGTGTGTGTGTGTGTGTGTTTTTTTTTTTCTTGCTTTCCACATTTAACCCTCACGTTACTCCTCCGTGAGAAGCCAGGGTTCCAACCCTGGCTGAACATTCAAGTCACCTAAAGATCTTTTCAATAATGCAGGTGCTGAGCACCGACAGCATCCTTTGAATCAAAATCTCTAGGAGTGGGGGCCGTGCACTCAGGGTTTCTTAAAGCATCGCAGGAAATTCCCACTGTGCGGCCAAGATTGAGGATTACCCCGCCAAGGAACCGCTAAGCTCCTTTTCCGCTCTTGTAACAGGAACTATCTCGCACCGATTCAAGGAAGAGCAGTCAGCGCAGGGCGCCGGGAGGTGACCCCCACAGGGCCAGCCTCCCCTCCTCCTGCCATCTGCAGCTCTTCCCCAGGCTCTAGACCTGCCGAGATTGTGATAAAGTGTCACCCAGGGGAATCTGGGATTTTTGCTTTGCGCGATTCAATAAAGGACGGGATAGGAGTTAAATTTTGCTTTCTTAAACTTCTTCAATTCCTAAGACCGTTTCAGTCTTGAAAATATAGGATCACATATCTTAGAAGATTTACAGCTTTTCAGATGAGAAGTTTTTCTTTGTCTTTTTCACCCAGATGTGGAGCCAGGAGAGGAGCCCACACCAGGTTTGATGCTGACATGAGGTGAGCAGCCAGACGTCACTTTGAAGCATAAATTTTTTGGCTTGGGAGAAAATGCATGCTCTAGTTCCTGATCATTGATTTTTGCAAGGTCCCAATTTAAGTAGCAATTGCCCCCGTTACCCGGGTTATTTCGTATCTTATACGAGCACTTAGATAGAAAATTCAATATTCCTTATGCTGACCAGGAAATGACAGGAAGAATTGCAGTTTAAATTTGGGATCATTTCTCTACTCTTTTTTCTTTTTAATATCATTCTAAGAGGCCCTGGTTACAAACAGACCAGGGTAGTTAAAAAAAAAATGTTAATATAAGGATAGGGGGTTAAGAGGTACAAACTATTATGAATAAAATAAGCTACAAGGATGTATTGTACAACACAGGGAATATAGCCAATATTTTATAATAACTATAAATGGAGTATATAACCTTTAAAATTGTGAATTACTACATTGTACACCTGTAACATATAATATTGTACATCAATAAAAAAATAGTAATAATGTTAACAATGTCTTCTTTTTGCCTTTTTTTACCCTAAGAAAAGGTTCAGCTTGTCCCCCCAGCACGCAATCAACCCTGATCACAGTGCCACCTGAGCCCAGGAGTTGGCCAAGTTGGAAGATTCTCGTTTACACCCGAGGACATGGGAGCCTGAGGTGGGCTCAGCTGCTGACGATGGAACTGGGGCAAGCAGCTTGGCTCCTCGGCCCCCAAACAAGAGAGAGAAAGGGCAGTGGAACTGGATCAGGATTCCTCACCTTCAAATCCCAGCTCCGATGCATGCTCCACATGTAAGACTTTAAGAAGAGCCATGTGGTTCCCTCTGCGGGCCACAGTTTTCTCCTTTGTAAAAAGAACAGTTTGGGAGAGAAACTTTCAAGTGCCTTTTCCAGCTGGAAGATCCCATGGCAGGATGACCCAGGGTCCAAAGAGAAGTCAAGGCACCGGCGTTAAGGTCAGGCTGAACTGGACTTGATGCCCAGCTCTGCCACGTAGCAGCGAAATGACTCTGACCATCATTTCCATCCTCTCTGAGTCTCAACTGTAAAATTAAAACAGAAGGCAGCTGCCATCTCACAACACTGTGGCCACTAACGAGTTAAAGTGCAGGAAATGCCCAGAAGGGCACCTGGCCAGTTGAGTGGCTTGGCACAGAGCTCTGCTCTTTTCAGCCCCTTGTTGGGAGCTGGGTCCAGCCCACCATCCTGCAAACGTAGCCCAGCACGTGACTTTGTAATGGGGGTGCACGGCACCTACTGCTGTTCTCAGCCTTTGGGACCTCCGCCAAGCCTGAAGCTATGACTGTAAAAGGAGGAGTTGAATTTAATATCCTGTTATGGAGATTCTGAAAGAGTTTGACTTGTGACAAATGGGACCAGATCGACTCCTGCTGAACCTGCTCATCTCTATTTCCTCTGTGTGTATGTGTGTTTTGCTCAGTCGGAACAGTGATTATTTATCAGCTGAGGTGACCAAACATATTGAATCGTAGAATTACACCTGAGGTGCTTTGAGGCTGCATCAGTAGAGGAGCAAGAAAGGGCAGAGGCCCAGGCTTGGGAGGACTTGACAGACAAGGATTTGAATTTTGTCTTTAAGTAACCCAGCTGTAGAATTTATATTATTTAACTTCTCTGAGCCTCAGTTTCCCTATTTATAAAATAAGAGCAATGATGCCTCCATGCAGGGATGTGTGTAACACCTGCCAATATCCATAGCAGAGGGCTGATGTTGGTATCAGGTAAGTAACCTGCCCAGTTGTTCTTCAGAAATAACTTGGTTGTGCTTGGCCCCTTGATCTTCCTTAGAAACTGTAGAACCAGTTTGTGATAGTCCATAGAAAAGTCCAATGAGAATTTTTATTGATCAGTTTGGGGAATATTAACTTCTTTATGATAGTCAATCAATCTATCCATAAACATGGTATGTCTTCTCATTTATTTAGGGCTATTTTAAAGACCTAAATGAAGTTTTTTAAATATTTTGTCTATAAAGTCCTTAGATACCCATTTTTAGATTTATCTCCCAGGTACCAAACTTATACTTGTTTGTTTTTAAAGATATCACATATTCTAATGGCTGCATAGAAATGCAATTTTTATTTTGTGTGTTCATTTTATATCCACAGAAACCATTAATAATTTCAAGAATTTGCCTGTAGATTATTTAGGTTTTCTGTACAGATATGTGTGTTCAAATAATGACATTCCTTCTACTTCATTTTCACTCTGTTGCTTTGTTGAGGAGTGCAGTACAAAGTTTAAAAGATGCAACTAGAGCAGGTATCCATATCTTATTTCTTATTTTAAAGTGTTTCTAATAGTTTATCATTATTTGGGAATTGCTTTTATCAGATTTTAAAACTTCTCTTCGTTTGCTAGGAATATGAATGAATAAATGCTAAATTTGATTGAGTAACTTGCTACATCTGTTGCAATGAGCTTATGCTTTTTCTCCTTTGATCTGTGTCATATAATGAATAACATTAATCAATTTCCAGTTTGAATACATCTTACATTCTAGGTTTATCCTGGTAAAACCTTTTTACCCTAAAGCACATTTTCTGTGACATCAACATAGTTCCATGAACGAGCACTCACGGACTATTTCCTAATAAATTTTTCCTATCCATATGTTTTCAAACATTCTGTATGCTAATGTTTTGGGTAAAGAGCAGGTAATTGGGTTTAATTTATTTTTAATACATTCTGACAATCTCTGTCTCAACCAGCAAGTTTACATTATATATAAATACATATTATATATAGTATATAAACATAGTTAATGCTGATATATTTGAATTTATTTTACTCTTGTGCTTCCCATAAGCTGGTTTTTTCCCTATATGTTCTTTTTTTCTCCTTGCTTGCCTTTAATATTGATTGTAATTTGTCTTATTCCATTTTCTCCCTGTACTTGTATAGAATTTATATGTACTATTTTATCTCTCTTGTTGTCTGAGAAATTTTATTTCTGGAAGTTCTTTGAGACCTGAGCAAAGAGTTTTTTTCTTCAAAGAGAATTTACATAAGCCAGATGGCGGAAGGCCCTACCAAGTCATCACCGCTTTAAACTCAGTGAATTCCCTGCTTAGGATCTCTTAGAAATTTCAGGTATTGTGAGTTCTTGTACTTTGAATAGATCTTTTATCTGTGTGTGATTCTGTAGCATTAGTCGTTGGTACATTTGAGAAATACTAGTTCACAGAGTTGTACAGATTTTTCAAATGTTGACATATTTCATTATATGGTATCCAAAAAGTCACACTTGTTAACATCCCTACCAGTCCCATCAGAAAGTCTTTCAGTATTGAGAAGCTATCAAACTCAAGGCGGGAGGGTACAGCTCAAGTGGGAGACCACATGCCTAGCGTGCACAAAGTCCTGGGTTCAGTCCCCAGTACCTCGTCTAAAGATAAATAAAACTAATTACCTACCCCCCTGCCAAAATAGAATAATTAAATAATATAATAATAAATAAAATTTTAAAAAAAGAAGCCATCAAGCTTGCAATAGTGGACATAAGTTTTCCAACATTTAAATCTTTGCTTGAAAGTTTGCCTGTTGTCCTTGCCAAAAGGTACAGTCTGCCAGTCCTTTCCTTTGAAGGGACAAACTCACTTTATTTTTGAGATGGCAAAGTGGGAGGTGCTGGGATGTGAGGTGGGTGCTTCACTTTCAGTCTCCAGATTCTACCCTGAAAAGCTACCAAGTCCAGCAGCCCGGACAGTGGGGCCACAGCTGTCAGAGCTGGAGGGCGCGAGTAATGCCCTGAGCCAGCCCCTGACCCACCGGAGAGCAAGCTCCACCCATCTGATGACCACGCCCCTGGGAGGTGTCTCCAGAGAGCGAGAACCCCGGAGCCACCTGCACTGACCACTCTCCAGCTGGGTGAACTCGGAGTCTCAATTGTCTCACCTGCAGAACGGAGATCATAGCAGCAAACTTCAACCTTCAACCTTCAACAAATAGCAGGTGCTCAATAAATTATTGAACACCTGTTATCTTCCAGGTGCTCACTGCTCCCAGCAGTGAACCAGCCCGGAGGAGATTGTGTTCTGGGGGTGAGCATACGCGGGGACCCTGCGGTGAAGACCAGGGGTGGAAAAGGAGCCAACAAAAGCCAACGCGGTTCACGGGGGCGAGCTCTTACTCCTGAAGGGACTCGGGGCATCACCTAATCTGGCTCCCATCTCTCTGATAACTTTCCATCCCCAGGACCCCAGATAATCACCAAATGACAATCACACTGATATGATACCTGTCATTTCAGTTAACTCGTACAAAATTGTTGTAGCTAAATAAAGTATTAAAAATTTTCCTGCACATTCCACCGTGAGTACCCCTGGGGTCTGAGCATCACAGATGATTCCTGAAATCTTCATCCTTCAATATAGCAGAGACAGACTAAAGTTTGAGGAATTTTAAACAACACCATCTCTCTCATTCTCACACACACACACACACACACACACACACACACACACACACTATGCCATCATTAAGTCCCCATTCTTTTAGAGTCTTCAGGGAATTTTGGTCTCCAAGGAGTACCTTATAAAATGCAAATAACCCAGGAGGAGGTCACACCAGAAAGCCATCAAGAGTTTGCCCTGGAGTTAACAATTAACTCTTAAGCAGTTCTTAACTCTAGAACTTGAGAGCGCTCCCCAGAACTCAACTCCCAATTCTCTCACTCAGCAAATGGGGCCCCCAAACAAATAAGGATACTCAGGCCCAAAGAGGGTAAGAGTCTTCCCCAGATCATGCAGCCCATCAGCCGGACAGTCCTCACTGGAGGAGCTGGTCCCCGACTCTCCCTCCAGACCTCCAAAGGCTGCCTCATGCTCCTTTGGGCAGAATCAAAGGTTTCCAAAGCAGCAGGAGTGTGGTATCAGTCCAGACGGGCTCCCCTCCGGGCTGCAGACCCCCCGCACCATGGCCCTGCAGCTCAGGAGAGCTGTTCTAGAATCTGCCAAAAGTCCGCTCACTGCTGGTTCCCCAGAGTTCATGCCCCAGCCTCCACCCTGGCTGCTGCCTCCGTGCCCAGCCCCTCAGCCTGGTTCTCCCGGGGCTTCCCACCTACTCCGCTCAGAGGGCGCCTCCCTGTTCTCCTTTGCCTGAGCTGTGCAGACACACTGGGCTCAGCCCCAGACCTTCTGCTCAGGCCCAACTTCAGAGGTCTTTTTGTGTCCAGAAAGAGGAATTCAACAACTATTTGATAAATGCACCCCACATAGCACATAAGACATGTCCAATCGGGTGATATAATAGAGGAAAGAAAAGCCATCTAGAAAACAAGGAAGGGGCGTAATGAGTGTTCTCAAGGCCAACCTGATCTAGGCCCTGTCTGCAGACACCTCCTTATGAGGCCTCTGTAGCCCAAAACCACCTGGTGCCACATCCTGCTCCTCTGAGTCCCTCACGGTGGCTTTGGGGAGGACATGGAGGGCCAGCTCCAGCAGCTGGAAGCGCACAGGAGTCACCCTGCAGACCAGGCCTTCTGTGGCCACTGGAAACCCATCAGTTCAGATTTCAGCCATTCAGCATCCCAATAATTCCCTCACTTTGATACTTGGGTCCTGTATTTTTAATTTAAATGCTCACTTCAACAAAACTGATGTGCGTGGACAGTAAACATTGATGTGTTCATAAGAGCGTAGACCAAGACTCCATTCTTCAGATGAACTAGCATTCACTTATTACAGCCACCAGCCTGGCCCCTTCCACAAGTTATTTCCTCGAATCTTCACCGCCCCTACCTTGCAAATGTGCGTACCCAATGGAACACATCAATGGGCAGGTGAGCCCACCAGCTCAAGCATCACTAACACGCACAAAATTAATGCAACATAATAAATGGCAGTCCCTTCCTACCATGGTTAAGACTGGGAGAGACCACTGAGATCATCTAATCCAAGTCATTTTTTCAGTTGTGGTAGCTGCAGCCTTTGAGAAGGCATGGTGTGTCTGGGATCACAGCAGAGCGGGGACCAGAGCTGCCCTCCCATCATACCCGGACTGCTTTCCTCAACAGCCGGGACTCTCCAGCTCTGTCCCACTTGGGCAAAGTTGATGCATTATGTCAGATTCCTGGAGTGCTCAACACACCATTAAGGCCACTGTTGTTAATTTGGGAGGGAGGAAGGGACATATCATAGACTCATTTAAGGGTCACATGAGCGGTATGGGTCTTCTTAACAGAGAAATACATATGTACATTTTCAAAGTTTCATATGCAATTTCACAGGGTCCCCAGTGTCCCCTTCCCATGCCAAGCAGTCCCTGGATTCCCCTCAGTTCCTCATTCATGAATCCCAGGGTCAGAATATTCACAGGCAGTTCTTCCAATTGGCTTGCATTAACGCATCAGGGACCAGGAGGTACCCTCCACCACTGCCTTCAGTCTCATACATCCCACCCTTTCCCCAATTCAGTTTCCCCCCACCTCCACTAGCCATCATAATTCCCAAATCTCCACCAGCCATTTAGAAACTCCTTGCCTACCGTATGAGAAAATCTGGAAATGACTAAATAGTGGCAGGGAAATCACAAGCACACCACTTTGTTGTTTGGTTCAGCTCACTCTCTTCCCTGATACCAAAGCCTTGCTTCCGTTCTGTACTGAGTTAAGTAGTGTCCCCCAAGAATCATGTCCACCTGGAACTTCAGAATGTGACCGTCTTTAGAAATAGCCTTTGTAGATGTCATCAAGTTAAGATGAGGTCATATATTGGATTTAGGGTAAACTTAATCCAATGGTTGGTGTCCTTATAAGAGGGAAATCTGGACAGAGACCCGCACAGAGGGAAGACAATGTGAAAACACACACACACACACACACACACACACACACACACACACAAACATACACACACACAGAGGATGGCCATGTGAAGATAGAGGCAGAGATTAGGCTTATGCTGTCACAAGCCAAGGAACATCAAGGATTGCTAGCCATCACCAGAAGCTGGAAGAAGCAAGGAGAAATTCTTCCCTAGACCCTTCTAAGGGTTCATGGCCCTGCCAACACCTTCAGTCTGGATTTCTAGCCTACACAACTGTGTAAGAATAAATGTTTGTTGTATTAAGCTACCCAGTGAGTGGCAACTTGTTATGGCAGCCCCAAGGAAATGAATGCACATTTCTAACCTGTTTCTGCCCTCATCTGCCCACCTCCCATGTAACCACCATCTTTGGGGAAAGTTGGTGCTTTCCAAGGGGGATCCAGGCACAGCCCTACAGCTTCAGATAGAAATTTCCTTTTCTAAACCTAAGTAAGTAAATTAAATCTAAAGTTATTAGCTCTAATAAGTAAGCTTGATACTAGTCATAGACCCTAGTCCCTGGAATTTAACCGAATGTCTCATTAACAAATCCCTTGCATTAATATCCTTCCTTTCGGTCCTAGTCTAGGATCCTTGAGTGGAGATGCATGGGGGTTTCAGGACCATTTCCAGGCATGACCTCATATATTTATGCTATATATAGAGAGAGCTCTCAGGTCATTGTCTTTTCATTGACCAGACTCATCCCCTCCCCTCTCTTCTTTGCCTGCTTCCTCCCCCTCCACCAGCCTCCGCCAACTCAAAACCTTCATCTGATTCTTCTTGTTCCCCTAGTTCTATTTTCCCAATCAATCAGTCCTGATTCATTATAAAAATTTTCATCTGTAGAACCCATTTTTCCTTATTTAGCTTTTACCTACTTTTTGACTTCCAGGAATCGGGGGCACAGATGCCAAACACACGCATATTCTGGGGGAAGAGAATGATTTATCACATAAGTTTGCCACTCAAGTAGTTCAAGCAAAGGTGGGATGAAACTTTATCTAGGAGGCTGACCCAAAGAATTATAGGGAGCATCAGCTGCTCCCTGGTACCCTTTCCCCAAAGCAGAGCCCCCTCAGTTAGGATGGGTTAGTCCCAGCCATGGGTCTATGAATGGGCCCTGATTGGTCTAAACTATGATTCATAGATCAGCATAACCGCAGCCCTCGGACACAATACTTAGATCAGAAATGGGCATGTGACCTAAGTTTGTCCAGTCACAGTAAAGTCCTATGGTTAAAAGAAAGAAATAACCCTCTCTTCTGCTGGACATTAACAAGAAAGCATGCATTTCCCCCTCTGTTCTTGGCAACTGTCTTAAGACTATGTGGGAACTTAGCCTTAGGATATAGCTGATGTCAATGGAAGGTAGACGGAAGAGAAGGAAAAACATTCAGTTGCTAGTCCTAAGCTTCTGGATCAAGCTTTGTTGGACATCAACCCTGCTCGTGGGCTTTCCAATTATGTAAAAACTCCTAATATCTTTTTAGCTAGTTTGATTTGGATTTTCTGCAGCTTATGGCCAAAAGCATCTTAAGTGATACAGAATTTCAAGAATCCAGAAGGGATTTTGGTTGATCTTGGGACATCTAAGAATGTCACAAATCTTGATATTCAAAAGATGTTTCTGGGGAGATGTGGCATCCGGGGTGACCAAATGCCTGAGTTCTAAAAAAATCTTTCTCGGTAACTCAGCGTGGCTCTCACTCCTAACAGTTCCTTTTGTGTGGACATTAAAGATCTCTAGCATCAGAGTTTCCCCAATTGTTGCTATTTACAACAGAACAAGTTGGAGATATTACCAATATATGAAATGTTTTGTTTTGTATCTCTCAGGTTTGGCTTACTCTGACCCGAAGGCATAGTGATACAAATGTGTAAGTTCCCCCGCCCCCCGCCCACCTCACCCCAAGCCCCTCTTCCCCTCCCCCACGCCATTCATCCCCATGAGACTTCAAAGGGTTAAATGCTAGCAAAGTGGCTCTTAAGAACAGCTGGAAACAAAGAGCTGCCCCAGGGTAACAGCAGCCAATAAAAGGTCAGGAGGCTGAGGGAATCATTCTCCACGGGAATCACTTTCTAAGGGAAGCGGTAAAGTTATTTAAGTCACCAGGTGGGACACATAAAGGACCGGCTTTCTGGGCTCTCAAGATTTGGGGATCTGGGGTCACACATTTTGTGTGTCTCTGATTTACATAATGAACCCAAAACTTGGTAATATTAAATGACTTTTTAAATGTATGATGTTTTCTCTCTCTCTCTCTCTCTCTCTCTCTCTCTCTCTCTCTCTCTCTCTATATATATATATATGCGCACCATACTTGTTTTTATTTTGTAAAGTAGTGTCACCTCTTTGGGAATAAACATGGGAGGAGAATACAAAATGTTCATACCCTTTGACCCGGTAATCCCACCCTTGGGAAGGCAACCCCAAGAAATATATTCCACAGGGGAAAAAAGTTTTATGTGCAGAGATGTTCATGGCAACAGTATTTACGGTAGGAAAAAAGACTCTAATGGTTTAGCAAAAGGGGGTGAGTTTGTCAATTGTTGCGTATCAATGTGAGAGAATATCATGGGCCATTAAAAATGCAAAGTAACAGCAGGGGAAATGTCACCTTACAAAAAGCAGACATAAAACAAAATGCACAGGATGATTGTAACCGCCTTACTCTATCCTCGGTGCCTACGGACAGGGAAGTGTGGCAATAATGAAAAAATTTCAACTGAGGCAGTAGAATCATGAGACACCCTCTTCTGTTTTTCAATTTTGTTTAATGTTAATTTCTTTATTCTGACTAAAAATGCAATTTTGTTGGAGAAATGAAAGTGTTCATAAATTATGGTGATGGGTTAGTGCACCTCCGTGAATGTACTAAAAACCATTGAATCGTACACCGTTAATGGGAGAATCGTATGGTGTATGAATTATATCTCAATATACCTGTTATCAAACATGTGATTTTGTTTTTAAAAACGTGAGCCACTTTCAATGAAAAGAGGAAACGGTCTTTGTTTCCAACTTAAGTAAGAGTGTCATTCAACTGCTTGGACGGTACAAGGCTTTTTAATAAATTCTGAGGAGACAGGATCCTCCCTGGTCTCTCTGGAGATGGGACAGACACCTGCAGCAAACAACTTCTAATATCAGACAGATGGAGTTCAAATCTCAAAATAACAATTTAATCATAGTATTGCTTTGAGGGGCTTACTTACCCCCTCCAAGCTTTTGTTTGTGTGTGTGTGTGTGTTGTTTGTTTGTTTCTATAAGATGCAGCCAATTCCACCCTCCTGATAAGGTTGCTATGAAAATTAAAATGCATTATGCATATAAACTATCTGAGACATAGAACATGCTTAGTAGCTGCTGTATTTTTATTTGAATATAATACAGAGATGCAACAGAATCAAGTTTTTAAACAACTCTGAGTTTTGTTCAGGGAGCGCCAGCGATGTCAAGTGGTGACTCCTTCCCGTGACAAGTCTAGGGAGTGATGTGCACACGTCTGTCTGTGACAACTGCATCTGTCTGCGCTACCCACTAAGGAGGCTGAGGTCTTTTCTAAGAGGCTGATCATTGGTCCCAGCCACTGGCCACTCGTCTCCAACAACCTGACCCAAGAGCAGCCATGTTTATCCATACGGCCCATCTCAGATCATTGGAGCCTGGAAAGGAGAGAGAAAAATCTTTATCCACAGGCTCCTAAGATAATGGCTCCATTTTGGAAGAGGAAACAACTAAACCAGTTTCCAACAGCCATCTAAACTCCAATTGGAGATTTTCACTCACAGGAAAACTAACTTCCTCCTAATATGAAATTTCTGCAGCATAAATGTAAAGCTTATGGCCCTGAGGTTGAATATTGTCTCTAGCCACTTACAGCCTTCTGTCAAGTCTCAGATACTCAGTATAGCTGGGACACAGTTTCCCTCATTAACTATCCAAATCATACTGTACAGAAGATTAAATGAGACAAAACGTAAACTTTCTCTGGCACATGGTAGATGCCCAGTAAGTGGTAACATTACCCCTCTTCCCCGTTACACTTACTTTGATGGGCTCCTCTTTTGCTGAGACAGCCTCATTCGTCTTCTTCCTCATTCTTTCTCCTGCTCCCCGGCCCCATTCCCACCCTCTGATTTCTTCTCCTTCCCACACCACCAAGTCCCAGAACGTAAGCCTCCGAACATCAGTCAGCACCCATCGGCCCAAGGCATATGGCCCCGCACAATCTCCCCATGATCTCACCCAGTTGGACTGTTATTTTCCTAGACTGGTATTAAGAAGCATAAGCCAGGACTGTTACATACACTGTCACGCCAGGGATTCTCAGGCCTGCAGTGCAGATGGAGCGTTCCTAGAATTTTATGGTACAACACATGGGCCTCTACCCTCCTCTCCAGACCCCACGTGCTCCAGGGCCCAGAAGAAAGCTTCGGAGGCCCCCTGGCTCCCTGCTGCCCTCTCTCAGCCTTGTCTGCCAACCAAGTATCCCCTGCCCTCCTCGCGGTCAGCAACAGCAGCCACTGCTTGAGAAGGAGGGGGGCGGAGATTGCCAGGGGAAACAGGGAACCACGCAGAGGTCCAGCACATCCTATCTGGTTGAATAACCTGGTCCTGCCAAGCAACCCCGCTTCTCTACGGCCGGGAACTATGAGCATCCCCTGCAGGGGGGTGAGGAGGGTAAGCCTTCTATCCACCAATGTCCCACTGAGGGAAAAAGCAAGGATTTCACAGCTGTTGGACATGTAATAGAACAGCCAAAACTGTAATAAAGTATCTGTGTAAATTATAAATATGAGCCACGGTTTTATTGTTCTGTAATTCCCAAAAGTAGAAGAGAAAAGCAAAGCAAAGTTGTAAGAGCTTCGGTCTAACACAGGAGAGGATGGCCGATTGAGCATCACTGGGCCTCCGTCATCTCCAGTCCCCCCACCCACCCAACCCCTGCGCGGAATTGCACTGCTTTTCTTCCTTTATTACAAGTATTTCTGACTCTCCAGTCGCTCTATAATTTGCTGTCATCTGTTGCGGTTTCTTTCTTGGTAACTGCAATTACTTGAAAACAAAGTCAGTGTGAAAGTCTTTCTTCTTCCGGCCTGGCAACCGCCCCGGCTTTGCATCTCACATGCCCCATCTTGCCGCTTCTCCCGCCTTGCCCCTTTGCTTCTCCCTCTCCTCTATCTGCCTCACCCCTCACCTGGTTGGGAATGGCCCTGGAAGAAAAGGAACAGGGTCCCCAGTGTCTGTACATGAGGAGCAACCCTGTGCCCTCACACGCAATAAATGGGTTTAACCCTGACTTCTAGCTGGGCACTTGGTAGCCCAGAATGAAGACTACATTTGCCAGGCTTCCTTGTAGCTGGGAATGGCCACGGGACTAAGTGCAGACAAGTGTTACCCAGAATAATGCCTAGAACTTCTAGGCTGTGTACTTAAAAAGCAGAGCAGAACCTCCACTTCCCACTTCCCCCTTCCTGCTGGCAGAAGTGCTGATGTGATGACTGGATCTGGAGCAGCTGTTTTAGACCATGAGGAGGAAGCCACTGGTTAAGAATAATACAGCAAGAATGTAGAAGGAGGCTGAAACCATGGAGATTACGGAGCCAACATTCCCCCTGGGACCCAGATGGAATGTGACAGCGAAATAACCTTCTATGTTGTTTAACCTTCTACAATGTGGGGGACATTTTGTTACAGTGGTGGAATTCTCATATCTCTATTTGCATGTTTCTCTATACATATAGATATGTGCATACGTACATTCACACGCACACACTCACAGTCATGCAGAAAGAGGACTTGGAAAGATATATACCAAAATGTTAGCCTAATTAATCCTGGAGGAAGGGATTCTGGTGATTTTTTTTTCTTCCTCTTGACACTTTGCTGAATGCTGAATTTTTTGTTTCAGCATGTACTATTTCAAACTCAACAAAAATAAAGAAAAATCTGATAGATCGATAGATCGATAGATAGATTGATAAATTGATTAATTCAAAGCCAAGGCAGCAAACATGTTAACCATCCTTCCAAACACTGGGGAGGAACTGGGCCCCAGATGGACCACACAGATCCCTCTCAACTCTTTGCCCTCTCTCTCACTCAGAGCGCAAGGCAGAGAGCAACTTCAAAAATATTAAAAAGGACTCGCTCCCAGTCTGAGGTTCCAAGGACTCAGAGCAACTCAAAGAAAGAGAAGATGAATGTTCACAACTACATTCAGTGTTCTGAAAATGCAAATAAAATCCATGCATTGACCCATAGGAGGACTACGCAGATTGACTGAACTGTCGTATTTCTCTGCTGCGGCTCAACTCGGTGTTGACCCCGTCTGGGATAACAGGCAATCTCATACAGATCAGAGCCCTAGAGAGGACAAATATATCTCCTATTCAAATGAAAAGTGAGGAAAATAATGACTATTTAGCAAAACAGCATGTTTAGAAGGAATAAAAGTCTTTCTAAGCACAGGACCAGTAGGCAAAGAATCTTGAATGAAATGGTCCTTAACAGAGAAACAATCAGGAATCTCTGAATTCAACCTCATTCCAAAAGAAAGCCCCCCTCGGTAGCTGTCTTGTTCAAGGCTGTAGTAAAAGTGACAGATAGCAGCTGCTATTGGCTCCCCAGGAAATGGTACTGTGTGGACAGATTCAGGGTTCACTATCCCAAACCCCAGGAAATAGATGAGTGACCATTTCCACCTCTTGATGCAAATCCCCAAAGGCCAGTTATGGCCACTGAGGACTTCCTCATATCGGATGAATCACCTCAAACAGGCTCCAAAAGGAACAGCACAGAGAGGCATGCAGCCTAGCTCAGTGTGCAGCCTCGGGCTGCTGGAAACGCAGCACTGTCTGGAACAGTGCTTGGAGGGCGGAAATCCGCTCTTCTGCGAACCTGCATGACTGCCAGCTTCCAAGCTCCCCTGAAATCTCGCCCCCTCTAAGCCCCCCAGATCAGAGTGGGTGGTGGAGGGCAAGCAATTCTTTTGTAACTATCACATCCCATGGATCCCACGGAGCCTGCACATAAAATACGTTCCCGTCAATAATAATAGGCCACAGTTAGCTATTATTTCCTACTCACATCGGATGTGCCAGGGTCCCCCAACTATCTTAGGGAGACACAAGAAGTCTATCACATGTGTTCCCCATGTCCAAAAGCATATGGCTGACCATGTCCTTATCTCTTCAGGGATGTCCAAGAGTGAGGCCACCATTGCCTGCCAGCTGCCTTCAATGTATCCTGCCCAGTGCCCACTGACCACAGAAGAGCCACTGCTGCCCAGCACTACTGCATCCTGCATCATCACCTGGGGTACCATCTCTACGGGGACCATCAAGCCTGCCAGCCATCACTGCCACTCACACTGGGTAGAGCCATCGTCACTGGACCCCTCCAGCTGGTCAGCAAATTAAAAGAAAGTGTCATTTTCTTTTTGTGTGTGATAATGGCTGCTGGAGGTGTTTCAGAAGCAACACAGATTACTGAGATTTTTAGTGAAAATAGCTATTTTAGTCTTTACACACAGTCCTTTGCCCTGGGAAGACCCAGACAGGGGTCCTTCGGGGTACTAGACCATAGACAAATCTCAAGAGAGGCATTAGATCACATCCAATGTATTGGCTGGAGCTTGGTAACGATGCCAAGCCCATTCCTCTGTTCGCTTGAAGCCTTAAAAGAGCTCTTTTCTGGGAAACTCCTTAGTCCCTTAGTAAGAACTCTCCAGAAGGACCTTCCAATGTGCTCAGACACTGTCATCTATCATCACAGCATTTCATTTAAGGAAGGACACATTATCATCAAAAAAGCAAACTAAGATACTGCTCTTACCAAAAAAGGTGTGTGTGTGTGTGTGTGTGTGTGTGTGTGTGTGCATGCTCTCCCTTGCTAAAGTATTAACAAGAACAAGGATGAAGGGGTGTGGCAGAGATGTTTTGAATCTTGGTGTGTGCAGGAGATTTGAGTTTTGGCAGGGAGAAATGCATCAGAGGAAGTGTGGCATCAGAGGAAGTGTGTCATCAGAAATGCAAGTGTAGGGAGGGGTCTGGATTAATCAACCTCGTTTGGATAATGAGCCAACCACATATGCTGCTCATTTTGTCACAGACTATAGAAAATACTGTCGCATACTGGAGAAACCTTCGTGCTGACAACCTTTTGAGAATCACTGCACTACATCACTCCTCTTTCTTTATGTAACTCTAGAAACTGAGCCCACTTTTTCTGTCTCATTTACATGAATGAGGACATGTTGGCCACAAGTTGTCAGAGCTGATGCAGAATCTCAGCCTCCATCCTGGAGGCAAGGGCTGTTTCTATAACATGGCCCTGGACGTATTCGATCCCCCCAGGGCAATCGCTACCCAGTTCCACAACATTTGTATAAATATCTTTGCCCCTGCACCCCCCACTGCACTAACCCCTTAAAAGCCCATTGGCTTCAGATGGTGCAGGAAGAGTAAGTTGAGAAGTTATGTCCCTAAGTGGTCCAGCTCAGTGACTCGAGCGGCTGCATGCCTATCGCCCCATGACTCTAAGAAGACGGACACCCTCTGCCCTTCTCTCATCTCCCCCTCACCTTCTTCTGCACTCCTAGGTCTGTGGCAGACAACTGATGTTTACCACTCCACTGTAGACTTTAGCTTGGTAACAGGTGGATTACTCCCCTAGGTCCCATATCTCAGAGAGGTCTATTAGATGAACCATGCAGAAATCATCTTATGGGCTAAATATTTGTGTCCCCCCCCAAATACTAAAACCCAAATCCCCAGTGTGATAGTATTTGGAGGTAGAGCCTTTGGGTGGTAATTAGGTTTAGATGAGGTCATCAAGTTGGAGCCCTCTTGATGGGATTAATGCATTTACATGAAGAGGAAGAGGTCAGAGCTCACCCTCTCTCCACCATGTGGAGATTCAGCAGCAAGAAGGCCACCTGCAAGCCAGGAAGAGAGCCCTCACCAAGAACCTGGCCCTGCTGGCACTCTGACCTCAGACCTCCAAGCCTTCCGAGCTATGAGAAAATAAATGCCTGTTGTTCAAGCCACCTCATCCATGATATTTTGTTATAGCAGCCAGAGGGGACAAAGACACCATACAAGAGTGAGCAGAAATCCACTGTCATTCCTAAACAAGCAGCCAAAATCTGGATTAACTTCAAGCTTGAAAAGTCCCAAAAATGGCATGAACATTTTCAAGCCAGGCCTTTTACCGGCCTGGTCCGTTCTCAGCAAGGTCGCAGTAATGGCCACGTCACTCAGAAGCCTTAGCAGCTTTCAAAATATTATCGAGTAAATTTAGAGGAAAAAAAAGAAAGACATTTCCTACAGGCTGTTCTGCTAATAGGAAGCCACATGCTTCTTAGATCTTACTGATACAAATACTTGTTAGTCACAGTACCTTGTCAAGACTGGGTAAGAGAGAACGCTGACGGTGCCACTGTCATGGCCGCACTCAATGGTTCTTCCACTCCAATTGCCTGCTCATCTGTCTCCTTCCCTTTACCGGGCTCACATCTTTGAGGGCGGGAACCAAGTTTATTTATCTCTCTCCCCTCTGTCCTTAGCAGAGTACTTGGCCTATAGTAGGCACTCAAGAAGTGTTTGATGAAAAAAATGAGTGAAGCAAGTAATCCACTTGTTAATGAAAATTGTATTATTGTATTTGTTTCTAATGACAAAGCAAAGCATCTTGATTTCCTGCACCAGATCCATGCTCTAATTTACCTGTGTCAGCCTCTGTGGATCCTTCCTGTTACTACTGACATCTGTAACCCAAACCACCTGGTATTTACTTTCTTGGAGAAAGTAACACACAGGGACTTACTGATTGTAGAGTTTTTTATGCTCATACACATGAGAACTAAGGTTAGAGACAACTGGCAAGAATAAGAAGTCAGCTCTCCTCTCTCTGGTTTTGAAGGAAAATGCAGACACATGCCAGCCCAGCTCAGAGGCCATCCTCATTGTGCTGGTTCCTATATCCACCCAAGGGTCTGGACAGCTGTGTCTTTTTTTTTTTTTTTTTAATGAAGTGCAGTTGATTTACAATGTTAATTTCAGGCCTACAGTAAAGCAATTCAGTTATACATATACATACATATATATATTTTCTTTTCAGATTCTTTTCCATTATAGCTTATTACAAGAAACTAAATTTAGTTCCCTGTGCTATACTGTAGGTCCGTGTTGTCTATCTATTTTATGTATGGTAGTGTGTATCTGTTAATCCCAGACTCCTACTCCTAATATATTCCTCCCCAGCCCCAATCCCTTTCTCCTTTGGTAACCATAGTTTGTTTTCTATGTCTGCTAGTCTGTTTTTGGTTTGTAAATAGAATTTGTATCTGCCCAGGAGTCAGAAAAGCAGAGGAAAGACAAGCCATCCAGGGGGCTGACAACCCTGAGGCATTTATTGGGTCAGGACCCAGCATCCCCTAATTTCATTGTCACCATTGGTGGCAGGTGTGATTTTCCCTGATTTACAAATGAGGCAGATGAGGATGCAGGAATGTGCCTAAAGTGGCAAGGCTAGTAACTGAGGGGTCAGAGATTAGAATACACATCTGTCTAAATCCAGAGAGCATTCACCACAGCTCACCATTCTACTCCAAGAAAATGATTCCTTAGAACACAGAAGCAAAGACCATGTCTTCACTTCCTTAGTCAGCAAGCCCAGCTCCCACCCAGCCTGCACAGTCAGGTTGACCCCTGTCCCCTCCCCCTCCCACTTCTAGGCAGACCACCAGGCCACCTTTTACTAGATCTCATCCCAAACCCAGTGCAGGGGTCCCCAGTCTGGAAGAATAACCCCTGTTAATATACTATTGTTCACCGTTAATTGCTTTCCTTTCAGCCCCACCTCTTCTAAAGCCACGGGCAATTTCTCCCAGCTTCTACCTTCTTGAAGCTTTTGTTTAAGTCTTTAAAAGACACGACTTTCCAAAGAAATAATTAAGGCTTTCATGCCCCACACTTTTAACAAATATATTTTGACCCCGTTTCATCCCTTGTGGATGTGAGCAGTTTTCTGGCACCTTAAAGGGATTTCCATTCAATTATCCGTCGGAATCCTCTTTTCTCCTCTCCTTTCTTTCAGCACAAAAAGCTTCCCATTTGCCTCCAAAGGTGAAATGAGGTGCTTGCCCATTCAGCACCGGGCAGATTTTTAAATTGGATGAAATAATAATGCTTCTTTGAATTTCAGAGCGGCCTTCACAGAAAATTAGAATCTGCCCTCCGAAGCAGCTCTGTGATTCCTTGCCCTCTATTCTCTCTGTGCTCTGGGGAAAGGGGCAAAGGCAGAGCTGGGATTTGCACAAAACACAAAGAGCCTTTTTTTAAAAAAGTTTGTTCAGGAATTAGGATAAAGGCAGCTCGATGGTCCCTCATCCCGCGATGCTTCCGGCCCCCGCGATGCACTGGTCTTTACGCTTAAACAACCTAACCGTCTGCCACGGTGTCATGCCTGGAAGAAAACCTTCCAGAGTAGGAGCTGTGAGTGCTGCCAAGTTGTGAGTATTTCCTTTTTAATAGAGCAGAATGAAGTCAAAAGGAGTAATGATTAGAATCAAACGGAAAGCACTGGGGGAAATACACGAAAAGAAAGGATTGGGACTAGCTTGACCTGAGCATTTATCTTTTAACTTGAAACAAACAACTCCACCTAAACACAGCACCTGGAGATGGACAGTCTCCTTACATCGGCCATAAAGCATCGAGATGCCTCCTCTCCATTCGGGACAACCCCCACTGAATACACACACACACTCACGCACGTACACATACACGCACACATACACACACATCCTAGACATCCAAAAGAACTATTTCTAGGAGAATCTGACCATGTGGCACCCTCTACTAATTGGAGCTATTTTAACTAATTCGGATGGGAAGAGTATCGCCCATACGTCTCCTACGGCATGCCTGAAATGCCTACCAGTCACCGTCAGGCTGTAATGACTTCATTCCCAGAGAAAAGTGAGGCGTATGTAGCAGAGCTACATCACATCTTTGGGAGAACCTGCCAAATTTATAACAAAATTGAGGGATTCGCTCGTCTAATTAGTCCAGTGTCACCCAGCAGAGGAAAGGGCATAAATGACTTGTACAGAAAAGAGCAGGTTTTGAAATGAAGCTCTGGGGGAGGTGAGGCAAGGCGGTGGGGGAGGGTGGGAAGCTCACAGGAATCCTGCCGGGGTCAGGGACCCTACATCGGGCACAAGCTCGCAAAAAGCTTCTCCTGCTTCTCAGCTGCGCCCAAGGCCAGAATGGGTCTTATTCTATTACATCTTCTAAACCTGGGACATCTGATGCACTAAAGCCCTTCTACAGAGAAGCCTTTTATGTTTCCTGAGCATACCCACTCAAATGAGAACCACCTACTGATCTAAATGGACCTCTCCATGAGCTTCTTCCTTTGACGGACACGGTGTCCCCGTTGTGCCTCTGAAGTCACATTAATCACCCTACGTTGTCTAAATGGGGAGATGGAAACATTTAAAACACAGGTTGTTCCAAAATATACTAGATTATGTGGACCCACAAGGCACTCTCTGCCAAAAAAAAAAAAAAAAATCATGGACTTCAGATCACCGCCCACCCAGCCCAGAAAGAATACATCTTCCCTCACCGTGCCCAGCCGTACACACCCAGCCTCCCTTTTTGGTGAAAATATGAAGGCTCTCAGCTATTACCTTATCAAGTTGTTCTTAGAAAATCAAAGCACAGATTACTGGGCCAACCTCCAGAGTTTTGGATCGGGGTTGGGACCTGAAATTTGGCATTTCCAGCCAGTCCCCAGGTGATGCTAATGGTCCAGGGACCCCACCCTGAGAACCACTGAGCTTAGTAATGAATTTCTTCACTAGCGAGACGGCCCCTCAGTCAATGGAACTTCATCGTTAACATGTCCCAAATTGGGGAATCAACAATTTTCAGCCGGTGTTTCTTTCCTTCGTATCTTTTTTCTTTCTTATTTTGTCCCCACCATCCAGTAAAAAAGTGTTACGAACTAATCGTTACAGCAGGAAAATAATTTTTAAAACCCAGCCTATAGCTCCAAAAAAAAAAAAAAAGATTAAAGTGGGTTTGAAATATCTGTAGTACCTTATTTTTTAGAAATCACTAAAAACTGAGAACAAGCTAAATGCCTTACGGTGGGTGATCAGTCAAACAAAGTCAGATGAATCCTTACAATGGAATACCACTCAGCAATAAAAGGGAACAGATTATGGATGCAGACAGCAAATTGGATAACGCTATGAGGCATTGTGCTGAGAAAAAGAAGCCAGACCCAGAGGGTACCCACTTTGGCCTTCCTTTTGTACCACATCCTCAAAATGATGAAATTATAGTGTGTCTCTGTGTGTGTGTGTGTGTGTGTGTGTGTGTGTGTGTGTGTTCAGTGGGGGTTGCCCTGAATGGAGAGGAGGCATCTCAATCATTGTTAGGAGTTAAATTGGGTGGAGGTTATAACTAAAAAGGGGCCAAGGAAGTCTTGAGGGGATAATCAAATGGTTCTCTGTCCCGATTGTGGTGATGGTTATACACCACCATCTATGCGGTAAAATTTCATAGAACATACATTCAATTTTGCTTAAAGGAGTGCATGTAAGAACTCGCAAAATCTGGTTAAGATCTGTAGTTAGTCGTGTTCTACCGTGCCAATCTCCTGGTTGGATAACCGCTACCGTTATGTTAGATGTCACTAGGAAGCTGGGGGAAGCATATGAAAAACACCGTGTTATTTCTGTAACTTTTATGTGTGTCTAAAGTTATTTCAAAAGGAGAAGTTTACCTTTATACAAACACCTGGAGAGGGAGGGGCACGGAACTTATTTGAATAAACTGTAAATAAATACAGGAGGCAGTAGTTTGAGGTAGAAACTCTTGGTGAGCCAGGAGAACAGCTTATGGTTCTGAATCTGTTACTAACACTGCGTAAGCTTGGGCAAGTTTGCTATTATCTCTGGACTTCAGTATTCTCATCTGTAAAGTGGGAAAGGGCGATTAGACTGTGGGACGTTTTTAACACATGTGGTGCTCAGAGTAAAACCCTCGGTTTCAAGACCAAAGTATTTTCAATTATGCGAGGCTACTACATCAGAAGAAAAACAAAATACATATATATGTGTGTGCGTGTGTGTGTGTGCGTGTGTGTGTGTGTATCTGAAAACAGCTTCCTGGTAAACTTTCTATAGGTTTCCGATTTTGATAATATAGCAAGAATTCCCTCCTTTGGTTTTACTGCTATTCCCAGCTGTAGGCAGCAAAGATGCTTTGATTCTGCCCACTCCAAGCTCGAGAATCCCCATCACTCACTTGTCAGCACTATTACTGTCACCGGAAGATGCTCCAAGCTGAGTTCACAATGAGGGCTTACAAGCAAGGGACCACCGCACATGGGGAAGGCGCAAGCCAGGGCATGGCAATCAGACAATAAAGCCCATGACCCAAGGACTCAAGAAAATGCAGAGAAACAAGTATGGCCCAAGGGCAAGAAAGGCCTTCATGAGTCTGCAGGCACTGAGCATGCAGTCGGTGCCCCTGCTCCCTGAGCAGAAACAGCCCCTTAACAACACACAAGATGAAAACTCACTAAGGGCCAGCAAAGGTAGCCTGCATTTTTTAAAGCTTTAATTATCAGGAAGGGCCAAAGGGGCTTGTATTTGGAATATTTTCACTGAGAAGAAATGGACAGTACCACCCCAGTTGGCCTTTTTAGCAAAAAGGAAATTTAATAATACAATGAACCAGAAGTCCAAAAGTAGGGCACGTTCCTCTGCCGATTACTTTAGAGCTGATTGTCCACATTTGGCTACGAGCACTTGAAATGTGGCTAGTAAGAGTTGAGATACATTTTAAGCATATAATACTCACTGGATTTCAGAGACTTTGTACCAAAAAAATATGTAAAATATGTTATAATAACTTTACATTGATTATATATTAAAATTCTATTTTGAATAAGTTAGATTAAATAAAATATATTATTTAAATTAATTTTACCTGTTTCTCTCTTTTTCTGTTTTTAATGTGGTTCCAGGAAAATTTTAAATACATATGTGATTCACATTCTATTTCTACTAGGCAATCCTGTTTTAGAGAACATCTGTTCCTTAGGAAATATTTGGCGATGTCTGGACACATTTTTGAATGTCATGATTGGGGCTGAGGATGCTGTTAGCATCCACTGGATAGAAGCCAGGGATGCTGCTGACCAGCCTACAATGCACAGGACAGACTGCACAACAAAGAATGATCTGGACTAAAATGTCAACAGCGTTGAAGTTGAGAAATCCCACAGCCCAATATTCTCCTGTCTGCTATCAGCACAACTGCCTTCTTTTTATGACCACTTTCCCTCATGGTGAAAAAAATGGCTGCCTATTGTCAGCTTCCTTGTTGGTGTCTATGGAGAAAAAGGCTGGCTTCTCTTAGCTCTCTCTTAAGATTAAAGACTTTTCTCCCCTACAGATAAGTCAAAATTTCAGGGTTTATTTCTGTGATCAAGGGATAAAGTACTATTCTCATTAGCAAATTAACTACACAATAGAAAATAGACTTCTATTGTGTAAGTTGTCCATTATTATTCTCTGAAATAGACCTGGCATTGGGACTTAATTGTTACATGGGGTGATGGCTGCCCACAAGAAACTTGGCGATCTCATGTGGTTATTTAAACAGACTGCTTTAAGTAATTCTCAGTATTTTGCATTATCAAATGAAGACATATTCATTCCCACCATTGCACTGGCAAAACAGAGTGTTCTCATTAAGTGATGTTTAAACAATTAGTTTTATGTCTCCCCAAACTGAATATCCAAGTATCTATTTTCTTGCTTATAGGACCAAATAATTTTTCTTCTTGTTATTTATTCTTTAGATGAAGTTCGATAAACCACACATGGCATTTTTAATTCCACTGATTTTCAGAGAATATGGTGGAAGTTACATGGATAACAGGAGGGAGGGTGAACAGCAATATTTAAGCAGAGAGACGTTCTCCATTCTTAACCGAATCAATATTCAATCACCTCACTGCCAGAAAATCACATCCTTTCAAGGAAGGAAGAGATTTATGGTTTATGTTATGGAGGAGGGGAGAACGTGCTCCTAAGCTTTCCTTGCAGTAGGAGAACCCAAGATTTTTGAAAACAGAAAGGCAAATGCCCTTTGTCCAGACAGCATGACAAACATCAGATTAAAAGCCTTTCAAAAAGCCATTCATTCATTCAGGAGGCTTCTTCCCCCTCATTTTAAAGATATCCACTTAAGTTCGCTTTTCTTTTTACCTAAAGTTATCTCCTTGTCTCCTTGGACTGTCACGTAATTGAAAATGTACCAAAGGAGGTACAGAGAAAAAAGAGGAGAAACCAGACCTCATTCCCCCTCAACTCAGGCCTCCAATCAACCCCCACCGTCCCCTCCTCCATCACCTCTCATCCCAGGCTCATAGTCAAAATAAGTCTGGCCATGAACACAGCTCTTATTAAAGAGAAAACGGGAACATCCCTTTGGGGAAGTGAAGAGGCACAGCTCCCCTCTTTCCAGCTGTTCTGGCAACTTCATTGCAGGTAACACTGTACCCTCAACTCCTAAAAGAAACTCAAAGAGAGCTATATTTCTTGTTAGGGTAACGTTAGTTAACTGCTATAACAATGAACACCTCAAGTTGCAATGACTCAAAAAAGAAAGGTCGTCCTTGCTCACTCAACACTTCAATGTCTTTGCCCTGCGTTGGGGTGGACCAGAGAGCTCTGCGCAGGGACCCAGACAAGTGGGGCTCAGGCAGTGCCTATATATTCTTTCCCAGCTTGCCTTGGGGACACCGTCCAGCAGGTAAGTAGGAGGCACCAACACTGCTTAACCACGTCACTCCCACCTAGGTGCCACCAACATCTTTTCCACTCATAAGGGAACCGTGTAACATCCCTGCCTAGGCGGCCACTTCCCAGGGAGCATCCTGTACTGTTGACCAGCTTGTGAATTTAGGGGAAGACATTTGGCTTTCTTTGCCACAGGTGTCATACCAGCATTCTCATGGGCCTCACACAAGGACAGAGGACGGATCTCAAACTTAGAGATATTCTAAAAGCCTGGTGCCTATTCCTTAAACTTTCAGCAGGAAACAGATGACACATTTTCCAAAGATTGCTCACTGTAATTCAGGGAGGTGATAGCAGTTAAAAGCGTGGACTTTGGGCTCATACAAGCTGCTTATAAATCCCAGTTCAGCTACTACTTTCTCAATGACCTCGGGCAAGTTACTTAACCTCTCAGACTGATTCCTTAACCCTAAAAACAAGATATTAAATCTACTTATTCAAGTCATCAGGAATATGAAATGAAACCATGCATTTGAAGTACTCAGACAGTGTCTAGTGCATAGTAATCCCAAATAAATGCTTGCTGTCGCTAGCAAATGTTTCAGTTTGGGAGGTGAAAATTGTTATTTTCACCAGCAGAATCCTTTTTCAACCCAGGCTCAAATAAATAATAAATCCAGTCTCCTTAAAGATCCATGGAATAATTAAGATTCTAGCAAGTCTTAAATTAGAACTGGTTGGTGGTTTAAAAGAGAAGACCAGACTTGTCTTTGAAAACACACATTTTAAACATCCAGTCTTTCTTTTAATTCTACAGATCCCAAATTGAAAGAACTTCAAGTTTTGAAACAAAACACATTTGTTTGGCTTGCTTTACTTTGTTGGCATTACTTATTTTTTATGTATGTCTTTGAGCATATACATGTGTGTGTGTGTGTGTGTGTGTAAATTATCATCTTCTAATGCGGATTTGTACAGGCATATGTGAAATGGGTCCAGAGAAATCAGTCATTTATGAGATTTTTATAAACTTAAAATCTAAAGAAATGATAATAGATGAGGTTAGTATAAATGGGGTCAGATTCCCATCCTTCGATGTTCCAGAGGGATTTCTGTCAGCTCCTGAACATTCTCAGCTGGTTTGGATGCAAAACTGTTGCCTCTTTTAGAGACAAATACCAAAGTGGGGAGTTCCGACCCAAAACATACAACAATTCTATGGCCATTTATTAGCTTTAAACTTGGGCTCTTCTTCCACATTGATACTATTTTAGGCTACCATTCAAATAAAGTAACTTAACAAGATCATGACAAAGAAGGAAAAAATGAAAATAATAAAGAGAAATAAAACGGGACTGAGTCCAGAGCACACAGTAGCCTTCATCTCCCTTTGTGTCTGTATCACTCCTCTTCCCATGGTTAAATCACTTACCGTGGTCACCAGGGGACTTTGCCCCAACCCATCCCTCGCCAAGTCACAGAGGTCAGAGTCAGGGAGGGATGAAGAATGGAATGGGGGTAAGGGGTGGAGGCAGAGGATGGAGCTCACAGGAAGTCCCAAGTGAGCTGAAGGCAGGTGGCAAGTCTTTGGTGAGGGCCATGACCTGAGTGAGAAGCATCCTATTTAGGCTAGAAGTTTCAAAAAACTTAAAGCAGGAGCTGGTGGAAACTGTGGCAGAATGCAAGTTGGGTGAGGATCGGAGTGAGGGTCCTGATTGACTGCCGTGACCAGCTGTGTAGCAAGCTGGTGCATCAGGGAGGCTTCAAGGTCATAGCCATGTCAGCCCCTACACGTTCTCTGTGATGCAAACAAATGGCTATGCCTCATGACCTCTTTCTCCAGGTGTCCACTGAGTACCAACTTTTCTCAAGGTTCTGCTCTAGACCCTGGAACTACTAAGCTGAAAGGAAACAGTCCTCCCCCTTGAGGTGCTCATGTAATAGGGAAGAACAAATCTGACTCCATTTAGACTTGTTCCTTTGGTCCTAACCATGTGCTTGGTTTCCTGTGCTTGGTCACGCTAGTTCCGCACTTTATGTAAAAGGATGGTGCCCACAGCCTGAAATATACAGGACAGCCCATTCTCAAGGCTCTGATCTTTAAGAGTACTAACACTTTCCCACTCAAATAAAAATAAAAAGTTGCAGAATAGAAAAACAGCATTTATCTTGTTAGAGGTTTACAGGGATACCATGACCTGATCTACGGCAGAACAAAGGACTTACAATACCAAGAAGTTTACACCAACCAACCACACACACACACCCCTTTTTTAGTATAAAAGGAGTCTGAATTCTGACTTGGGGAAGATGGTTCTCCAGGACATTAGTCTACCATCTTCTCAGTCTGCTGGCTTTCTGAATAAAGTCATTATTCCTTACCCCCACACCTCATCTCCCAATTTATTGGCCAATCATGCAGCAAGTAAAATGAATTTGGACTTGGTAACACTCAGGCCAAGGAGAGAAATGGACAGCAAATAAATGCAGTACAATGAGCAATGGGCACAGAGAATTCTGGGCACGCAGAGGAACAGACAGACCACAGTAAACAAAGGGGGCGCTGACAAGGGAGAGGGTGGCAGAGGTCTGAGCTGATTTTTCTAGTCCTCCAGATCTCATAAGTGAATGGCTGAATAGCAATCAGCTCTCATTTATCATTTGTCAATTTCTTTATAGCAAACCACCCAAAACATTAATTATTGCTCTCAATTCGTGGGCTGGCAGGCTGGGCTAGGCTCAGCAGAGCCATTCTTTTAGAGTGGTCTTGCTGGAAGTTGTTCATATCTGTAGACACCTGCTCAGCTGGGGAAGGGTGGTCTGCTAAGGCCAGGCTGTCGATGCTGTCTGCTTCCTGGGTTTCTCTTCTTGCACCGTCTCCAAGCGCCAAGAGGGCAAGTCCCAGACACAAGGATTTATCAAACACACACCTGTGCTCACCTCGCCCCTTAAGCATTCCCCCTACCTTAGGTCATGACCATCAGAAAGTCTCCAGACATTGCCAAATGTCTCTTGCAGGGAAAAAAATCCTTCCTGGTTGAGGACCACTGACCTAAGGAAATCAAGGTAAATCAGAGCCTTAAATATATTTAACACACTCTGTCTACAGTTTCTTCACCTCTGTAACAAGTTGCAGAAATAATTGGAGCTACATTTGTTGATGACTTCTCCATACCAGCTAAGTGTCTGCCATTAACTCATTTAATCCTCACAACAGGTCTCTAATTGAGGTGTCTTATTACTAGGATCTCTGATGGGGATTCAAGACAGAATGAGAGAAGGAAGGACTATTAGAGGCCTATGGGAATAGTGAGAGGAAGGGCTGTCAGACCCCTGAGTGGAACAACACAAATGTTACATATCAAATCTTGATATTTAATTCAAGATTGGGCTTTTGCTTTAAAGCCTAGATCACATGCTTCCTTCACACACGTCTTCCTTAATATAAGCCCTTTACTTATATAAAGACTCAGGCCTGGATAGCAAGGATATCAGCTGGGTTTTAAACAAATCAGGATAAAATCCAAACTCACTTAATTATAGAAATTGTGCCAAGTCCCTAAGCTCTGGGTTTCAATGTGTTTCTATCACAAACCTAAACAGACTCTTGGGGGGCTTTGTGCATTTAGTGAGTGGTATTGACTAAGGAGAAAAAATGCATGATACTTAAATGAGAGGAAAACTTTAGATTGAACATGTTTGAGAACATTCGATCTCCTAAATGGTACTGGAAGTAGCCATGTCTGTTTGAAAATACCTTGTGTGTGATATTCTGAGTAAATGTGAAGTGGGCTGAGGGAGTAGAATGTAAAGACCATAAGTCAGCAAGAAGAATGCGTCTCCGTGAAGAACCAGGGATTATAGAGGAAGTGACAGGGAAGACCTGAGTTTAGGAAGTAGCTGGTACAAATCCCAGTGTCTTCCTCTGAGAAGGGTCTAAACTGGGGGGAAAAGAGCTTGCACTGATCTTGCTTGCTCAGATCTTCCTGGCAAGATTCCTTCTCCCTCTGGTTTCACGGTGACCCCAGTGAGTCAACTGGGTGTCCAAGAATCCATGAGGGGTCCCCCTCCTCCTCTTCACATCATTGCATGGAAGGAAAACTCAAAGGGAAGAGAAGAGGAGACTCAGTGCTGATTTTCTTTTGGTCCTGGCTCTCTGGATTGTCAGAGATTTAGGGAGTGCACACATGGGCAAGCTACTCTTCCCAAGTCCATGATCATCTTTCCTTTGCTGCTAAGAGACTTACATCTACTGGACATTTAGGTTTCCTTGACGAGCTAACATCAGGAGCATGCTGTGGCTGGCCTTAGATGTTCAGTGCTGTTAGCTGGGGGTCCTCCAGTTTAAGGTCTCTGCTCCAAGACTCCAAGAGTGGAGTAAGAAGGACAAAGCAAATCCACAGCCAGGTAGGCTGCGTCCTCTACTAGGAAGCCAGGTGGCCACAGAACCACCCCCGCTGTCTGAAGAAGAAGGGTCTACAGCCCCCAGGGGTCAGGGGCAGGGAAGAAGCCTCACTAACACTGTCACCCTGGAAACCAGACATCAGGACAGGAGCATCCCAGGCAGCCATCATCCTAAGGGATGCTGAAGAGTTCTTGAGCCCCTTCTGAGAGGCAGCGCAGATATGATGATAATTCAAATGCTTTTGTTTGATTCCTCCAGCTGCTCTTAGTCAGCTCTACACACCTATCCCTTAGGGTACAGGCATGCCATCTGCACACGAACATCAATTTTAATCAAAAATCTGGTGAGAAAAACTCATCTCTAGTCTTTCAACCAAAATAGATATATTGCAGATTAGAATACCAAACTCACGAGAATTTTTTTAATTAACAACAAAATTTTGAATATGTGTCAGACCTTAATTGAACCACTTCAAAGACAATCCCCTCCTCAGATCTGGAAGTGGGGCAGCATGGGGCGGGACGGAGCTTAGAGGCTTACTTGTTTTGGGTGTTCAGAGTGCTTCTGGGGAAACTTGAAGAAACCTACACATGAATCTTGTCCTCTGAGTCCACACTGGGCTGACCGCAGGGCCTGAGACGGGGAGGCACTGAAAATAGTCTTACTGTTTTCAGGGGTGTTGGAGTCCAGCCACTAAACACAGGTCCGACCCAGGAAGAGCTTTCCCAAACTCCTCTTGGTCCCTTGAAGGCAGCCCACACCCCACCCCCCCCTTCATTGGTTCAAAAATCCAAAGCCCTCAAATCAAAGATGCCGGAGGAAAAGGAGGACTCAGAACTTAAAAAGCAGAATAGAAAATGACAACTTAAGACTCTTTGATTTCTTCCCAGCAGCTCAACGTCTGGTAACAATGGATTACATGCACAGCCCCCCTTTCCTTCCACACCGAGCCAGTTGGTGAGATGAACACGCACCGTATTTCCAGTTGCAGACCCTCACTTGGGTTTTATGTCAACTCTGTAGGGCTTTTTCTTTTTTTTTTTTTTTTTTTTTTTTTTGTGGAGTGGGGCGGGGAGACAGATGGAGAATTGAGAGAGTACAATTCATAGGTTTTGTCAGTTTATGGGTTTTGTTTTTTGGGGTTTTTTTTTTTTTGAACTTTTGTTTTGACAAGAGATTACAGGTGTTCCCATTTGGAACATAAACTCTATTTTTAAAAAAATGTTTAAATTCCTGAAAGTCCCTTTTGGCCCAAAAAAAGAAAAATAAAAAAACAGACAGACAACCTTTGGGGAGACGATACCTTTTTAGCAGGGACTGAATTGTCTAGGATAACACTGTCCAGATTCCATCCTGGAAATGTGCACGGAGGGACCTGCGGGAGATCTGGGAGTTATTAACTGTGAGAGCAGCCCTCCACGCTTCTCACTTCTGCTTGCAGCTGCAAGAGAAAATTCTGGAGGCAGGATGCAAGGTGCCCTTGTTAGCAGAAAGCTGCTTTTCTGCCATGAATTGTGTGCAGCCGATGACTCCCTCCAGCTCCCACCAGCCAAATACAGGTGGGTTTTTTTTTTTTTTTAAGGGAACACAGAACACAGCTCCTAAAGCATGAAAGGGGAACACCCTTCTAATCGGAAAGTGTTTCTAATTACAGATGCTAATAGCCAAAACTCTACTACAGTTAATTGCCACAAAAAAATCACAAAAGAACAATTAACAAGCAGAGGCAGGCACTAACAATGGAGTGTAGAAAGAAAGAAAATAAAATAAAGAATAGGAAAGAAGTAGAGGGAGGAAGGATGGGAGGGAGGAAGTAAAGGAGGGAGGGAAGGAACAGAGGGGGAGGGGGATGGAGAGAGGGAAAGAGAAAAGTGGTGGGTGGGGAGGGGGACTAAGCCTGTATAATTTGTCAGGAGCTTTTATATGGTTATATTAAATCATCTCCATGCTTCTCAGTCATACTGTGAATGTTCACTTGTGAAATCTCAGGGCATAAAGTCTGCCAAAAGCATCAGGAGTGAATTAAGGCAGTGAAAGTAGACAGCAAGTGAAAAAACAACCAAGACCAATTATTTATGTATTGTTCACCTGAATTTCCCAAGCTTCCGCTCGGCTCATATTGATCTCCAGTCGGCTGGAGACATCTGTTTTTCCAGTTTGGTCAACATCTCCAGAGTTCCTTTGCATGTTATGGTTTTGCCCAAACCTTAGGAGTAGGTGTGTTGATTTTACAGCAAAAATTTGGCTTAACTCTAAAATGGAGAAACAAAAATTCCTGAAGTTCAAGTCCTTGCACTTGACAGTTGACAAAAGAATTTTTATCTCTACAGTTACAGGTGAAATTGTTCTTTCTCCCTACCACACCCCGCCCCCCCAAAAAAAGATTCATATGTTGAAGTCCTAATCACCAGTATCTCAGAATACAATCCTATTTGGAAATAGAGTTGTTGAAGGTGTAATTAATTAAGATGAGGTTCCACTGTTGTAGGAGAGCCTTCAATCCAAAATGACACATGTCCCTATAAAAAGGGGGAAATTTGGACACAGACACACGCATGGGGAGACTACACATGATGATGGAGACAGAGACTGACAGAGGGATGTGCTACGAGCCAAGGAACAGCAAGGATGGCCAGTAAATGACCAGAAGCTAGAAGAAAGGCATAGAATAAATTCTTCCTTGCAGCTCAGAAGGAACCAACCCTGGTCATACTTTGATCTTGGACTTCTAGCCTCCACAACTGTGAGATGATACATTTCTGTCATTTAGGTGCAGTGGCCCAGCCAAATGATACACCTACTGGTTCTACATCATGATGTCCTTCCCAACGGGCCCCTTCCCCACGTCTGCATTTCCACCACTCTCATTTAGTCACGCATCACCTCCTACTTGGACCATCGCAGCAGCCTCTTAGCTGCCCTGCCTGCCTCCCCACTTTTCCCACCTTGAACATCCACTGCACCAGGGTGAGGTTTCCCTACCACAGCCCTGATCATGGAAACTCCAGATTGGAATAATAATAAAAACCATGAAATAATAACAACATCTCCAAGACATTTAATATGCCAGGCATCATGGGAGACACAAGGAAGATCAAGAAAAGTAAAGCAGTTTCCACTTTCTAGGAGCTCCCAGCCTAATGATGGGGATGAGGACAGACACATAATAGATCATTAGGTAGAGAGACAATGTGGGCACATGCAGGGCATCATGGGAATTCGGAGAGGGGACTCCTGAGGTCTCCTTAGGACAGGGGACATATTAGGAGGGGCTTCCAGGAGGGCAAGACACCTGAGCTGAGCCCTAAAGCACTGGTTCTCCAGCCTTGCTCCACACTGCAGTCACCTAAGAAGTTCCACAGATATAAAGGCCTGTGTCCAGTGGGCCCCCAGACCCTGGGGTTTAACTGGTCTGGGGGTGGCTTGGTTATAGAAAGTTGTACAAGATCTCCAGGTGAGTATAATGTGCCTCCAATTTTGAGAACCTCTGTCCTAAAGCACTGATTCTTTGAACATCAAAAATTAATAAATATCTATTTCTACCCCCCTTGAGATTTGATTTAATTGGTCTGGGTGTAGCCAGGGGTTAAAGAATTTTTTTAATGCTCCTCAAGTGATTTGTTATGTGCAAACAAGGTCAAGAGCCACTTCCTCATAAGAACGCATCTCAAAATTGAATGTGTGTAGAAATCACCGGGAGATCTTAATATGCAAATTCTTAATCAGTAGGTCTAGGGTGGGGGCTGAGATCCTACCTGTCTAAGGAAGACTCCAGGTGCTACTGTTGCCAGTCTTGGAGCCACATTTTGAGAAGCAAGGCCTTAAAGAATGAGCACAAGTTCTCCAGGTAGAGGGAATGTGACTTTGAATGGGGATTGTGGAGAGGCAAGAAGAGCAGGGCATGGACCAGAGAGGTTCTTGGGGATTATTCAGTGGAATCTGGTGTTGGATATGGATGCAGGGCATGAGACAGGCCAGGGCATCAGCCAGGTTTCTAGCATGGAAGCCTTAGCCTCCAAATTGACCATACAAACGTCCCAAGCAACACCAATGCCAAAGACTTGCTGACTTCATGGTCCACTTCATTTCTCCCAAGTACCATTTTCCAAGCTGGTCAAATGTCTTCTCATTCCCACATGCTTCACAGACAATTAGCCATGACTTTCTTGCTTTTCTTTACTCTTTCCCCAACATCAAGGGTACGAACTCACAAGACTGCAGGGGCCAATTCAGCATGGACTTGTGTGAGGCAGCCTGGATGGTTGTGAAGAGGAAAGTAAAAGCTCCCTTCTGCTACCAGTCCCACAACTTATATTAATAATATTAATATTAATTAATCCTATTGTAATAATATATCATCATGGTTAACTAATATTAATATCTTGACAGTAATTAATACAAAAAGGGGACATTAGAAGGGAATAATGATTTGAAATGCTGATTTCGCATCAGTGAATAAAAGCTAGAAGACAATGAAACATTTTTAAAATACTGAAAGGTTTAAAAATTTTAGTATCAAAATATCCTTCCAAAAATGATGGTAAAATTAATTTTTGATAAATTAACATCTTTAAAATGCTGCAAGAAAAAAATCTGCTAACCCAGAATTGTTTATCTAGAAAAAAAATCCCTGAAAAAAATCCAAAAAATTTGTTAATCTAAAAAAAAATCTCTTAAAAAGACTTTTTGGATTGAAAAAAAAAAAAAAAAACCTGAAAGAATCCATTGCCAGTTAACTAACACGTCAGGCAACTCTTCCAGCTGCAGGGAAATGATATCAAAGGGGGACTCAGATCTACAGGAAGGAATGAAGAGCTCAGAAATGATAAACATATAGGTTAATATAACATAGTGTCTTTTTCAATTTCTTTAAAAGACAACAGACCATTTAAAGCAAAATAATAATATGATCTTGTGGAATTTACGGAAGTTGTAGCATTATATATACGATAGCAAAAACACAAAGAATGGGGAGAAATGACCTTATCTCGTTGTAAAGGGCTTACGTTAAACAGAAACAGACTCACAGACATAGAAAATAAACTTGTGGTTACCGGTGGGGTGGGGGTGGGAAGGGATAAATTGGGAGCTTGCGATTTGCAGATACTAACTAATATATATATAAAATTGATAAACAAGTTTATACTGCATAGCACAGGGAACTATATTCCATATCTTGTAGTAACTGACGTTGAAAAAGAATATGAAAATGAATATATGTATGTTCATGTATGACAGAGGCATTATGCTGTACACCAGAAATTGATACAACATTGTAAACTGACTACACTTCAATTAAAATATATATATATGTGTATATATATATATATATATATATATATATATATATATATATACACACACACACAAGTGCTTATGTTTTATCTGAAGTGGTACAGTATAAATTCCAAGGTGACTGTGATAAATTACAGGTGGGTAATATATAACTTAATCCCTAGATTAACCAATATAAAACATAATACAAAGAGATAACAGGTAAAAAACCAATAGAGGAAGTAAGATGAGATAATATTTCATATGAATATTTATTGATGTGTAAGCATGAGTAAAACTGAACTGTAGTGTTTAGGAGTGAATGCTTAGTGGGTAAAGCTATTTTCAAAATGCAAAGAAGCAATTAACATAAAAGTCAGGGTAGCGGTTACCTGGTAGTATGTTGTTACAGCAGCCCAAAGAAACTACCACATAGCCCTAGGCCCTTCATTCCCTCTTAGGCTGCCCCCTCCCTCAATATCCAATCCCTCACCATGTCCCATCAGTTTTGCCTCCTAAATATTTCTCTAATTCACCCACTTCTTGCTATCTCTACCTCCACCACTGGGCTCAAATGCCCCCCATCTCTCCTGAACTCACGGCACCCTGGCTGGTCTCTCTGTACCTACTCGTCCCCCTGCAAACATTGTTCCATGCTGCCCCCACAGAGGTCTTTTTTTGCAAATCTGACTTCATCACACAGCCTTGACTACCCCTCGCCCTGTCTCCCCCTCCCCTCAACCACATGGAACCTTCCCACTGCTCTTAGAAGACACCAGATTCTTGATATAACCCAGAAGGCCTCCAAGCCTGGGCCCTGCCCTCCTCTCCAACCTCTGCAGGCCTCCCTCTCTGCACTTCAGCAGCCTCCTGACTCTTTTGGTTTCCTGAACAAGCCACGCTGTTCCCATAACTGGGCCTTGGCAATGAGCACGGCCTGCATTTTCTTCACTCCATCCATTTGCCATGTTTCTCAGGCTCATCCTTCAGACCACAGTTCAAAGATCACTGGCTTTTAGAGATCTCATCCCCCACTCCTGGATGAAGTTAAGTGCCCGGGATACACCCTCTCTTCATATCCCAGCATTGTCCATGGCACCTGTCATGATTTGTGATTCGCATTTATTGCTGCATTATCTGACTACATCTTTAAGCTTCATTAGGGCAGGAACCACGTCTGTTTTGCTGACTGCTGATCTCCGGCCGTCAGCACTGGGCCAATATACAGCTGTAGAAAGAACTAATGAAAAACGATCAGTTTGCTGATCAGTACAAATAAGCCATAATGGATTTAACCAATCTTACATCTAGCTTTTTCCATTGTTTCACAAATGTAGCAATACTGCAATGGATCACAGAGGATTCTTTGTGCAAATATCCAATGATTTCCTCGAGACAAATTATGAAAAGGAACTGAATGCCCTCAAGATTTTGCAGCTCTAGCTAATTGTTTGGAATTTCTTCAAGTGGAAAGGTACTAGCCAGAAGCATATTAAAGAAAGAGAGGGAAAGAAGTGTAATAGGGAAGGAAAAAATCTGACTCCGTATTAGATCTGTTCCTTTAGCTCTAACCCTGTGCTCTGTTTCCTGGGCTCAGTCGTGCTGGTTCTGCACCTTTTGTGAAAGAATGTTGCTAGAATCTGAAATAGACAGGACAGCCCGTTCTCGGGGCTCTGACCTTTAAGGGTATAACACCTTCCCATTCATATAAAGATTAAAAGTTGCAGGATAGTAAATAACATTTGTCTTGTTGAAGGTTTACAGGGACACCATGACCTGACCTAGTGGACAGCTGCAAGAACAAAGGATTCCTGCACCAAGAAATGTGCACCAACCAATCACACCCCTCTCCCCTTTTTAGTATAAAAGGAACTTAAATTCTGACTTGGGGAAGATGGTTCTCCAGAACGTTAGCCTGCCATCTTTTCTGTCTGCTGGCTTTCCACATAAAGTTGCTATTCCCTGCCCTAACACCTCGTCTCCTGATTTATTGGCCTGTTGTGCGGTGAGCAGAACGAGTTTGGATTCAGTAACAGAAGGAAAGAGAGGGAAAGAGAAAGAGAGAGAAGGAAGGATGGAAGGAAGGAAAGAAGGAAGGGAGGGAAGGAGGAAAGAGAGAAAGGAAAAAAGGGAGAAAGAAGGAAAGAAAAGAAAGATTACCGCCTAAGCTAAAGACGACTTGTCTCCGTGAGAAGCTCCCTCTGCGGAGACTGCCATCCAACCAGCTTCCTGGACCACTCTCTCTGTATCCCTGCCAAACCACCCCTGGGAAAGGCAAAGCCAGACACTCTCAAATCCCAAGGTTTAAGATGATAAAGGCCCTCAGAGGCAGGGGCGAAGCAGTTCAGGGCTTTTTGTTCTCCAGCCTCTTTGTTCCAGCAACTTCTCCCATCTCAAAGGATTTTCAACAGCACCAAGAGCCTGACACTTTGCCCATCCTGGTTCTCACAGACTTCTCCAACTAGAGACAAAGCAACGCTGGCACGGAGGAGGGTCTGCAATAAAGGGGGAGAGAGAAAGAAGAAAGCGCCAGCGAATCTGGCCGGCCCCGCAGGTTTAGTTGCTGCAGCAACTGGAAGTTAAACAATGAAGCGGGGAGGGGACCGCCATCTTCCTCCCTAAGTCCAGTTGTCATGGATACTGGGATCTTAGAAGTAAAGGGGTAAAGGGTTTTCTCTACACTTTACAAAGAGTGCCTTTTTTCATTCACTTGGCCTGTGTCCTTTTTCCGACTGGGCTGGGGCCCTTCCGTTCTCAGTCTTACTGCAAGGAGGCTAGGGATGGGAGTCAGGGCAGGATGCTTCCTGTAAAGATGACCCTCTGGCCAGTAGCTCCAAAGTCCATTCCCATCTAGCACCAGGCAGAAAAGCCCAAGCCATCGTGGAAATTTCCATGCACTGAAGTCTTCCCACCCACCTTGCTGGAAGGCTGCTTCTCTCCTTGAACTCTCCCTCCCATGGTTAGGATTCTCCCAGGACAGCGCACATGGGCTGTTGCCTAAGTTTCCAGCTTTGTGCCTTCCCCAACACCCCCCAGAGACCCTTCATAGCTTCTTGCTCCTGCTTCCTAGTCCGGGATGTTGCAGGAGGAATACAGCTCGGCCTTCCTCTCACGCTGTCTCCCACCCTCTTCTCCCTGAAGCCACAGCAGGCCCACCAGCGTCTTGCTGAGCTGTCCAGCCCTGCATGGTGAGAGGTCACCAGACTGAGGCACCGCGGGTCAAGGCTCAGCTCTGGCACTCACCAGAATGACCTTGGGCAGAGTCCTTCCTCTCTCTGAATCTTGCTTCTACATCTGGTCAACGCAGATTATAATATCTACCGTGTGGTCTTGTTGAGGGTATTAAGTGAGAAAAAGTGGCCATGTTTGGGTGACAGCGGGTACCCTGGAAGTGAGCGTGCCCTCCCCGACCCCCTCATCACCTGCCCCCCACATCCACACCGTCACAGGCTCTCACAGGCATGCGGTCTCACACACAATCACACATACGGTCACATGCACTCACACTCTTACACACTCACACTTTTATACTCTAGTGCATACCCTCACACTCACTCACATTCTCACTCACACCCAGAGACACTCAAATACACACTGTCACACACATACACACAACCACAGTGCTTACACAGTAACACGCATTCACACATAAACACACTCTCACACACATGCTTATACATTCTCCCACACTCTTATACGCCCACACTCTTATTTACACACACCCCGCCTTCCGTTTTTGACCTAAAGTGAAAGACTCAGGAATGGCTTATTTTAGTCTTTATCAAGCAAGAGTGAGTACAGCTGCTGGGCGTAAGCAACTCCACCTGTCCCTCCGCCCAGCCATCCAACAATATCTGCGGAGGGTCTAACGTGGGTCAAACGCTGAAGTCAGAGAGGGACACTAGGCAAAGCCACCGGCCACCAGCTCGTGTCTGCCAGGCCGCTCTGCTGCTGGAACACAGGGTGGCCCCGAGACCCTCCCTTAGCGTCTGTGAGCCTTTGTTTCCCAATGCTTGGCGACGCGGCCTGACCCCCAGGACACAGGGACAGGAGCTGTTTGAGTTTGGATGACCAGGGCAGGGACTGGCCCATGGCGCTGTGCTGGCTTCAGGCTGCTTATTGGCTGGAGCTCCCTGGTCCTACATTCATTTGGAACGAATGCCATAAACCCTTCTAGGTGATGGTCTGACCTCCAAGGACCGTCCAGTTTTCCCTCGGCCTGTCCTGCACAGAGTGGGGGCAGCGGGCTCCACCGCTCACCCTCAGCAGGTGGGAAGGGAGTCCAGGCACTGCCGGGGCGGCGGTTGGGAGCAGAGGGTGGGTTTGAGCCACCCATCATGTGGATGCTGCTTGGAGGCCTGGCCAGCCCTGTTTAACACAGTGGAGAAGAAACGTTCAAATCTGAGCTCACAGGATGAGTGCCTGGGCGTGAGTCAGCCTCCTTCACACTTAGTTTTTTCATCTATAAAATGGGAATAGTAATATAGCCATCTCCCAGGGCTAGTGTGAGGATTCAAAAATCCCTGTGAATCTTTTCTTGCCTGGAAAATAGTAAGTATTCATAAGTACCGGCTTTACTGTTTAATTAGAATTCCTATTCTTAGCTCTGTTACGGCTCTAACTCTGCAAAATCATACATATGCATATGAAAAGGAACTGGAATGAATCACAGAAAGTTGGAAGCTGCCAATTTGTTCAGAGTAATGGGATTGGAGGTTTTTTACCTTAATTTCCATGTTAACCTTGTTCCAATAGTTCTGGCAGTAATCAAAATTAAAATGATAAACACGGGTATCCAGCACCTGATTTCCAATAACCATATAAACAAAATATTTAACTGAAAATTCTTCTATTGGTTTGCGTTGCACACAGGATTAATTTCTCCTAAAAGAACAGAAGTGAGGACCTGGGAGCAGCCATGGAATCCACCGCTAGATCTCAGACAAGATCATCAGACCCTCATTCAGACCCTCAAACCCAAATCATTCATTCCATAGTAATGGACAATTCATCCGTACATGTAGCAGTAAGTTCACCTGCGTGCCTCACTATGTCCTGAACTGAGGCTGCCTGATCGTCGCCATGTGTACGGAGGGTGTGCTGGATAAAGTGAAAGGTAAATGTTAGGACAGTTCAAGATAGAGAAGATACTTGACCTTCAGGAGCTGGAAATGTAGTCAGGAAGGAGGAAATACCACGAAACAGGTAGGCGCTGAATTGAGTGATTCTAACCACGTGCTATATAAGCAGGGTGGACAGATGGAGAGAGAGTGATTGAAGAAGCAGCAAAACTTCTGCTCAGTCTTGAAGGTTGAACAGAAGCCATTATTCTCATTCTGGAAAAGATTCGAGCAATTTAATACTTACTTGACTTCCAACCAGCAGAGTCGTTCACACAATGCACTGAGCATTGAAGAAGACACAAAAATGAATACTGATGAAATAAACTGATGGGTCAAATTCTTTCCTCAGGATTTCAGAATGAAATTGGCTACCTGCATCCATTTGGAGAAAATACCCTTGTGTCTCTTGACCAATGAAGACAGAAGTCAGAGGTAGATCTTCCTTTCTAAAAAAAAAGTTTCAGAGATCTTGGGAATCACTTCTAACACATACAGAGTATTGGCCATGAACCAGACACTGTCCTGAGCAATCTCCATGGGTTATCGTATTTAATCATCAATCTGACCATGATCCATAGATAAGGAAACAGGGATACTGAGAAGTGAAAAAGAAAATATTAGATACTATCATGAGGGCAACAGTAAGAATTAGTTTTGCCTGATGGGGTGATTGTATAGAAGAGCAATGAGAAATGGAGAGTAGTTTGGGCCAAAGTCAGGAGGCTCCTGGATGCAGAACATGGGCGTCTGATATTCTTTAGGGAGAATCAAGGTCTCAGAGCAGGTGGGAAAAACAACGTACTACAATTTCTTTCCCATTTTAAGAAATAAAGTAGAACAAGAAGTGATGAAAGTAGAACCCCTTTAAGGGGACCCTAAGGAAAGTTCACCACCATCATCACCATGGTCACTGTACCAGACCCACTGCCCTGAGGTCCTCACAACGTCCCACGCAGTAGGAATTATTATCTCCACTTGATGCCTTACTGTCATGGGGATATTTTTAACCCCAAATAATTTTAAACTATTGCCCCAAATAATTCTGACTCAGGGAGCTCCTAGTATCTGAGACATACCAGCTCCCAAAAAGATGGGCACCATCTCCCCCACCCGGACTCCCTTGTCCTTCCTGTCTGTCTGCTTGTTCAGTTCCCCACCCTCAGAGTCTCCATGGAAACCCCAGCCCCCTGGCAACGCTTCTGTTTCTATTGGGCAGCATTTACCATGGCAGTCACCGTGATCCCTTCTGTCCCTCTAGGCTGGTGACACCTTGGTATATAAATGATTGACCCAAATTTATAGACAGAGACTGTCCTGAGCAATTTCCATGGATTATCGTATTTAATCATCACTGAGACTTGGAGAGATTAAACGCTTCAACTAACATTCCAGCTTTCTTAAGTAAGTTTCCCGGCTCCACGCCAGTCCTGCTTTTGCCGAGCGGGGCCTCCCATCCACCTGGCTGACAGCTTGATGCAATCCCACTATTCGGAGCATTTGATTGTGGGCTCAGCCTCCCAGTGACTGGCCTCAGATTAGGGTGGAACAATAGTCAGGGCATGTGGGGCTCAGTCCCCAGGGGCTGATCCTCGGCACCAGCTCCAAAGGACCCCCTTCCGGTAGTCACAGAACGCCCGCTGCTGCGCACAGTAATCCAAATTGGGTTCAAGCCCCCAGCCTCTGTGTTCCATTGTAACGCTATATTTTTTATTCAGCATGAGATCAGTGATCCGCTAAGACCTCGTGTTGCCAACATAAAAGAAGAAGAAAGATTTCATTAATCCCAACGAAAATGAATCCCTCTTACTTTTTCCTGGGGAAAAAAAAAGAAAAAGAAAAAGGAAAACATGAAGGTATTACATCAGCCTCTCAAAAAAACAGAAAAATCCCTGCCATCATGAGATGGTTAAAACATGCGGCTTTGAGAGTCAACACAAAGCATAGCAATGACACACCCCTTCACCTTTCACTGGCTTGTATTCATCCTGGATATTTGAACCGTTTTTTTCCTGGGATGCTTTTGGATATGATAATCCCACCAGCCTTGAAATAGAGTATCAGAGAGAAAGCAGAGTCAAAGCAGGGAGGATGTTCATAGGAGAAGAGGGCAAGAAGGAAAGAGAGTGAGCGAGGAAAAACTTGCCCTAAAAATCTGAAATGTTTGTATGAAATTCGAGAGTTTCAGAGCCAGAAGGGACCTTGAAAATAACACATCAGATCTTCTCATTAAACACACACACACACACACAACGAGTGAAGGAGTGAAGGGGGGGTGATTTGTCCAAGGAAACGGATGCTTTATTCAGACCTCTAAATTAAAAGGAGCAGAAATGGCAAGGCACTAATCTGTCTGAAAAGAGCCTTGTGTAAATTTCACCAAAGGTCTCCTAGGGGGAAAAAAAAAAAAAAAAAGAGCATAATGACTCCTCTTCATCTTGTCAATACTTATCATTCCTCTGTCCTCGTTAAAGCTCTCTTGTCGACCTGTTTGTTCACTTACAAACGTCTGATTAACCGAATGGTTTGATGGAGGGGCCCCCACAGTACAGTCCCTGGGCCAAATTCAACCTGCTGTCTGGTTTTGTACAACTCACGAGCAAAGAATGATTTTTCACACTTTTGAAGGGTTGAAAAAGATTTTTCAAGAATAGTATCTTAGGGAAGAGGATATAGCTTAAGTGGTAGAGCGCATACTTAGCAAATACAAGGTCCTGAGTTCAATCCCTAGTACGTCCTCTATAAATAAATAAATAACCCTAGTTACCTCCCCCCATGAAAAAAAAATTTTTTTAATAATACTTTATAATTCATGAAATTACATAAAACTCAAGTTTTGGTGTCTACAAATAAAGTCTGGCTGGATCACAGCCACACCAGGCATTTCCGTCTTGTCTGAGGCTATTCTCACGCTACAGCGTCAGAGTTGAGCAGGTACAACAGAAACGGTGTGATCTACGAAGCCTTTACTGTCTAGCCCTTTACAGAAGAAAGCCTTCCACTCTACTGACGTGAAAATTGGAGCACCCCAGCCCCCAGCCCAGGGCCCCCACTTAGGGACCTTGTGACCTGGGCCAATTCATGAGCGTTTCTATTCTTTGGTTCCCTCATCTGTAAATCAGAGATCATGTTTATTGAAACAGGACAATTGAAATTCAACTTGATGTCAACTGAGGTCACCTTACCCTCTGAGACTTAAATAACATTGATTTACACTCAACCCCATGTCTTGGCAAAGTCCCATGTCCTCTCAACATTCCTAGAGCCTCACATTCTCTTGGTCCTTTGGCTCCAAATTCTAGCTCTTTCTCAACTTTGATCTCGCGCATTTCCCCCCTTCCTCAGCTGGTTTCTCTGCTCTGTACCAACCGGGACTTTGTAATTCAGCCAGCTCAGCCTCAAAACAGTCACAGGAGGCTGTGTATGGGAAGCAGGATTTGCTGATGGATTGGAGACTTGGGGAGGGGATGACGAGGCTAAAACTCAAACAATTGAAAAATGGGCAGCCAGCTTCTCTCATTTCAGCAATCTCATGGCTGCTCCCCCAACACCAGCAATTTCCCTCTGGCCACATTCCCTGAGGGTTCCAGTCCTCTGCCACACCTCGCAGCCTTCATCCTGCCAGCCCACTTCTCCATTTGTACCCATCCCTTCTTGGGATTCCCCTCAGTCTTCTACCTTCTCTGTTTTCTGGAGCTTTTTATCCTCAAGAAACCCCCAAAAGCTCAATTTTCACTTCCATCTAATACAGGACCCTTTAATTTACCACCCTGATGCCTATATTTTCATGGTTATAGGCTCCACGGTTTTGTTGAACAAAATGCCCTTCAGTGGTGATAGAGCCCAGAACAACGGTCAGAGCTTCAGACACATTCTCTGCTTTTCCCAGAAAAATGCATATTCAGTGTCTCACTGATATGAATCGTGTCACCACCTCTCCCTGGGACAACAGAAGCACAATCAGTAGGTTTGGGGTCAGCTTGCTTTTTCTCTCCACTAAAATACATAAAGTATCTATCATACTGCTTGACATTGAAGAAGAACCAATAAATGCTTTCCTTTCTATGACTTCTCCCCTGAAGAAACACAGACAAGATACAACAAGTATAATAATATATATTGCATCTGTGGGTCATGAAGACACCCTTGCCCAGGATGAAATTTTTCATCTGGAGTGTGTATGGAAGAGGGAATGGGACTGGGTTGGGGGAGCACCACCTAGGATAAGGTGACAAAAGTAACAGATTTCTTTTTCTCCACCATTTAAATGTACCAGGAGTCACCATTCTCAGAAATCACACAACATCACTTCTACTGCATTTGTTTGGTTAAAACCAAGTCATTAAATTCAACCCAGATTCAAAGACAGGGAACACAGATCCCATCTCTCAATGGAAGACCTGAAAATGGCCAGCGACAGCTGGGCTTCCCAAACATTGGACCTATCCATGCCAGCCATGTCCTCCTCCCTCCAGAGCCCATGCTCAGTGGCCAATTGCAACACAGGGAGAATGTTCTCTGCTCTACTGGGAAGACAGCAAAACTGTGCCACTTGGCCCCTCGTGTAGCATCAGGACTTGTTAAGAGACAGAACTTCCATATTTTATTTGTCACATCTCCTTGCCCCTTGGCCCAAACCGGGTGCTACGTGTCCATAGAACACAGATATTATTCCTTGCAGGTCTAAGCCAGGAGATAATCTGAGTGACAAACTCTACACTGTGCTCAAAATCATCTCCTCCTGCATTCAATACCCAAGGTTCTTTTTCAAGTCACAGTTGTCATTTCTGACTCCCTCTTCCTTTAAAATAAGCTCTCTCCTAGAAGACCCCTTAATCGTCTTGCGGATGAGCTTAATGCACCTACTCACCAGCTCACCTGGCATCGCAGGCGTGTGTGGACCCCAGTGGTCCAGCTTCATCTTGAGCAGAGGCTTCCAACTTGAAATCTAGCCAAGAACATCAATTTGAGGGCAACTTCTCTCCTTACCCCTTTTTCTGCAAGCTAAGATCCATTCATACTAGATCGCGCCATCCATAGGCTTGGAGAAGCCTGTCTTGTCATGGGCCACTTACCCTTATATATGCCATCTCATATAACCCAAAATTCTGAATTCCTCTAGGCTGCTTTCTTTACTAGAATTCACTCTTGCTACCCAACTCCTTCACCTTGCAAATTCCTACACATCCATCAAGACCCAGCTCTGCACCTCCCATGATTGACATGAAAAATAGACCTGTAGTGTTTGCCAAATTGAATTCAGTGGCTCTCGAAGCATTCAGCTGGGAATTTATCAGGCTACAAAGCATCAAGGGAAACAAAAAAAGCACAACCTTTAGGTCTATTCTGTAACAGGTTTCCTGGCCATTTCCCTGCACAGACCACATCGCCAGGGCACTGACACTGGCCAGCTTCTGCCAATTACAGTCAAAAGGCTCCTCTTCCACATCTCTCAGCATCCTCAAGGTCCTTCCGTCTGAGCTGTCACCCTCCACTCCCGGAGCTGTCCGGCAGCCCCTCCCTTGGCTCAGTGCATGGAATCAGATCGGGAGTATCTCTCAGCTGAATTGGGGTTTTGTTCCTTCCAACCTGTGTTGAAATTTACAAGACTGAAACAAAGGCACTCACTGTGCCCTGGTCTGGCTCTGCCGGGCCACTGATTACCCAACAACAGCACATGTGGGGCAAAGTGGCCAACTCTGATTAAGGAGCCCCATGGGAGGGTGAGGAAAACAATCTTTTGTTTTTCCCTCAAGTTGCCTTTGTCTCTATCACCAGTGGCCACCCTGCCTCCATGCTGCTGGGCGTTCGTAGATACAAATGAGTGGCTGGATAGACAACATGCTGGAACAGGAGATCCCGGAGCAGGGGGTGCCTGCCATGTGCCGAGGCTGGGCAAGATCCACTTTGTACGTGAGCATCGTTCCTCCGGCGACTCTGCAAAAGGACCCATCATGAAGGTGAAGTATGAAGAGCCCAGAGCTGCGAGATCAGAGCGAGACTCAGCTGGATCACAGCCCGCTTCTGGCCCAAAAGCCAGGGCCCATGACTTCTGCAATAAACTAGAAAGCGTGGCTCTTCCCGGATCCTAGAATCACAGCTTTTTACAGCTGGAAAGGACCTTTCTAGAGATCATTACATTCACCTAAGGCCCGAAACAGTGAGAGGGCTTGGCCAGGAACATCCTCTGACAGGCGCATCTGCACATTCCCAACTCCCAGTCTCTCTCCCCCTGGTCACCATAAGTTTGGAATAAGTAATTCTAAATGGACTTCTTTTTTGTTACTCCTTCAAGAGCAAGATAAGTGATAAAGCTCTTAAACTGTCGTAAGAAACACTGATTTTAAACATCAATCGTAATGGAGAGTGATAAAATTTAAATCAGTTCACTTCAGTTAAGCATTGGGGCTTAAAGTTCACGCATAAGGCTGCAACTTTGATTCAGACACTCACAAAGGTCCTGCCTTTAGGTCAGAGCATAAGACCCCTGAGTCTCACCCTTACTCACCACGAGTCACGGAACATTGTCACTGGAGTAAGGTACTAGGACCATCCATGTTCAGGGCACTGTGGTCACTATTCTAAACACTCTCCATGTTTATCTCATCTAAGCACCAGGACAACCCTATGAGGTAGTGACTCCTCTCACACACACACACGCATGCGTGCGCACACAAACACACACACACACACACTGCACAGAAAAGGAGACAGAGGCGTTGCATGCCTGCCATCACCCAATGGCGAAGAGTAGAGCCAGGATTTGAACTCAGGCACACTGACGCTAAATCCTGTATCTCAGCGCTGGACCATCTGCCATCCGTGTAAATGTCTGCCCGGTGCCTGGTCCCTGCCAAGCCCTCAGTGGGCTTCAGCTTCCCTACTGTTCTGATAGGTCCCGAGATGTTAGAAACCACCGTCAAGCAAGGCGTCTCTGCCCACTTGGCTGGGACACCAAGAGCAGGCTTCTCCAGAGATCGTCTGACTCACTGGATGGCAGCTTGGAGCCCTGTCCAGCCATCAGACGTGGAGTCACTGCTCTGGAAGCCAAGCCTCTGAATCAGGGTAGACACAACACAGAGAATGTTGGGGGGCCAGCCAGAGCTACAAAGATGACTCTGAAGTCTTGTCTTGACCTTGCCATCTCCATCTTAAAAACCAAGTTTGATTCCACCCCAAGGGTGGGCCCCCAGCTTTCCTAGGAGAGTGACGTTTCTTCTGATGCTCAAACTGACAAGTGGCTTCCTGGAAGGGCACTAGCTGGGTTCTTCCACCAACTCTCCTTTCTCTAAAACTCATAGGATCTCAGCTGGTGGCAGTGACTTAGGCATGTGCTCTGGTCTGTGCTTTTTGGACCCCTGGGTAGCCTCAGATGGTTTCTGGTGTTGACTCAGAGCTGGCAGGAAGAGCACACGGTATGCACATACCTCAGCTGCAGCTCCTCGCACCCACACCCACTGGCACAGTAAGCCCGTTTCACCAGGAGGCCCAGGTGCCTGGCCAGCATTGTTCTAAGAACCCATGGGAACCTGGCCTCCCTGCCAGCCAGCCAGGCCTGGATCCTGCCCGTCCTGACTTTCCGACTGACCGTCACAGCCAAGCTTTACAAGCTGAGTTTCTAAACCCACAAGACTGCAGACAGAGATACGTGTGGCAGTGTCACCTCCGCTGACTCATCTCTTTTCAAGATCATTCCTGACTCAGTAGGTATCAAGACCCTGGGTGAGTGTTCGTCATAATTTCTACTAGACTCACCGACCCTGGCCTTCGGAGTCATCATCCTTTGCTCAGAACCGTCTGTGCAAATGAGAGGAAACTTTTACCTGAGATCATCTGAAAGGCAGCCCAGGGCCCAGGACGGAGGCCACATGTCACAAGAGAAGACTTCCCACATTCGTAATAGAGAGAATCAACTCGATCCCAGAGAACCCAGGACTCTCCCCTCCCCACAGATGATGAGCACAAGCATTTTGCCTTATTCTCCGTGAGACTTCTAAGCAACCAAGAGAAACCGTATGCCTGACACGTACTGCACTTTCTCCTGTACCGCTCTCTGCCTTTATCATTTTCCAGTTATTATTAATCTTCACAACAGCCCTGTGAGATAGGTTGGAAGTTTGGAGTTGATCTGTAACCCATTAGAATCTTTTCCATTCAAAATAAAGGAAAACAGTGAGGAAGATATAGCTCAGTGGTAGAGTGCATGCTTAGCATGCCCAAGGTCCTGGGTTCAAGCCCCAGTCCCTCCATTTAATTAATTAATTAATAAACATTAATAAACAAACAAACCTAAATACCTCCTCCCTCCCAAAAAATAAAAATAAATTTAAAAACAAACAAATCAAGTAAAATGATGGGAAATAGATTTCGGATTAGCATTTTGGGGCAGAACTTTAGATTTTTTCCCTAAGAGATGATAACTCAAGTTTAGTGGGAGATGTCTGTGTATTGTCAAATGACAAAAAAAAAAAGGGTTTAAAAGGAAGTATGCTCACCATTATGCTCTTTTAGTGTTTGAAAAGCACACGTGGAACTGCAGAGTACAAGCACAAAAAGTGATAGCCTGAGTTACGTAGAGGTGGCTGGATTCCAAGTGGTCTTTATTTTCTTCCTTTTGTTTATCTGTGCTCTCTACAACACAGAGGTTACGATACGGAAAAGGGAAAGTTTATTTTGTGGGTTTTCATAGGGCAGGACTGATGCATGGCGACGGCAGGGAGCAGTTCAGCTCATGTCAGAAAGAGCCAGCAGAGCTGGAGGACGACAGGATGGGAAGAAATGAGCCCACTTTCAGAAGACATGGCCAAGCAGAAGGTGCACATCCACATGTTGGAGGCATTTTTGATTCTTGCTAAGGAGAAACCTAGTGGGGTTTTTAACTCCAGTTCTTCTCTTTGAAAAGTCAGGAACACCGTTTTTTAAAAGATTTTTAAATATATTTATCTTTTAGCGTTGCAGTAGATGAAGCCTAGTGATGGTGACACGGGAAAGAGGGAGAGGTGAGGAAGTGGGAAGATGCCAGCAGGAGAGGGGCTGGGGCTCCCTCTGCATCCTGGCTCCCACCCCCATGTAAACCCTGCTGAACCGCTAAGGCTTCAGAAAGCCCCGTTGGAAAGCACAAAACTTCAGACCAGAAATGCTTGGTGGCCCATCTTTGTTCCCTGTTGGTGCAGATTTCTCTCAGGATGCTGACAGCCTGTTCTTTTTCTTTTTATCTTTTTGGTTTTGTTTTGTTTTCTTTGGGAAAAGGGTTTAAATAAAAGTAGGTTTATTTACTTATTTATTTTTAGTGGAGATGCTGGGGACTGAACCCAGGACGTCATGCATGCTAAGCATAGCACTCTACCATGGAGCTGTACCCTCCCCAACAAGAAATCCCCAACCACCCCAAACCTCTCCCCACCCCGCCCCCGCAGACAATCTGTTCTTAAGAAGGCCTGTCCGTAACTCAGGAGGGGTCCTTCCTATGAAAGGCAGTGATAATGAATGCATTTGTATATGTTCAAATTCTTTGTTCCTCACTGCTTCCATAAAGTACTATTTGCTATGTGCAAAGTCCACAGAACACCATTTAAGAGGAAATTCAAAATAACCTCCAATCTACCTACCTAGAAACAGCCATTGTTAGCATACCTGGTGTATTGCCTTCCATCCATTTCAATTAATTGTCATAAAATTGAGCCCATAGTGTGTTCAGCTTTTCATTATCACCTAATATTATGTTGAAAACATCTGTCCTATCTGTAAATAATTTCTGAAGATAAAATATTTCCACATTGTCTAATATATATTTCTTTGATTTCTGAGAACATTTTTCTTACATTTATTAAACATTTTAATTTTTTTTCTGCCATTATTTGTTAATATAATCTGACCATTCTATATGTAAAGATGAGTTGGGTTTTTTTTAATTTATTATGGTCTTAGTTTTATTCAAGTACTTTTTCAGCTTAGTGATAGCTTTTTAATTTGGTTTTGATTTTCATACAATTAGATTTTAATTTATGAGCATTAAATCTATGAACCATTACATCCATGATTTTTCCACTTGTTTCACACCTCGACATAGCTGAAAAGTTAAACATTTCTTTCTCCTTCCACTTTTTTTTAACTTCATTTTTTTACTTCTCTTTTATTGTTGTTTTAATTGATGGTAACTCTTTTTCTGTTCACAAAATTACTGCATTTTCAATTTATAAAATTTGGAAAATACAATCACTATCAAAATCTCTATAATCTCACACACTGGGTTGCTAACATTTTCCTGTATTTATTTGCAATTTTTATACTTTTATACATTTTTAATAAAATTGAGTTTGTTTTATATGTATACCTATAGTTTGTATCATCCTTTTTGTTTAACATTACATCATAAGTACCTTATTATGTCATTAAATAGTCTTCACAATTTTTATTTATTGACTGTGTAATATTTCATTCCAGAGACTATATGATATTTAACAAATTCCCAATTATTGGACCTTGCCGCAAATATGACTGAAATAAAAAACTTGTAGGTAAATCTTTGTCTCCATATCTACCCATCTAACTGTCTTTCCCTCGATAGATGCCAAGACATGGAGTCTCTAGATCACAGAATTTAATCTTTTTAGAGGTTTTTTTCAATAAATATCACTCTTTAGAAGAGCTGACTTCTTTAAAATTCAGATCAGAAGTCTGTGAAGGACCATCCTCACCACATTCTCCCCAAATCAAGTGGTTTTGTTAAAAATATCTTTGCCAATATAACAGAAAAAGGAAGTAACATTTCATTTTAATTTGCATTGCTTGATTACTAACGCAGCAGAATATTTTTGCATCTAAATCTTGACTCCATCTGGAATTTATTTTGGTGTTTGCAGTAAGGAGCAGCTCTGACTTGGTTTTCTCCCAAAGAACCAATACCATTTGTTGGAATACTCCATCCATACCCCAGGTATGATGCGTTTATACACTAAGCTCTTAACGAAGATTTGAGCTTAAAGACTAGCCATTCAATCTATCACTAATAGGTCTACTGATTTGATTACTGCAGCTTTATACATTTTACATATCTAGCTGTGACTCTTCTTTATACCCCTATCTCCCTCACAGCCTGTGTACCTTAGGCTTATTGTATCAAATTCTTCCCCAAAAATTACATTGGGAATTGTTACTGAGATTTAAGAAGCTGGTAAGTTAGCTTGAAACAAATTAACATCTTTATATCATTAAGTCACATAGAATGATATTATCTCCCCATCATTTGAATCTTATTTAGTATCTCTTAATAAACGTTGGAAGTCTGCAACAAAAAGTTTCCACACATTTCTTGGTAGCACAATTCCTAGATATTACATGATTTTTGTTGCTAATTTCTAAGCTCTTGCTCTGTTACGGTTTTCAACAATTGCTTGACTGCTTATATATGGAAAAGCTATTAATCTTAGTAAATTTTATGAGCATGGTCTTTGAGAATCATAAGTGTGTGTGTGTTGTTTTATCAGTTATATTTCAGTATGAACTGATATTATCAAGTTGTTTTGACACTCAGGGCATGACCAGTCAGAAAACCTGCTTCACACAAAACTGTCCTTGAATTCTTTACATAAACCCTAGTTTTGAATTTCATGATTTCAAATTTTGCATCCACATCATGGTAGATCTGCATGGATAATTTTCTTATTTGTGCTATCCATGAAGTTTTCAGATCAGGACTAAGCCAGTTTTGTAAAAATTAGAGTTTTTTCCATGATTTTTTTCAGCGTGGAAATGACCTCTTCCTAAACAGTTAAAAATAACAACAGAAATTTTGTCTGGCCCTAGGATAAATTTTAGAATAAATTCTTTAACTGTTTTTACATTTCTTCCATGTACATTGATTTGTCTGAGGTTTTTATTCTTATATGAGTTTTGAATTTTCCCAGCAAAGCATCCATTTCTTTAAAATGCTCCATTTTTTCCATAGTATTTATTCTCTTATAATTTTAAAATCTACTTCAAATCTATGATGATAGCTGCTTATTTTTCTAAATTTGTTTTCTCTTACTTTTTTTTTTTTTTGCTATTTAAAGTATATGTTTAATCAACTTTACAAAACAAAAGTGGACATAATGCAAATGTAATTAAAGAGTTCCAATCTTATAGCATTGTCAGGTGAGGAGAGAAACAAAATTTTTATTAAATCTTAATAAATCTAGGAGTCATAATCTTTACTTTTTTATTGAAGTACAGTTGATTTACAATGCTGTGTTAGTTTCTGGTGTCCAGCAAACTGACTTAGATATATATATACCAGCCTCATCAGGCTCTGAGTTCAGGTCCTTAGTCGACCCCTGCTTAGTTGAGAGATTCTCTAATACAAAAATAACAACACACACCTCAAAGGACTTTCAAGAAATAATGCATGACAAGTGCCTAGCACAGTAACGGGGACACTGTCCACACTCGAAAGGAACATCGATTGTAGAATATACAACTTACCCATTTAAAGCAGCTCCCTGCTTTGCATTTAATGCTCTTTGCCTTGAAGATCACTTTTTTTAAAGTAACACTACCAGTCCTGCTTTCTCTGTGTCTGTATCACCTGTCCCATCTCAGTCTGTTACTTTATTTTCAATTTCACCACATTTTATTTTAGATGTCCTCCGTGTTAACAGAACATAGCTCACTGGTTTTTTAAATACAATTTAAAAGCCTTTGTTGAAGAGTTTACGTTATTCATATGTATTGTCTTGGCTTACAGTTGTCCCATATCTACTGTGTCATTTCGCGCATTTTGGCTGTAAGGTTTTCATGCCGTATCTGTTTTCTTTCATTTGCTTTTATGGTCTATATTTTGTTTCTTAATCTACTCTAAAGTTGGGAACTTTATATTCACCATTAAAAAAAAATTCTACCAGTGGCTGCTTTAAACTTTTTGAGGTTTTTTGTTTGTTTTGTTGAAGCAAAATTCACACAACATATAATTAGCCACTTTAAAGTGAATTCAATGGCATTTAGTGCCTTTAAAATGTTGTGCAACCACCACCTCCATTCTTTTAATTTTTATAAAGAGGATTTTCACTTTCTTAATCTATTTATCAAAGTTTGCATTTCCCAGAGTAAGATGAAGACTTTATCTGGCTCCTTTTCTCTCCAGTGTTTCTCTAGTACAGTCGGGATTGCAACCCATTCATAACCACTACTATTGAGTAAGATTAAATTTCTTTAAACTCTATAATCTCTCTCGTAAATTATGTTTGCTATTAACACACAATTTTGAATCTTGGAAATTGATACTCAGTTTCCTTATACAGTGTTATGGGTTAAATTCTGCCCTGCTTCCAAATTCATACGTTGAAGTCCTAACCCCAAGTAGATCAGAACGTAACCATATTTGGAGAGAACGTCTTTTAGAAGGTAATAAAGTTAAAACGAGGTCCTGAGGGTGGCCCTCATCTATTGGACTGGTGGTCTTATAGGAGGAGATTAGGATACAGATGGGCACAGTGTTAAGACCACGTGTGAGCCCCGGAGAGGGTGGCCATCTGCAGGCCCTGGAGAGAGGCCTCAGAAGAAACCAAGCCTGCCAACATCTTGAGCTCCGATTTGTCATCTCCAGAACGGTGACACAATAAATACCAGTTGTTGAAGCCACCCGGGCTACAGTCCTTTGTTAGAGAAGCCTTGACAAACTCATACTGTAATAATCACCTTTCCACCTCAGGATCTCAATGCACTGTTTCCACGGCATCACCACCAGCACGAGGACCGTGCACACGTGCACGCGCACCCTTCACCTAGTCAATTCCTCCTCATCCAGGGACCCCTTTTGTGACCACCTCTGCACATCTGTATCTGGTCTCCTTCCACCGCACTCTGTACTTCAGCTTCCCAACCATTGTGCAATCATACTTACCCAGCTCTTTCCGAGACAACATCACCCTACATCCCCACTACCTAGCTCAGAGTTTGGCCCATCTTAGGTGCCACCAAAAATTTACCAAATGAATGAATGCAGCTCTGAGCGAGGAAAAGACATTGTGGTCATGCTACCTGTGCTGTTTTTACTGTACCACACCACTTGCAGATTTAGCCCAAATGGTTTTCATTTCCACAGAACAGATTCATTTTCTTCCCTTGCTGTGTTTTGGCTCACAGCCTATATTTTGAAATGTCTTGCTAAGGCCAATTATTACAATAAGGGCCACAAAAACCTGGCTTGCAGGCAGCAAGTGCACTTTGAGAAAGGCTGAAAATAAAACGTTTTCTTTCACATCGCTCAAATAAAGATGAAATCCACATAGTAGGAAGGTAAATAGCCCTTGTTGGAGCCCCCAAGCCCCAAACCTATATCTGGCCACCGTGATTTGTTTAAAATAAATGAACCCAGCTGGGAAGGATTAATAGATATTTTTACACATATACAAACCTAGATATTTCATAAAAACCTGTCCCGTGAAGCCCCCATCCTCAGATCTTGCGGATAATTAAAAGCACACCAACGCACTGCACTGAATTTGCTGCCAGTAATTTGCAGGGCAGAAATAATTATTCGGACACTTAGACCCAGAGCAGCACGCTCCTTGTCAGAGAAAGCCAAAGATGCCTGAGCCTGCTTCTACACCACCTTTTAGCAGCTTAATTAATTTGCACGCGTACAAAACTTCAGAATCAGTCTAGGAACCCACCTGTTAATAAAATGATGAATGAGATTCATGTGATTTTTTTTTTTATCCTGCGGGCTTCATACCCAGCTTCATTTGCATTTTAGAAACCCTTTGCCTCTCTTCCCAGAAGCTGCTGGCTTCTAAGAGCCATTCACAGCCCACAGCGATTGTTATAAATTCTATTACTCTTATGAGTGTCAAGTCCGTGTATTCCACTCGGCAGTCGGGTGGGTCATTTTATCCAGACCATTCTCTGCCCTGGAGAGACTGTCCTTCACTCCGGCCTTAGACATTTTACATCCCGTAGTAAAGAAGCACTCTCTTCCAATGCAAGAATGAAATTTGTCTGAAACCAATAGTGCCTCTCGAAAATGACACGTGGGGACCTGACTCCTGCTTTAGGGCCCCTTCACATCACGCTGTCCTCCCAGCTCCCTGCTTAGAAGCTGCCCTAATTGTCAATCAGGATTTCTCACAGCTGTCAGGAAGCCAGATAAAACTCTTCACTTTGACAAGGGTCCTTTAACCCCACACCCTGCAGCTCAGTTGAGCAAAACAACAGACCAGCAGAGCAGGGGTCCCCTCAGAGGCTGGCTTCGGGCAAGGAGACACAGCAACCGGTCACAGCTGTGCACCTTCTGCCCAATAATGCAGTGTTCAAAAATGGGGGGGGTGATAAATGGAGGGGGAGGGGGAATAGGAAATTAATTTCTTCCTTCTGTTTTCTTTCATTTCCCTGCTTCAACCATCATTTCAAAAATCATATTTAAATGACATTAGATACGGATTCTATCCTCCAAGGAAAGTGGGATGTGCAGGCAGGGAGTAATATTGAAGGAGCACCAAGTGCCCAGCCAGCTGCGACACCCCACTCAAACGTCACAACCCCACAAGACAGGTCTGATCATCCCCTGTTGGCTTGTCAGGAACCAGCAGCTCGGACATCTGCAAAAAGGGCCACTCATCCTGCAACAGAAAGAGAGGGGCCACTGCAGGGACTCCAGAGCTGCCGGCATCTCTGCCCCTCCAGGCACCTTTTCCTCTTCCTCCTCGCCGGCTTCCAGAATCAGCAGACCCAGGCCAGCAAAGGCACACCGGGGCAGCCCCCAGATTCTGACTAAGGCGCCAGCAGGAACAAAAGACCCAGAGGGAGCCAGCGGCCTTTGTCATCGCGACTCCTGCTAGGAAACCACTCCTCGCCTCCCTGGTGTCTGTCTGAGGCTGATTGATACTCTTGGAGCAGGAAGCCCATGAGAAAGTCCCTATCGCTCTCGAAATTGAGGGCTTCCAGTCGGCTTGGCAAACGTGCCAAGACACCCCCCACCCCCACCAGCTTTCCATGGTGGATGCCGCGTGGGGCGGGAAGTGAGCCTGCCAAGTGCTGTTCTCAGCTCAGCGCTCCCCAACCAGGCATCAGATTCCCATGTCACTGCCCAGCCCGCTCAGGACTTTCTGAAGGTTGTGGGCCGTGATGAATATGTGAGAAAAACAAACAATTGTCCCAGGGTTTGGGAAAGAAAGGAAGGGAAGCTTGGAGAGAAACTCCCCCAGGCAGGCCTGGGAAACCCCAGGGGTCTAATTGAAAGGGTTTAAAATAGTAAATATGAAATCTAAACCCAGATGGTGCTTTTTCAAAGGAAGCAAACCACTCATTAATCTGATTCCTTCATACAGGATCACCTTAAAAACAACAACAAGAAAAGACTTCCCGCACTGCCAGCCAGCTGCCAAAGCCTGTTTGGATCACACAGCTGAGCAGACAAGAGCCGTGAGCAGAGTGGGGTCCTCGGGAGGAGGGGTGGGTTTCCTCCTGATTTGCTGTGATACTGCTGGTAATAGTATCAGGCTGTATCGCAGATACAGGTGGCTCCTCTGTGCCCGGGATTGGGTCTCAAAGTCCTTCCCTGAACCCTCCTACACTTTTGGTGGGAAGGTAATTTTGTTCAGCCCCTATGAAAAACAGTATGGAGATTCCTTTAAAAACTAAAAATACCCTTACCATATGATCCAGTAATCCCAGTCCTGGGCATATATCTGGAGAAAACTCTAATTCGAAAAGATACATGCACCCCAATATTTATAGTGGCATTATATATACCACTATATAATGGTATATATAGCCAAGACATGGAAGCAACCTAAATGTCTATTGACAGATGGCTGGATAAAGAAAATGTGGTGTACACACACACACACACAAACACACACACAGAATGGAATACTACTCAGCCATAAAAAAGAATAAAATGCCATTTACAGCAACATGGATGGACCTAGAGGTTATCAAACTAAGTAAAGTAAGTCAGACAGAGAAAGACAAATATGTCACTTATATGTAGAATCTTTAAAAAAAATGACATAAATGAACTTATTTATAAAACAGAAATAGACTCACAGACATAGAAGACAAACTTATGGTTACCCAAGGGGGAAGGAGAGGGTGGAGGGATAAATTAGGATTTCAGGATTTGCAGATACTAACTACTATACATGAAATGGGTAAACGACAAGGACCTACTGTATAGCACTGGGAACTACATTCACTATCTTGTAATAACCTATAATAAAAGCAATATGAAAAATATATATATAGTTTAACCAAATCACTGTGCTGTACACCAGAAACGAACACAACATTGTAAATCAACTATACGTCCATAAAAAATAAATCCTCCCCTGAGAAGGAGACCCAAAGGAAATGGAAAATAAACGTGATGGCCGAGTGGTCCAAAGAAATTCAACAAGGCAGGTTTGGAGGTGGGGAGGAATGAAGGGAGAAGGTAAGAAATGCCCCCACCCCACCTGCCCCACCCAGTTCAAGCTGCCCTGGCTTGAAGTCTCCCAACAGGAGACATGGGCAAGGCCCAAAAAAGGGAGACCGAGCCAGTGCACTCCCAAATCACAGAGACCCCCCACCCCCCCACCCCACCCCTGCCGATAGGGGCACGCCTACCCACCTTTTTTGTTCAGCTTTCACTTGACTTACTCCTGTGCACGCAGGGACCACTGGGAAGATGGACACAGCTTAGACAGATGTGAGATTCTTTAAATTCCAGCACTCCTCCAGGAGGCCTACTGCTGGACAACGCTGCACCCCAGGAGCCCTCACGTAGACCGTATTTCACCACGTCTAAGACACCATCTATTGTAAGACGCACCATTGTTTTCGAAACCACTAAGAAGGAAAAAATTCCACCATTGAGGCCATGACACACCATCAGTTTTAAGAAGCAGACTGATGTCAGAGATGTTAAGATGCAAAAGAAAAAAAAATTGAGCATCTTAGAATCAATGAAATACATTAATAGCTGACACTTCCTGGGAACACAGCCGGTGCCAGGCCCTGTGCCAACTACTTCCCATGGTTTATCTCATTCACTATAATTAACCCCATTTTTCAAATGAGGAAAGCAGATTTTCAAGAGTGGAATTCACCTGCCCAGTATCACACAGTGTGGCCAGGATGCATATTCAGGCCTGGCTGAATCCAGAGCCCAAACATTTGTACTTGTGGGACTCCCCAGAACCCCTAGGACAGATCTTGAAAATAGGCAATTTCAGCCCTCATCCCCGCCACCAGCACGAAATTTCTGATTCATTAACTCTCAGGTGTTATTGGCAAAATGCATTTTATTCAAGCATCCAGGCCATTCTGATGAAGGTGGTCCAGGTGCCATGCTTGGGAAATTTCAAGGACACCTCTGTGTACAGGTTCATAAATGTCAGTCCTGGGGTATCCCCACGGCACGGTGAGTGCTGGCAAACACCACTTGATTTCTTTGGGGGATAGCTGATAGCTGATGAGGTGCAGTAAATTCAGTGGCCTGTGGCATTTTAAGAATACACTCTTGATACCTTGAAAGAATTACTCCGTTCTGGTAAACCAGCCCACACCATTGCAAATCAAGTTCCTACCAAAATCAAGGTCCTTACTCAGCATCCAAGGATTGGCATAAATCAAGGGCTGCGCCCAGAACCTGTGCACTTTGGGGTTGCTGCATGCAGACTAATTTCAGTCCACTGAGCACAGAGGACAAAAAAAAAAGTTTCTTTTCAATGCTATTTTCTTCGGAACCATCCTCCAGTCCTCAGCACAACTCAGCGCCCTCACAGCAAATCAGGCAGGCTCCAAAGGGGGGGAAAGGCTAAGGCTAATTCTTTGGTAGCATTTGTTAGAACTGTTTGGCTCATCGGCTGGAAGATCGTGGGGGTTGGATAGCGAGGTCTCGGGTCTGAATCACAGCATCACTACACTAGCGTCATCGCGCTGGCAAGCAATCTAATCCTAAGTGCTCGTCTGTATAATGGGAGTTACTGATGCCTCCCTTATGTGGTTGTTGTTAAGATAAAATGAGATCGTGGGCTTCAAGCTTCTGACACAATTCCTGTGTCGACCGAAATAAAATCACACAACGTGAGACTTGTAGGTTAAGTTTTATCTGGGGCAAAATGAGGACTATAGCCCGGGAGACAGCATCTCAGATCGCTTTGAGTAACTGCTCCGAAGAGGCAGGGGGACATCAGTATTATATATGATTTCAGTGAAGGTGGGACGTGCAGTCAAGCACACATTTAGGCAGAGGCACTGTGACATCGTGACATCACGAGGAACAAACGTCACCGTTAATGATTTTAGTGCTTTTCTAGATATGATGAGATGCAAGAATTGGGGCTCATAAAATCTTCCAAAAATATCTTTCTGAAGGCCCATTCTGACAGGTTTCCCAGAGCACACAGTGCCTCATTCCTGATCTCCACCCTGAACTCCTTTCAGGGAGCGTTGGGGGTCAGTGGCTGCAGTGGTTTGTGATTTAATCTAAACAGAGGCAGATGGCAAGTGCCAACGTGATCCAGTCCCTGCAGGGGCAGGTGGCAAGTGCCAGTTTTTAGTTGGCACCTAGCACCTGTTAAGAACTCAATAGATGTTGAGTTCCTTTCATTTTCTAAAACGTAAACACACTCAGTCTTTTCACACGGACAAAAAAATATGTCCCTAGAGAACTCAAACAATAGCAGAATAGCAACTCCAAAAAAGAGCTGACTGCTAATTCCAGTGGGAGTTCTTAAACTTTCCATCAGCAGAGCAGTTGTTGGGGCCACTGGCTTTACATTGCTGGGATTTGCATCCGGGCTATGTGACCTTAGGCAAACATTCATCTGTTCTAATCACACAAACACTTGGGAAGGACTTTGAAATGGGCGAAAAAGATACCTGGGTGTTCTATGTAGTATGTCCTCAGGGTTACCTCCACCTTGCAATGACAAAGCTATTTTATGGCCCCGTATGTTGCAGAAAACTTACAGTAATTCAAGTCATTTCCGTCCGTAGACACACAGATATGTCCTGTGGAAAGGCAGCTGGCTGTTGCTTTGTGGATATACTGACTGGTTCACATCTGTTTCAGCATTCCTGACAGATACACGCTGGGAGCTGTCGGTTCTCCTTTGAACTGGCTGTAACACCTTCCTGGTTCTCACATTATTTGATGAGTGAATTAAGCTCTCTGACACATGTTCGTTTTAGATTTGTATCAGAGTCATGATTTTACTTTGTGAAAGCATGTATCCTTTAACACTAAGCCTCTGTTTTCTCAAAGTCTGATGAAAAAAAAATTTTTTAACTGTCCACTTCGCAGAGTGGGAGTGAAGCTACACGGAATAGCCCATGCAAAATCTTAGCCCAGGGCTTGGTCCAGCACAACTAAGCAAGACTACTAAGCTGTCAAAACTGAGTCATGATTAATTGATGGAATGGTCTCAATTTGAAGTTTCTTAAATATTTTCATCTATTACTGCTTCTTTACTGATGTGCACTCACAGGTCAAATGAATGGCAAATAAATATTAATAAAAAATTTGAGGGATATTCTGATTAGTTTGAGGACTTGGATTTCAGGAGGATTTGGGGTTTTGTGTGTTTTTTATGGACACATATGCATGCCCTTGGTTGCCGTATTACCATCTGTTCGGCTAATAAGTAATTTCTGGTTCATATAATGAAAATGATTGTAATAATGGTTCATAGTGTTCCCCAAGGAATACAGTGACTTCCACATGTTCTGCACCTGGGCAACTCTGACAACCACTGATCTAGGGGCTTCATTAGAAGTAGGAGACAGGGAGTCAGAACACCTACTCCCGATAGAATGACTTCATAAGAACGTAATCAAGTCATTTCAGTTCATCTGGGATGGAGGACTCTTTAGAACAGGGACTACCTGGAGAAGAGCAGAAAAATAGAACAGCAGCTCCCTTTCCTACAGCACTTAAGTCATCTGTGTACTCATTCAGCAGTGAATATTCCGCAGGCTCAAGGAGCTCGGAGTCTAGTGGAGGACAGGGAACATTTTCAAGAACGCTTTCCAAACAACAGATGAGCCCTGGCCAGGATGAATAGGGACAGAAAAGCTGTCACAGAGGAGACCATACTGGGCGATGACTCTCGAAGGATGACCTGAGTTTGAGAGGTAAACCAATGGGGGATTGATGTTTCTGGCAGAGGGAGGCAAGTGCAAAAACCAGAAGGTGTGGAAGGGCTTACTGACACAGGGAAGAACAAGAGCATCAGTGTGGCTTGAAATATTGGGGGAAAAGGGACATAGGGTGAGAAACGTAGCCCAGGGCCATGTCAGCTACTACCTGCCACTGGAGCCCCGGGACCCCTGGAGGAACAAATCACAGCCTCTATTTTAAAAATGAAGAAAATTTAGGGCCAGCAAAGTTGGACGGTCTAGGACTATGTGTTTTATAATCACTAGAGCTGAGTGTTTTAAAACCTGTACTTGCCCTCATTATGCAGCGCTGTAAAGACCAAAAACCCTAGAGAATAAGGAGAGACAACCAAAATCATTAAGCAAGACAAATTTTGAGAATACATCTTACTCCCAAAGAAAGGTCCCTTATTGATGGCGAAAAACAAATTGTTCTCTGTTCAGACTCAGATGCCCAAGGCTCCTTCTGGCTGTCGCTTAGCATGGCCGCTGTTAACGAATGAATGACTCCACTGGAAGCGCCTTGCTGTTTCCTACCCAGCTGTCTTTTACTCCCCCAAAGCTTTTCTCTGCCAGGGAAGCAGCCATCACTGGCTCTTTCCTTCCAGCTCTGTCCTCCACACACTGCACTACCAGGCAGACATCGGGGCTGATACAAAAGTGACCTTCCAGAGGCCGGTTGACCTGGGGTCATCCTGAGCCCTGAGCCGGTCACAGTCACAGGCGTCCTTGCAAGAGGTTAAGAGAGTTTCCTCGGTTAAGCTTTCTATTCCATGGCCCTCAGGATAAGGTGGCCAAGAGAGATTCACATGTACACACACTGTTCTTTGCAAGTGATGGCCGGCATCTGGGCAGAGCTGCACACCAACAGCAGCTGAAGCCACGTGAGACTGCATTGCAGCCCTCAGGGACGTTCCGCCCAGCAGCAGAACAAGCACAAACAGAGGCTGCCCTCTCCCTGCTGTCACCTTCTGCCCATTACCATCTGTGAGAGGTCAGTAGACAACCAGACCGGAAAAGCTGGTCTCTCCTTGACCAAATTCTAGTCAAGCTTCTCTCAGTTTTCCTCCCAACTAGACCTTGACTTTTGGACTATGTATCTGACTTTGTATTGCCCAGTTTTAACAAGAATCTTTTTAAGCTGATTTAGCCAGAATCCCCCACCCTCCAAAGCTGATCACTCTAGATATCTGATCAAATTCCACATCCCCACCATTCCCCGGGCGATGCCTGCCTTCGGCAAGAATCCTGTTAAGTCACTTTAGCAAGAATCTCCCCTTATCCCTGATGTTTCCTCTTAGTAATTTTCCATCCACTGACCACTTCTCCCTCCCAATATTGACTATCAGTTCTCACCTGTCCACGTTGTATACATAACTGAGCTCAGTTCTCCACTGAAGTTTCTTTTCCCCTATTGCAATAGTTCCTGACTAGAATCTGTTTTTACCACTTTAACTACTGATAGCTCTGATTTTTCTTGGACAAGGTTAGCAGGAACATGAGCTCCAAGAGTCAACCCCACTCATTCATGCCATGCCTCCAAGTTCCCAATATGGCGGCTGATATCCCAAGGGCTAACGTTGAGTCTCTTCCCTTAGTTCCCCCAGCCACTCCCCCTTGAGCACATTAGAAATTCAGGTCAATCCTGCAACACATTTCCTAAAAATATTAGCTTATATTTGGAAAAGAAGAGTTAGGACTTTAACCTTTGTGATATGTGGTATCCAAGACCAAGACTTTCCCTAACCAGTGGACATGTAAGGAAAGAGATCCAGTTTTGACTCTAAGGGAAGAAACACATAAAAGTCAAATAATAACTTCAATGTGTTTGGGAAGCTGGGGGGCTTACAGGCATCTCCTATTAAGGAAGGTATGTCTTATAGCAATGCCCACGTGTCCTGGGTGGTCCAGGACAGTCTCCTTTAAAACAGGTTTATTGATGTATCCTAATGTGGGGGTTGGAAGTGGTCACGCAGAGAATATCAGCAGGAAGGCTGACCGTAGGCTGGGAGAAGTTGTCTAAGGAGGAGTCCAGCTTGGAGCACAGGAGAGAGGACCATCACTCTTCACTAAAAGAGCCATCATGTTGAAACACTATGTAACCAGGGGAAAAATTATGAAACTTCACTGCGTGTTTTACAACCTGTTACTTATTCATTGCTTTGCCTCCAATCTACCAAAAACAATGAATTTCTGCACTTGTGTTTTAATGTGAACATTTTCATTACTATTTTTATTTGTTCCACCTGAAGGAAAAATAAGATTGCTATACCAAAGGGGCAAAAGTTAACTGACATCCTCTTTAAAGAATAACTTTGTTGATTTTTTTGGTCATAACTGGAAGACTCGCAAATGTCAAAAACTCAGAAACCACTAGAAATTATAAAGAGTATAATAAATGTCCATAATTCTACCACCCAGACAAACATCTGGTTGCCTCTCCTTCCAGACTTTTTTCTACTCACATACACCATTTAATGTAAAGAAATGAGAAAGAACTATTTGTCGGATTTTATAGCCCACTGTTTTCTTTAGTTTTTTGTGAGTATCTTTCCACATCAGCAAAGATAAATCTGAATGATCATTTTTAATGACTCTATGCTATTCCAGTAGATGATGTGCCAACATTTTCTTTTTATCCTACACTAAGAGAAAACCAGATGTTTCCAAACATGCTGTTTTATATATGTTCCTGGGGCAAACATCCTCGTGCAGAACTCTTTGTTCAGTTGCCTGAGTATAATCTTGGGGGAAAAAAAAATAATCCCTAGAAGTGGAATTGCTGAATCGACCGTCTGTACTTTTTCTGAGGTGTTTAATCTTTATTGCCAAAAGCTCGCCGACCTTGCCCCCCGCCCCTAGCCATTTAGGAAAACACACATTTCCCTCGTCCTCAATGACTCTGGGTAGCGGAAAATGTTTCGACCTTAGTGCACACATTTTCAGGAAAGCACATCTCAGTTCTGCTCTGTCCTGCAGCGTGACTGCATGGAAGCCCGGGGGCGTGAGTGAAAGGACCAGGCAGACCCCAGCCTTTCTCTTTCAGGGCAGAAAATTAAAAGGCCCTGGGGAATCACCCCTTTATGGAGGTTGGAGGCACTGAGGGAAAGCAGGGGCCGAGGGTGTCACAGGGCGCATCCTTCGCACTCCCAGGTGGGAAGCACTGCGCTCCCCGCCCCCTCCGCCTGCCTCCTCCATCCCAAACATCTGCTGGGGGGAGAGCTCAGGAGGAAAGGGGACCTCGAATACAAGGGCAGAAGGGAACAGCTTGGACCTGCAGGTTAGAAGGGCAGTCTGTTCCCACCAAGGACCCCTCTTTCAGCTGCAAACTGCAGCATCTGACATTTCAATGCGACCCGGGGGAGGGAAGGGCGAGGGGGTGGAAAGAGCAGAGGGGCGGCTCGGAGACCTGAATAGGCACAGGGAGACAAAAAAAAATCTGCATCTCTTTAATTCTGCCTCTTGTTCTTTCTGCCTTTTTTCCCTTCACCAGAATGTGACAGTCAGAGCCAAAGGGGTTTCTCTCACTCTCTCGCTTTCGTTTTCTTTTTTTCTCTTTGACATTTAAAAACAATATACACTTGGGTGCATTGAAAGTTGGGGAGGGATGAGGTGGGGGGGAGGAGAGAAGAGGAAGATTGTTTCTGGAAGAATTGAACCTCAGAAAAGGAGCTTTCATCTTCCTCGGACTTGTCCCGGCAGCCAGATTCCTTTTCATTGCTTTGGAGGGGAAAAGTGAAAAGACTTGGATTTTGCAAACAAAAAAGTAAATTCTAACCCTATCTAGTGAATATGCTCTCTGGTGGGGGCGGGAGTCACTTGTTCCTTGGAAAGGATCTCAGAGCACTAAGGAATGGTATTCTCACAAGGCGAAGCTCAGAGATCAGTAACATGGACACCTCGCAGAAGAGGTTAAGGTTAAGGTGGGGTCAGAGCCAGGCTTACCTCTCTACACCTGTCCCTGAGGCTAAGTCGTCCCCTCACTTAGGCCAAGGAATACTGTCTGGGAATCCGGAGCCTGGGCTCTAGCTTCTGCCTCTGGGAACACCTCCGGATGAAACAAAACACATTTTACAATCGGGCTTGTCTCTTCCAATTCTCACCCTCCTCTCCCCAGTTTGCAGGCGAGAAGACTGAGGTCCAGGAAGGTTCAGTGGGATAAACTCACAGAGCTGGGTGAACCAGGCACAAAATTTGAATCCCTTCTCTTCCAATTCAAGGAGTGCCCCCATCTCACTGCCACCTTTCAGGTGCGTTAAAAGAGGTGAAGCCACATCTCTCTAAGTCACGCAGTCACTAGCAGCAGTGGCTTTCTCTACCCAGGACAGAAGAAAAATAGCAGAGAAATCCAGTGAAGTGTTCCCCTGGGGGAACCAGGGGCAGGAATGTCACTCACGCTGGAGCAGGAAATGGAGGCAGGCTTGAAATGGAGGCAGAAGGACAGTGATTTCATTCTGAAGTCCTCAAGGACTCCAGGTGGCTGAGGCTGAAGAGGTTTCCTGACCAGGTCAACAGGTACCCTGAGGACATAGGAGGGGAAGTGGCCTGGAGTGCTGGCTAACAAGGAGCCCAGGCCATCAGGAACCCAGGTCTGAAGCAAACTGCACAGGTGTGATGGGAAAGGTGGCCTCTTCTCAGCTCCCCGGGGCCGGCAGAGGCAGTGCCCACCTTTGCCATTGGGCACCTCCCTAGTGAGGACGGGACCAGGCTGCCCCGGCCAAGGGCATGGCAGGAAAAGATTCTCCAGTTAGCCAAACGGAAAATGAGCCCAACACCATGCATATTAAAAAACAATGTGACCTTATTCTGTACCCCAAGCTGGTGAAGCGAGACGTATGGATTATATAAGTCAGCGTCTAGACCCTCGTCACAGCCTTTTAAATCCCTTTAGCCTCCATGTTACCAGAAAGGACTAGGCTGAATTAAAAATAACCTTTCCTACAGTAGAAAATATTATGTAATGGAATAGACCATTCTTTTCATAAACTTTTAATTTTAGAATGGTTTTGGATTTTTTTTTAATTGCCAACAATAGTACAGAGAGTTCCCACGTACCACCCCTCACCCAGATTTCTCTGTTATAAGCATGGTACGTTTGTTACAATTTAATGAATCAGTATCAATGTGTATTGTTAACTAAAGTCCATAACTCTATTCAGCTGTCCTTAGTTTTTCTCTAACGTTCTTTCTCTGTTCCAGGATCCCATCCGAGGCCCCACATCCCATTTAGATGTCCTGTCTCCTCGGGCTCCTCTTGGTTCTGACTGTTTCTCAGATTTTCCTTGTTTATCACGACCTTGACAGATTTGAGAGGTAGTGATCAGGGATTTTGTGGACTGTCCCTCCGATGGGATTAGTTTGTTTTTTTCCCAGGATTTACCTAGGATTATGTATTTTGGGAAGGAAGATCTCAGCGGTAAAGGGCCATTTTCACCCCATCATATCCAGGGTACACACTGTCAACATCACTTATCACTGTTGATGTTGGCCTTGGTCACCCTGCGGGGAGAGTGTGTGTGGGTTTCTCTACGGTGAAGATGCTCTTTTTCCCTGTCCTTCTATGCCATCGTCTTCGCAAAGAAATCACTATGCGTAGCCTACTCTTAAGGAGTGGGATGGCACGGCCCACTTCATTAAAACAGAGTATCTACGGGCATGATTTGGAATTATTTTGCATGCAAAATTGGGAGAAGACCACTTTCTAAGTGTAGGCTGATAATACCAGTTTAGCATCTACATTTTAAAGAAATAGGTGATACACTGTATCGAGAGTCCTCAAATCTGTTCCTCAAAGCTGTAGGGTTCAGGGAGGGATTGTAAGGGCTTCGGGAGAAGGGAGGCAGTGGGTGAGCAGGGCTCCAGTCTCTGATTTCATACCACAAAAGGCAGCCCCACCAGCCTCAGATCTTATTCTGAATGTCCATGTAACATAGATTTGGGGAGGGGGATAATTTTACTTATAAGAAAGAAACTTGAAACACTCTGGAAGAGAAGACATTTTGGGGGGAGGGTATAGCTCAGGGGTAGAGTGCATGAGGTCCTGGGTTCAATCCTCAGTACCTCCATTTAAAACAAATAAATAAGTAAACGTAATTACCTCCCCACCACCACCAAAAAAAAATTCTTCCTTTGTTGACTGTAACTGCCTCTGTCACTTCCAACTCCCTAACTTCTGACAACCTTATTACAAGGTTACAAATTACTCAGTTAGATCCCATTTTTTAAAAGGGGGGAATTATTCTGTAGGAAAGCTTTGTCGTCGCCCCCCCCCCCGACTTTTCCCTGGGGAAAAGACTGCATCAAAGAGATCACCTTCACATATGAAGCCTGCGAGTCCAGGTGAGCCACTAAGCATGAGTGAGCAGGATGAGCTGATGCTCTAACCAGTCCTCAGGCGCGTCATCATCTACTTACGGAATCAGGCGATGCACAAAGTCCTGCATGCACAAGAGGTAAAAACTCCGCCCCTCCCCCCCACTCCGAAGTCCCCCGTGTGTGTTTGAGGTGCCCCTGGTCACCAGGCAACCGTAATCCCTCCCAATTACTAGTCAACATGATTTTCCAAAGTGCCGGATTTAAGATGATACAGCCAGCTCAGTGTTTTCCTGAGAATTACCTCTCCCGTCTCTTTCTAAAAGAAGACTTAATGTTGCCCCCAATTAAAGGTGATTGGGTCCCAGTTTTCCTGCCTACGGAGAAATAACCCTTCCATATTCATGCTTTTTAATAGATGATTTGGGGAGTGATCAGCCAAATACACGAGCACCCGGCCACCCTTGGGAAGAGAGTCAATGTGGTTTACTGGAAAGAGCTCTGCCTGGCAGCAAGATTGAAGTTTTAATGCCAACACTGTTACTAATTGTGTGAACTTGAGCAAGTGACTTGACTCCTGAGGCCCGGTTTCTGTGTGTGGAATGGCAGTGGAAATGCCCACCTCCCAGAGCAGTTGTGAGGAGTAACTGAGATGCCGTGAACGTTGAATCTGGCTTTAGATGGGCGCTAAGTACATGACAGCTACTGATGCATTTAACGTTCGGGGAAATTCTAAGTACATCATTCTACAGAAACTGCTTCTTCTTAATACAAATTCCAAAGCACCATTCAAGGAGAAGGCAGCTGGTATGATCACCCCACAGTGGAAAGTAGGTCACACAGTACAAACAGACCTCAGAGATACTGTGGGTTCAGTTCCAGACCACGGCAGTAAAGCAAATATCGCCATAAAGCGAGCCACACGGATTTTTTGGTTTCCCAGGGTATATAAAGTTATATTTACACTATACTGTAGTCTGTTGTGTGCAATAGCTCTATGTTTACAAGAACAATGTATGTATCTTAATTTTAAAAATACTGTATTGCTTATAAAATGCCAAATAAATTATAATAGTAACATAAAAAAGTCACTGATCACAGATCACCATAACAACCATAATATAATGAAAATGTTTGAAATAGTGCTGATATTACCAAAATGTGACCAGAGACATGAGGTGAACAAAAGCTGTTGGAGAAATGGCGCCCACAGACTTGCTCCATTCAGGGCTGCAGCAAACCTTCAATTTGTAAAAGACGCGGTACCCGCGAAGCACAGTAGAACGAGGCATGCCTGTAATGTCTTCCATCAGGGGCTATTTTCCAAGGAAACTAATGACCTACAGTGGGAGGAATTGCGAACTTACCAGGAAGAGGTTGCATCCTTAAACAGAGCCCTTACCCAGCATTTACCTTGTATCCAGACAGTGATTCTAAACCCTTTATACCCATGAGCTCAACTTAATCCTCCCAACAGCGCTACTCGATAGAGATGGTTATTATGTGTTTTCACAGCTTGAGAAGCTGATCCTCACAGTGGTTAAGTAACTTGCCATAATTACAGCTAGTTAGCAGTGGGGCTCAATTCCAACCCAGGCCTTCTAACCGAGTCCGTCCTTGGAATCACTGCTCTTTTTAGAGCATGTTGGAGTTGGTGCATGTGCCTGCACACGCGACCCTGCTCCTTTAGGAAGGAGAGCTGTGTGGACCAGGTCAGGTCAGTAAGTAACAGGAAGAGGCTTGGGTTAGTTTCAGCAGAAAAGAAACTTATCAAAAGGATCCGAAATTAAAAGTATTTTTCCAATGCTTCAAATACAGAAAATGGCTGAAAAGGGGCGTGGCTGTTCTAATATTAAAGAAACGAAAAGACGTAAGATATTTTTAGGAATTGTAGAGTCTTGACTAAGGACTGGATATTGGGTGATATTAAAGAATTGTTAATTTTCTTAAGAGTGACGAGGGAATTATGGACATAGAGAATGTCCTTCTCTAAGGGTTATAACATGGGCGACTAAGTTTCAAATGGTTCAACAAATGTGTTTGTGTGTGTGGACAGAGAGTTTGTGCCCACAGATGTGGAAAATGTCAAAACACTGCTGAATCTGAATAAAAATACATGGGTGTTCAATATGTTCTTTCAATTTCACTATAATTTGAAATGTTTCAAAATTAGAATTTGGAGGGAAAACCTCTACTGAGTGAATGGATCAACACCTGCAGTCCTGATGCAGAAGCTAGGGCAGGAGGCACATTCTGTCACAGCCAATACAGCCTGGCTTCTGCCACCAACCCCACCAGCCCTAGTCACCTGTCATTGCCACCAGCATGCCCATAACAGAGAGCCCAAATTTATCACAGCCACATCCCAAAGAACATTTCCCCTGGACTATTCCCACTCCCAGTTCAGACTCTGGGGCAGGTGGGTTTGATGGTTTTCTGCTCACCAGACACAGGAGAAGCCAAGAAAGGAGTTATGAACCATTTCTGCTTCTGTGGTGGGAGGCACAGCCTGCTCCCATCCAGGTCCCATGGGGTAGAGAATTCCTCAAACAGAGAGAAAGCTTCAGATGTTGGGTGACCAAAAATACCATAAATCTCCCCAATGGAGGTCATCTGTTGTGGATCCCTTCTGTCTTGGTTTCTAAGAGTTCAGAATTTAATGTCTCTGCTAATGGCTTAAGAATTTTTTATAGTTATCCTTATTACCATTTGGTTCTTATTCTCCTATCTTTTTTTTAATCATTTTTTTGTTTTTCTGCCTCCAATTTTTTTTTCTTTTTGGAAATAGGCCAGTTATCAATAGTAAAGGCGTAATCAAATGAATAAGGTCTTTACAAAGACGGCAGGGAGAAGCTGAGCCTCCCAGCCCTGCTGCCCACCACTGCCATCAGACAATAGGTTCCCAACACAGGGCTCTAAGTCCCTCCTCCTGTTTTTAACTCAACCAGTATCCTCCATCATGAGCCCAAAACTGGAGTCAAGTCCTCAGCCCCTCTGAGCCCCACTTTCCTTCAATGTGACTATATTAAGAGTTTGGGGGAGGGTATAGCTCAGTGGTAGAGTGCATGCACAGGATCCTGGGTTCAATCCCCAGTACCTCCATTAAAAAAAAGAAGAAGAATTTACCTGCATTAAACACTTACTATGGGCCAGAGGCTTTCTGAGCAGTATTTCATTTCTTCCTCATACCACTCCCCCATGAGATGGGTTCTAACTTTATCTCCATTTTATAGATGAGAAACAATCTCAGAGAGGCTGAGGAGGAAATGAGAGAGGCACCACTCACAGTTACCCCTAATCACCCACTAGCAAAATTTATTTTGCTTCCTGTTCCCACAACTGTATGCTCTGCTAGCCTAGAGGTCTTAGTTCCAGCGTAAGGACGGTTTTCATCCGGAGACATAACAAGGATTCTATCAGACTGGATGTTAAGACCACCACCCAGCCACTCTGGGTTCCTCATGCCTCTGAATAAACAGGCAGAGCAGGGAGTTACGGGGTTGGCTCGCTGGATTGATTGTGATTAACAAGGGGGCTTTTGACGACTCCTCCACGAGGGAGGAGGTGAGGAAGAGTATGGAGACACCTTAGGGCACGTCTTAGAGTTACCACGCCATGATTAAGGCCAGTGGAAAACCATAGTGCAGTCCAAGCCTAGACCCTGTGGGAATGAAGGTCTGGGTTTGCCACGTAAAGAATCACAACCAGTTGTGGTGCTTGTTGAGGGCAAAAGGAACCCAGAATGGCTAGCAGAGGCAGATAGTTGTAAAAACCAGCTACAGCCGCATGACTAGGGCTGTCATTGTCATGACTATTTCCTCCTTATTTTGTCATAAATACGTTTGTGTGTATATACAAATACCCTAAGATGTTAAGCAAACATCTTTGTTTTCTTCCCTCCCTAATTTTCTTATATGTAACAGAAGATGTATTGACTTCTTATCAGGATTTAAGTATTGTCAGTTTTACACCCCAGTCTTCAAGTTACAGGGTATCAGGAGAGTAAACATCACTCAAGGTCTTTGTCTCCTCCTCTGGGCGAGGGCTTAGTGCGTTTTCAGTCACACAAGGATAGTTGTATCATGTTAAGTGGAAGGAGAGCCTCGTGATGGCCTTTATTTTGGCGATTAAGTATGGTTTAGGAGATGCGGAGAGCTGTCACGTTGAGAAGGGGTGGACTTGAAATGGTTTATTTTCTATGTCAACTTGACTGGGCTCAGGGATGCCCAGAGAGCTGGTAAAATATTATTTCTGGGTGTGTCTGTAAAGATGTTTTCAGGAAGAGATTAGCATTTGAATTAGTCTGAAGAAAGAAGACGCACCCTCACCAATGTGGGCTGGCCCGTCCCATCCTTTGAGGTGGAGGAAGGGGAAAATCTGTCCGCCTCTCTTTCCCCCCGTTGAGCTGTGACATCCGTCTTCTCCTGTCCCGGGATATTGAAGCTCCTAGTTCTCAGGCCCTCAGACTCTGAAGTCTACCACGGGCTCTCTTGGTTCTCCAGGCTGCAGGTGCCAGATCGTGGGACTTCTCATCCTCTAGAACCACAAGAGCTCATCCCTGTGATAAATCCCCTCTTACATAGATGTGCAGAGAGGTATCTGCTCAGTTCTGTTTCTCTGCAGAACCCTGACGAATACAATGGGCCAGAAGCTTTATAAGCATTATTTAATTTCTTTCTCATACCACCACCTATGAGGCAGGAACTAATTTTATCCCCATTTTATAAACAAGAAATCATCCCAGAGAAGCTGAGAGCCTTGTCCATGCCACATGATGAGCAAAGAGAAGTGTAGGGGCTCAAATGGTTGTACTTCAATCCAGGTCCCTGTCCCCCGAGCAAGGACTTAACAAAACACGGAAGTGCTGGCCACCTGGAGACTCTCGGTGGCCCTGAGGCTCCCTACTTCCCTGTCACTTTGTCCAATATCTCTGCAAACTCCTCCAGTTTGATACACTCCTGACTCCAAAACCGTATGACATAGGGACACATCAGAAGCCTTTCAGCTGTTTGGGAAGCTTCAATTACACAGAGATTATCTCAGGTTTTGTTTTTGTTTTTGTTTTTGTTTTATGAGCCCAGTGGACATCCCAAAACTAATTACCCCTCTATCAAAGGGTGAGATGTTAATAGCAATGGCATTTCTACTTCTCCTCCTCCTCTTCCTCCTTCATCTTCCTTCTCTTCCTCTTCTCCTTCTTTTTTTTTTTTTTTTTTTTTTTTTTTTGGTCTACTGACATTTTTATTCCAAAACTGGAAAATCACTTTTAGTATGTTCTAGAATTTTCTCTCTGGCTTTACCATAGCAAATCCCTGAATTCCTTCTACCCTTAAAATGCTAGTGAAGAGGACTCTTGAACAGAATGGCCTTTTTGTCCAGCGTGAGAAGAAAGAAACATGGTGTGCCACCTCTCCAGCCCCTCCCGGGCCTCCCCTCCTCCTCGTTCTGCCAGATGACCTTCCGGAACCCCTCACCTGCACGTGCCTTTCTCTACTTCATGCCCTTCAAGGATCCTGCCCTCACAGGGCTGGAAATAGGTCCAAAGGCCGGACTGGGCGCTGTTCATTTAGTGCACAAAGATCATTCAGCATTTGCTCCGCACAAGGCACGGTGCTTTCCTGAATGTGCTGGATCACTTTCCGCCTTTTTTCTTTCTTTGTATATGGGGTTCCCTCTGCTCTCCTCTGCCTTCCTCACTCCTGCTCATCCTCTAGACGTAGGCCAGGTGTCAGCCTTCCTTAAACCAGAGTCTGGCTGAGACCCCCACCACCTGCCCACACCCACCACCACCGTGGCCCTGAGCTGACACCCTCGTCCTGCTTTATGACATCTTTCTCTTGTCCTTGCTCTGGTCATAGTCAGGTCTCTCTCCTGAAGCTCAGGCCAGATGTCCTGTAACGGGTTCTCTGAGTGAGTGAGTGAGTGAGTGAGTGAGTGAGTGAGTGGTTGAGTGGGTGAGTGGGTGAGTGAGTGAGTGAGTCCCTGTTCCACTGCTTGTTGGCTGGGACACCTGGGGCGAGGTATTTATTCATCCTCCTGAAGTCTCCACTCTCTCACGTTTAAACTAGAAATGGTAATGGCTCCTCAGATGGGCAGAGTGAGGACGAAACGGGGTGATGCGGGGGAGATACTTCCAGCCTGGGCCAATCCGATCCAATTCAGGTTAACTACTCTCATTAGCTATTCCCACGTCTCACCAAGGAGCTCAGAAATGGACCGTGTGAGCTACGAAAGAAGCAGGAAGGTGCCGCCGCCCTGCCTGGAAGAGAACGGTTCAGAACGCACAGCTGACTGCCCAGCACAGCAGGACAGCGCTCTCAGCCAGCCAGCCAGCCAGCCAGCCGGGAGGGACGGCAAGGTGACTCCCAGGGGGGCCCCCATCCCCACATGTTGACTCAAGGTTCAAAGTTGATGCTGCTTTAGCCACTCCTTCTCCGCAGCAGGGGACCAGCAGGGCCTGGGCCACCCTCCCCCAGCTCAGGCCTTTGCCCGTGGGCTCTGGCCTTGCACTGCCCCTGCCCCCGCGGTCAGAATCTCCAACCGGACACGGGGATCAGGAAGATGCAGGAGGCAGGACAGCTGACGGAAGGAGGGGGCGATGGGGTAAGGAAAGGGAAACAGCTGGGCAGAGAGCAGTGAAGGCTGACTCAGGTATGTCCCAGGCTGTTCCAGAAGCTTCTTTAATTGTAGCTTTGAGAAGAAGAGACAAGAAATGTCTGTACCCAGTGGCCTCAGAAAGAACACACTTTTACAAACTTGAGCCTACTCTGGTCATCCTCCAATGACAGAGGCCAAATCCTCACTATTTATGTCACTTTTGTGTCAAAGCATTGCCCCCACCAAACCCTCTTAATAAGTTAGTATGTCCCCTCAAAGGTGACAGAGTGACCAGCTGCCCATCAAAACAGATTTTTGTTTTACTTGTTTTGAATTAATTAAAGGAGTAGCTCCTTTAATACTCCTTTTAATACTCGCTTCAGAAAGTAGCTACTCACTTCAGAAAGAAGCGAGTAGCTATAGGCAGAAAGGACTAGTTGTGGCATTTAAAGACTTCAGAAAACACCCTGGCCCTGGGTGCCTTAAAGTCTCCAGAATGGTCCTGAGACAGTAGCTGAGCCAGGAGATGTTGGAAAAGTGTGTCTTCAGGGAAGCCCTAGGTGTCCAACACTGAGGACTGGGATAAACCCAGAATGAAACCCATCTGGCAAATTCCATCCCCAGTTGGCGGACGTACACATCTGGGCATGCCCAGCCGTCTGCCGCTGCCCCCCACCCCCACAACTGACACGGTCAGATGTCATTGCTAGCGGAAAACTTTAATTGAAGCCGAGTTGCTTTCATTACATCATTTTGCTGTCCAAGCTTAATTCCCCTGAAGTTACATCATGAAACCGGGGCATTACAAAGGATTAGGGACCAAAGGAAGGTAGATGTGAATAAGGATCCTGTATGGCCGTGACTCATGTCTAATGGTTCTGTCCCAAATGTGGGTCCCCATGACTCAGCCCTGATATCAGCACCAGCTCCATGTGGCCTCCACATGCACGGATCTCTAGGCTTGCCTCCCACTGCTGAGAACACTGAGAGGCCCCCGGTTTAGTCAGGAGTGAGGGAACCCACAGATGGCATTCACCTTCCCAAATGGGGCCTCTCAAGGTCTATGCTTATTCTGGAAGACTTTGAGATTCCCTTAGTTCAGTGTTGCCCCCAAAGCAGTGTTTCCTGGGATGCTAGTAAGGTGCTATGCAGAAAACAAAGGGATTTGTGGCCAGAAATATTTGGGAAGGGGATTGATAAACAAGTTTCCTCACTGTAAGCCTGCTTGGGGCCCTCCACCTGCTAGTGCTCACTGTGAAGGCCCATGAAGGCAACAGACTAGGCAGCATTTCGCAAGTCGGAACTGACACGGTCAGGTGTCATGCCGTGGGCTCTCTGCAACTTCTCCTGGATTCATCCTAACTTCCTTCCCACCACAGTCTTGCTGCCTCCACCTGGACCAAGACCATCGCTGGGTCCCCACCCTGCCAAGACTCCTTAGCACCCATCAGCTCTGCTACGGCACATGTGGGCCTCCTCTCACCTATTGAGCATAACTGTTTCCTGCCAGGTGTCACGGAGAGAAACACACCCAATGAACCAATTAAAAAACTAGCAGAAATAGAACATGAGGACCGAAGAAGAAAGAAACACAAGTGGTCCAGCCATTTACTTTAATGTTTCCTGGAAGCCATGACGTAAAGGAAATCAGATGTCTTGTGTAAATTTCATTAATGGGGAAGAAGAAAACTAGGAACTCCTCAAGGGAAGTCGTCTTTTCCCCAGTTCTGCGTTAAGAAATGACCCCTCCAGGATTTCATGTAGGGGCAATGAGAGACACTGAGGACAAAGGACTCAGTAATATCAGTCACTAAAGATGCGACAGCAGATTTTATATGGTGGTTTCTTCCCTCTGAGCCAAGAGTATATAATTAAAAAGCAGATTCACTTTTCTTAAATCTGCGTTTATTACGTTACTTCACTGCCCAGAACCAATGATGTCTTTCTCTCCCCTACCACTTTTGAGCGAGTATCTCCAGCCTGGCTCCCAGCTTTCTGCATCCGTGGAAACTCCCTCTCCAGCACTCCCTGACATGCCCTCCGTCCCCTCCCCACCTCTCCCTGGAAGGTCTTCACCTTTCCTCCTCTTGACCTACCCAAATTCTGCAGACCCTGCAAGAAGAGAGGCAGGATGAGAAGGAAGAGAGAGTAAAGTGGAGAATGGGGTGAGGTGGAGGGTTAAGGAGAGAAGGAAAGAAGGAGAAAAGGGGGCTGAAAGAGAACAGATGGAGGGAGGGAGGGCACCAGGACACTCCAGCACAGGGATTCCATCAGGCAGATTCGCATGCAAGGCTCAGTCCAAGTGCCACCACTTCTCTGAATTTCCCTTCCCACATCAGGTACCAGGATTCCCCAGCACCTTCTGTTGGACTGCTGCTGCCTGGCAAGTCAGCACTGTGTTTCTCCTACCACATGACCTCTGGCACCTTAGGCTCTGGCAATACCAAGAACCAAGAACTCGACGTTCCTCCAAGCATACCATGCAACCCTACCCAGTATCCATTCTCCCCTTCTACATTAATAATAGACCTTAGGATTTATTCAGGGCTACAATGTGCTCAACTAAAAAGAAAAAAACTTCATTTTACTGCCTCCCTGGAATCCAGGCAGAGACTGAGATAGAAGGAATAATTTTTGTCCCTTTCCCCTCTTCTTCTCTCTGCTTGGAATGCAGGCATCCTGGCTGGAGCTCCAGCAGCCATATTGTGACCTTGAGAATAGAAGTCACATGCCAAGAATGGCCAAAGCAGAGAGTGAGTAGTCAGCTCTATCCCAGGCCTGGATTGCCTGCTTTTAAACTTCTTCATGGAAGAGAAGTAAGCCTTCATTTAATACAAGCGACTTTAGTTTCCTCTTTCAGACAGCGAAACCAAAATCTGATATGACAGCTGGGCAGGTTTCATGTCTCTGAGCCTTGGCATAACTGTTCTCCCTGCCAGGAGCCCTTTCCCTCCAGTTCTCCACCTGGTGAATAGTCATGTTTGAAGCACACTTCTCTGTGTGGAGCCCCTTCTAATTGACCCCTCCAGTGGGTACCTAATATTTGCTTAATAAACATTCAAAGAACTATGTAATCATTGATGAATGAAAACTTCTGAGAATGAGTGGGAAATGAATCGGTTACATAAAAATGACCATATCGTCTACTCCAGAGTACTGTCTCCTCTTCAACCTCAACCCTTAGCAGGTCTTCTTTGGTCCAAAAGCCCCAGGGATCAGTGTGGCTTCTAAACAGGCAGATGTGGCAGGGATTCTAGTCAACACTGAACCTGTTAGATGACACAATTTCCACCGAGGACAAAAAAAAAAAAAGTGAGAGAGAAAAAAGAAGTAAAAACATATTTTTGAGAGTTGAAGGAAACACCTAACATTTTTCACACTTGCCTCAAATTTTCCATAAAAATTTGAAGCTTTTCTTTTTCCTACATTTGAATTGGTTTCACCCCAACATGACTTTCATGCAGGAGTGGGCATCCCAGAGTATCAGCTGGGTCTCTGCAGTGAAAACGTGGGGAGGACACCCACAGATTCCATGTGGCAACCTGGTGATGAGAAGTCCCCAAACTGCCAAAGCAAGTGAGGGGACGCTGTTCCCCCCCAGAAATACTTTGAAGCCAGCACTTGCAGAAAAAGGAATGTCCCTCTCAGCAAATGAACAAGCATTCAGCTACGCGGGGGCCACGAGCTTCCAGAGGAAAGAAAAAGAACGTGTTAACACATTCCATATACTTCTCTACGTGGCCACGAGAGAAGCAAGGAAGAAGAAGACATGTTTTTTCTACCATTTCAGCTCAACAGACTTTTCTGAGGACTTAATTATGCCAGGCAGAGAACTAGGTGCTGGGGATTCCAGAATAGCCACCATGCAACCCTGTCCTCAAGCCCTGTTGTCAGACCCCACGGGGGGAGCTGACATCATCATCATCTTTACTGTTGCCTTCACCATCGTCCTCCTAGCCAGGTCTGTGGTTCCTAGAGAATTCACAGCCCAAGAGATGAGACTAACCTACAAGCAGATGTTTGTAAGAAAGTATGGTGGAACGCAATGATAGACGTCAGTATGTGATGAAGTAGTGAGGAGGAGAGAGTGATTATCTGGGAAGGTCAGGAAAGGTGTAACCAAGAGGGAGATATTGAGCAAGGTTTTGAAGGATAAATAGGAGTTTGCCAATCTTAAACTAAAACACTGGGAAATTCTTTTGTCTCCAGAAATCTTCAAATATGGTTCTGAGTGATGGACTCTAATATTTGAACTAATTCTTCAGGAAGATTCCTTAGAACAGAATTTTTTAAACATGAATGGGCTTACAAGTCACTTGAAAATCTTGTTAAAAAGATTCTGGCTCTGAAAGTCTGGGCTAAGTCCTAGGAATTTGCAGTGTGGCAGTGTGACGATGCTATAAAGGGTCCCAACAATTTCTGATATCTGAACTTCTCTCACCAACCAGTAACAAAGCGTTCTCGGGCAGTGCAGGTCCCTGGACCATGGTTGGCGGAGAAATGATGTAAAGTATCTCAAACACTCCAAAAAGGATGAGGGTTTTTGCCATTTCTTCCACCAGAGCTGCTTGAGGAGCATGGTTCTCAGTTCCAGATAGAAATCCCTGTGGAGCCTCAACCATCCCCATGCCCAGAACACACCCGGAATATCCCAGAAGGGGGAACCCTGGCCTCGGGAGTTTCTGAAGTTCCCCAGACGGTCCCAACGTGCAGCCAGGGCTGAGAACCCAAGCTTTAGGACAAGAAGGCATGCCTGGTGATTTATGATGACTGTGACATGATGCCAGCTACAGATACTACCATCACCCCCATTTGACAAGAGAACAAAGGCCCAAAGAAGTAAGTGACATTCCTGGCTCTGCCCAGACCCTTCCTTCTCAAAGTGTGGTCCCCAGACCCGCAGCCACTTCCCCTGGAAGCTTGTTAGAAATGGATCACAGGGCTCTTTAATAAAATTATTTGATCCTTCCCATCATCCCTAAACATTGTCAACATCCAAGGAATTACCTGCTTCTGCTCAGCTGCCCACCTGCTCTGTGACATCAGAGTAGAAGCAGGAGCCTGGGGCCTGAGGCCTAGGGTGTGAATCCTGGCCTGTGTGACAGTCACTTCAGTGTCCTGACCTGGGTTCCCCATCTGTCCCGACGTTGACAGTGCCAGCACTGACACCTCTTCAGGTGGCCACGATGTCCGTCCAAGTGATGACGTGAAGGACAGAGCCCCATGCAGAGCAGACTTCGGTAAACATCCACAGCTACAAACCCAATGGTCCTGAAAAGCACTCCAGCCACGGAGTACCAAAGGCAGCTCGTGTGTGATGGAGTGCTTCCCGCATCTCCCCCAGCCAAGAGCTGTTCCCACGTTTCTCATGACAGATGTGGCACTCACATTTATCCCTCCCTCCAGAAAGTACCTGGGACCTTCCGCAAGCCCTTTGTTCCCAGAGCAGCTTAGCAAAGCATCCGCGGAGCCAGCCGCGGTGGGAAGCCATCCGGGCATAATCCCTGGTGGAGAAAGCAGCTGGCCCTCCAGCTGGGCCCAGGTGGCAGGACACAGCCTTGAGGCGCTGGGACGAGCCCCACAGCAGCGGATAAAGGGGTGCTCAGCGGGCTTTCAGGGTAGCCAGCTCAGCAGCAGAAGCCTCCACTCTCCCAGCCCCCCAAAAAGGGGCCAAGGGGTCCCCACTCCTCTGCCCAGGGTCCCTCAGTCGGCGAACCTCAGACTCAAAGAGGAGACTTTTTTTTCTCTTCCATCCATCATGCTGTGGCCAGCTGGTATGGGGAGCCTGGCCCAGCTGGGCACGCAGCCTGGGAGTGTGTCACCACCACCCCCCTGCAGGGCCACCCTGGAGAGCTCTGTGCTCTGAATTATAATGGTGACCCCGGGGAGCGGGAGAGAAGGTCTCATTGTAATGCAGAGTCCGGTTCTGTGTTTCCAGGTGGTGCTGAGAGTCTGCATTTCTAACAAGCTCCCAGGGGGTGCTTAGGCTTCAGTCCTCTGGACCATACTTTGAATAGCAAGAACTCAGCACCACTAGTTTTGTATATACCCCAGACCATTCCTGATTGCATGGCAGTGAGAAAGGTATTTAACTCTGGGAGCCTGTTTCCTGGTCTGCAAGATGGAGTCATAATCAGCACCTACTCCCCAGGGCGACAGGTCACTAAGAGGGAGGGAGGGAGTGGATGTCAGGGTCTGGCTGTACCTTCCATAAAGCCAGGGACAGACCCGGTAAGAGTGTTTGAGGAGGGTTTGGGGCCCAGTGACATTATTAGTTCCAAGAAGCCATGTGACAGCCTGAGTTTTAGAATCAAACGGACTTCAGTGGCTCTCTGAGTCTCAGGAATCCCTCTGTAACTTACGGGCACCAAGACTTAGGAAGGTTTTGTTGTTAGGGAGTTAAAATTTTAAAAACCTTTAAAATGCTAGCACAGGGCATATTACATAGAAAGCATTCAACAAATATTAGTTTCCTTTTTTGCCCTGTTGAGTTTTCCACTTTCCTATCTTCCCAGAGGAAATACAACTACAAACCAAGAGTCCACTAGGGGCTTCTGGGGGAAATTATTCAATGACCATGATCATGAATACTTATCTCTAACTCATGACAAATAGTCAGGATCCTTTAGTTACCAATGACATGAACCCCAGCTCAAACTGACTTAAAAGGATTTTACTAAAAAGTCCAGTGGGGTTCAGGCATAGCTGGATCTAGGTGCTCAAGTGATATTGTCAGGAACTTGTCTCTGTCTATCTCTTTATTCTGCTTTCCTCAGCATTGGCTTCATTCTTGGGCTAGCACCCTGCATGTGGTGACAAAAATTACCTCCAGCTGCTCCAGGTTGACAGACCTGGCAGAAGAGATCCTCTTTCCTGAACAATCCAGAAAAAGCCCCAGAGCCGACTCTGACTGGCAGATTTAGTGATGTGCCTCTGCCTGTGTACACTGCTAAAACCTGCTCAGTCCTGTGTGACATGTCACCCTGGAGGCAGGCCACCTAATCATTTTGACAGAGTGGAAGAGTGATGTGTTAGTCTCCTGGGGCTGTCACAACAAAGTATCACAAACTGGGTGGCTTAGAAAATAGAAATTTTGTTCTGTCACATTTCTGGAGGCCAGAAAACCAAAATCAAGGTGTCAACAGAGCTGGTTCCTGCTGGAGGCTCTGAGCAAGTCTTTCCCACGCCTCTCTCCTGGCTTCCGGGGGTCACCAGCAATCCTTGGGGTTCTTTCATTTGGAACTGTTGTTACTGGACCAAATTTTGGGCCCATTCACTCATCGTGCAGCAAAACCACTTTACTAACATCGAATTATGGTGAAGGAAAGAACAGCGTCCTAAACAGGTGCTAAAACAGTCCTAATTCCTCCTCTACTTAGTCCATTGCAGGCCCCAAGCAAGGAGTATGGGTGGCTCATGTTCCAAAGACCAGGACTCCCTGATGGTTTTCAAAGAAGCACTTTTAAAGGCAACATTTGGGGGTGAGGGCTGCAGGGTGCATGACTTTCTTCTGACTGGCTGGTGGTGAGATGACAGGGTAATGTTCTCAGAATCTCCATCATCCACCTTCTGGTTCAAACCAGTCTGGGGTTTACAAGATTGTGCTCAAAAGCCACCATTCCTCTACCTGGGTTGGGGTTGGGGGTGGGGTCATAGTTCTTGCAAAATAGCACAAAGCCATCTGTCAGACTGTTACACACATCCCTTGAGGAACCAGGACTCTGCTTTAGCACTGAACTGTGGTCATTGCTTTTCATGTTTAAGTGCTTTTCCTTTATTTCTGCATTCTCTCACTTCCCTACTAACTTCCTGTGCCTGCTCTTTGGAACTCAGGGAGAACCAGGAAACTCAAGCCATTTTCTTCTATTTGTTTCCGTGTCTTCACATAAGACACCAGCCGTTGGATTAAGGCGCATCCCATCCTTAACTATTACACCTGCACGATTAGGGTGCCCCCTGATCCCGTGTGACTTCATCTTAACTATTATACCTGCACAGACCTTGTTTCCAAACAAAATCTCATTCTGAGTTTCCAAGTGGCAAAAGACTATTCAACCTAGTACAGGTGATAAACCAGAAGAAAAACTGGGGACAAAAACAGGAAAAAAACAGGATGTGAGTGTTTGGCAGGTAAAATCCAAAACCAGCAGGTATCTATGATACCACATAAGTTACCAATCAGCAAACTCAACAAGATAGAGATCTTAAGTAACTCTGTTGTCCCACTGCCTAGAAATGACAGTGCGTAGTCCATTACATACGGGAAATTCCACAGGGAACCCAATTCGGCAGCAACCAGAAATCTCTTTTTAATGGGACTGCTTCTTTCGTAGAAGCTGAGCTAAATTTGTCACAAGCCTGAAGACTGGAATTCTCTTCAGGAAAACTCACAACCTCCCCAACTGTTCTGACTTCACACGTGTCTAAGATACTGTGAGCCCTACCCCTCCAGGGAATTCAACTTCTGGTCCGTAGAGCCCAGCTGCCTCTAAAAATGTGACGTTCCTTTGTGAAGGCAAAAAGCCAACAGTTTCTGAATCACCAGCCTCAGGAGATATATGTTCCAACGTGGCTAAACCGGACTGAACCCCTCAGGATTAGCATCACCAAGACTCTAACTCAGGCACAGATTTTGTCCCTTTTCCTCTCTGCAGAAGGAAATTCAACTCTCAATTTCTTAGGAGGAAAAATATCTAGGAGAATTTAAGCTCAACTTTTTTTTTTAACAAGAAAAAAATCACACAGAATTTTATTAATAAGTGCATCGTGCATATACCCAGGGATGAGCAACTCAAAGGAGTGGTTAGAACTTGGGCTTATATATAAGTTAAACTCTTCTCAGTGGTACGTAGGATAAAAGAGGGTCTCATATAATAATATAAAGATACTTAATAATATAATAGGATAATAATAATAAAGATACTTCTAAATTAAAAATCTCTCCTGGTTGTTCTGTTAAGTCCACTACAGCGTGTCGGCAAGCTAACAACTATTGATTTAGGATGTCCAGGGAATAAGAAAATTTCTCCCTCGACAACAACCAAAATGAAAAACTCAAACAAAAAGAAAAGCAGCAGAGACAGAAAAGCGTCTGTGAAAAAGATTCCAGCCAAGTGACATTTTCCGAGAAGCAAAGATCTCCCATGCGGTGCACTGATTCTCCCTGGGGACCTGAGACCCTGCTCGGGGGCCCCGAGTCCCAGGTCTGACTCACAGTGTTGCCACTTCCCAGCTGTGTGACCAGAAGCAAGTCACTTTACCCATCTGAGACTCCGTCTCCTCATTTTCTAAAAATACCTCCACTGTCCGACTGTATTTATATACAGTTGTCATAACACTCAGTTGGGTCCATCTATGGCCAAGGGCTCTGAAAACCCTATAAACATTATAAGGGGTTAATATTAAAGTCCTCAATTATTTAAGCACATGTGGCTTCCTGCCAGGCTTCGTTAAAGCACATCCACAAACAAAAGGGAATCCTTTCCCTCAAAATGATGGCCTCCTTCGCGTGTTTATTTTAACCTCAGGGGTGGTGAAATCCCCTCACTTCTCAGCCCACGAAGTGTGATCACCTTGACCCTTGAAAGCCCCCACTCTTATTATTTATTTATTCCCTTTCAGCCCCATTTCCCACTCTCATTCGCTTCCTCCCTGCCTACAGGCAACTATCTCATTCCGTTTAACTTGTAGCCTTGTGTGCCTCTTCTTTAAAAGCTGTATATGTTTGCGGGTGTGGATTTTTGATTGATGAAATGACACTGTTTGTTTCATTTTGCTTCCTAGAGTTCTCACTATGTTCTTAAGGTCCAGCTCTGTTGTTGTACATCGGATCTGTTTCCACTACTTGCGACGTTGAACTTCACGTGCACGCATGTGCTTTGCCAGCCTGGTCTTCCAGCTTCATGGACAACCCCTACCATTACACCACAAGGAACATCTTTGTTTAGACCTCCAGCTACAGGCTGGCTCCCGAGGTATGCGCATACTCAGTTTGCTTGTTCTCCAGCCTGACTTCCTCATGGCAGTGCCCGAAGGCATCTATTCCTCCATCCCCACCACACCTGGCATTATCCAGCCTCCTAAGAGATATAAAGATATGGTCTGTCTCTGGCCAACTTACTTCACTTAGTATGGTAATCTCTAGGTCCATCCATGTTGCTGCAAACGGCATTATTTCATTCCTTTTTATGGCTGAGTAATATTCCATTGTATATATATACATATACATTGTGTGTGTGTGTATGTATGTTTGTGTTTGTGTGTGTGTGTATATATATACCACATCTTCTTTATCCAAAATAGACTAGCAACAAGATCCTACTGTATGGCACAGGGAACTATATTCAATCACTTGTAATAACCTATAATGAAAAAGAATACAACAAAGAATATATATATATATATTCAGTTTTATATATATATATATAACTGAATCACTATGCTGTACACCAGAAACTAACACAACATTGTAAATGAACTATATTTCAATTTTAAAAAAAAGATGTAATCCAATAGGCATAAAAAAGATATCTTACTATTGTTCAATTTTTTTCTGTTTTCTGTAGATATTAAGCACCTCTTTGCGTGTTTATTACCTGGGGTGGGGGGAATTCTTCTTCTGACAATCACCTAGTCACAACCTCTTCCCATTTCGTTAGGAGTTGCTGTTTCCTTCCTGTTGATTTGAGGATTTCTTGCCTAGCCTAGATCTGTCCTCTCCCATTCTGCTGTCTGTTAACTCTGTCCATGGTCACTTGACCAGAGAGCCTTCATTTGGGTGTAATCAGATTCATCTCTTTTCTGCCTTGGGGTTGGCCCTTCCCGCTAGACTCTTCCCATCAGCACCCACACCTGGTCCCCACACCCCAGGTGGCCCTACATCACAGCAAGTGTCCCATCCTGGCAAGCAAAGCCCACTTTGTCGTTTCACCTCTCTTGCTGGCTCAAAGATGAACCCAAGCACCTTACCCTGATATTTAGGGCCACTTACAACCTAATCCTAAACATTCCCACCTCTTTCTGCTACATCAGCCCCCTACCCCAGGTCCCTCCACCCCACTTCTGCAAGTCTGCCTTGCAATACTGTTCACTCTTTAGTAGGCCCTCATCCCCCTTCCTAGCAGGCAGGTGTGAAAATGTTTCCAGCTGTTGCTTTTGCTTTTGAGTAGTTGGGGGTTTTTTCCTACTTGGACCACCACTGACATTTGCACATTCAACAAGCGTGATTTCCACTTCAGGAGACCATCCTCACGGCCGGTGACAGGTTACTGTCAGCATGTCCTCATCATCCAGGAGTGCAGAGAAGACGGCTCTCTCACCTCCACTTGACAGCTCAGGACGCTGAGTCTTGTCAGAGGAAACCAGCACCGGGCACGTGTTCAAGGTGTAGGACCGGTTTTACCCAGACTACTGCCACAGAGGGGAGCGACTCCAGCATTCACTGAGGTCAACTCCAACTAAGACAAAGATGACTGAGGTTTTTAAAGGAAGAACAGAGAGGGAACCCATAAAAGGGGGTTAGGGGACATGAAAAGAGGTGAGGAAAAGACTAGGTGGGCTATGGGGAAATGGGCGATTACAGAAGGGGAGGGGCGGAGAAGTACTGGAGGTGGTTTGGCAGAGTGGGTTGGGCCCACGTGCATTTTGCAATATGACAGCATTGTGCTTTCTGGCACAAGAACGCAGCACAGGGGCTGGGGTCACCTTGAGGTGACCTAGCGGCGGTAGAAGGCATGCGGAAGTTTCTCAGCGTGGTGTTTGGGCAAGTCCTTTGTGCCGCAGGGAGTTCACTGACCAGGCCTCCCAGTGGTTAGGCCACTAACACGTGTCTATACAAGTAACAAGGCCAAGCCGAGATTTTTCTTTTTTATGACTTATAATTTTCCTAATTTTTAAATTTTTCTTTTTTAATTTTTGAGGGGAGAGGAGGTAATTAGATTTGTTTTTTGTTTGTTTGTTTGTTTTAATGGAGGCAATGGGGTTGGAGCCCAGGACCTTGTGCATGCTAAGCATGTGCTCTGTCACTGAGCTGTCCCCTCCCCACAAGGCCAAGCCTAGATGTAAGGACAAGCCTGCCTGACCACAAAGGCCAAAGTCAACCCTTGTTTCCGGCCGCTCTCCGTCATTTTGCTGATTAGGAATAAGCCCTGTCAGAGGCTTGGGGCCAGAAGGGAGGCACTTAGCTGGTGAGGCTGCCCAGCTGCCCTCAGTCTTTTGTGGATCTGCTGGTCCTGATGTAGCAAGAGCTCTTGTGAAGGAATATAAAGGCCATTTTTTTTAAAAAATCACCTTAGAGAAATTTGCCACTAAGTGGAGGGGAAAATAAATACCTCATGGGCGAGTTGAGTGATTCACTGAAAGTATAAGAATGCTGGAACTATTTGCTTCTTGATGGGAACGTCATTGAGGGGAAAGCCTGAACGTTTCCTTCACAAACATGGGAATGCTCCGAAGTTTCTAGAAGAAGCCCTCCCAAACGTCACCATCTCTAGATACAATAAACCCTCTGAGTAGGTTTTGGCAAAGAGGACAGTTTTCGGAATCACCTTAAATGGGCCACAAGGCATGTCGCTGCAAGCCACACCCTGAGCAAAAAGAGACACTAGCAACACCACTTTCTGGGGCAGGGGACACACCAGGCTGCAGCCCTGAGTCCCCCTCAGCGCCTCACTAAGATCATTACCCTTTGCCTCCTAGGACTCTCCCTGCGGATCCAACTGGCTTTGCTCATCATCGTTACTGTTGTTCTTCTAAACTACGGGGAAGGGCAGGATTACAAGGCTGAGCCCACGACAGGGAAGATCCACAAGGGAAGGCGGTTTCTTATATCAGCAAACGAGTCTCTGTCTGGCAGAGAGGATTATTTTGCTCAGAGCGCGATGCATCTACATTTGGTGTCATGTCATCGGAAAAGTGAGCGAGTGTCTCATGTGGTTTTTCCTGTCTGTCAGCCCTTCTCCCAATGAGACAGACCTCTTGCCATGTCCTGAGACCCCAGATTCTCCAGGTTCTGGAACATCCCGCTGTCCTGACTCAGAGACGGCACCAGACGGAAGAACATCGTGTCAGAGCCAGACTGTGTGGGTCCAAATCCTGGTTCCATGTGCCTGAGTCTCCTAGTCTGTCACGAGGAGGGATCGGATTCATGCAGGCATCGCACACAGAGGGAGCCTGCCTGGGACCCGCACACACAGTGGCCCTTACCCACCCATCCATGATCAGGCCGCGAGCCTCTCTGAGCTGGACTGCGGCCAACCTCACACGGTCATTACCTATGACGACAGTGTGAATGCAAAGCTCACCGTGAAGGGGTGAGCTGTTAGGACAGACTGACCAATAGCAGGCCCGTGGCATGTGAGGGAGGCAGGAAAACAGGCTCCATCATGTACTGGCTGTGGCATCTAGGATCACACACCTCCCCTTTCTGTGCCTCCATTTCCCTGAAAAATGCCCCAGGTGGAACACCTCATTTCTTAACCCCCGTATTTCCATTCTAAGACTTCCAACCCCTGCCTGGGCCTGGCTAACACAGTCTCGCAAGGTCAGATTTTATAATCATCCCAACTTGTGCTGTTCAGGTCTGTTAGGGGAAAAAACCACCTGAAATAAAGACTAAAATGTGGTGCATCAGCTCTACTCCAACTAATAAAAAATTTTAAATACATCATAAAAGTTAATTAATTAAAATAAAAAGACAAAAATGTGAAACCTAGAAAAGAGGCACAGAGACCCCCTATGCAGACCCCCAAGAGCATCGCTGAGACTGCGGGCTGAGAGAATTCCCCAGGTCATCTGACAAAAGCCAAGGGAGAAAGACCCCTGCCAGGGGGCGTTCCAGAAATCAGGAATCTAAGGGGGTGTCCCGAGGCTCAGGAACCTGACCCCGTTGTTGCCACGGCCCGAAGGCAGCCCCGCAGCCCCAGGGCCTTCGGTCCCATGGAGAGGGCCTGGCCGAGGTGCCCCTGAGGAGCACGCACTTGTTCTCAGCACTTGGGAGACTCAATGGCGGTGTCTCTTCCAGCTCCTTCATGAAAACCAGTTTAAGCATCAGTGAAATCAACTCAGTATTGGACTCTGTCCTTGCCTGGGGGTTATGGCTTGATGGCAAGGAGGAATGACTTAGCCTAGGGAAGACCAGTGCCAAGGCCCAGGACATTAACCTGGGAGCTAGCTGCCCCAGACAGCCGAGGACGGTGGGAGGCCTTGATCTTGAAGGCGGATGGCCAGGGCTTTCCGACGCATCACACAGACGCCTCCAGGCAGGGCCCCCCAGAGAGGAGAGGAGGCAAGTCCCCCTAGAATGGGAATGGGCCACAGAGCCCACACTGGCCAGGGCTGGAGCCTGGGGTGGAGGGCATCCGACCTGCACAGCGGCAGGTTGGCAGCCGCCAGAACAACCCCTCAGACACACTTGTTGGCAGCACTGGGCCTGCTCTGTCCCGCCCCAATGAGAAGAGAGCCTGCAGGGGTGGGGAGGGGGAGGGCATGCCCCCATCCTACCCTCAGCAGGATCAGCCCAGCGTTCCACACACGCTTGACCCTCAGCAAACGCTAGCGAAGGAGGACACGAATGCCTGCCCAGATCCTGGTCCTGTCTGCTGTCTTGGACAAGCCCCTCCACCTCTCAGTCTCAGCTTCCCTCGGAAAACTGGGACAACCTTACATGCCTCCCAGGTGTATCGGATGGAGATCTGTCAACTCTAAAGGCTACACGAAAGCAAGGGATAACAGGCTAAAAAGGCACCTCCTTCTCGTTCCTCTCCAGTGTGCTCAGTTGTTAATACTGTATGGCTCACCAAGGTCAAAATTCTATTTTTCTCATTTTCTTCTATTAAACTGACCACAAACTAGGCTCATAATTAACATACACACACACACACACACACACACACACACACACACACCTCAACCCTGCTACCTGCGTGCCGGGTTCCTCTCTCAGCGAGGGGCACCAGCACCTGACCACCAGGACCCAGCACCCAGGGAGTCCTTACCGACACCATTTCCACTCTCTGGTCCTGCTCCAAACTGTGAGTCTATTGGAGCCCCTACAAAGCATCCAAGTTCCTCCTCCTGCCCTGATCTAGGACACCATCCGCTGGCCAGGACTGTTCCATTTGCCTCCAGGCAGGTCCCTCTGCCTCTCCTCCTGCCCCTGCGCATCCCCTCTCCCTACTCTGGCCAGCATGAACTTTCCGGGCAGCACATCTGTTTACCTCACTCCTTCAAACATCCTTCTGGAGCTCAAGATGGGGTCAGAAAAGGCCTCGGGAACTTGGCCTCGGTTCCTCTAGGACCTCATCTCCTTTTGCTTCCCTGACTCCCGCCCCATGGGTCCCTCATCAGATCTCCAAAGAAGGGCTCCCTCTTCCCTCCACTGTTTGCAGACCCTGTTCTCACTGTCTCCTTTCTCCGCCCGGGAACCCTCATCTTTCTCCCTTATTCCCATACAGATGTCCTCCCCAGGGCGGAGCTTTCCCTGATGATGCCCCCTGACCCAACTCCATCATTGCCCAACCACTGCCCCCACGACCACCTTCTTTAGCACCTTATATCTTTCATCTTTGCCACTTATCACAGTTCTTAATTATACATTTGGGTGAGTTTTCTTACTGAGGTCTCCACCACCAGATTGAAAACCATCAGAGCTGCAAACACGTCTATTCTGTTCCCCTCTGTATCTTTAGAGCTTGGCTGGACACAGGCGAGGCCAGGATTCCCAAGCAGATGACCCCGCAGGAATCAAAACTATCTCTATTTTTATTCTAACATTTTCAAAGCTTTCCCATAATTTTTTTAAAATTTTATATGAATGGCCTTTGAGGAAATACGCTGTTTACTATCGGATCTAAGGTGGTGGTTCTCAAACATGACAGCACATTTATATCAACAGGGGAGCTGCAGAATATACAGAAGCCTAGCTCCCATCCCCAGAGAGTTTGTTTGAAATGGTCTGGGAGGGATCAGGTCCTTCTATTTTTCAGAATTTCCCACCTCTGACTCTCCTGCACAGCCATGACAATGAACACTGGTCTAAGGGGTTCAAATAGGCTCAAAATTTGGAACTGAACCAGGGAGTGGACCACAGCATATGCGCACATGCCCTGACTCCAGGCTCAGCAGAACAGGCCCCAGGCGGCCAGACCAAGCATGGGGCCCACCTGCTCTCAAGGACGGGGTCCTGATGAACTGCCGGTGCCCTCTGCTTTGGCTCAAGCCCAGGATGTGTCTGACACATCAGTTTGAAATTCTTCAGGGCCTTAGGCCTGCTGAATCTGGGGACAGCTTAATTACGGCCAGAGAAATTCCTCTATAATTTTTCAAGCCCATTTAGAGCTTGCTGCTTAGAAAGCAAACTCTATTTGTTCAGAGCCAGAGTGTTAAAAGCCCCCAGTAGACAAAAGGGCTATTTATGAGCCTGTCCCGCCTCCCTCCCGTCTGCTGGGCTTCGTTGGTCAGCTCAACGTGTTGGTTGTTTTTGTCTGTTTGTGTTTTGTCCTCGTTTTTCAGAGTCGGTTCTGTGCCCCCAAGAAAAAGACCAGATTGACAACTTGAAAAGAGAATGGCCCTCTCCCCTCCGGTCTGGAAGGGCCAACATCTCCTTGGCAATCGGCCAGCCTGATTTAATGTCCTTCCTAATGATGGGAAAGGGCTGGTGATTAAAAACCTGCAGACAGGGCCCCGTCAGGAGGCGTGGCAAACCCAAGGGAACTCCAGTGGCCGCACCAAAGGGGCTACCAGGAGCTGGAACCCCAGGTGGCCCCCATCCACCGGTCAGATTTGCCACAAAGTCGCACTACCCTCACCTACACCAGGCAACAGCCACTAGACGCCGGAGCACGAACCTGGGGAGGCACTTGTAGTGAAGCTGGGCTGTACCCTGGATAGAATGGGTTAGGGAACTAGCCAGGGCCACAGCGAAGAAACCAGCGGGGAAGGGAGCAGCGGAGGGACCCAGCAAAGTGGTGTTGCTAGGGAGCTGTATTCCTCCCTAAGCAGACAGACACTGCAGGTAGAGGGAAGGCAGGCCAGGGAGCAGAACTCCACATCCACACGGAGATGAAAACAGGGTTCAATGTGGAGAAGGGGAACCAAAGCCAGGGGCACCGAGCAAGCCACATCCCTGAGCAGATGGGTAGAATGAATGGCCAGAGAGAGCCTCAGCCTGTCAGAAGCTACCTCTAAGGGTCACCTTGGAAGGCAGATGTGGAGGATGGCAGTGTTTGACTGACAAGCCCCACCCCAGGCACAGCCCTACAGGCAGGCTTGAGCATAATTCCTCCCCGTCTAACGAGGTTTGTAGATTTTATCAGTTTAAGGGAAACGAGATGCGAGATGCAATTCACTCTCCCTGAGCCCTGATGGAGGGATGATGGCCCAGAAGGGGGTGCAGGGGAAGGTGACAACGTGTGCCAGGCAAGGAGAAGGGACACTGGGAACTGGCCCTGGGAAGGTGTTTAGCCTACGGGGCCTCATCTCCTCCTGTCTCTGTTGCCTCCTGCGTAGCTGCATGTCTGTGGGTCCTGCTGATCAGGCCTCCCTTTCTCTTTCATGACTTCTACCCCTCGTAAGCTGCCTTTGATGTTCATTTCCCTGATTAAGCCCTATTTCCCCAAAATAAAATATGAAGGTGTAAGAGGCACATAGCAGAGTCTGACTTAGAACCAACCCTGACTCACAAAAAAAGTCCTACAATCGTGAGTGTCTACTAAGCAGTAGAAACTGACGCCAGCACTCACGCCTACCCCGGCCCTGGTGACAAAGAACATCACTGAGCTTCGACCACAGGCCAAAGCCGCGTGGCGCGCGATCAGCCCACCCACTCCCTTAATCCTCGCAGCAGCCCCTTCAGGACTCTTTTTTTTTTTTTTTTTCTCTCTCTCTCTCTTCTTTTTTTCCCTTTTTTTTCAATTTATTTTTTATTGAAGTGTAGTTGATTTACAATGTTAATTTCAGGTGTACAGCAAAGTGATTCCATTACACACATAAATACATACACATTTTTTCTTTTCAGATTCCTTTCCATTATAGCTTATTACAAGAAACTGAATATAGTTCCCTGTGCTCTACAATAGGTCCCTGTTGCTTATCTATTTTATATATAGTAATTAATCCATTAATCCCAAAAGCTTAATTTATCCCTCTCCTGCCATTTCCCCTTGGGTAACCATCATTTGTTTTCTATGTCAGTGAGTCTGGTTTTGGATTGTAAATAGAATTTGTATCATTTTTTTTCTTAGAGTCCACATATAAGTGATACCATATGATATTTGTCTTTCTCTGTCTGACCCACTTCACTTAGTATGATCATCTCTAGGTCCATCCGTGTTGCTGCAAATGGTACCCTCCTAATACTGTTGGTCAGAATGTAAATTGGTACAACCGCTATGGAGAACTATGGAGGTTCCTTAAAAAACTAAAACTAGACTTACCATATGACCCAGCAATCCCACTCCTGGCATATATCCGAAGAAAACTGTATTCAAAAAGGCTTACAGTGCTCAGGAGTTGAATGCAGTGCCTCGCTTAGTAGACATCCAGACATTTATTTTGATGACTGCCTTTATGGTAAGACTCAGGTTGTACAATCAAGACATTTATAAGCCCAAGGATCATATGATTCTCAAGATTACTTAGGAGAAAGGCCTAGGTCAGGATGACTGATTTGCTTAACTTGAAGGCTGCTCACTGAGGTACCAGCAGGAGTCACAAAGACAGAAAACTTCCCTTTTTCACTGGAAAGGATCCTAATGCTATTGCTATAATCAACCGGTTATCCCTTGCCTCTGAGCGACCTCTCAGCTACCTCTCCAACATCTCTTCTTGGCTGGAAGAAGCATCTTAGATGTATGCCCTGTGCTAGTTACCCACTCTCCATTCCCTTTATCCTTTATGAACAGAACCTTGATTTTGTCTGGGGCACAGTGTGCCTCCAGGATTGCCTTCCCAGTGGGGCTGTCCGTGCACAGTTATCGCCAGCAAGACACGAGAGGAGGGTCTGGGAGAAGCTTGTATATTCCTGACATAGGCTCCTGTTTCCTCCCCACACCCTCACTGCCCCCCTTCCTGCTTCTTCCTGCCTGCAAAGGGGACGGGAAGCCAGAGGTACAAGAGACCACCTATGACCACAAAGCCACAACCATAAGCACAAAGGTGGCAGAGCAGAAAGGCGCCAAGCGTTTACATTTTTTTAAAGAGTCCTGGAGTCACCAGTCCAACCCTGGACCCACTACCTCAGCCTCCTTCTTACACAAGACACACAAACCCTGACTTGTTTAAAGCCACCGTTTATTGCGTGTTTCTGCCACTTGTGGTGAATTCAATACATCCAAAGCCAAACTCACAATTTCCCCCAAATCTGGTTCTCTGCCAGCTTTGCACATCTGCAAGTCAGAAATGAGGGATGCCGTGAATTCCCCACCTTCCTCGTTCTCTGTGCTCAGATGGATCAATGATCATCTCTGTCTTTGTCTCCCCCTCCTCCTCCAGCTGACCACCCCCTCCCCCCATTCATTTTCTTCTGCCACCAGAGTCATCTTTTCCAAGTACAGATCCTCTCACACCGCTCCCCCCACCACTGCTTACAGCCCTGCACAGGCACTCCCTGCCTTTACGGGAAAGACCTACATCCTTCAGCCGATCCCACAGCCCAGTGGCCCCCCACCTCCTCCCCACACCTCTCCCCTTCCTGATTCCATGCACTCTCATCTTTCAGTGCAGTGGTTCCCAAATTTGTCCCCCAGTTCCTTTAAAATTTAACTAAGCCACAATCTCTAGGGTATTTTTTGAGGCTCCCCAGGTGATTCCAGGGCGCAGACAAATTTGGGAACCACTGTTTCCTTAACCAGATGGTGCTCTCCCCACCCACTCAGGGGCCTTTGTATATGGTCCTCCTCCTGCAGGACCGCCACGCTCCCTCACTCCCCACTACACACACACACACACACACACACACACACACACACCCCTTCTCACCCTTCAGCTCACAGTTCAAATGCACTGTGTCAGGGAAGATTTTCCAAGCCCTCAAACTAGGTCAGGTGTCCCTGTTCCAAACTCTCTCTTGGAGCCTGCCATGCTTTCCTCCAGAAGGCTTCCTGCAGTTGGTCATCATATTTTTATTTCAGGATGATTCACTCAACATCTGTTTCCCCTACGAAGCTTTAAGCTCTCTGATCTCAAGTCCTTTCTGGGGTCATCTGTGCTGTGTCCCCAGGCCGAGCACACTGTCCCCGCTCAGTGGGAACACACAACGTATTGCTGAATGAAAGGATGGTCAGTTTCACTGCCACCTTGTAGAGGAGGACTCAGAGGTGCTAAACCTAAGAGCCCTCTGCTCGCATGTAACAAAGGAAAACTCAAAGCCAGATGTCAGTCCTCTTCCAAGCCAGGGATCTGCAACCTTCCACTACGTCAGTGTCATCTGGAGGGCCCAGTAAACACAAACCACTGGCCTCAGCCCCAGGGTGTCTGATGTAGCAGATCTGGGGAGGGGCCCAAGAATTTGTGTTTTTGTCAAGTTCCCAGATGCAGATGCTGCTGGACTTGAGGACCACAGCCCAGGCTCCCCTTCTAATACCTGCTGGCTAACGAGTACCTTCGGTGACAGGGAAAAGCCAAAGTGAATTCAAGTCCACCTTTAACCTAAGAACTATCTTTTCTTTCTTTTTTCTTTTCTTATTTTTTCCCTCTTTTTCTTTTTTTTTTTTAATTTTATTTTAATTTTTTAGTTTTTACACAAGAATTATGTTCACATCGTTAGAATCTGGTATTTGTCCTAGCCTTAAGAAGGGCCTCCTTTCTCCCCACTGCCCTGCTGACAGAGAGATCCCAGCTGCGGCCAAGTTCAGAGTCACCCGGAGGGCGGGAGGGGACTGGCCAAGGCTCCAAATATACTGGCAGCCAAGTGGCAAAGGAGCCTGGTGGGCCCACTCCAATCCCAGCACACCTGACTCGTGTCCAGAAAAGAGACAAGCGTATAATCCTGCCTGGAGAGGTACGGGCAGAGGTAGTCCTCTCATAGCACTGGAGATTTCCAGGAGACTCCCAGAGCCACACTTTCAGACACCACCCCTCCTCCGGTCCATTTAAAAGCCCCTTTTCTCCACTTTTTTCTTCCCTTCTGTGTATTCCCACAGTCTGTCATGAACAAGCCTCTGCATCTGAGTGCGTGAATACAAAAGATACAGATTTTTGCATCATTTACAGCTGGATCCACCCGGAAAATTAATATTTTCATCCTGTGAGGTTTGTTTATATTTTGAAGTCCCAAACCACAGCGCTGACGCGTGTACTAATTTTCTTGTCAGAAACAGTGGGAAAGAAAGAAAGAAAGGAAGAAAGAAGGGAGGGAGGGAAGAAGGAAGGAAGGAAATCACAGTTCCCTAAATAATGGCTCATTTCAAGATTGAGATGGTCATGTCAGAGATATTGCAAGGAAAATCAGTTCCACAGAAAACACTGAGAAATCCGAAACATTTTGAACAAAACCCTTTAGGTAGAGCCGGCTTGGAGGCTGAGGGAGATGTCTGAAGTTAATGTTTTTTCAGCTCTTTCTGAACCAGAACTCAGACCTTCTCCAACACTCACACGTCTGCGTTTCACACAACGGAATTTTGGAAATAACTGCGCTGTGACTGAGGTTTACCCCAGCACGACTTGGGAAGAAAGCGTTTGTGTCTATTGTTCTAACTGTTAATTAACTGTGTCAACAAGGTTGTAGAGAAAATGTTTTTAAAGCCTCTTAAGAGGGCAAATACTTTTTAAGCACTTCTAAGTACTTCAGGAATACCCAAGGATTCAAATTGACAATGATAAACAATCACTAATTATAGTCATTCTTAACTGGTTCTCACCAAGGATCTCTTTATTAGATGACACTTGTTAACCTAATTTCAGCTACGGTATGTATTTAAAGAAGATTAAGTTCAATTTAATTCAAATCTGCATTTATCAAGCTTCCTATAATATGTCAGGTAATGAGACTGATTATAGTGAAATATGCTGCAATTCAGACTGGGCCTTCCCCAGTTAGACAAAATTAGTAAGATTTAACTCTGCGTCCAAAAGCTATAACCATAGAAATAGAATTTAATTTACATTGAATTAAAATTGCTAAGATATCCGATGACAAGGACCAAGGTATCATCTTTGTACCCCTGGCACCCAGCACAATGCTTATTTCAAAGGTCTCATTCTGTGAGATTAGAACATTCTCTAATACCATATACAAAAATAAACTCAAAATGGAAAGACCTAAATGTAAGACTGGATACTATAAAATTTTGAGAGGAAAACATAGGCAGAACACTCCTTAACATAAATTGTAGCAATGTTTTTTTGGCTCTGTCTCCTAAGGCAAGGAAAACAAAAGCAAAAATAAACAAATGGGGCCTAATTAAACTTAAAAGCTTTTACACAGCAAAAGAAACCATCGACAGAATGAAAAGAGAATCTACTGAATGGAAGAAAATATTTGCAAATGATGTGACCGATAAGAGGTTAATATTCAAAATATATAAGCAGCTCATACAACTCGGTATCAAAAAAAACAAACAATCCAATTAAAAAGGGGACAGAAAACTGGAGGAGACATGTTTCCGAAAGAAGACATACAGATGGCCAACCGACACATGAAAAGATGTTCAATATCACTAATCATCAGAGAAACACAAATCAAAACCATAATAAGCTATCACCTCACTCCCATCCGAATGGCTATCATCAAAAGGTCTGCAAATAACAAATCTTGGCAAGGAGGTAGAGAAAAGGGAACCTTAGCACACTGTTGGCAGGAATGTAAATCAGGTGCAGCCACTATGGAAAACAGCATGGAGGTTCCTCAAAGAACTGAAAAAAGAACTACCAAATGATCCAACAATTCCACTGCTGGGTGTATTTCCAAAAAAAACAAAAACACTAATTCAAAAAGATACATGCACCCCAATATTCATAGCAGCATTATTTACAATAGCTAAGATGTGGAAGCAACATGAGTGTCCAACAAAAGATGAATGGACAAAGAAGATGCGGTGTATATACATACAATGAAATACTACTCAGCCATTAAAAAGAATAAAATCCTGCCAGTTGCAAGAACATAGATGGACCTGGGGGGTACTGTGCTAAGTGAAATAAGTCAGACAGAGAAAGACAAATACTGTATGTTATCACGTATATGTGGAATCAAAACACATAAAATAAGTGAATGAATGTAACAAAACAGAGACAGACTCAGAGATATAAAGAACAAACCAGTGGTTACCAGTGGGGAGAGGGAAGTGGGGAGGGGCAAGATAGGGATAGGGGATAAAAAGGTACAAACTACCATGTATAAAATAAATAAGCTACAAGGATATATTGTACAGCACAGGGAATATGGCCCATATTTTATAATAACTGTAAATTGAATATAATCTATAAAAATATTAAATCACTATGTTGTATACCTGATACTAATATAATATTGTAAACCAACCATACCTCAATTTTAAAACTTGATTGCCTTATTTTGCTCTCCTTTACGCAGTCAAAGCACTGTGGTCATGAGAAATAACTGCCCTGAAGAAACCTACATGAGTCTCTTTCGTTACCAAAAAACATGACTTTCCTGTCATTGTCATCTTTGAATTAGCTGAGTAGGAACTACAACATGGTGTTCACCATGTAGTTAGTAGTATCATTGTTGTGATTTATATTATTCTTACCTACTTAGAGTCCAGTACGTTTTAAAAGGAGAACCAGAAAATGAAGTCAGATTGTGTGAGCCTGGTTTGAATGACAGGAATCAGAAAAGAACTATAGTTCAAGAAAGCGGGTCTGGGATTTCAGAGGGCATGGACCCCTCCAGAGGAGATTCTTAAAAACAGATTCTGGAATCGTATCCCCAGAAATTAGGCTAGTGGGAAGCTCAGACTTCGGATCTTCACCCCCCAGCCCAAGCAACCGATTCATTCATGAAACATCTGCTTATTGAGCACCTGCTGTGTACCAGGAGGTATTTTGGATGCTGGGGCAAGAGCAGTAAGCAGAGCACTCAGAACGCCTGCTTTCATGGCGCGTTCGTCTAGAGCGGGGAGACAGGCCATGAGCAGGTGCATCTACAGGTAATGTACCAGCTGGCGGTAAGGGCTATGACGAGGAAGAGAGGACAGTTAGGAGAACAAAGGGCATTGCCTCTTTTTATTCCGTGTCCTGTAAAGCTTTTCGAATAAAGGAACAAAGCAGATTCCTAGATAGATTTCTAGGGGGAAAAGCATTCCAGGTGGAGGGAACACCAAGTGCAAAGACACTTGCAATTCTGGTGCCACTGATTTAGACTGGTTTAGAGAGCCCTCGCCACGGGGTCAGATGCTTCACACAGTGATCTCCTTTCAAAGATACAGCAACTCTGCACCACGAATTATTCTGACTCCCATCTCACCCACAATTACATGGGGGGTTTGGCCACAGAGCTAGCAAGGGGTGGAGCTGAAGTATGATCCAGGAGGCTGATGGAATTTCCCCAAGCACGGTGCTGTAGAGGAATCCCCCCAGGGGGAATAGATCCCTCCAGATCGGTGGTAAATATGCACCAAGGTTAGTCGACCATGACTTAACTCTATGGTAGTACCGTAAGGCAGCTGTCAAATATTTAAGAAGCATTTTCTTTAACAATTTGGGTAAGTGCAATGTCATACAAAGCAAAAGGGTATATGGAATTAGGAGATAGAATGAGCTTAATTTAACTATAAAAGGAAAAAACTGCACAAGAATATAAAATGAGAGGGAAATATGCCAAAATGTGAGCTTCGTGGTTGCTTCTAAGTGGTACATTTCTTTATCTCTCCATTTCTCAGTACGTCCCAAATGTGTCTATTATGATAGATATTTCTTTGATCATCAAGGGAAATAACATGAAAAATATTGCATAGGAGATGGGCATAGCTTTCTCCTTTGTCAGCCCACGCTTGGAGTTTTGGCCACGACCCCATCTGCTGATGTGAATGGCCACCCCACTCAGAGTAAATCCTCTGTGTTACCCCTCCTTCTGGTATATGTCCCTTCAGGGAGGCCCTGAGCCAGGCTCAGCCAGCAGTCCCCAGATCCAGGGTCTGGCTGGTGCTTACTTGGCTGCTAAGGGAGGGAGGCAGGGAGGGAGTCTACGCAGTCCATCCATCGCTGGGCTGGCCAGCCGAGTCACACTTGACAAGACACGTGAGGGCTCTACTTGCAAATCTTTCAGCATCTCGCTGTTATAAATTCTCCTGGCTCTTATTAATAAAATATAATGGTAATTCCTAGAATAATGGCCTATTATCCAAAGTCACAGAATGACAGGGCAATCAAAATCAGAATGAATTATAGGACCTGGGGAGACGGTGGAAGGGTGGCTCAATTCTGGCTTCTGGAGGAGCAGCATTAAGCTCATGCAGCAAAGCAAAGGAGTAATATCCAAGCCAGCTGCTTAAATTTCTCAAAGGATAATAACCATAGATTTATAAGGCAAACACCAGCCCAGAAATGGGCGATGCACCATGGAAGTTACGTGGACGTTTGACAGGCTACCAACTGACCTCAAGCAGCCATGACAGTTTAGCTTTCCATATTGTGTGAATTCCTTCTTCTCCCAAAGTGTTATTGTTTTCGTTTTGCTTGGTTTGAGTCTCAGCTCTAGGTTAACAATTCTTGATATGATTTTGTCTGTCATCAGGAGAAAAACATTCCATACATCTGACCCAGATCTGACTGGGTCATTTTGAGGGTAGAAGAAAAGCCACTGAAGTCCAAAAAAATAAAAAGAGAGGACCATAATAACTAGAGGGACCCAGAATGAGGGGAACTTTGTGACTTAATGTTCTACCACCCAGAGGCTTGTTGACTACAGAAGCCCCTGACCCCACACAGCAAAACTCTTTCCCAGAGAGGCCAGTGCCACCTGCTGCGATGAATTCTCTCTGGCTCCCCCAAGCAAACTTGGAAATCCTTTTAATTCCACACAGGGGGGTGACCCCTCTCAGATCATCTGCCGCATCCTCGCAGTGGGGGTGAACTTTCATCATGGTGGTCCCCCAAGTTTCTGAACCCCCATCCTTTATGAGGCTCTAAGGCAATGGGTCTCAACCCTAAAAATCTGGAGTCCTTTTTTTTGTTTGTTTTTTTAAATCCATGGCTAGGATCCACCTCCCAGAAAGATATAGTGATTTAATTGTTCTAGACCCTGCTACTCAAAGTACGGTCCTCATACCAGAAGCAACAGCAAACATGGGAAACTTACTAGGCAGACAGAATTTCAGCCCCTACTGGAGACCTAATTCATCAGAATCTGTACGTCAACAAGATTCCCAGATAATTCTAATGCCCAGTGGAGGTCAAGAAGCACTGGTCTAGGGTAGCACCCAGGAAAGTTTTTTGATTTTTTTTTTTTTTTTTTTTTTTACTTTCCTCAAATGTTGGCCAAGACTAAAAACCCCCCACTTCAGTTCTATCACTGGTCTTTCCTTCTTCTTGCTGACCCCTGCTAAGCCCAGAGTCCTCGGCACCAAGCCAACGAATCCCTTCTTCATCCCTCACAAGAGGGACCATTGTTAACTGTGGAAATTTCCCTCCGTTCCACTCCTGCTTCCCTGAGGTTTTTCCCAGCCAACCACATCTAGACTGGTCTCCCAAAAATGTCCTATTCCTCCCCTTACCCTGGAGATGGCACTTCCTCGCCTGGTCCGGGGACTCCTCTCCCCCCCATCTCCTGGCTTCTCTCCGCCGTATCTGTTTCTGGGCAGCTTTCAGGAAGTGTTTCCACAGTAAGAAGCATTCAATGAATGGAAGGTACGCTTTTCTTTCTCTTGTCTGCACAGCACCATCTCCTCACCTGCACAGGGCTTTCTCCACGACCCTCGTGAAGTCACAGATGGTAGAAAAGGAGACAAAGAGGAAAAAGCAGGACCCAGCCAGAGGGGGAGCTGTGGGAGAGGCAGTATATCGGTCGTCTAAAGATGAGAGCAACCACAACTGTCAAATAACAGTTCTCATTTCTAAACAGTAACAAGAAGCCGATGTGGCAGCAAGCGGGAGACAGAAACTTGGGATAAACGTTGCATTCTAACATTAGGAGATCCACAAAATGACTCAAAATATTAAAAGCAATCACGGTCCAATACCAAAGATTATCCAATTTCAAATTGCAGCCCCAATGACAGAAAATAGCCATCTCTCCAAAATGACCGCTGCAATTGAGGCTCCCGGAGCTGCGGTCACATTTCACGGCTGGTTACAGCAGCAGCACTCAGGCTGCGGAGATGACAGGGTCTTTTTGAGCCTAGAATACTGGGCATTAAAAAAAAAAAATAGACTGAGATTTTGCTGTATATTCAGAAACTGAGAATAGGTCTGAACATCTCTGCACCTCAGCCCATCCCCTCAAATGCATCCAATAAGATTGGAACGAAAACAAGGAAATTCTCTACTCCTGACAAATCTGCTCCACTTCAAGCTATGCTGAGCTGGTTAGGAAGCCCATCCGTGAGTACACCGTCTCTGTGGCCGATCACAACACACTCAAAGCCAGTCGACAGCGCAAAACACTTCGCTGTTCTGTTCTGTTCTGTTTTTCGCTTGGTTCCCCCAGAGTCAGCCTCTCTCAGGCATCCGCAGGCTCACCTCCTCTGCCTCCTTTGCTCACTCCGTTCTGCTGCCTCCACCCTGAACCAGTCCAGCGCCATCTCGCCAGTAGCCAAGGGCCCCTGGCTGAGAAGATCATCATTCTTTTTCCCACCCTGCGAGGGCACCTCTCAGCACTTAGTATCTTCCCCCTCTGCCCCAGTCTTCCACAAGAAGCAGCTGTTAAACAAAATAACATTTCTTCCCCTAAGAAATTGCATCTCAGAACATAATTCAGTGCATCACTATGGCAAGAGATCCTCTTCGTGCCCGAGGCGAGGATGTCAGGGAGATGGAGCTCCCAGGATGCCATCTCCCAGGACAACTGTGCTGGGAGACTGGGACAGTCCCAACAGATGTCAGTGCTCCATGCAGCCAGGGGTATTCCTACTGCTTTCCAGAATCAGTAAGTCTGGGTAAAATTTTTGACAGGATCAGTTATCAGCTGAAAAAAAAAAAAGATAGAAGCAGAGAACCACTAAAGAAAAGTCTTTATGAGGAAAGAGGGGCTGCAGACACTCGCAGGGTAGAGCAATCACACAAAGAACAGGGCCCTCGGTTAACCCTGCAGTCTGTCCCAGTGGGGACATCCCTTCTCCAACTTGTCATCTCTCTAAGCAGAGGAGGCTACATTCCCTATGAGACTAAATGTACTCGTAAGCTTTATCTGGAAAGTTCCTGCCAGTCTTGCAGACTTCCTCTGCATGTCTTCAAATAAAAATAAAATTTAGAACTCCTTACCGGTTAAACCACTAAGCAGACGCAGAGCTGGTTAAGGTGAAGCAACCACACTCCACTCTATCTGTCCCAGTGATGACAACAAACACCCTGGACAGGACACTTAAAGCGGTCATCAGAGATGTCTGAAAAGGAAATGGCAGCAGGCAGATGAGGGAGGATGACACTCAAGGACAGATGGACTCGGCCAGGAGTCTGCTGGTTGTTTCTTTCCTCTCAAATCTCCCAGCTTAGACTTGGGAAAGGCCAAATCCCAGAACGGATCAGCAATCACAGTGGGGAAAAGGCTCAGCAGAATCCATCTATTTATGGCCAGAGAACCAGAAGAGGGGGGCACTGTTTTTTTTTCTTTCTTTCTTTCTCTCTGGATCCCACACCAGAGAAACACCCCAGAGCTGTACTCCTGTGATGCGGGCAGCAGCAGTGGCCATGAAGTCACCTGAAGAGCCTCCTTTCTGGCCAGAGGAATGAAAAGCAGGAGGGAATCTGGCTAATTTTTTCCATTTCTTACCTCTTGTTTCCTTCACCTTGGAGCCAGACCCAGTTACAAGAAACTGCACAACAGTACTAGAAACCTAAACGCTCACCTTTCTAGCCTAAGAACCAGGAAAAGGGAACTCAAAGAGCTAGGGAGTGTTGAAGGAGTCATGAAAAGGATGGTGTTTTAAGAAATGGATCACAAAAAGATGTGTAACAACTTCTACACCCATCTCTGAACTATGAGTAAATGGAATTGACCTCAAACCACATACCAAAGGCTTTGAGAAATGAACTAAGGTCCAGATCATTACTCAAGAGGGAGGGTATAGCTCAGCAGTGGAGTGTGTGCTTAGCATGCATGAGGTCCTGGGTTCAATCCCCAGTACCTCCATTAAAACATAAAAATAAATAAATAAACTTAATTACCTACCCCACCCCCCAACCCCCCCCCAAAAAAAAACAAAAAATGAAAAACAGATCATCACTCAGGTCCCTGGAAGGAACATACATGCAGGGGGTCAAAACAGCACAGCAAACATTTGAAAACTGAACTCATACACAGAAGATTTTTAGGGCAGTAAAACTATTCTGTATGATACTGCAATGGTGAGTACATTTCATTATACATTTGTCAAAGCCCATAGAATGTACCCCAAGAGTGAGACCTAATGTAAACTATGGACTTTGGGTGCTAATGACGGGTCAGTGTAGGTCACTGACGGTAACAAATGTACGCTCTGGTGCTGGCTGTTGGGGATGAGGAAGGCTATGTATGTATGAGGGCAAGGGGTAGTTAGAATTCTCTGTACTTTTCACTCAATTTTCTGTGAACCTAAGACTTCTCTTAAAAAATAAAGTTTAGTTGCAAAGAAAAAAGAGAAACAATCAAAGAAAAAAACCTGAACTCACACTGGAACCATATGCCACAGAAGGAGGTACAGGACTTGAAGCCTGAAACTGAGAAGATGTTGCCTAAATAAATTAATTAATTAAATAAAATCCACATTCTCTAGAGGATTTCAACAGAATCCAGAATCTCATAATATTTGAAACATCCAGAATACAATCCAAAATTACACAACATATAAAAACCAGAATAAAGTGATCACAGATGACAGTTGTGAGGTTATTCAATGTTGGAATTATCAGACAAAGATTTTTTTAAAAGCCATTATAAACATGCTCTATAAAGGATGTTAGGACTCTCCTGAAACAAATGGAAAGATCGAAATTCTGAGCAGAAAAAGTCTAACTTTACAAAAGGACCAAAAGAAAATTTTAGAGCAATGAAATACAATTATTGAAATAGAAAATTCACTATTTGCGTTAAATAGAAGAATGGAAATGACAGAAGAGTTAGTGAACTAGAAGAGCATCAATGAAAGTTATCCAACTGAACAACAAAATACAGTGTTAAAAAACGAGGAGTCTCAAGGACCTGCAGAACAATATAAGAAGGTTTAATATATGTGTCCTTAGAGTTCCAGAAGAGAGGAGACGTAAATTGGTGCAGAAAGAAAATATTTGAAAAATCATAGCTAAAACCTTCCCAAATATTGCAAGAGACATGAATTAAAAGATTTAAGAATCCCAATGGACATCAAACCAAACAAACTCAGTGAAAGCTGTGCCTAGCACATCATAATCAATCTGACAAAAATCAAAGATAAAGAAAAATGACACATTACATATAAAGGAACAACAATTCAAGTTACTGAAGATTACTTATCAGAACTACAATGAAGTATCACCTTACAACAGTCAGAATGGCCATCATTAAAAAGTCTACAAATAATAAATGCTAGAGAGGGTGTGGAGGAAAGGAAACCCTCCTACACTGTTGGTAGGAATGTAATTTGGTGCCGCCACTATGGAAACCAGTATGGAGGTTCCTTAAAAAACTGAAAATAGAATTACCATATGATCCTGCAATCCCACTCCTAGGGATTTCTCCAGGACTCCAGAGAAAACTAATTCGAAAAAATACATGCACCCCAATGTTCATAACAGCACTATTTACAAAAAGCTCTAAGACATGGAAGCAACCTAAATGTCCATCAACAGATGAAAGGATAAAGAAGATGCGGTCTATATATACAATGAAATACTACTCAGCCAAAAAAAAAAGAATGAAATAATGTCATTTGCAGCAACAGGGATGGACCTAGAGATGATCATATTAAGCGAAGTAAATTTGACAGAGAAAGACAAATATCATGTGATTATTACATATACATGGAATCTAAAAAAAATGACAAAGATGAACTTATTTACAAACCAGAAATAGACTCACAGAAATAGAAAACAAATTTATGGTTACCAAAGGGAAAAGCAGGGACTGAGGAGGGAAGAGATAAATTAGGAGTTTGGGATTAACATATACACACACTACTATATATAAAATAAATAAACAACAAGGACCTACTGTATAGCACAGGGAGCGATATTCAATATCTTGTAATAATCTATAATGGAAAAGAATCTGAAAAAGAATAGATATATATAAATATGTATAACTGAATCACTTGGCTGCACACCTGAAACTAACACAGCATTGTAAATTAACTGTACTTCAATTTTTTAAATGGTTAAAAAAAAGAAATTATGTGAAGTAGAGGATAACCCAGAGAGATAAATTTGTAGATATCAAAAAAAATAAATAAATAAAACTAATGTGTCTCAGAAGGAATTAGAACACTTCATAGCATGCTGAAAGGAAAGAACTGCTGATACATAATTATTGTGAAGAGATCCTCCAGAAATAGGGGTAAAATAAAGCTGTTCTTAGACACAGGAAAAGTGAAATAATCATTGTCAGCAGAGTCGCTGTAAAAGAAATGATAAAGGAAGTTCTTTATGTAGAGACGTGATACCTAGGGAAATACAGGATTTCCATAAGGAAGGAAGACCAACAAAAATGGTAAATATCTGCATAATGTGTTGAACTATTTTCCTCTTCTTGAGTTTTTAAAAAATATTTATGACTGTTAAAAGCAAAATTTACAGTATTGTCTGGTGACAAATCTCTGGTGAGGTTTTCAATGTATGTAGATATAATACACATAACAGCTAAACTTGAAGTGGGGAGGATAAAGGGACTTACAGGGTCGTGAGGGTTCTACACTTTACTTGAAGTGGTAAAATATTAATTTTAATTAGACTGTGAAAATTCAGTATGTAATTATCATTCCTAGAGCAACCACTAAAAAAAAAAACTGCACAAAGAGAGAAACCCCAAAAGTTAACAGAAATTTAAATGAAAGACTAACAAGTACTCAACCCAAAAGAAAACAGGAAAGAGGAAACAGAGGGATGAAAACAAATAATAAAGGGGCAGCCTAATGCCCATTTACCAAAACTCAGTCTCCAAACAGTGTTCCTTCAAGGACGTGTTTCACCTGGGTAGCCACTGACATCCCTGCAAGGTAGAAAAGCTTCTCAGTCTGAGTGAAACCATTATGGGGACCAAGCTAATAATAAAAGCACACTGGTTTTTCTGTTCCTCCACTCCCTAATTGATGTACTAGTCAGACAGTTTTCATTTAATCAAGAGCTATCTTCTCCAACCTTTCAATTGTGAGTACCTTTGTACAAGATGAAAATAACCTAATCCATCATGGTAATAGAAATTTTTCTATTTCTTCCAGACCCTTCTTGCCAATGAAATGCCAGGAATCTTACTTCCTCAGATGGTTTATTAAAATGCAGCAGACCCAAATTTCATTAGGGCTGTGTAATAGCCTGTTCTGCCCACTGACTAATGCTTGCCAGATGTGCAAGCTCAAACACATCTGGAAGCACCAAGCCACCTGCTCAAAGGAGTGGGCCTCCAGAGCCAGTGCGGGGAGAAGGCTGCCAGTGCTCTCTCTGCCCTCCAACTGATGCGCCCTGGAGGAAAAATAACAAATTGAAATGCGGAAGGGGTTGCCAGGCTGAGAAGGTGGTATTCAAAGGGGCAGTGGTTCAGATGAAGTTGTTTCCCACTAGATTTTTCCAAGCATATTCCCCGAACTTCGGCACCCACACATTTTTGAGACTGAACACCAAACTTCCCCTCCCCACTGTGATGACTTTGGGTAAATGCCCTTACCTCCCTGAGTTTTACACTCCTAATCTGTAAAATGAGAGCAACTGCATGCACATGCAGGGCTGCAGGGAGGAGGAAATGAGATGAAATATGAGGAATTGCTCTGCACAGCGAGAGGGACATAGTAATTGCTCAATAAATGTCCGGTCCACATTGCATTTTTTTTGAACACATAGGTGGGGCGGGGAAACCTGGCCCCAGCTCTTCTATTCTCAAACCATTTCACCATCCATACACACATATTCATTCTCTTTCCCTCTCCCTCTCTTCTCCTCCTCCTCCTCATCCTTCTTTTTCTCTCTCTCTTTCTCTGACCCTCTCTCCCTCCTCCCTCTTAGCTTTGTCTGGAACTTTATTATAAGACAGCAGTTGGCATGAGAGGCAGTAGGGGCAGGTAGGGCCAAGGGAGTTCACTTTTCCGATGGTAAAAGGATAGAAACAGGCAGAGAGACTGACTAATGGAAGTTCCATCTCTCCATGCACTCCTCTGGCCCCCAGAGCAGAAGGAATGCTAGCACAAATTACCAGCACTACATACATGTCCCTAAGCAATACATTGTTTGGTTTGGTATGTTTCCAAACTTCATATAAGTGAAATCATCCTTATACAGTCCCATATGGTTTGTGTTTTGCACTCAATGTTACATTTTTGAGATTCATTCATGTTGATGCATAAGGCTATAAATTATTCATGTTCACAACTGTATAATATTCCATTGTGTGGCTATACCATAATTTATTCTCTCATTTTGGGACATTCGTGCTATTGCCAGTCCTTTATTATTACAGACAGCACTGCAATGAGTATTCTTGTGCTGGTGCGCATGATCAAAAGACTCCCCAAAGTAGGGGAACACTGCTGTGTCACAGGGGTGCATATTTGCAACTTTAGTCTGCAGTTACAAATTATGTCTCCAAAGAGCTTGCTCCAGCTTAGAACTTGATTTCCCTATTCTCAGCAAGAATATTGAAAACCGCCTTGGAGAATGTTATTCCTGCAAGTAGAGGTTGCAGGAGTTTCAGACCATTGGCCAAATGGGCTCCCACACAGGCCACTTGGAAGTTCACAGTCACAAACATTCCATCAGGGGAAGGAGAGGGTTTGTCATGTACACAGTTTCTAACAAAGAGCATATTAAGGCGAGTGGTTTTGAGGCCCCCTGGCTTTGGGGATAAAACCTCCCCGGGATGAACTTGTATGTTCAGCCCATGAACAGGACACTCTGTAGTTGCTACTGTTTTACACACAGAGGGATGGTGGAAGCTGGCCTAAGACTTGATTTCCAAACCACTTCTCATCAACAGACTCCTCCAGCTAGACTGTGATGTCTTTGAGAACAAGGACCACACTTTTCTGCCTCGTCTGTAACTGTAATGCTTAGTGTGGTGTCTGTACATGATAGATGCTCAATTAAACTTCATGTAGTGGAATTAAGAGTCAATCATTTTGAAATGCTGGAGAGAGTGTAGAGAAAAGGGATCCCTCCTACACTGCTGGTGGGAATGTAGTTTGGTGCAGCCGTTATGGAAAACAGTATGGAGATTCCTCAAAAAACTAAAAATAGTTTTACCATATGATCCAACAATCCCACCCTTGGGCACTATATCTGGAAGGAACTCTAATTCAAAAAGATACATTCACCCCAATGTTCATAGAAGCACTATATGCAATAGCCAAGACATGGAAGCCACCTAAATATCTGTCGACAGAAGACTGGATAAAGAAGCTGTGGTGTGTATATATATATATATAGGAATACTACTCAGCCATAAAAGAATAAAATGGTGCCATTTGCAGCAACATAGATGAATCTGGAGATCTCATTCCAAGTGAAGTAAGCCAGAAAGAGAAAGAAAAATACCATATGATATCTCTTATATGTGGAATCTAAAAAAAACAAAAAAGAGGACACTAATGAACTTATCTACAAAGCAGAAACAGACTCGTAGACATAGTAAACAATTTTATGGTTACTAGGGGAAAGGGGGCGGGAAAGGATAAATTTGGGAATTTGAGATTTGTAAATGTTAACCACTATATATAACATATATATATATATATACAGATAGATTAAATATATATATATAAATAGATTAAAAAACAAGTTTCTTCTGTATAGCACAGGGAACTATATTCAGTATCTTGTAATAACCTTTAATGAAAAAGAATATGAAAATGAGTGTATATATACATATATATGGATGACTGGGACATTACGCTGTACACCAAAAATTGACACATTGTAACTAGTTATACTTCAATTAAAAAAAATTTTTTTAAAGAGTCAATCATTTTGGCAGACACTGCTATATGTTGCCAAAATCTGTCTCCTCCATCTTCTGGGCACAGTGCTAGACTCTATTTCCCAGCTTCCTTTGCAGTGTGCTATGGTCATGTGACTGAATTTTGGCCAATCAAAAGTGAGCAGAGGGGCTCTTTGCTACCTCCAGTCCATGCCTATCAAAACCTCCTATAGGATCCCCCACACTTTCTCTTTTCCTGGCCACCAGCTGGATGCTTTAATTTCCAATTGGCCATCGCCTGGGTTTACATCATGAAAGATGGCAATGGCATCTTTTAAAAATCTACCCAGGCAAAAACATGTTTTCTCTTTAAAACAGAGTTATATGAGAGCTTCTTCTTTTTTTTTTTTTTTTTAAGTGTAATTGTTGGAGAGAGTAGATAGGCACATTCACAATTCAAACATTCACATCATTGGGTGATTTGCAGCTCAGCTGCCCAGGCTGCTTCTAAATGATGTTGATATATTTCTGATACTACACCAGGAATACCAGATATCCCTGAATGGGCAGCCGCTGGCTAAGGACAAGAAGCACAAGGAAGAGTAATGTTGAAATCAGCAAGGAAGTAGCTAAGTATATTAATTATCTATTGCAGCATAACATATTACTCCAAACCTTAGTAGGTGAAAACAAAATCATGCATTATCTCACATTATTTCTGTGAGTCAAGAATCTGGGCACAACTCTGAGTCCTCTGGCTCAAGAAGTCTCACAAGCTGTAATCAAGGTGCTGACAGGGGCTATGGTCATCTGAAGGCTCGACTGGGAAGAGATGCATTTCCAAGCTCACTCTGCAGTTGTCGGCAGGATTCCACTCCTCACGGGATATTGGGCAGAGAGCTTCAGTTTCTCACCAGCTGTTGTCTGGAAGCTGCCCTGGAGGGTGCAGGAGAAGGCGCCCTCACAATATGGCAGCTAGCTTCATCAGAGTGGGTGAGGGAGAAAACTGAGGGAGAGAGCGAAGTCACAGTCCCTTACAACCTTATCTTGGAAATCATAGCCCGTCACACTCTTCATTAGAAGCAAGTCACTAGGTACCGCCCACACTCAAGGAGATGGAACCATCTTAGAAGCTGCCTTCCACACAAGAAGCAGAAAAATGATAATTCTGCCAAATCACTCCTAGATTTTCTGAGCCTAATCTCTAAGTTTCTTTCATCTAGTCGGAAGCCTTAGCACCCTTCCAGCTATCTCCAACATTCCAGAAGCCCATGTTAAAAAGTGAGAAAACTTTAATGAGAATTAAATCCAATATGCTTCTTTCTATACTGTGAATGAAGCTATTCATTCCAACAATGGGGTACCTTAAAGAAATAATGGCAAGTGGCTATTCTCCTCTTTCATGTCAATATTCAGACATAAAACTCAAACTAACCAGTTGAATTATTTTTCAGTCAAAATGCAGGCATTCCATCTGTGAGGTCACCAAAGCAGGTCTTGCCTGTTTTCGATGCCAATACATAATTAAATTTCCATTTGCATTTTAAAATTGTGTTTCTCAACCAAGTGTGATAAACTATGTAATTTGTGAATGTCTTTGTTGACAAATCATGCTTTTCTTACATAATTAATTTAAAGTAAATTGAACAGTGTGCATTGCTTATTAGATGGGAAAAAATCCATTTAAAATTCTTAAATTCAATTTTTGTATCATGCAAAAATGACAACGAGTTGTTTTTTTTTTTTTTTTAATTCTTTCAGGATGAGGAGAGGTAAGAGATTATATATTCCTGGAAGGAGGTTCTAAGTGCAAACCTTTGGGAAACTCCTCTGTATCACACAACTTGCTCGCCTCCCCAAATCATGTGACAATGGACAAATCAGACACACTGGAAAAGACCCACCATAATCGGTTTCCATGGCCCTGTGAGCTGCACAGATTTGGAAGAATTAGTCTTCAGAAAGCCCACGCATTTTAATGAGCCGTTGCCGATTGGAATGACAGAATCCACCAGCCATGTCAGTACTGCCTCCTCCACAGGACACCACCCTGTGTCCAGTCACAACCACATGAGACCTAAAGACCGACTGGACTCTCCCAGCTGCTCTCAGGGCCCTAGAGAAACTCGGGCGGAGGGGAGAGCAGAGAACACGACACCCTTGCCAAAGCTGAAGGCTGTTGGAGGAACCCCAGCTGAGGCAAGAAAGCAGCAGGGAGGGGGCTGAGAAGCAAGAGCTGGAAGGCAAACCTCGTCAGTCCAGCAAACTTGCAGTGACATTTTAAAGTGGAAAGTCATGCTGCGTTCCAGAACCAGGAACATCTTTCGATGTTGAAATGGCTTTTGTCAATGGCCAACTAGGTAAATTTGTTTTTCCTTTGGCTCATTAGAAGAGAATTAACCATTTATGCATTTATGAAAAGAAATATGACCCTCCCAGGGTCTATAAGCATCCACCTGGAGCCTGGCCTGGTCTCCCACCTCAAGCCAATTTTTTTTTTCTTTCTTTAGAAATTTCTTCTTGTATGCTTTAAAAAAAAAATGGAGGAGGGGAGGTTGTTAGGTTTACTTATTTTAATGGAGGTACTGGGGATTGATCCAGGACCTCGTGCATGCTACGCACACCTGCTACCGCTCAGTTATACCCTCCCCTCTCTTTTTTTTATATCAGCAAGTATCTATTTACCAAGGGTACCTTGGTACCTGAGAAAGTCCCTGCTCTCAAAAAGCTTTCTGTCTGCTGTAGGGATAGGCTGGGGTGTAGATGATTGTGGCACAATGTAGACCAGGGCCTATTCTCCTGAAAGTGCTGGTCACTACACTCCAAAAGCACATGGCAGGGGACCCTGCCCAGTAGGGATGGGGGATGCTGGGTGATAATTAGCTATCATGGCACGGGTAGCTTGGCTGAGACCTCAAGGGAGAGTGGGAGGCAGCTAGGGAAAGTGAGAGGAAGTTCAAGGCACAACGTCTCTGCATTAAAGAGGCAGGAGGAGGTGGTGTGGACTGTGCCTGGCTCTGATCAAAGCACAGTGTCTGTATTGATTTATTTTATCCTCAACACCCCCTGGCAACAGGTGCCGCTATTAACCCCACTTTACAAATGAGGAAACTGAGGGACGGGGAGGTTAATTGACTTCTCCAAGATTCCCCAGCTAGTGAGTGGCAGAATGCAGTTCAAAATGACCGGAACATATTGGCTGAGGGTGAGGGGCGGGGGCAGGGCGGTGGGGAGGGTGTGGGGGTCGGGGGATGGGAGGTGACTGGAGGCACAGCTTGTCCAAAGATATAAAAGCAACAAAAGCAAGGAGCCAGGTCTCGATGGTCCCACACACATCAGGTTTGGAAATCTGCAAGCACCTAAACAATCCCTGAAGGGGTTCAAATTGGAGATGTTCAAAGCTGATGTGAGCTCTAGAACGTTCGCACTGTGCACCTTGTGGAAATTGTATGGAAGGCAAGTGAAGTTGGTGGTGGGAGACCCTCAGTCTGGTGAGAGATGATGGGGGTCTGAGCTAGAGGAGCAGCCATGAAGACGGGGCCTGGGAAGGCTCCCGGGACCTTGGGTAAGGAGAATCAACTGGACTTAGCTGCTGGGACGGTAGAGGAGAGGGTTGAGCGGGGCATGGAGGCCGGCCGCCAGGCTCCTGGCTGGGGCTCCGCACAGATGGTGGGGCCACCAGAGGAATTCCCTGAGACCCTACCGTATCAGCAATGACGACCTGCTCTGTTCAACTACTCGATGGCACCAGGCAGGACAGTTGGGAGATGACACCTGCCTCCTTCTCCTTTGCACAGTGTCACTCCTGAACACAGCTTGGGCATTTGAATAAAACAAAGGGCTTAAAAAAAAGAAAAGGAATACAGGAGCCAGCGGTGTGATTGGCACAGCAGGACTAGAGCCATCACTGACTGGCCACATTTCTACCCAGTGGCCTTATCTCCTGTCCCTGCACAGAAGGCACTTGAAGATGCTAAGAGAACAGATATTCCAAGTGCTTGACAATTGCTTTGTGGATATTTCCAAATACTCTAATACTCATCAGTTGCCTAAATGTCCTGAATTAAGCAGTGCTTTTCATGCTGTGGCCCTATAGGTCAGTTGACACATAAACTATTTAAGATTACATTTTTTTTTTTTGGAGACTTTCTCCTACTTTATGAGAAAAAAAAATCTCTAAAAGTCACCCAGAAACAGTCATTTTTATGAATGCTGACACATCTGGGGGTTATGAAAGATGTCTGCATTCTTTCTCGTCTCTTGGCCAGCACTACAGAGAGCTTGGTTTTGGACTTCCGTGCTGTGCCCCTCTCTTCTTTCTAGAAGAACGGGCCAGCCTAGCTTCTGTCCTCTCCTGCCAAGCTATCACCCACCTCTGAGTGCCACTTCTGAGGCACTGAGTTTATAAACAGTTCTGAGAAGCCAGGGGTCAGAGCAGGCGAGAGCTGGTCCACAAGGCATTTACAGATGGCGAAATTCAGACAGCAATGTACATTCCAAAGAGGGCAGCCCCGTGGCGTGTTTTGCAGCTGGACTCAAGGAAAATATGTCTGCTCCTTGCAGCTCCAGCTCCTCCCTGATGGGTCTTGTTTCTAACTGGGCCCCCATTTGTTCAGGATCTGCCATTGGGTCCACAGTGAGGAACAGAGGCTGATGGATTCACCTGCACTGATTTGCAGAGACTGACCATTGATTCCTCCGGGCTTGTTAAGTCAGTATCCTCTAGGCAAAATGCAATCCCAAAGGTTACAAAGTGAACCAGACCAAGCCACTGTCACTAAGGGCTCTAGCCATACCCTAGAACAAGGCAAAAAAGTGAGGCAGGAGGCAGTCCAAACGAGATGCCATCCTCCACCTCCACTGCTCCATCTTGTTTTATGTCTCATCTCCTCAACGCTTATTCATGCCAAGACGCTGAGAAGGGGGCTTCCTCAGAGACTCTGACTCACTGCTGCCATCAGCATTAGTGAAGTATTTCTCCCTCCCTTCCCTCCTCCCTCCCTTCCCCTGCCAGAAAAGGAGCACGGGTGTGGCAGGCAGTCTTTTCAAACTAAGGAGCATTGTCACCATTTTTGTATTTATTTGTTTGTGGTACTTATTTATCACTGTGTGCCCAAGCCCCCACCACATAGAATTTGAAGTGGCTACAAGAAAACCGTGAAACAGAAACTGTTAAGTGAAAAGTAGCAGAACCAAGGACATATTCATTGGATTAGGAGGTGCCGGCTCCCAGTTCAAGATGGCAGGCTGACAGCCGTCCACCCAACATCTTCTGTCCCTCCCAAGAACCTCTGAAATGCAAACGCAGAAGGACGGAAATGAACATGCTTACATAGTAGCTGTATCACATGGGGACTCGAGCTAGAATTGAACCCATGCTGGTATCGCTCTAAGGCCTTGAGGCTTCCACCATACTAAGGGCTCAATGTGCAAGGGAAGAAAACTCCTTGGCTCAAATAAAGATAAAGCCTAAAAATCTACAGGGAATGGTGCCTGCTGGCGCTGAGCCCTATCCACAAGCAACACGGCAGGTAACACGGCTGACATTTGTGTCAGGGGAAGGGGACCACTGTCTCCATGCAAACTGAACCGGGCATCATGAAGCCACAATATTGTGCTCAGCTGAACATGAGGCAAATTCCACAAGAAGACCCAGTCAAGTCATCACTGAGAACTTTTCCTAAGAGCAACCAAGGTTTCCCCTGGAGATGTTGAAAGCGAGCAGCTTGTGAACAACTAGCAAAACAGTGTCAAGCAACACACAGCAGCCCAAGAGAAGGGAAGGAAATCAAAGGCCAATTCCAGACCATTCCACATACTAGACTGCCTTCAGGCTAACTAGAGTGACCCAGATTCCTCATGTCTAAGACCTAGTTTCCTCATTTGTAAATGGCAGTAATAACATTACCCATCCCCAGAGATATTGTGGGGCTCAATCAAATAATGGATCTGATGGCTTCAAACAGAGTCCACCATGTTGGAAATACTCTATAGGCAGATTTTATCATTATTATTCTTACTATAAAATATTTACAAATTGTACTTTTAATTATAATAAATAACAATTAAAGGACCATAGATACAAAGAAGTGTTTTTGTTTGTTTGTTTGAGCCGTGGGCTCTGTGATCTTGCAAGGTCCTGCTGATACACCGTGCCTTTCCCTTAGTCGGTACTTCCCAACCAGGTTCCAGGCCCACGTTCTGCCCAGAGCTGGCTGTCAATCCTGAAGTATTTTTAGATCCTGGCTGAGTGGTTTCTCTCCCTTTTCAAAAGGGCTGGATGACAGCTTGCCACTAAGAATAGCAGTTTTCCAGCTTAATCAACAAGTCTCCTGGCCTCAAACCATGCTGGCACTCATGGGAGGTCAGATGGCCACGTTCACCTGTAGGTCCTGAGCTGCCCATGAAAACACTGGCCAGGCCTGCCAGCCTCCGCATACTCCCCAAGGGCCTGTCAGGACACACAAAGGAGGTGTGGAAACATCTCTTCTCCCAGGAGAGAGAGAAAGTGGGAGAAGTCTGGACCCGGAATTTTTGGCATCATTTCCGAGATGCTTGAATCTGCAACTAATGGAATTGTAGTACGTAGAAAATTCAGGCTCAAAACTCATCTTCAAACTCAGAATTGGGAAGTGGGTCCTCCTTAAGAAGTACTATGGTCTGAATGCTTGTGTCCTCCCAAAATTTGTATGTTGAAACCTTACTGCCCAATGTGATGATATTTGGTTGGTGGGGCCTTTGGGGGTGGAGCCTTCATGAATAGGATTGGTGTCCTTTATAAAAGAGACTCAGGGGGGAAGGGTATAGCTCAGTGGTAGAGCATGTGCCCAGCAGGTCCTGGATTCAATCCCCAGTACCTCCATTAAAAATAAATAAGAAAATAAATAAACCTAATTACCTCCTCCCCCCAAAAAATTAATTAAAACAAAAGAGACCCAACAGAACTCCCTAGCCCCCTTCTACCATGTGAGGAACAGCAAGAAACTGGCAGTCTGCAAGGTCCTGCACCAGAACCCAACCATGCTGCCACCCTGACCTTGAGCTTCCAGCATCTCAGAACCCTGAGAAATAAATTTCTATTATTTATAAGCTACCCAGTCTGGGATATTTTTTATAGTAGCCAGAATGGACTAAAACAGCAGAGTAACTGGGGATTTTATTCAGCTAGGCAGGGCCAAATATCATGAAGGAATCTTCACCCACACAGGCATAATTTTACAGAGAGGGAACTGAGGCTTACAGAGATTGTCTCCTACTCAGGGTCACAGAGCTGGTCAGTGAAAAGGCAGGATAGAACCCAGCTATTCTGATCTGATTCACGTCCATGCTCTTCTCAATACTCCAAGATGTTTGGGACCCATCACAATTTCAAAGCCACTCCTGGATGAGCAGTGGCTCACCACTGAGGCATCCCCACTCCTGCCCAGTGCCACTCATCTCATGGCCCCAAGTCTCACACCCTCAGTCACTAGCTCAAGCACACCTGGTGGCTCACCATTGACCCTTTAGCTAGTCAATGCATGTGGTCAGTGCCTCCCAAAACTAAGACCATGCCCTTAACCAGGTAAGGTGACAAGAAGAAGCAATCCCATTTCAAAATGAAGCTCCAGAGTTTGACGCATGGATCCAGAACTCAACTATTTATGCCTTTTGATCCAGCAAGACCACTTCAGGAAACACAGGATAAAAGAACATGAACAAAAGGTCCATGACAAGCCTTCCAGACAGCAAAGGATGGAAACCAGCTAGGAACAGGGGAGTCGTGTAGCAAATTATCACATATACACCAGCTACAGTGATATGGCAAGAAAAAACTATGTTAAAAAATATTTATGATGTAGAAAATACACAAAAGTTTACAAGTTGCATGTAACAGTGTGCATAAGATAGGCTCTCCATTACATATGCTACATATACGAATATGACTATGAATATGTTCATTCATTGATTCAGCAAAATATGTATCACCTACTATGTGCCTGGCAGGATTCCCAGCTGCTCAGTGTGCTCAGTTTATCAGATTTCATTGTTTATATTAGGTGCAATGCTTTTCATGTGTCCAAACTTTACTGATAACAATCAATCCCATTTACTTTGATGGGAATCTAGCAAAGGATGAAAATGGATACAGAAGGATGTTCTTCCTTATTTTCCACTGAATTCCTACAACTGCTTCCTGATCCCATTGACATATTGCCTTTGTGAGAATTTCTTTATATTCCCCTGATTCGCCAAACACCATTGCTGCCACACTCCCAGACTGCATCAATTGCTACCTCCTCTGTGTTTCAATAGAACTGTCTAGAAATCAATCTCATACAACTTATCACATGATTTTCTAATTTTTTTGGCCATCTTCCCTACTGGAATAAATGCTAATTATCTTTATATCCCCAGTTTCTATCTAGCACAAGGTGTTAAAAATATTACATATGGGATCTCACTCTCTCCTCCTATGTCTATGACAGACATGACTAATCGATCATGACTTTCTTTTCCACTGAGCTGAGGCAAGAATTCAGAGTGCTTTTCAACACTATGCAATCAGCAGTGAGGCTTGGCACGCAAGATGAAGCCTAATTGCCTATCAGACTTAACATAGTGCCTGGAGATGGGTAGCCGTACCATAAAATTCTGTTGATTGAATAAGTGAAATGAAAAAAAATATTTCATTAGTGAAATGAAAAAAATATCATTAGGGTTCTGGAAGTAAGAATAGTAAATGAATTAAGCAATATAAATGCCCAATTATGAAAACTAGGACAGGTATATAAACAACCAACTGGCAAATTCAGACATGGAACCAAAAGATCTTCATGAAATTCACCCAAACTAGCTCAGACACAATGATGTAACCGAGTTCGGTCAGACCTGTTGTTAAAACCAATTAGGCTGATCAACAGTGGTGAGTCACGATGGAGTGATCGCTATTATGTCAATATATGCTGGCAAGAGGCAGCTGTACCATAATTTTGGCATGCAAGATCTCACTAGGGTTTTACAGCTCCAAAATCAGTATAGGTAAATGCGTTCATACAGAACTGAAAGCTTCTCTAAACACTTTTCAGTAAAATGGCAACAGCATGTTCTGGGGAAAAGCCCCAAGAACACACCAACTTAATGTTGACTAAAAGGTTAAGCATTTTTTACTTCTAAAGTAATACAGCAGCTGAAGGCTTATTGCTAGAGTTCCCACACTTGGTAAGAATGCTCACAAATTCTGTATTTAAAAGGATTTTAGTTCTGACAGAGGAGTTTAAAAAAAACAAAACCAGAGCCTTCTATACCAATTTATTCCTTTCCATATTTCCATAGGTTGCTCAGACAATAAGAAGCATCATATCGCAATATTAGCCCCAAATTCATCTTCCAGAGCATCCATTTGGGGCTGCACATTAGAATCATGTGGAAGGTTTAAAAAAAAACTCATACCCAGATCCCATCTGCAGAAATTCATTGCCATTAATCCAAGAGGAGCCATACATGGATATTTTTAATGGATCCCCAGATCTGAGAACCACAGATTGAACCTGTACAGCTATGCCTCATTATTTGCCAGACTGGACCCTAGAGAGCATGTCTACACTGGAATCTGCAGCACAAATTTTAATCATTCCAAGACTGGACAGTCCAATACAATAGCCACTAGCCATACGTAGCAGTTAAGCACTTGAAATATAGCCAATGCTATTGAGAAACTAAATTTTTTTCTTTTATTTTACAAAATTTAAATTTAAAGACTGGCATTCAATTTAATTATGGCAAAATGCTTAAGTATGTTTGAAATAGCTTGAGTATGTGAGTCTACTTTTTCAACTGTAAATTTTGTAAACTTTAAATATAGATCAAGTGTTTCTGGTAAAGTTAATACCTGAATTAAGATGTGCTGGAAATGTAATAGACACACTGGATTTCTCAGATTGCATACAAAAAAAGAATATAAATATCTCCTTCATAATTTTTATATCGACTACATGTTAAAGGGATAATTTTTGACATATTGGGTTAAATAAAATATATTATCAAAATTAATTTCACTTACTACTTTTTACTTTTTTAATATTGCTACCAGAAAATTTTAGGTTACATGTGTGTGTTCCAGGGAAAACGCGCAACTCACAGCCAAACATAACAAAAGACACGTAGAAACAAAGCATTATGTGAATACCCACAGACACAATAATAGCTGAATCAGACTCCCAAATATTTTAGACATTAGAATTTCAGACACAGAGATAAATTTTACATTTAAAGGAATACAGGAGAAATTTGAAATAAAAACAAAAAATAAGACATCTGAAATGACCAAGCACAATTGAAAAAAAAAACAGAACTTTTAGAAATGAAAACCATGGCAATTGAAATTAAAACCTCAACAGAAAATGAGACACTGCCAAATGGAAAATTAGAGAATGGAAAGATAGATACAAATAAATTATCTAAAATGCAACACTGAGAAATAAATGTTTGGAAATCGTGCACCTAACATTAAGAGACAGGGCAGATAGAGCAAGCAGTTTAACAACTATTTACATCAGAATTACAGAAGGAAATGTCATAGGAAATAGGGTAAGTGTAATATTTCAGAAGAAAACGGGTCGGAATTTTCCACACTTACTTAAAGACATTAAATTTCAGACACAGGAATTGCAACAAATCTCAAGCAGGATAACTTTCACAAAACCTAATGGAATGGTAGAAAAGAAAAAGAAAAAAGACCTATTGAAAAGCCAGCCATAAAATGAAAATATGATTTATCAAAATTTGTGGGATGCAGCAAAAGCAGTGCTTACAGGGAAATGCATAGAACTTAATGCATATATTAGAAAAGAAGACATTTCCAGTAATTAATAGTGAAGTAAAAGAAATTTTTTTAAACTGTCAATGATGCAGTGATGCTAGTAAAATGACTCAGTTACGTTTGCTATTCCCTCTATAAAAAATAATATTGCAAAATCATTGTCGTAGGAACAGTAGGTCAAATTCTGAGCTGCCAAAAATGTAGGAGAAATTATTACAGAGAGTTATCAGACAGTTGATTAATACCAACACTAAGTTATCATGATATACATGGTATTTATCAGCTTTTTAAAGTTGGTGGTATGTTGCGATTTCCAAACAATATTGAATTTCCTACCTTGAAAAAAATTACATATATTTCTATTGGTCGGTCAGTGTTCTCTAAAAGATTTGGGTATCAAAAAGAATCCAGAAATAAAATATTTGAAAGCAAATAACCAGCTCCAGATTTCAGGTTTTTCATTAATCTGGAATTTTCCTACGTCAGTAAGTGCTTACTGCATTATCACAGGGCTAACACTCAACGAGATGTTCCATATTGGAATTAGTCAAAGCAGGGCATGCCCACTAGCCAGAATCCTGCCTTACGAGGAACCAAAACTCAGAGACTACGTGGTTTCAGATTCATTCTTTCATTCCAGGCTCCCAACCACCCTGTGGATGTGCATAATTATTATACCTGCTTTACAGGTGAGGACACTGAAGCACAAAATAGCCCACTCAGGACCACACAGACTAGACAGGGAGGCAACAGCACTTGGACCCAGGTCTTCCAGCCCCAAATCCTGAACTCTCCCCGCTCCACCCCACAGCTCCTCCAGCAGAAGTCGTGTGAGTTAGATACACATCATATGTGGATCTCACTTAAATCCAAGTCTCTTCCTTGAACAGACCACAGCTCAGCCCAGTTCAGCAGTTAGAGTGTCAGAAAGCTCTGCAAACTGCTCCCCTCTACACTTCGGAAAGCTCACACCTTGGCCGAGAGCCTGCGGGGGTGACTGGGCCCCGGGGAAACCTATAAACGTGGGGCCGGGCCTCCAGGCTGTGTGTTTGCCTGGGTCTCACATGGAGCAGAGCCGGTGAGAAGTGCTTTGGAAACTGTCTTTCTAGGCCGCTGGGGACAAGACAGCGTCCTTGTCTGATTCCTGGACTCCAATAAAAATAAAACCAGAGAACAGTGTTCTGGACATCTCTGACAAAGCTGTTTCAAAACAGAAAATTGAAAGCGATGGGATGTTGTAACCCATCCATCAGCAGGTCCTTACTGAGTGCCCATGGGGACCCCAGGTCTGGATTAAAACCTCTGGAGCCAGCAGTAATGAAGTGGCCAGTTTTCCAAACTCAGTGTCCAGTGTTCTCAGAGCTTTCCCAGGCAAGCTGAGATATAGGGAAAAAGCAGCTTCCAGTCATTTGTTTAGGGACAAAGCATGGGAGTTCAGGTGCTGGAGGCGTGTCAGCCCTGCATTCTGTGTTCAGGTCGGAAGCTGCAGGAGCAGGAAGGAGGCTTGGGGAATGTTCAGCCTCAGGCTGGGGGGCAGCCGGCAGAGGGGGGCAGGTTCCGGACTGCTCCACCAGACCCTCTCCTGCTTCCTCTGGCCGCAGGCTGGACTCACCCAAGGTCACCCTGAGCCCCAGCTGGTGAGGCGCCATCTGTGCACATCCTGGTGACAAAGTCTGTGACTTTCTTTTTCAGATCACCGACAGAGTCAGACTTCCTGGATCTCTTTCTGTCCTAGGGCTTACAAAAGGGTGATGGTTCTTTTCATAGTGTGAAATGAAAATATCACTTCTAGAACACTGAGCTCAGAGGAGTAACACACAATACGCACATGCAAGTCAAAGACCCGTGGGTACACACCCATATCATGAGTGTGAGTGTGCACTTGGGAGCTTTTATTGATGGAAACACTGGGAGTGAAAATACATTTCTTTGTGGGAAAGGGGCATCGTCATCAATTGAACACCTACTGCTTGCCAAGCGGGGTGCTGGGAGGATTCAGTGAGATCATTAATGTGAAAGCACTTCGTCAGAGCAATTCCTTCCACAAGATATGAGGAGCTGTATTACTTGACTATATTTTGATGATCCATTAGAAAGAATAGTAAATTATGGAAAAGAAAAATGAAACTGTGGAAAAGGACAATTTAAGCAGAAAATTGATAGGGTCTCCAAAGGGCTTCTTCCAGCAGGGGAGAGAGTGGGGAGCCGGTTCCCCAAACATGTTCCACCCGGCTCCCTGTGGCTACGTGTTCCCACATCATGCCTGTGACACCCCTAACTTCAAACACAGAGACAAAGGAAGTTCCACACCAGTGTCCTGGAACCAAGTGCGTGATGGACGAGAGGACTGATACGGCTTCACAGTAAAATATGTCAATTTTATATATATATATATAAAATGGGATTTAGCGAATGTTCTTCCCAATGTGAGACAACAGCAAACAAGAAAGTACCCATGTTAGTTTCTTGCTGTTGCTTCAACGAATTACCACAAATTCAGTGAATTAAAACAATACAAATGTGTTCTCTTTTAGTTCTAGAGGTCAGAGTCTTAAAATGAAGTTGTTGACAGGGCTGCACACCCTTCAGAGGCTTAAGGGGAGAGTCCGCTCCCTGCAATTTCCAGCACCTAGAGGTCACCTGTATCTCTTGGCCCGTGACCCCTTCCTCCAGCTTCAAAGCCAGCAGCATAGCGCCTTCCAGATTCTCTCTGCTTTCACTGCCACATCACCTTTTTCTCTTTTGTAAGGACTCTTATGATGACATTGGGCCCACTTGGATAACCCAGAATAATCTCCCCATTTCAAGACCCTTAATTTAATCACACCTGCAAAGTCCCTTTTACCATGTACAATAATATATTCACAGGCTCCATTTATTAGGACATAGACATCTTTAGAGGGCCATTATTCAGCCCACCACAGTGACAGTCATCTTAGGCTATATCAATAAAGGTATTATGCTCAGAAGGAAGAAGGTGATAACTCTGCTCCTCTCCACCCTAGGCACTACATATTAAGAGGGACATCGATCACCTATCACACTGCAAGCATAGCATTACTTTACTATAATATTAAATGGTAGAGAGAGTATGAGAAACAAATCTTCCTACGCATAATTGAAAACAGTATAAACTGCTATAAAACTTTTTGGAGGGCAGTCTGGCAATGTAGCAAAAATGTTTCCAAATGTTCTTGTCTATTGATCCAGAAATTTTATTTCTACAAATTTATCTTAAGGAAGTAATGACAAATGTGTGCAAACATTTACCTGCAAGGATATTCATCAAAGTATTTCCAAAGTAATAAGAAAAATAATTAATTAGAGGGAAAAAAATTCCCTAATTCTCAAAATTTTAATGAACTATGGATACCTTTGTTTTAAAAAAATAAACCAACTCAGCCATTTATAATGATATTGTAGAGGAATGTTAAACACTATGAAAAGAGGTTTTCAATATCCCAGGAAAAAATGACATAGATGATCAATCATTCCGTGCAGTATGTTTCATATTTGTAGAATACAATCACACCAGTCAAAATCCCTACTGGAAGCAGATGGCACGTTCAAATAGGACACCTGCAGGATGGTTTACAGACAAAAGGATGGACACAGGGGACCGTGAGGATAGCCCAGAGCCAGCAGCCAAAGGTCAAGGGCAAAAGCAACTCTGGAAGCTGCCTGAGAGGGGCAGTACCTTCTGAGTACCACACCAGCCCCAGGCAACTTCCCAGATCTGTGCCCAGAGCACCGCACTGTCCAAACCCACCTGGAATCTGGGGCGCAGAAGATCTGCTGCAGGTGTGGGTCCACTGCAGGTCAGCCTCCCAGGCAGCAAAGGTCCAGCACAGCCACGCGTGTGCCCATCTACACACAAGAAAAGAAAAATGAAGAAATGGCCACCTGAAGTGTCAACATGGGTCATCTCTTGGCAACTTGATCACCGGTGAGTTTTCATTTCCTTCTTGTTGCTTTTCTAAATATTCTACAATGGACATATATCACTTGAGACTTCATACATGAAAGCAATCTGAGTTGAAACAAATTCACAAGCCATATAGGGTGTGTTCCTAATGCAGCAGTGCAGAAAACCAACACCAAAACCAAAACCAGCTCTACCAGGGAAAGGCTGGCATGTGTTTTGGTACCTAAGACAGTCGGCTTAGCTACTTTCATGAATTTGGAAATGCTCCTGTGCAGGAGGGACTAGGCTGTCTGCAGTGAGCCCAGGACCAGAAAGTGAAACGACAGGCAGGCAGAATTCAAGTCTGAAGAATCAGATGGGGCTTTGGACTAGATTAACTTTCAGGTATCTTCTGGGGGGGGTGGGGAGAGTTAATTATTATTAATTAATGACGGTTATTATAACTTAATTTCTTTAATATTGCTTGCTCTGGTTTTATGGGGTGGAGTAAGCTGAGGCGATATAGTGAAATGAATTCTTGTCATCTGAGATGTTTAGTTCCAAGAGTAGATCTCTGATGAAGACTGTACTGGTAAAGACTCCTTTGAGTTTCAAGTAACAGAACACTCTGCTCACGTTGGCATAACCAAATAGCACAAACTTCAGGTTTGGTTGGATCCAGGCACAGAAATGACTCATCAGGATCCAGTCTCTCCCCATCTCTTGGCTGATTCCTTTATCAAGCTCTGCTTCGTGGCAGGATGGATGTCAACAGGCTCACCTGCTCACAGTTCCAAGCACCGTGGAAAAGACAACACTTGTTCACAAGTTGCTCAGCCAAAAGCCCCAAGATAAGCTTTATTGGGGCATTGATTGGTTAATGGGTCAACTACCCATTCCTGAACCATTTACTGTGGCCAAGAGGATGCCAGTTCTCACCACTCGGGGCACTTTCAATAAGAAGAAAAGGTGGAGCTGGAGATCCAAAACGCGCTCATTCTAAGTTCTGAAATGTTTTCCTCTGTAGGAATTTGACATAACCATGTTTCACCTTACAGAATTTTTTTTTTTTCTCAAATGAAATGGAAAGTCGAGCTATTCTAACTAGAATAATGCAGAGGAGTGAGTTCCCTTGGAAGAACTCCCAGGTGGTTGATGCCACCAAGGACCAAAGGAGAAGCTTCAGTAACTCATGGTGCCAAGCAGAACCTCCTATTTACCCAGCCTGTAGACCAGCCTTTCATGAAGTGTGTTCTACTTGATCTTAATTGGTGCCCCTGCCTCACCAAAAAAGATGGTGGTTCCCTGGTCAATTAAGTTTGAGACGTTTTCAGTTCAACAAAATCAAAGGCTACTATCTCTTGACTGTAGGACATTTCAGAGTCTCTAGCATTCAGGTGTGTGTTGTGAATCTCCAGAGGAAAACCCAACATACAGGATTTCCCAGATCTATTTGATCATGAACCTTCTGGAGTGTCTCTTGGGACTAGTATCCCCCGGAACAGACTCAGGGACAGGCTGCTCCGGAGGAAGTCGCTCATTTCCCGACCCAGCCCCACCTTGCCCTGCCTGTCATTTTAATTGAGACCACAAAGCAGTAAAAGGTTACTGAGGGAGGCTGGTTTTGTCCCTCCATCACCTCTCTGGAATGTTTAGAAATGAATATAATAACACAGAGATAAAACCCATCAAATCCCTGGCTTCTCAAAAGAAACCCCTTCTCCATCCAACCTGTTACATAGTCACTGGAATCAAATTGCAAAAGCCCCGCACTGACTCCAGCTCCGGTGGGAGGAGAGACCACTCGCTGGTGGGCTACCCAGAAAGGACTTAACGGCCGCTGCGGGAACTTGCGTTCACCTCTGGCAAACCTCTGTCTGCAGCTGCAGAAGATCAAGTCAGGCTCACATCTGTTCCCCAGACACCCGACACCCCACCCCAGCTTCCCCATCCAACAAAGCCTGGCCAGATTTTCATAGTTAATTCCTCCAGGGCCCCTGGCCCATCTCCTCCCTTCTTGCTCCTATGAATTCTCAGAGATCAAAGCCACAAGTTAGCCGAAGCTTTGTTTGCTCAGCATTCAGCAGAACACCTTAAATTCCCAGCTTGAAAAGAGGCTGAAAGAAGGTCAAACATCCCCCATTGTTGAAAAACTTTCAAACAGCAAGACAGGACCAGAGCATTAGCAGAGGAACCTACATGATTTCTCTGGGCTTCCAGGTCCTGTGAAGTGAGGGACTTCCCCCAGCAAATTTAATAAAAGAATCTGATGGGAAGGCAGCCAGAATTTTCGCTGGAGGTCACTCTGAGTTGACTCAGGCAATACACTAATTCTGAGATGAAAATTGGAAGCTACTGCCACAACCCGAAGGGGCAGCCCTCAGATTAAAATGAGGTCTAAAGCATCCATTCTGGATGGCCCTCCTAATCCACTCAACCCCATGTTCTGGACTGTTCCTCCTCCCCCCAGCATTAGTTCACAAACTTATACAGCTTTTTAGAACTGAAAGGTCATCTAGTCTGGAGATTTTCAAACTTCTTGGCAGCAGAAAACATTTTTCCAAACAAAATCTTTTAAAAGGGACCTCAGTATAAAGCAGAGAGAGTTGGGGCCCCTGGGGGACAGGTGGGTTGGGGCAAAGCCTGGACTTCCACCCACGCAGCCACCCCCTCCACCATTGTGGCTTTGGGCTCCCACAGCTGGAAAAGTCCCTGGTGGGTCCAACCCCTTCAGTTTTCACAAACGCTGAGGACCAGAGTTGGAAAGGGAGTCGCCCACGTCTCACGTGCGCCACGTCTTCATCCTCATTGAGAGCTTGCGCCTTTGCTCTTCATGTTTAAAAAGTCCCCAGAGTGGTCAGTTCTACGTTCAAAATGCCCTTTTCCTGTTCTCACCATCTCTACCTCCCCTACTGGGAGACACCTGGGACACCCCCATTCACCCCACCTACTCCCAACCCCCAGGCTCTTCAGTTGCTAGATCCTGTTTCCTAAACTCAGTTACTCGTTGGAATCACCTGAGAGCTTGTTAAAAATATAGATTCCTGGGCCCGGCCCGAGACCCAGTGAATCAGAATTTCCAAGGGCGGGTCCAAGAATCTGTGATTTAAATAAGCACCCAAGGTGGTTTTGATGACTGGCCAGCTTTGGAGAGCACTGTATTCAATGAAGTCGTGTTCCTTCTTCATATCTACCACCAAAGGTTAGGTATTACATGAAATTGCAGCCCTTGATGCTGGTAAGATCATAATTGCCTATGACTTACTCTGGACATTCTTTTCGAATAATAGGAGAGAAAAATCTCCACGTGCACTTTCACACCAGGATTCTAAAAACACAACCATAGACTTGTGCAAATATTTATCTATGAGGATGCAAATCCCTGCACAGATATAACAGAAATGTTCAACAGTGGGGCAACTGAGTCAATAAATGTTGGTATATACATGCAATACTGTACATTTACTAAGAAATAATGTTTAGAAGATTAATAACATGTAAATGTGCTCACAGTACATGTACATAAACACGTTACAAGAACAAATGTACAGTAGGATTCCATTTCTTTATATGCATAAAAAACTGGAAGTATAAACAAGAAAATGTTAATATTATCTCTAGAATGGTGGTGGAATTAATGGCAATGCTTCTTCCTTTTAATCTTCCAGAATTTCTATAGAGAACATGAATTTTGGAATCTACCAAAAAAAAAAATTGTCCTAAAACTACCTTTGGGAAGGGGAAAAAGGAATAGATGGAATCAAAATGATGATTTAAGATATTAACTACTTACTCTCTTGCCCCTATCTCTTAAAATAATAAAGAACAGTTTGGGGATTTTGTTGCTGTTTTTGGAATAAATTCATAAAAGCACTGATAACCAGGAAGGTACACCACCCACAGGCTAGATACAGTAGGAAATTCCTGGAATATAGAAAGCAAATGAGATTCCTAGATGCTTAAGATAAACCAAGCATGTGAAGGATAAATATCAGAATAAGATCTCTTAGTACATAGGGGAAAGGGAGGTATTTAAATATGAGAGAAAAGTTAAGATGTTTGAAGAATCTGTCCAAAAGGTCCAACTTCTGTTCACTGGGAGGAGAAAAGAGAGAAAATGTGGAAACAGGAAAAATCAGAAAAAATCGGAAAAAAAAAATGCTCAATAGAAAAAAGGTATGGGCATTGAAATTACAATAGCCTACTGAGTACGACAGAGTAAATAATATTATACAAAAAGGTTGATCTTTTTCAGACTGAGGCACTGGGCTAAGTGATTTACACGCAGTATGTATTTTAATCCTCATAGCAAACCTGAGTTTGAAACCATCATCTCCCCCATGTTACAGATGAGGCAACTGATTCAGGAAATACTAAGAGCATTTGCCCAAGTCCACACAACTAGTAATTAGTGGAGCTAATCCGCTTGATGAAATTTTGGTACACCTAAAATACAAAGAAATTTCTTCAAGATGTCCAAAAAGAAAAGTATCTCAAAAAGATAGAGAAACGAGAAACAAAGTCACATAAAACATATAAAACACATAAAACAACACTGGATTTTGGAAGACAAGGGCACCAAAGTTACAGAGAAAACTATTTTGGACTGGGGAGTCTACATCCAGAAAAATCAATGACCATAAAGTAAAGACATTTTCAGTTATTAAAGACTCAGGATGTTTGCATCCAGATTCTTACTGAAGAATTGATCAAGAGTACTAGGGGGTAAAATTGAAAAATTAATTAAGAAATAGAAAGATGTGTGATTTAAGAAATAATATTTAACTGATAAATGAATAAAGGTTTAATTTAGTCTAAATAAATAATGAAATACATGGAAGAAGAAGAAAAAGAAGAGGAAGAGGAAGAAGAAAAAGAAGGAATGATGAACTCCCTGGGTAATAGTAATTATGTGGGAAGAGAGTGATAAGTAAGAAAAATTAAGAAAATTTTTAAATATTACATAAATAATAATGAAGATACATCAAAACTCATGAAGTATAGCCATGGCAGTTCTTAGAGGAAAATGCATAGCTCTGTGTGTGCGCTTGTGTAACACTCATTCACATCTATACACACAATTTAAAACTAATAAGGACTGACATCTGAAATAAGGATCTCTGAAGTTCCTCTTCTCCACTGAAGAAATTAAAATCTGGCCAAAATTGTTAAAATTAACTTTTTCAGAGCTCTGGAAATTAATCAAAGTCTTGTAGCAGTCCATAAAGCAGTTATTCAAGAAAAAAGGCTGAATCTCAGTAAAAACAGTAAGCTCTGTGGCATTTTAACTTGCCCTAATTCCAACCCCTTCTCCCCAGCCTTGCAATAGACTTGAAAATCAACACTCTTGCAACCACAGTGAGAAACAGCAGCCTAGCAGCCACTTGGGAGAGAGAGAATAAAATTGGAACTCCCCCAAAGCCCCGTTCCCAGAGAATTGTCATAATTTGTCCAATCTGGTCTTTCCCTGGAAAATTCCACTCACAGGGTTTGTCTTTATTTGACCTGACTCAGAGCTTGCTCAGTATAAACAGAATTTCCCTGAGATTTGATTTTTCAAAAAATCAGCAGCAATTGTTGAACATTGTAGCTGCCTGAGGTAGTAATAACAGTTGGGGAAAATAATAATCTGATTTTCTTTAAAATTTTAATTAAGAGAAAGAGCTGGGGAATTAGATGTATATAGGGGCTTGGAAAAGGTCAAAAATATTCCTGAGAATCTGAAAGGCCACATGCATACATAGGGTTGTACTTGTGGCTGTGGCTATTCACATACCCAGAAAAGCCCTGGGAAAGATGTAAGTTCTCATTTCTGGCTGACCCTGAGGCTGTGTACAAACAAGAGATGAAGGCTAAGGCAGAGTTGTAAACTGCTCCTAACACACAAACAAACACACACACACACACAGCCTTTTGGCAAATGCTCAGAGATTTATTGATTGTCGACATTTAAGAACGTCTCTATCCAGTCATTAGCTAACTGAGTACAGACTTCAGTGACTACACACAACAACAACAACAACAAAAAGACTTTCAGAATTAGATTAGGATTCTAAGTGAAGTAAACCAGAAAGAAAAAGAAAAATATCATATGATATCATTCATATGTGGAATCAAAAAAAAAAAGGAAAAAAAATGACACTATGAACCCATCTACAAAACAGAAACAGACTTGCAGACTTAGTAAACAATTTTATGGTTATGGGGGAAAGAGGGTAGGAGGGGATAAATTTGGGAGTTTGGGATTTACAAATGTTAACCACTATATATAAAAATAGATTTTTTAAAAAGTTTCTTTGGTACAGCACAGGGATCTATGTTCAATTATCTTGTAATAACCTTTAATGGAAAAAAATATGACAACAAATATATGTATGTATATGCATGACTGGGACATTGTGCTGTACACCAGAGATTGACATATTGTAATTGACTGTACTTCAATAAAAAATAAAAATTTCTAAACAAACAACTATTATTACAAGTAGCAAAAATTTAAAAATCTTTGGGAAGGAGGAAAATTGATTTCCAAAATTGCCACATTATATGACTTTTAAATGCCTGGTTTTTAACAAAAAAATACAAAACATACAAACAAATAAGAAAGTATAGCCCATTCACAGGGAAAAAATTAACGGAAATTGTCCCTAAGGAAGCCCAGCCTAAACAAAGATTTTAGATAAGATATTTTAAATATGTTCAAAGATCTACAGGAAATCATGTCTAAAGAACTAAAAGCAAGTCTGAGAACGATGAGTCACCAAGCAGAGTATATCAATAAAAAGACAGAAAGTATAAAAAGGAACCAGATAGAAAGTATGGAGTTGAAAAGCAAAATAACTGAAATGGGAAATTCACCAGAGGAGCTCAACATTAGATTTGAGCAGGTAAAATAAAGAATCAGCAAACATGAAGATAGGTTGGTTGATATTATCTAATATAAGGAACAGGAGAAAATGAAGAAATATGAACAGAGCCTCAGAGATCTATGGGATGCTATCAAACGTACCAACATAGGTACAATGGGAGTCTCAGAAGGGCAGAAGAGGGAGAAAGGAGTAGAAAGAATATTTGAAGAAATAATGGCCAAAAACTTTCCAAATTTGATCAAAAACATTCATCTGCATATCCAAGAAATTCAATGACTTCACAGAGGATAAATACAGAGAGAGCCACAACCAGAAAGATCATAATAAAATAGTCAAAAGACAAAAGAGAATCTTGAAAGCCTCAAGAGAAAAGTGATTCATCATGTACAAGGGATCATCAAGAAGAGAAACAGCTGATTTCTTATCAGAAGACAAGGAGACCAGAATGCAATGGAATGACATATCCAAATATTAAGTAAAAAGTAAGTCAGACAGAGAAAGGCACACATATGATATCATTTATATATGGAATCTTTTTTAAAAAATGATACAAATGAACTTACTTACAAAACAGAAATCGACTCACAGATGTAGAAAACAAACTTATGGTTACCAAAGGGGAAAGGAGGGAGAGGGATAAATTAGGAGTTTGGGATTAACATATACACATTAATATATATATAATAGATAAACAACAAGGACCTATTGTATAGCACAGGGAACTAAATTCAATATCTTGCAATAACCTGTAATGAAAAAAGAATATGAAAAGGAATATATATATGTATAACTGAATCACTATGCTGTACACTAGAAATTAATACAACATTGTAAATCAACTATATTTCAATCAAAAAAATTTTAAGACAAACAAGACATTTATAAGATATAAAACATATATAAGACAATAACATAGACGGGAAGGGGAGGAGAGAGAACGAAGGAAGAGTCCAAGAAATGTCAAACATTTCTCGGCACCTCCTGAGCACCAGGAACTGCTCCAAGTGCCTCAGGTATATTAGTTCATTTAATCCTCACAATAAACCCTATGAGTCAGGGACTCATACTATGTTCATTTCACAGATTGGTAAATTGACATACAGAGTAGTTAAGTAACCTACCCAAGATGCACACAGAGCCAGAATTTAAACCCCTTCACTCCAGCTCCTGAGTCCAGGCTCTTTGCTACTGCACCACTCTGCTTCTCAGAAAAATGTAACATGGAGAAAACTCCCAGTTCTTCCATTGTTCTGCTAGAAGATGAACTGAGTCCCCAGCAAGGCTCTGTCTCTGGTGCCTGCTCATTCATGGCTCTAATGGTACATTATTGGAAATCTCAGTTCATTGATCTACATCCTGCTAAACTACTTTCTGCTAAACTACTTCCCTGTGGGTAGAAATGCATCTTCCATCTGTGAATCAGAATTTGCCACAAGAAACTCCTGCCTGCATCCTAACACCTGCCATCCATTAGACACTGAATCCAGTGGAGCTGTTATGGGATCTGGAGGTCTTTAGATCACCAGCACTGCATTTCTGGGAGGCTGGTATGTTTGGAATTGTCTTGTCATTCTGATGGAACCCTCTAGCTTTCCCAGCTGCTTTGGGGAGTCACCATTCAACGGTGCAACATGCTTGCCCCCAGTACTGGTGCACACTCCGTAATGCCTTAGGACAGCCGCTATTTCATGAAGCTGATTTTTTCTCAATCAAAGCAATTTCCTAAGTGTTTAAGAGTTATAACTGTGATTTGTTAGATCAGTATCAAATTTATATGTAGATAAATTTGCAAGAGAAAATTCTTTGTTAGTCCACAGATCTTTTCTTAGCCACTTTGCTAACAATCTTCAAGAAGCCATGACCTTGGCAGTCAGTTTACATATATATATACACACACACACACACATACATGGAGAGAGAGGCAGAGAGAGAGAGAGAGGCAGGACAGAAAGAGCAGGGGTGGAAAACACATTCTAAGTGTTTTCTTTTTAATTACAGACGTATTATAAGTATAAAAAATAGAAAGTACAGTAAGCAAAAAAGAGAAGAAAAAACTTACCCTGCCAGAAGTAACTACCTTTAGTGTTTTAAAGTATACTCTTTCAGATATTTCTCTATACAGATGTATTTATTCAAAAGTGTGATTATACATGCTGTTTTTAACCTGCTTTTTTCCTTAACATTATGAATAACATTATTCAGGTTTTCCATGCTTTTTTTATTTTTTTAATTTTATTTTATTGAGTTATAGTCAGTTTACAATGTTGTGTCAAATTCCAGTGTAGAGCACAATTTTTCAGTCATACATGAACATACATATATTCATTGTCACATTCTTTTTCACAGTGTGCTACCACAGATCTTGTATATAGTTCCCTGTGCTATACAGTATAAACTTCTTTATCTATTCTATATATGCCTGTCAGTATCTACAGATTTCAAACTCCCAGTCTGTCCCTTCCCACCCCCTCCCCCCTGGCAACCACAAGTCTGTGTTCTACGTCTATGAGTCTGTTTCTGTTTTATATTTAAGTTCACTTGTCTTCTTCTTCCATGCTTTTTATCATTGTTCTAACTGCCCTTTATGGGACCTTTCTATCATTTTTTATGATCTCTAAGTATTCTATAAAATGAATTTACCTTACCAATCCCCTCCTCTTGGACACTAAATTGATTCCAATTTTTTGCTCTTATAAACAGTTCCTGAACTGTCCCAACATTTTGAACAATTGCCACTCATCTAAAAGAATGGAACTCAAAAACTACACTACCAGTGGTGGTCTGAAATTGTATGTAGCCCACTCTTATCCTGAACTTCATTTCCTCTCTGGATTTTTTATTTCTAGAGTCCTTCTTTCTGATCACCAAACCATTTTACCCCTCCAAACCCTCCATCCCTCCCTCCCTGGATTCTTCACTCCCTTCATGGCTACTCATCTGCCAGCTTTTCTGAAACAACGTTTTCTTTTTTATTAACTCCATTTCTGCTATATGCTCATTTTGGCTTTCATCCACTCACCTTTTGTCCTATGGACTCAGACCATCCTTTGAAGCCTATTGAACAAAGACAGAGGCGAAGCCCTATGGGGATCAAGGGTGAATATAGCACATCCTGAGCCCCAGAGGAATTCCAAGTCTAATTGGAGGTGCAAGGGCCACAGACACTGGTATGCCAGGAAATTGGCTCTCCAGGAGTGGGGAACCTTGATGTGTAGGTTTGCCAACTTCCATCCTATAAAATATTTCCACTATGGCCAAGCTACCAACACGATGTTACTGAGCTCAGAGGTGGGAAGAGACAGCTGCACATAAGCCAACTCCAGACACAACTGCACATGCATGGAAAACTAAAATACATCCATACGTATGCATATGTATGTATGAGTGTAATCTACATGTGTGTATATACACATATATGTATGGGTGTCAGCAGATGTACAGACAACCAAACTAGACAAGCAGAGCAGATTTTTATGAGTAGGCAACCAAGTCATCGTCGCCATCTTCCTCCACATCAGTATCATTAACTGAGCATCTTCAGTGTGCCCAGCCCTGCGTTCCATGTTTCATAGGCATTGCTTTACAGCACCCTCCTAGGACGAGATATCATTACTCCCGCCAATTTCACATGTTCATCCTGGCAAAAGCGCAGTCTTGGAGAGGGAAGTCATTTGCCCTTGGTCAATCAGTGCAGTAAGTGGTGAAGCCAAGATCAAATCCAGGTTCATCTGATTCCAGAGCCGGGGTTCTGATGACTGCCTCTCCCGGCTTCATGTGAGGGAGGGCTCCACACTGTCAATTCCAAGGGACCAACTGGCCATGAGTCCAAAAGGGTGGCCTGGTGTTCCAGTCAAACTACACGACCATGCTCGCTCCCCATTACATCACCTCTCTGCCCCAGAGCACCAGGAAGCTGGTCAGTAACACCCCAAGTTGTCCCTCAACTGACTACATAATTCTCTCTTCATTTACTTCTCTTCTCTCTCCTCCCTAGGGCTTTTTTTTTAACTATCACTTTCTTGTGCCTGTTCACATGTATCTCCCAAAATCTTTTTTAAATTTCTATCTCCTTAATTATCGTTGATAATTCTTCATTACAAAACGTGGCAGATAAAACTTGTATAACTAGAAAGAATGCATATGTATAAAGAGGCAGATGAAAGGCCCAAGGCTCTGGCCAGATTAGGATATACCAGCAGGGTAAGATCGCCATCCAGAAGACACGCACGTGTACAAGTGGGAGTGTCAGTGCAGGAATTCTGTAATAATTCTCCCTTTCCTCGGCCCTGGGGAGTCTGGTACTGCAACAGAAAGACCTGAAGAAATTGGACAGAATTCAGCAGGACACCACAGATATGAATAAAGAATTAAAAAGTGAGACTAACAGTGGCAAGTTAAACACACCGGGAACCTTCCTGCTGATGCAAAAGGCTGAAGGGAGAGTGAAAAAAATCATTTTCCATTGGAGGCAGGAATGAGGAATTAATATTTCTTCAGTATTCACCTTGTGCTGGGCACTGTGTTTGGCATTTTAGGTACATTATCTCAAATGACGCTCAGTAACCCTTCAAAGTCAGCTTTATTAATCTCCATGGTTTCACAGGGATAACAGTGTCTGCAGGGTCTGGGGACTTGTTCCAGGCCACGCATCAGACACAGGAAGAGTCAGAAGGAGAACCTTGTCTCGTGGGCTCTGAAGCCTGCATCTTTTCTGCATTAAATACTACCTCCTCTCCCCTTGAGGTGGCAGAGTTTCTCAAATGCAGCACTGCTGACATGTGGCACCAGATCATCCCAGGTGGGGGGGACTGTCCTGAGCACTAGGCAGTTCCACAGCATCTCTCACCTCTACCCAGAAGCCAGCAGCAGCCCCAGCCCTCACCAGCTGTGACAATCAAAAACATCTCTAGATATTTTCATATGTCCCCAGGGCAAGAACTCAACTCCGGTTAAGGACCTTTGAGATAATATCATGAATTATCAGAGAAATGCAAATCAAAACTGTAATGAGATATCATCTCACACCAGTTAGAATGGCCGTCATTAAAAAGTCTACAAATGATAAATGCTGGAGAGGGTGTGGAGAAAAAGGAACCCTCCTACACTGTTGATAGGAATGTCGTTTGGTGCAGCCATTGTGGAAAACAGTATGGAGGTTCCTTAAAAAACTAAAAATACATTTACCCTATGATCCAGCAATCCCACTCCTGGGCATATATCCAGAGGGAAGTCTAATTTGTAAAGACACCTGCACTCCAGTGTTCATAGCAGCACTATTTACAATAGCCAAGACATGGAAACAGCCTAAACGTCCATCAACAGATGACTGGATAAAAAAGCATGGTATATGTATACAATAGAATACTACTCAGCCATAAAAAAGAATAAAATAATGCCATTTTCAGCA